>NC_137073.1:36666956-37309002 GCF_951640355.1 Cnephaeus nilssonii
TTGTATCCAAGAGCTCCAAATCAACTGCAAATCACTCTTTAAGCATTTTCTGCATGACTACAAGGCACCATTGTGAATTTATGAAAAGAATAAAATGAGGTGCTAGAGTTAAAGACATTCTTATGTACATAAAGAACCAAACTGGATAGTTTAATGAAAAAGTATTAGGTTAGGTGGTACGAGTGATGATACCAGCCTGCAGTAACAATAACATGGCAGAGGAAAAATGGGCTCTGGACTAGATGGGGAAGACTTCTGGAAGGGTTTTGGGAATGAACTCAGACTTGAAGGATGAGAGGAGAATGAGAAAAACATCATAGAGTTCTTATTAGATGTAAAAGGAGCCCAGTTTGATCACAGCAGGGCTGCCAGAAGGAGGGGTCAAGTAGCCAGGATGGCCCTGGAAATCAGGCAGAAATGCTTTCATCAGTGATTCTCAACCTTGACTGCACATGAGAGTCAAAGGTGGAGCTTTTAAAGCCACAAAAAATTAATTATTTTAGTATCTGAGATGACTTAGGCATCAAGATTTTTCATAACTCTCCACTTATTTTGTTGTATAGCCAGTGGTTGAGAACCACAACTAACACAAGAAATTCTGTAAGTTCTAGTGGAAAAGAACAGTGTTCAAAAGTCATTATTCAGTTATCACTATACTTCAGGACTGTGCACAGCACTTTCTCTTCCTTCTGGTGGACTTGAAACCAAATTTAAACTTTTCTCAAAGGACTCTACATCATCATGTCACACTAACTATGTTGACTCTAGATTGCCTTTATAGTTGGATATTTATAAAAACACAGGCTTAGCACTCCAGACTAATGGGATCATAAAGGTCACAGATGACTCCAAATAAAACCTCTAGCTTAGAGAATAAATTATTAAACAATAAGTGAGCACATTCATACATACACATGCATATAGTATACACACACACACACATATATATTTTTACAAATTTCCCAATAAAACATTATTTTGGCAGAGTGGTAACATGCTAAGTATCTGACCTGTGTTTCTTTGCAAGGTTTGAAGGAGAAGTTCTGTAAAACTCTGACGATAGCAAGTTTCATGTTCATGATAGCGAACCTCATTCCAATGCAGTTTCGGGGTCCACTTCCAAAAGGCATATATGTGTACGGCTTTATACTGTCCTGGTTCTTCTTACTGAACCTGGTTCCACAACAGTAGATTAAAACAATTAGTAAAACATATACACCATAATAGCCACATGTTTGGGGTTGTAGTATACAGGATACTCCAGTGGGCTAGTCAGTGAGATCCTGCTCTGGTTATTTTGCTGTGAGAAATATAAGCTAGAGATCATTTCCACTCCCCTTACTCTTTAGGAGCTTTCAGTTTCATTGAAGAAAAAAGATGAATGCTGTTTAAAAGAAAATTTGTTTTTAAACACTAAATTACATTCAGGATGTTGAAATATTCACACTCTAAAGGCAAGAAAGAAATGAAGGAAAAGAAGGTTTCTCCCTCCATCAAACTCAAGCTTGTCACATGTTCATGGAGGAAGGAAGCAGGAATAATATAGTATATTTTTCCTTCCCTTCCCTTTTTCCCCCTCCCCTCCTCTGACCTCTCCCCTTCTGTCTCTGTCTCTGTCTCTCTCTCTCTCTCTCTCTCTCTTTCTCTCTCTCATTGAACAGCTTAAATCAGATGACTCACATTGGCATATGATGCTCCTCTACTCTAGTATGATCACTGGTTTCCTTAGTATCTGTTTCACTAGCCTATAAATCTCTGAATGGTAGATCTATAATTTATTCAAATTTGACTCCTCAATATTTTATTATTTTAAGGAAAAATATGTATTTGGGAAAAGTGATCATGGCATCGTGGTTATATATTTTTTAAGAGTTCTTATATTTTGGGAAACATTGAAAATATTTACAGATGCTGTGCCTTAAGATAATGTGGAAATTAGGAGGGGGATATCGATGGCATATGGATAGGGCAGTGGATATGGGTTGATGGCTGTAAGGCAGGTGATGAACACATATAGAGGCGTTATAAGTATTTCATAGATGTGTATGTAGGAAATGCTTCTATATATACATATACTTTTGTATATGTTAAAAAAAATTTAAAACATGGATTTTTCATGGACTGGCCCACTTTCTGACACATGGTCAGCACTTACTCTTTGATGACTGATGAAGCAAAGTACAAGATGACTAACGGATATGTGAAAAAATACTCACCACCACTATAAGGGAAATGCAAATAAAAATTACAGTGAGATACCAGCTCACTCCAGTTAGGACAAGAAATAAATATTGTAGAGGATGTGGAAAAAGAAAGCTCTCATACACTGCTGGTGCAAATATAAACTGGTGTAGCCACTATGGAAAACAGTATGGAAGTTCCACAAAAACATTAAGAAAAGAGTTACCATAAGACCCAACAATCTCTCTTCTGGATATATGCGTGAAAATTTTGAAATTTGAACATACTTATTCATAAAGATACACATACCCCTGTATTCATTAACATATTATTTATAATAGTCAAGACATGAAAACAAAACAAGTGTTTTGCAACAGATAATTAGATAAAGAAGATATGGTACATATATACAATGGAATAATACTCAGCCATAAAAAAATGAATTATTGCCAATTGTAACAACATGGATGGATCTTGAATGTATTATGTTAAGTGAAATAAATTAAACAGAAAATGATAAGAACTACATGATTTCAGGCATATGTGGGATATAAAACAAAAAGCAACAAATAAAAAATAAAATCATAGATATACACAACAGAATGGTGGTTACCAGAGGGGAAGAAAGGTATGAGGAAGATGAAGTGGGTACAGGAGGTTAAATACAAGGTGATTGGAGAAATCTAGACTTTGATAGTAATCCCATAATAAAGTTTACAGAGGTTGTATTATAAAGTTGTACAACTGAAATTATTATAATATTAGTGTTACCCAATAAATAGAATTAAAAATGAAGTACAGGAAAGGTCTCCGATTTTACGTTCATGAAGCTACAAGGAGGGGAACTGCTGAGTTTGGAGAGGTTTCTTTGCAAGGTTTGAAGGAGAAGTTCTGTAAAACTCTGACAATAGCAAGTTGCTAGAATGAAATTGTATGCCCTGGTAGCTAGCATCCCATAGAGGCCCCTGTTCCAGAAAACAGAGGACTTGTTCAACTAACTTTCTTCAACAAGTACTATGTGTAGACGCTATGCTAGAATAAGGACACCATGGCAAATGAGACAAGGTCCATGCCATTAGGGATCGTATAGTTGTGCTAATCAAAGTCTAGATCCAGGTAGTGCCCTCAATAGTTCTTTCCAATTTTGCTCACCAATACACTAAATGGGAAGCATCAGCTCTTCCCAGAGTCCAAGCTGTGTCCAAAGCCAAACTTGGCTCTGAATTCCCAGAAGAACATGCTAACGACCCCTAAAGAGGAGGTCTTAGAATGTCTAGAGAGCAGATGACTTCCCTTTGGAAGAGTCACCAAATACTGAGAGTAGGAGGAAGCTGGTCCAGGACTGCAGCCAAGACAGACCAGGGAACCTGTGTTCACCTCTACCCTTAAGGGACTGCTTAAACCATCAAAGGTGAGGACCTCTCAGGTTGTCAGCCTGCACTCTCCCAATAATGCTAAAGGAACAGCAGCCAATGTTTTTAAAAATGGAATGTGGGAACATTGGTGGTAAATTCACAGATTAAAGAAAACAACACAGAAAAACTTAAAGAAAAAAAGCCTATATTTCTAAAATCATTAGTGATTAAGTAAATTATGGCATATGTATACAATCACAGACAGATAAATATATACTTATATAAGGTGGTGTTTTATACATAGGATGTAGTTTATGGTTTACTGTTAAATAAAGTAGTATAAAATATAATTATCATTCAAATTTTTAAAAATCTCCATATGCATGGAAAATGTCAATAATGACATACATCACATTATTAATGAGGCCTATATTAAAGTATTTGGACTATAGACAAATACAACTTTCTTTAATCTAGAGATTATAAAATAATCACTCTTGTAATAAGAAAAACTTCTAAAAATAAATAGGTATGCATATAAATGATTGTACAACCACACATTAATCATCTATACTAAAAGATATCAGAATATGTCCAACCAGACTGGATTAGGTGGGTTCCCTTTCTCAGTACCTTTCAGGACGAAACTCCTCAGGTTCTGACCAATACGCTGCGTCTCGGTGAAGAATAAAACTTGGCACCATCACCACCGTCCCTTTGGGAATGAACACCCCATTGATTTCCACATCCTTCTTACAGACCCTCTCAAGTCTACCAGCAATTGGGAATAATCTGAGGGATTCATTCAACGCCATGTCAAGATACTCCATCTGTGCCAGGGCATCATAGGTGGGAGTTTCCTGGGAAGAAAGAAACAGATTTTGATAAACTGAGATTTGAGATCAACTTTCAACTCAGTCTATGTAGTTCTATAGAAATGTTAGGAACTCCAAAGAATAAGTTATTTGGGTAAAGGACCTTAAGATTTACAGACATTTTAATATCTGTCATGTCCTTTAACCTGCTTAATGGCACATCGAGATGTGTGGAGTAGTTATAACTATGGGAGACGTTGGGGACAATACCCTAAACGGGACCGGAAATCCCTCACCTTACCATATAGTGATTTTTTTAATCTCATGTGACTAATAGACTATGGCCCCTACTCTTAATCTTAATTTCTTAAATGAAATATGTTAAGGTCACTTAATTTCTTAAATGAAATATGTTTGTTTTCAAAAGAGAGGCCACACTTCTGCACCAAGGAAAGAGAATGTGTAAAAGAGCAAAATCCCAACTTGACATAAAGATTTTTAGTTGAAAAATCCTATTATTTTTATATACATATATATTTTTATTGATTTCAAAAAGGAAGGAAGAGGGAGAGAGAGATAGAAATATCAATGATGAGAGAGAATTATTGATTGGCTGTCTCTTCCACACCTATACTGGGGATCAAGCCCACAACCTGGGCATGTGCCCTTGACTGGAATTGAACTTGGGACCCTCAGTCTGCAGGCTGATGCTCTATCCACTAAGCCAAACCGGCTAGGGCCAACCCTTTAGATTATATATATAATTTGGAGAGAAAAACTATATAATATAGAATTTATAAATAACTTGACAAGAAACAGGTTTCTTTCTAAACCAAATAGGGTACATGAAGAGTATGATGAGATGCTAGCTACCAGGGCATACAATTTCATCCTATCTAATAATAGACAAATATGCAAATTGACCATACCTCAGACACACCCACAAGCCAGCGCCCACCATCCAATCAGAGCGAGTATGCAAATTAACCCAAACCAAGATGGCTACAGCCACAGAGAGCAAGGTTTCCCAGGTAACAGAGGAAGCCAAGCCTTCCGCCTGCCCTTGCCAGGCCTAAGCCTCCAATCAAGCTACAAAGTTTCAATTATAGAAGGTAAACAAATTCAAACAAATGGCGGCAGAATGGAGCTTGAGAGAGCAGGCCAGGGTTGCCGCCGGCAACAGGGGAAGCAAAGCTTTCCACACACCCTGGCCGGGCCCACCCGCTTAAGGCAACAAAGTTTCAATTATAACCCCAACACAAATGGCTGCTGGCCTCGGAGGGAGCCCCAGGCTTGGCTCTGCTCCAGGCTACAAAGTTTCAATTGTAGAAGGAAAATAAATTCCAGATACCAGGGCCTCCACTTGGGTTGCCAGGGGGCGTGGCCGGCCTGCAAACCACCACAGGCCCCTCGCTCAGGCCGCCCCACGCCCCAAGGAAACCCCCACCTGATCCGGGACACCCTTCAGGGCAAACCAGCTGGCCCCCACCCCTGTACCAGGCCTCTATCCTATCTAATAAAAGTAATGTGCAGATTGATCATCACTGCAACACACAATATAGCTGCCCCCATGTGGTCAAAGATCCTGCCCCCATGTGGACACAAGATAGCCACCACAAGATGGCCAGCAGGAGAGGGCAGTTGGGAGGCACCCGGCCTGCAAGGGAGGGCAGTTGAGAGGGACCAAGCCTGCAAGGGAGGGCAGTTGGAGGTGATCAACCCTGCAGGAGAGGGCAGTTAGGGGTGACTAGGCCGGCAGAGGAGGGAAGTTGGGGGCAAACAGGCTGGCAGCAGAGTGGTTAGGGGGTGATCAGGCTGGCAGGCAGAAGCGGTTAGGGGCAATCAGGAAGGCAGGCAGGCAAGCAGTTGGGAGCCAGTAGTCCTGGATTGTGAGAGGGATGTCCGACTGTCCGTTTAACGGACAGTCATACTCTTTCCTGTATGTCAGGCTTCTTCTAGTCTAAACGGGCAGTCGGACATCCCTCAAGGGGTCCCATATTGGAGAGGGTACAGGCTGGGCTGAGGGACAACCCCCCTCCATGCACCAATTTCGTGCACCGGGCCTCTAGTTCTAGCAAAAGTTATAAAGAGGTGGCATCCCACTCAGCCTCATGCTGCCTTGCTGGAACAGTCTCCTAGTTGTTGCTTCAGGGTTTGACTGTAAGCTGTGAAGATCTCATACAAGCCTCTCCATCCCCAGAGGCCAGTCTCTTCATACCACAAAGAGTTCCAATTTTGTCAGGTATCTGAAAACAGTGTGGACAATACAGTATTGGTCACCAATTGGTGTTATATTGAAGAGGCAATATTGTAGAGGTTAAGGGTTTGGCTAGTGGTTTCTTCACCACTAGCTATATGACTAGTATATGAAAATTATTTCACCTCTCGGTACCTCAGTTTTCTGATATGTTACGTGGAGATATTTAGAGTTGGCACTTCATAGGGTTGTATGGCAGAGACATCACTGCTCACCTAATATCCATGTGGTCTCCACATCTCCCAGCCCACTTAAAGCTAGGGGAAACCAGCTTTGAGAATGGGCTGTGAGCTGAGGTGATATATGTTAATTGGAAGCCAAAACACTTGAAAATCCAGTGAACAACACTCTACTTCTTTATTCCCCAACCAAGATGAAGGCCTTGTGTTCCAGAAAGTGCAGCTACAAGAAAGTGGGGTCTTGCCCTAGCCAGTATGGCTCAGTGGATAGAGCATCAGCCTGCGGACTGAAAGAGCCGGGTTCGATTCCAGTCAAGGGCACATGCCCAAGTTGCAGGCTTGATTCCCAGTAGGGGGCATGCAGGAGGCAGCAAATCAGTGATTCTCTCTCATCATTGATGTTTCTCTCTCTCCCTCTCCCTTCCACCTGAGATCAATAAAAAAAATATTTTTAAAAAAAGAGAAAGTGGGGCCTTTTTAGCTTATATTTCTGAGTAACTATGTAGAGCCAAGATTCCCACTCCTAGCCTCCTCTAACAATCCATGTTGTATATATAAATAGGAGAAGTAAATTTTTGCTATGCAAAGCCATTTAGATTTCAGGACCAATCTGTTACCAAGGCATAACCTAGCCTATCCTGGTTAATACAGAATTTGTTAAGATTAAATTCATTTATAAATACAAGGTATTTAGAATAGACATATATAGTAAGGAGCAAATGTTTACTTATAGTGTTGTAATTGTTACTAAAAAATAAAAAAGCTAGTCTCTGTCTCTTAGTGACCTTAGCTAGTCTCTGTCTCTTAGTGGCCTTTCCATCTTATTGCTATCAAAAGAATGCCAATGTGAGTTTTCCCTGAGAAGAAAGATAATCTCCAATTAAATAGGTTCTAAAATCTTTTCCTTATATCTGAAAGACCTATGACTCAGAAAGGTCATACGACCTGTCCAAAACCATAGTCTATCTTCTATTCCCCACCCTATACTCTTTCCTGTATGTCAGGCTTCTTCTAGTCTGGAATGTTTACCCAGGGTGGTATATTACACTATTTGTGCCTGTTCTCCACCATTGTGTGTGTCCATGCCCTTAGTCATCTAACTTGGTGCCCTCCTATTATGATGCTGGGGTTGGCCATGGTGCATGCTTTAAATTAATGGAATGTTGGCTAAGTGTGATGCAAGCAGAGTTCTGAAAGGCACCCATATGATTGGGCTTATTGCTCTTTCCCTCTGACATTGCCTGAGAAGAACATACCCAGGCTAGTTGTCTGGAGTATGGGAGATGTATGGATCATGTGTGAAGCTGATTCACCTAGCCGCTTAGCCAAGGCCAGCCTAGATCAGCCAAGAGCCAGACTAAAGCAAGTCCAGGCAATATCAACACAGATAATTATCCAGACACTTGAGCAATCAATGTTTATTTGTTTATCGTTAATTGCCACTGAGGGTGTGTGTTTTTTCCATTCGACATTATTGTGATAACAGATAACTGCTATGCCAGGAAAAGCACTTTGTCCAAAATCTTATTATCTGTGAAAAGTACACATTACCTATATTTCTTTGTTTGTTTTCATCACTTTACATCCTTCCTAAATAGCACAGATGAACAACTGATGCTTATGCTCTTTGCAAAAATTATCCTATGAAATGGTGAGTAAGCATTCTTGGTTAGGTTTAACTTTCTCCCTCCCTCTGCAGGTATCATCCACTTACCTTATTGGGAAATGTCACCTCAATCTCCTCTTGCAGTTTCTGTTGCACATCAGGGTGAATGGCCATAAGATACATAAAGAAGGAAAGAGAAGTGCTAGTGGTTTCATAGCCAGCAAAAATAAAGATAATAGATTGGGCGACAAGCTCCAGATCGGACATAGCTAAAAGGAAAAGAAAGGTCAATGTAAATCATCATAGTTTAGATTATGATAAATTCATATGAAACTCCAAACTTCTAGAAGAAAAAAATGGAAATTCAGATCAAACTAGGGGGAGTTGTACTCTGATGTGTATATTGCAGATCCAGAAAAAGGCAAAAAAATGTCTTAATCCAGTTTTTCCAAAGGTCTACACTATTCTTGGTCACCTGCTCCTGGATACATCACTCTCATCACTATCTCAGCTGTGTAATTCCACAGCATGTTATTAGAGAATCTTAAAAGTAGTTTAGCTACAAGTAATATGGGATAGCATTCTCCCCCAGGAAAATTTTAAATTATTCTTTAAAATTTTGAGACAGTTTACAATACTAAAGTTTATGTAAAGAAAAATTAAAGTATCTTTCTTCTAAACATGTTTCCAGGAACTTAAAAGAACAGTAATTGGCTACAGATAAACTCTTGTACTCAATGTATTTATTGTCTATGGACCAGCAGCATCAGCAGTATCTGGGAGTTTATTAGAAATGCAGAATACCGAAGACGGCAGTATCAGGAGCTTCCTTCAGCCAGGAGGAATGGAGAACAGTGGCTCTCCACTGTTGGGCCGGATGGTGGTGTTTCAGAGAAAGAAATGGAACCACAGAGTCCTGCCAATGCTCAGACTCCCAAAACTTGCATCCTGTTGCCTTGGGAGTATGGCCAAGGAGCATCCTATATAATAAAAGGCTAATATGCAAATCGACCAAACGGCCGAACAACCAATCACTATAATGCGCACTGACCACCAGGGGGCAGACGCTCAATGCAGGAGCTGCCCCCTGGTGGTCAGTGCACTCCCACAAGAGAAGCACTGCTCAGCCAGAAGCCAGGCTCACGACTGGCGAGCGCAGCAGTGGTGGCAGGAGCCTCTCCCGCCTCCCTGGCAGTCAGACATCCCTTGAGGGATCCTGGACTGTGAGAGGGCACAGACTGGGCTTAGGGAAACCCCCCCCCCCCCTGAGAGCACGAATTTCATGCACTGGGCCTCTAGAATTATCTAAAAACCAAGAGTTATTGCAGTAGAACCACTGTTTCCCTCTGTGACTGATCCCCAGGTTGGGTGCTTGGAGGGAACCCCATGGAGATCAGGGGTCACCATTACAGTGAGGGAAAACAAACCCCACCTCCAAGCAGCAAGGCTTTACTGTCTTATAAAAGCCCTGGAGGTCAAATCTGGATCACAGAGGTAAAAAATCTTGTGATTCAGTGCCATCTACTGGAAAGTAGTAGAAAGACCTCTTCAGAGGAAGCTGTTATAGGCCATTAATATCGACAGATATAAATGTGTAGGCAAAGGAGAACAGCAAATACCACGAATAACTATGGAAACGAGGATGATTGAAAGAAAATGAAAAATCCCCCAAAAGCAAGTTGGAACTCATGGAAATATGTGATATAAATGACAGAGATTTGATGATTGCAATTCTGTAAATACTCAACAAAATGCAAGAAAATGCAGACAGGCAATTCAATACACTCAGAAAACAAATCAATGAACAAAATGAATACTTTACCAAAGAGATTGAAAGTTTTAAAAAGAACCAATCAGAAATCCTGAAAATGAAGCATGCAATTAAGGGGATTAAGAATAAACTACTAAGCATAGAAAACAGAGCCAAGAAGATGGAGGAAAGAATTATGCCATCAGAAAAAGCAATCCTATATAATAAGAGAGGAATATGCTAATTATCCATTATGCCATGAGGCGTAACGACCGACCACGTAATGACCAGATCACGGATCTGCAGGAGGGTGGGGCTGCGAACTACAAGTGGGCAGCGGAGAGCTACAGGAGGGGGCAGGGCAGCAAGCTATGAGAGGGGTAGTAGGGAGGAGGACTGGGGGAGCTACAAGAGGGTGGGGCAGTGGGCAGAGAGCTACAGGAGGGCGGCAGCGAGCTACTGGCTACAAGAGGGTGGCAGAGAGCTACAGGAGGGGGCAGGGCAGCAAGCTATGGGGGGGGGTGAGGGGAGCTACAGGAGGGCAGCAGCGAGCTACTGGCGCATGTATTCGTGCGCAGGGCTACTAGAAGAGGAATAAAGGGAGAAGAGAAGGGAGAGTCTATTCAAACTAATAGTGGCCTCCTTTTTTATTTTCTCTTGAGAGAATGAACATGGTTAAGATCTAATCTATTTGTGTGGGAATGGATTAGGACCTTTTGATACTTAGAGCACTGAAATAAACACGGTACTTCCCACAAAGTTGTAATTCACAACTAAAAACAAGAAGGGTCTACCAAGTTCTGATTTTTCAAACATTATTTTTATGATGCTGTTGGGGGTAAATTCAACTATCAAATTCCTTTCCCCAGTTAGGATATACCCCATGATATCCAAAATTTAGAGCTGTGCTGCCCAATAGGTAGCCACTAGCTACATTTAATTAATTATTTACATTTTAATTAATTAAAATTAAGATTCAGTTTTCAGTTTCATTGCTTACATGTCAAGTGTGTAATAGCCACATGTGCCTAGTAGTAAATCTATTGATATATAATATGTTCTCTTTCATCACAGAAGGTTGTATTAGACTAGATACTAATAGATAGGGAGAAAGAAAGACATGTATACATAGATATGGATATATTTATAGTGCTGTGCTGGAGTCAACTCATCCCTGTTCTTTAGAACCAATTATTAAATATTCTGAAATTGTGTGAGATAGTTGTCAAGCCATTAGTAGTTTGAAATTAACTATGATGGAAGTATTTATATCATAGGAATAAACAATAATACTTGGATTTTCCTTTTTTGAGAGAAAATACGTTTACATCACTAATTATGGGTGGATATAGAAATATTTATGTTTATGAGACCTGTGTAAATATATTTGATGTTCTTAGACTTGTCCACTGAGACAATCTAGAAGTAAGGAAACCCTAGGAGCAATGAACACTCCTAGATCTAATTTTGGTTTCTAAATACCATTTCTCACTAAAATAAACCAGAATTCCTTGGTGAAATGGCAGGCTCTAGGGCTGATCAGGGGAAATAGAGAGAAATTTGGAATGCCTTACATCAGAAAGCAAGAAAGTACTCAGAAAATGATAGGTGAAAAGGATACACGATACTCTCTATACTCTAATGGTGAACATATCTATATATGTAAAAGCCTAAGCAATTGAACAACCGAATGACCAATTGCTATGACGTGCACTGACCACCAGGGAGCAAACGCTCAACGCGGAGCTGCCCCCTGGTGGTCAGTGCGCTTCCACAGCGGGAGTGCTGCTCAGCTGACCAAACCATCCCGGTGGCCCAACAGCCAGAGGCAGCCACTCACTCCCTCGATAGCCCTGCAGGTCCAATCTTTGGAGAATGGGCCAGGCACTGATGGTCTGGCGCCACCAGCATGATCCCAGCAGCACCACTGACCTCCTGGAAGTTGGCCTTGGGCATGTCAGCGGGATGGATCCGGATTCCAGGCCATGGGCGGCCTACCACCCGCCCAGAGGGCTGATCGTGTCCTGCTCCCCCCACCCCCCTTGGGACGGGCGCCAGACGCAGGGCTCACAGCTGGTGAGCACTGCTGTGGCTGCAAGCCTCTCCTAATTGGGACTGACTGGGCGCAAGCCCGCGGCAGGCACAGCGGGGCCAGGATGAGCAGGAGCGGCAGGTGGTGTTGGACTGTGGGTGTCAGCCCGATCCCCACAGGCCACCCCGAGGGACCCCACCCATACATGAATTCATGCACTGGGCCTCTAGTGTCATTATAAATTTACTAGGGGTCCAGTGCACAAATTCACGCACCTTGAAAGGAACTGTGGGCCACGAGGCTGTGGTGGGCACAGGAGCAGTTCCCGGCCCATTCGCTGTGGCCCCTGGTCCCGTCTGCCAGCAGCCCTACTCCCACCACCGCTGTTCCCATGCACTGACGGCACCAGCCGCACATGCACCCGCTGACAGCGTGGAGCAATTGGGGCCAGTGCCAGCAGCAGGTGCAAGCAGGGCCGGCGCTGTCAGCGGGTGAGAGCAGTGGCTGCTGCCCCAATCACCCCTCAGGAGCAGAGGGAGATGGAGAAGCCCTCAGGGTGATCAGGGCCCGCAGCCGCTGCTCACACCCACTGACAATGCCAAGTGATTGGGACCAGCACTGGGCACCGGCAGTGGGTGCAAGCAGCGGCTCCAGTGCCAGCTGTGGGTGCAAGCAGGGCCGGCACTGGCAGTAGGTGCAAGAGGCGGCTGCCAGCCCCAATCACCCCTCAGGAGCAGGGGAAGGTGGAGAAGCCCTGAGGGGTGATTGGGGCCAGCAGCCGCCCCTCACACCCGCTGACAGCGCTGGCCCCACTCACACCCCTGCTGGCACTGGCCCCAATTGCTCCACGCCAACAGCAGGTGCGAGTGCCCGGCAGTACCGTGGCGCACGGGAGCAAAGTATTTCCACTAACCACCAGAGCCTTGCCCCAATGACAGAGACTGATGCCCCATCTTGGTCTGGTACCCCCGCTCACCTGCTCCACTATCACACCACAGCCGATGCCTGCCATGGTCCCCGCTCTTCCGCCTGCTGCTGACGCCCACCATGTTCTGTGCACACCCCCTGGTGGTCAGCACACATCATAGCAGTCTATTTGCATATTAGGGTTTTATATATATAGATTAAAACCCATAGAACATACAACACCAAGTGTGAATCCTAATTTAAACTATGCACTTTGGGTGATAATCATGTCAATGTAGATTCACTGACTGTAACAAATGGTACACTGCTGTTAGGGATTCTGATAGTCAGGGAGGCTGAATATAGGTGAGGGGAGAAGGTTATGGGAAATCTCTATCCCTTTCACACAATTTTGCTGTGAACATAAAACTGCTCTAAAAAATAAAGTTTATTGAAAAAATAGGAAGAAAATAGGACCCCAGAGCCTTCTGAAAGGGCTCCAGTGGACAAACCTGAGAGAATTTGACCATCAAACTAGTAAATATAAAACAAAACTTTACAGTAAATTAAGCTAGTGAACACAATTTAACCAAGGGTTCCAAGTTAAGGTCACCAATCCTGGGGTGATGTGCTTCCTAAAGTGATGGATTCTCAATGCAAATTTCCATGCAGCTGGATGAGGCCAGAGAATAGATATTGGAAACAAGCTCCCAGAGATTCTGATGTAGGTGATCCACAGATCACTGACTGACTTCAGGGCATAAAATTCTTGTTTATGATGCCCTTCAAGCTTTGAATAAAACTGTGCCCACATGTTTGTAGAAAGTGCCTCTGGCTACTTTTATTCTGAGCATGTGTCTTTTTCAATTTGATAGAAATTCTCGTCTGCATGAAAATCTTCCTATACATTTTCAGAATCACCACTACCTCTGAGCCTCCCCATTAGTGGCCCTCTGAAGTACACCTTGTTTACCTTTATGGGAGTCCATTTCTTTGGAATTCTGAGAGTTAATCATCAGCTGAAGAAAATCCACTCGGTGCTGGAAGCAGAAGGAGAAATTTCAATGACAAAGAGTCAACTTGTGAAACCAGAAATAAATCAGGAGTGCAGTACTAAACTTCTTTCCTATTAATATGGCCACTTCATATCTTTTTTTTAATTTTATTTTTCTATTACAGTTTACATTCAATATAATTTTGTTTTAATTTCAAGCATACAGCATAGTGGTTAGACAATCATATACTTTGCAAGGTGTTCCCCCCAATATTTCCAGTACCCATCTGTCACCATAGAGAATTATTACAATACTAGAGGCCCAGTGCACGAATTCCTGCATGGGTGGGGCCCCTCGAGGTGGCCTGCGGGGATTGGGCTGAAACCCACAGTCCAATGCCACCTGCCATTCTTGCTCATCCCAGCCCCACTGCACCTGCCGTGGGCTTGCGCCCAGTCAGTCCCAATTGGGAGAGGCTCGCACCACTGCAGCGGCGCTCGCCAGCCATAAGCCCTGCATCTGGCACCCATCCTGAGGGGGGTGGGGGGCCCAGGACACAATAGGATCTCCGGGCGGGTGGTGAAACCACCCTTGCCAGCCCAGAATCTGCAGCCATCCCACTGACATTCACGCCGGTTGTTGGGAGCCACCTGGCAGTCACTTTTATATCATTTCTTCCTTGCGGAGCATCTAGGGAGGGAAAGCAGCCATGGTGCCCAAGGCTGACTTCCAGGAGGCCAGCGGCGCTGTCAGGATTGTGCTGGCAGTTCCGGTCCGTCGGTGCCTGGCCCATTTTCTGGAGATTGGACCTGCAGGACTACTGAGGGCGTGAGTGGCTGCTGCCGGGCTGGTGGGCCACCGGGACAGGTAGGTCAGCTGATCAGTGCTCCCGCTGTGGGAGTGCACTGACCACCAGGGGGCAGCTCCTGTGTTGAGCGTCTGCCCCCTGGTGGTCAGTGTGCATCAGAGCAACCGGTCATTCGATCGTTCAGTCACTTAGGCTTTTATATATATAGACCAGTGACCCGGTGCATGAAATTCATGCATGGGGGGGGTGTCCCTCAGCCCAGCCTGCACCTTCTCCAATCTGGGACCCCTCTGGGGATGTCTGATTGTGGGATCGAGCCTAAACCAGCAGTTGGACATCCCTCTCACAATACAGCACCTCTGGCTCCTAACCACTCCTGCCTGCCTGCCTGATCGCCCCCAACTGTCCCCCCTGCTGACCTGCTCACCACCAACTGTCCCCCCTGCTGACCTGCTCACCACCAACTGTCCCCCCCTGCTGACCTGCTCACCCCCAACTGTACCCCCTGCTGACCTGCTCACCCCCAACTGCCCTCCCCCCACTGCCAACCTGATCGCCCCTAACCGCCTCTGCCTTGGCCCCGCCACCATGGTTTTGCCCAGAAGGTCTCCCAGTCTAATTAGCATATTACCCTTTTATTAGTATAGATTATTGGCTACATTCACTATGCTGTATAATATGGCCCCAGAAGTCTCACTAGTGTTGCCTGAGTTATCAGTGAACTCATCCAGCTACAAATCTTAGAGAACAGGATGTTTCCCTGAGAGAAATTCAGCCATCTTGTCCAACGGCTTTTTGGCCCTCATTTTCTCTGCTCTTTGGCTTCTCTCACTTTTGAACACAGCTTCCTGGCCAAAGAGTTGCCTGTTCTCCTCTTGTCATACAGTTTGCTCAGAAAAAAAGTCCCTGACTTCAATACTTTTTTCTCCAGCCTTAATCCTTAATGAAAGGCCACATAACTGAATCCCCTGACATTTGCAGAGTTCATCAGATGCTTTCTTGGGAGCAGCTTCAAATACTCCACCGTCCCAGAACTCTCCACAAGGTTCAGTGTGATTCTGGGGTGCCCAGCCCTATCCCCATGGCCTGCAGATATTCTTGTGCTGGCCTCCAGGCCCATGGAGGCAAAGCTGGGTTAGCCAGCTTGCAACCTCAATGCCCGGAGAAGACTACTGCCCTCTCCAGTCTCTGAGCAGGCTCCAGTTTAACAGAGAGCACACTCCACCAGGGGCCTGATGGGAACTTCCACTGCAGGATATGTAAAATAAGAGGCTTGGAATTGATGAGTGTTTGCCAATTTAAAACCTGGGGAAGTATGATACCTGGAAAATAATTTTCAAACAGTAATTTTTTATACTTTGACAATTTATTGAAAGGAAGTGGAAAACTTTTCATCTCTATAATATTTATGCAGTGATATACTGACCTTTGTGCCCATTACTATATTACATTTCAGACAGTGTCTCTCTGACTCATCTTTTCTTTCCTAACCTCCACCTTCTTCATTCCCCATAAAATGTTAGAACTTTCCTCCTGTAAACCTACAGTCCTTTATCTGTCTAAAAAAAAAAAAAGAAAAGTGCACAAATCATATGTATCCAGCTCAATAAATTATCAAAAGCGTGAACACACTCATGTAACCACCACCAGATTTTACCTTTTGTTTATCTTGGAGGCGATTTTCTTTCATTCTTTTTACAGATTTTTTGAAAAAATCAGTCACACTTCTTGGAAACAGAGTAATATTAAATGCTTCAAAAACTGGGCCAAGGAATGGAAAGAGTGCTGTAAGAAAAAAAGAAAGCACAATGAAAATACAAAACGTACCGGGAGCAATTATAATTTTCTCTACCAATGAGAAGAGTAAAAGACACCAGGCTTCTCGGCCAGGAGCCAGTCCCTCTATGCCCTTTGCTCAGACTTCCAAGCCCCTGGCTGAGCAAGGGCAAGGCCACACATAGGGGCCATCACTACAGCAGTGAGATCAGTGGCCCCTCCCCATCTTTTGGGTGACTAAAGAGACAGGATTACATCCCTGAACAGCTTTGCCTTTATCTATTAAGTAGACTGTCTTTGAATAAACCAGAGCAGCGTCTGATACTTTAATTAATCGCACTGTTCAAGAAATAGTAGTCAAAAAAAAAAAAAAAAAGAAATAGTAGTCAGATGCACGTGCATGGACACAGTGGAACACTAGACACTAAAATGTAAACAATGATTGCATGTGAGAGTTTAATCATAGGTGAGTCTTATTTTTTCTTTGTCTTTTAAAATAATTCTGAAAATTTTATAAGAACTGTGCATTGTTGAAGAAAAAGGAACCATTGTGCACTGCTGGCGGGAATGCACACTGGTGCAGCCACTGTGGAAAACAGTATGGAGTTTCCTCAAAAAATTAAAAATGGAACTCCCATTTGACCCAGTAATCCCACTTCTAGGAATATGTCCCAAGAAACCAGAAACACCAATCAGAAAGGATATATGCACCCCTATGTTCATAGCAGCACAATTTACCATAGCTAAGATTTGGAAACAGCCTAAGTGCCCATCAGCAGATGAGTGGATTAAAAAACTGTGGTACGTCTACACAATGGAATACTACGCCGCTATAAAAAAGAAGGAACTTTTACCATTTGCAACAACCTGGATGAAACTGGACAGCATTATGCTAAGCGAAATAAGCCAGTCGGAGAAAGATAAATATCACATGATCTCACTCATATGTGAGATATAATGATCAACATAAACTGATGAACAAAATTAAATCCAGAGACAAATGGCAGGGGAGGGGGTGGTTAGAGACCAACCAAAGGACTTGTATGCATGCATGTTAGCAAAATCAATGGACACAGACACTGGGGCGATGGGGGCTTGCCCTCGGGGGTGGGAGTGGCAGGGGCAGGGTCAATCAGGGGAAAAAGGAGACATATGTAATACTTAGAACTGTGCATTGTATAATAATATTAATATATACCAAAATATATATTGTAAAAGAATTCGTACACCGGATAGAAATAATACAAAGTATGTCTTTCAACCATAATGAATGAAATTAGAAATCAATAACAAAGAAAATTGGGAAACTCACTACTATGTGGAAATTAAAAAATACTCTCCTAAATAATCCATGGGTCCTACAAGAAATCAAAAGGGCAATTAGGAAATACTTTGAGATAAATAAAAATGAAGAGAAAGCATATCAAAATTTATGGATGTAGCAAAAGCAGCACTCAGAAAGAAATTTATGACTATAAATGTCTACATTTAAAAAGAACAAAGATCTCAAATCAATAACCAAACTTTCCCCCTTAACACACTGAGAAGAAAGAGCAAACAAAATCAAAAGCAAAAAGGAGGAAGCATATACTACATATGAGGGAAGAAATTAATAAAATAATAAATAAAAACAATAGAGATCGATGAAATCAAAAGACAATAATTTTAGGACATTTAAATAAATTAACCAAGACAAAAGAAGATTCAAACTACTAGCATCAGAAATGAAAAATGGGAGATTACTACTGACATTAATAAAAAACTTTAAAGTAGTGGTATGAACAACTGTATGCCAACAAACTAGATAACTTAGATGAAATGGACAATTTTCTAGAAAGACACAACTATAGAAACTGACTCAAAAATAAATAGACAATCTGAATAAACCTATAGCAAAAAAGAGATCAAATTAGTAATCAAGAAACTACCCACATGCCCAGACAGCATTGAACCAAGAGGTCACGGTTCAATCCCTGGTCAAGGCACATGCCTGAGTTTCAGTCTCAATCCCCAGTGGGGGATGTAGAGGAGGCAGCCGATCAATGATTCTCTCTCATTATTGATGTTTCTGATTCGCTCTCCCTCTCCCTTTCTCTCTGAAATCAATACAAATATTTTTTAAAGAAACTACCAACAAAGAAAAGCCCAGGTCCAGATGACTTCAGTGATGAATACTACCAAATATTTAAAGAACACCAACTTTTCACAAACTAGAAAAGGAGGGAACACTTCCAAACTTATGGCATAGGCCAGCATTACCCAGATACTAAAACCAGACAAAGATATCACAGGGAAAGAAAGCTACAGACCAATATATCTTATGAACATGGATGCACTAATCCTTAACAAAATACTAGCCAAACTCAATTCAGAAATACATAAAAGGAATTATATACCACAAATTCTGGGGTTAGCCCAAAAATGTAAGGTTGTGTAATACAACTATACCAATAGAATAAAAAACACAAATCATATGATCATCTCAATAGATGCAACAAAAGCATTTGACAAAATGCAACACCTTTTTTGTGATAGAAACACTCAATACCTTAAGAATAGAGGGGAATTTCCTCCCTTGTTAAAGGATGTCTATGAAAAATCCATAGCTAACACCATACTTAATAGTGAAAGCCTGGAAAAAATGTCTATTCAGGTTAAGGCAAGCTGAATTTTGTTCTAAGTTCATTAATTTGAGAAAAACAGGCTTTTTAAAATAGTTCTGGGACAACTGAGTAGCCATATGCAAAAGAATGAAGTAGGACTCAGACATTATACCATATATTAAAACAAAATAAAAATGGATCAAAGAATAAAAGTTAAAACATAAAAATTAAAACTTTATACTCTTAGAAGAAAATTAAGGGGTAACTATTTATGACATATTTGGCAATGGATCTTAGACATGACACCAAAAACACAGACAATAAAATATAAAAGACATAAATTATAGTTCATCAAAATAAAAATTTTATGCTTCAAAGGACTCTATCAAGAAAAAGAAAAGACCCCTACAGAATGGGAGAAAAATTCTCAATTCATATATCTGATAAGGAATTTTTACCTAGAATATATAAAGAATTCTTACAACTCAACAAGAAAAACATCCCAAATGTAAATGGTCAAAGGATTTGAATAGAAATTTATCTAAAGAAGATACCACCCTAGTTGGTTTGGCTCAGTGGATAGAGTGTTGATCTGCAGACTGAAGGGTCCTGGGTTCGATTTCAGTCAAGGGCACATGCCCACGTTGCAGGTTCGATCCTCAGTAGGGGGCACTCAGGAGGCAACCGATCAATGATTCTCTCTCATCGTTGATGTTTCTATCTCTCCCTTTTCTCTGAAATCAATTTTTAAAAAAGATACAAAGATGCAACAAATATATCAAAAGTTGCTCAACATCATTAGTCATTAGAGAAATGCAAATAAAAACCACAATGAGATACCACTTCATATCCACTACAATGGCTATAATACAAAAGATAGAAAAATGTCAACCAAGTGTTGGTGAGGATGTGGAGAAATTGGAACCTTCATACATTACTGATGGGAATGTAAAATGGTGTCACTACTGTAGAATAAAGCTTAGCAGTTCATTGATAATGTAAACAGGGGTTAATATAGGGTTTAGCAATTCCACCCCTGTGTAGAAGTAAAACTAAAAGAAACACCAAAAAATTAAAACAGGTAATCACACACACACACACACACACAAAAAAAAAAACACAAAAAAACTTGTACAGAAATGTTAATAGTAGCATTATTCACAAGAGCCAAAAGGTAGAAACAATCCAAATGTCCATCAACTGATGAATGAATAAACATAATTACATGGTCCATAAAATGGAATATTATTGAGCCATAATAAAATAAAAAGTACTGATATATGCTACAACATGGATATACCTTAAAAACTAAATTTTAAAAAGCCATCCACAAAAGCCCACATATGTGATTCTATTTATATGAAGTGTCCAGCATAGGCAAATCTATAGAGACAGAAATAGATTTAGAGGTTGCTTTTGGCTAAGGGGATTTTAAAGTCAAAAATACCATAGATCAGCCAGAATTAGTGGAGTGGGGTCCTATACATGAAAAAGGTTGCTGGTTCAATTCCCAGTCAGGGCACATGCCTGGGTTGCAAGTTCAATCCTGGGGGTGGGCACATACAGAAGGCAACCGGTGGATGTTTCCTCACATAATTGTTCTCTCTCTCTCAATCTCTCTCTCTCTCTCCCCCTCTCTCCCTCATTTTAAGCATGTGCTCCAGTGGAGATTTAAAAAAGTATGGGGGGCGGGGTAGGGGCCGGGAGGAGGGGGACAAAGGGTGGGTGGAATGGGAGATATATATAATACTATCAACAATAACATATATGCCGAAGCTGGTTTGGCTCAGTGGATGGAGCGTCAGCCTGCGGACTCAGGGGTCCCAGGTTCGATTCCGGTCAAGGGCATGTACCTTGGTTGCGGGCACATCCCCAGTAGGGGGTGTGCAAGAGGCAGCTGATCGATGTTTCTCTCTCATCGATGTTTCTAACTCTCTATCCCTCTCTCTTCCTCTCTGTAAAAAATCAATAAAATATAAAAAAAATAACATATGTATATGTATATGTATATGTATATGTATATGTATATGTATATGTATATGTATATACACACACACACACACAAAATAAAGGCTAAAAAAATTTTAAAGTACCATATATCTAAGTTGACAAAAATGTTCTAATGATTAATATAATGATGGCTGTATATATCTCTGAATGACATATACATATTACAAAATAATTACCATATTAAGTTTAGTTAACATAAATCACCTCACATAGTTTAAAATTTTTTTCTATTCATGTAATGAGAACTTTAAGAATCTACACTCTTGTTTATCTTATAACTGAAATTTTATACCTTTTGAGCACCTTCATCTAATTCCCCCATCCTCAAATTCTGCCTCTGATAACCACAAGTCATTTCTTATTTTTCTATGAGTATGGGTATTTTTTTAGATTCCATATATAAGTAAGATGATACAGTATTTGTCTTTCTCTGACTTATTTCACTTAGCATAATGTCCCCAAGGTCCATTGATGTTGTTGCAAAAGGTAGGATTTCCTTCCTTTTTATGGCTGAATAGTATCCATTCTATCTATCTATGCCACATAGTTTAACCATTTACCTGTCAACAGGCACTAGTTTGTAAAAATGATGGAATTGATATTTTAAAAGGATGAATTTTATAGTATGTGAATTATATCTCAAATGAGCTTTTATAAAAAAGACAGAGAAGAGAGGGTGGGAGAGAGGGGGAGAGAGAGAGAGAGAGAGAAAGAGAGAGAGAGACAGAGACAGAGAGAGAGGGGGGGGTGGGGAAAGGAGTTAGGAAATGAAGGAGAAAGAAAAATAGTACTCCACGTACTTATGCAGAGAATGAATGGATCAAAGAAATTAAATTTTAAGAGCTTCTTGATATTTTCCACAAAGGGATCTTGTGGGTTGTTGAGGGAATCGATGTTTACTCCAAATGATGTGCCAGTAATCACATCCATGCTGTAGGCCCCAAAGATGCTGAGTAGAGAAATAAAGACATAGAAAATTAAAATCAGCACCTCCTTACTACCCTTATCCAACACATACAATAGGAAGGACATGTAAATTCATATACCCAGACAAAGACAGATAAAGAGCCACACAACTGTGAAAACCATCTGCTGGATCATGTAAAGAATCTATGCTCCTGTCACAGTCAATCATGAGGTGTTGCCAAAACCGGTTTGGCTCAGTGGATAGAGCGTCGGCCTGCGGACTGAGGGGTCCCAGGTTCGATTCCGGTCAAGGGCATGTACATTGGTTGCGGGCACATCCCCAGTAGGGGGTGTGCAAGAGGCAGCTGGTCGATGTTTCTCTCTCGTCGATGTTTCTAGCTCTCTGTCCCTCTCCTTTCCTCTCTGTAAAAAATCAATAAAATATATTTTAAAAAATATCATGAGGTGTTTATCAGATGCCAGTCATGCAACTGGCCCTGTGGTGGGTTATGGGGACACCAAGGCAAGTTAGACCCACCTGTGAGCAATAGGAGATCAGTCAGAGGGATGGAGACTCAAAATCAGACAAATTACAGTAGTGTGTTTTGAGTCTGGACAATAGTAGCCATACTGTGCTTGAGCAGGACAAAGGGTAGGTAATGACTCCTTCTAGTGGAGTCAAGAAAAGTGACATTGACCTGGGTCTTGCCTCACCACAGTGTCTATACTTAGAGCTGATTCTGCTTCAGCACATTACAGAACAGCAGCATCCTGGTCTGAGTTGCCAGGAATGCCATCGCTCCTTCTCTGCACTCCTGCTAAAGCTCCTGAAAGACCCACTCTCCTCAAGTCCAGTGATCTCAAGTTGCCTTGAAGGCAGACTCATTTCTGTAAAATGTAAGAAATAAGAATGCTCCTAGTTTAAGAAATAACAATTAAAAAATCATTCCAGAATCGATTTGGGGGAATCCCATAGGTAAGTGTCTCCAGTTTTCCCAGATCAGTCCCACTTTACCTCCGTTGTTCCTACATAGTTAAAAGTATCTTACTTTAGACAATAAATGACATGCTTGCCCTATCCATAGTCTATACAGGACTTTCTTTATTTTGAGACTAAAGACAGGAGAAGTGGTGGTAAGGTTTAATATTTCATATTTTGCTGGTATACTCACCAAGAACATGATGTTTAAATTGTTCCAAGTTCCACACTGTAACTTCCCAGCCTCACCCACTGCCCACCAATATGTACCAGTGCCTTCCCATGCTACTGTTTCATACTCTCTACACTGAAAACTTTGGTACAATCATGTTTCTACTCTCTAAACTATGTATTTTTGTCTTCAAGAATATCCAAGGTGACAACTAAGCAGACAGATTAATCCTGGTTCATGTGCACAGGAGAAGATCTTTCTCTCCTGGCTGCCCTGCCTTTTTGGGTGAGCCACATCCTCTTGGGTAGCCCATTGGAGTTCTAACACCACACACCCACTTCTGTCTGGTCATTATAGTAATTCAGTGGGAATTCGGCTCTGGCAGGCGGCTGGGGGGTCTTGGAGCAGAGCTCAGAATCCCAGCAGCTGGCCTCCTACTTACTCTTTCAAGGTGATGGGCTTGCCTTTCTCTGCTTCCTTCCTCAGGTTGCTCACCAACACATCTCCATACTGGCCAATGATGGGGAACATCTAGACACAAAATACAACACCATCCAAAGTTAGATATGAAGACTCAAGACCTAGCTTTCTCAAGCATGGAGTAGTAAGTGATATCTTATAATGATTCTTATAATGTCACTTCTAGGACATAAAGATAAAAGACCATTATTAGGAAGCTCAAATTCAGCAGGCTACCCTTGGAAAGAAACTATCTTACTTTCTACCTGTCCCCAGATGTATTATTTAAGTTTCAAATTAAGTATCCTCTTATACTCTTACCTCCTTGAGCTTTCCACTGGTGAAGGTTGGAGACAGCAATGTTCGAATTCTCTTCCAAGTTTCATCCTCAGCTATAGAGATGGCACTTTTCATAAATCCCAATGGACCAATGGACTAGAGTTAAAAGCAAAGGGCAGAAATGAAATTAAAGATGGCAGCATAGGTAAACACCTAAACTGCTGCCTCACACAACAATATCAAAACTACAACTAAAAGACAAAACGAACACCATCCAGAACCATAGGAAAGCTGGCTGAGTGGAAATTCTACAACTAGAAGGAAAGAGGAAAGCACATTGAGACTCAGAGGAGCTGCAAAAGGCTGAGGTACGGATACACGCAGAGAGGACGGGCAGCTGTGTGCACGGGTTGGCTGAGTGCGCGGCTGGCTTTCTAAAGCGGGAGGGAAATGGAAGCTCCTGATGGTGCTGAACTCCAGTCCCAGGCAAGACTCTGGGAACCCAAACTCATTCAGGGGGAATATGGACTGTCAGGAAAAGAGAAAGCACACTGAGACTCAGGGGAGCTGCGGAAGGCAGAGGTCCGGAAGTGCGCACCCACAGAGAGGACTGACTGCTGAGTGCATGGGCGGCTGAGTGCGCGGCTGGCTTTCTAAAGCGGGAGGGAGACGGAAGCTCCAGACTGTGCTGAACTCCAGTTCCAGGCGAGTTTCTGGGAAACCAGACTCATTCGGGGAGAGACTGGACTGTCTGGCAGCGGGCGAAACTTGAGGGCGGCTTTCTCTCAGAGGGGCTTGCAGCAATTACTGAAGGACACTGAGACCCAGGGTCCTCATAGGGCAGGGCTGATGGGAAGCCAACTCTGTCTGCTCCACCCTGAAACTCGGCCCCATCCAAGCTGAGCACAGAGGCTTTTGCAAGTCTTCTCCCATAAGGGTGTCTCCAGCACAGAAGTTCTCCCAGCATATACATACCTGATCCTCACAGCCAATTGGCCTGGAGGTCAATTCCTCCCAGTGATACCAACAATCAAGACTTAACTACAACAAGGCTGTGCACACAGTCCACAAAGGGGTGCACCAAAAGTGTCCACCTCAGGTAACTGGAGGAGGCTGAGCCACTGGGCCCTATAGGACACCTAGCACACAAAGCCACTCTACCAACTCAGGGAAGCAGTGAAAATGTGGAGACAAAGAAACAGATCACAAATGAAAGAAATGGAGGAAAGCAAATGACTAGATATAAAGTTCAAAACCACGGTTATAAGGTTTTTCAAGAATTTCCTAGAAAAGGCCGATAAATTTAGCGAGACCCTCGAGGATATGAAAAAGGACCAACTAGAAATTAAACATACACTGACTGAAATAAAAAATATTATACAGAGACCTAACAGCAGACTAGAGGACCGCAAGAATCAAGTCAAAGATTTGAAATACAAAGAAGCAAAAAACACTCAATTGGAAAAGCAAAAAGAAAAAAGAATCCAAAAATTTGAATATAGTGTAAGGAGCCTCTGGGACAACCCCAAGTGTACCAACATCAGAATTATGGGGGTGCCAGAAGAAGAGAGAGAGCAAGATACTGAAAACCTATTTGAAGAAATAATGACCGAAAACTTCCCCCACCTGGTGAAAGAAATAGACTTACAAGTCCAGGAAGCACACAGAACCCCAAACAAAAGGAATCCAAAGAGGACCACACAAAGACACATCATAATTAAAATGCCAAGGGCAAAAGACAAAGAGGGAATATTAAAAGCAGCAAGAGAAAAACAGTTAATTACCTACAAGGGAGCACCCATACGATTTCCAGCTGATTTCTCAACAGAAACTATGCAAGCCAGAAGGGAGTAGCAAGAAATATTCAAAGTGATGAATAGCAAGAACCTACAACCAAGATTACTCTACCCAGCAAAGCTATCATTCAGAATTGAAGGTCAGATAAAGAGCTTCACAGACAAGAAAAAGCTACAGGAGTTCATCACCACCAAACCAGTATTATATGAAATGCTGAAATGTATTCTTTAAGAAGAGGAAGAAGAAGAAAAAGGTAAAGATAAAAATTATGAACAACAAATACATGTCTATCAACAAGTGAATAAAAAATCTGATGAACAGAATAAGCTGGTGAATATAATAGAATCAGGGGCATAGAAAGGGAGTGGACTGACAATTCTCAGGGGGAAAGGAGTGTGGGGTTGCGTGAAGAGACTGAACAAAAATCGTACAACTATGGATGAGGACAGTGCGGGGGAGGTAAGGGCAGAGGGTGGGGTGGAAACCGGGTGGAAGGGAGCTATGGGGGAAAAAAGAGGAACAATAAAGATTTATTAAATTTAAATAAATAAATAAAATGGGGGTGGGGAAAGCAAAGGACATTTTGCCCCGTGTAAGTTTTGGAGTTCTCAACAGTTGTTAAACAGTCATTAATTATTCAACAAATATTTAGTGACTGTCTACTTAGTAGCAGGCCCTATGCTAGATACTCAATAAATACTTATCCCCAATGCCTAGCATCTCATGAAGGTGCAGGAGACATCCAGCCACCTGATGTGGTTTCCAGCCTTTATATTCCAATCTCTTTCTCAAGGCAAATGACCCATATGTTGAGGAAACTGCTCCTCCAGGAGAATAGATAGGAATAAGACCTAGTACATCCTCCAGAGCTGTGCAGGATAGAAAGGAATTCTTGACAGATAGAAAGATAGCTTTAGCAAACTGTTTGCTGCCTCAGACCAGTTCTATCTTTACTTATATCTACAGCATGAGAAACTTGAAAAGGGGATGTTTAATATGGTAGCTTTTAAATAAAACAGTAGTTAATACTTAAAGGATAAGAAATCTATTCGCTATTCTTAAACATGGAAATCCCTTTCCCTTACATTTTCTCACCAGTGATAGAAGATATACGTTTTGTTCTAAAATGTATATCTCCAATACACATTCATGATATTTAAAACAAAAAACTCACCAACTAGAAAAGAAGGGAAACTTCCTCAACTTGATAAAGTGCATCTACAAAACCTACAGGTAGCATCACATCAATGAGATAAGCCTGGAGTAACATCACCTGTTGGAGTAGGAGACTCCTGCCTCCACTCCCTCCACCCCCTCAAAAAAACAACAATTAGACAACTATCCACAGACAAAAATAGGTCTAAGAGAGCTCAGGAATTCACTCAAGAAAATCAGCAACAGAGTAGAGCAAAAAATCCCTGAGAATAACTGTAAAATAGTCTTATTTTGTCTGCATCATCTCATCCCCCAGGCCAGGGCTGCTCAGTGCCAGGAGGGAAGTTCCCAGCCTGGGAGACTTCCCCTTGCTGAGAAAAGAGAAATAGGGTGATTGATAATTTTCCCCAGCCTTTCAGGGCATTGTACAAATTACCTGATTTGGAATAGATGATAAGTCTAGAGATAGTTAAGAACAAAGAAGAATAAGAACTACCAATATTGGCCATGTGGCATGAGTGACCATGATTTTTTGTGTCCAACTCTGCAGAAGACCCCCGTAGCCTTTGAGGCTGAGGAAACCAACTGGGCACAGATGCTGTGAAACCCCTGAAAATGTTACTGTTGACAGCCCCACAGGTTTTCACACTCACAAATTCCAGGAGCCTGAGTCCTGCCCAACCACACTCCACCCCCACTAGTGCTGCCCCAACTCGTGCCAACACTGAGTAGGATCTGTGCCAGCAGACAGCCCTGGCCTCTGTGGCTGGGGATGTGTATAACACTAGCCCAGTCCCCTGCAGATTCTCAGGTGCCTAGAGCCAGCTCTGACTATTAGTGGACTACACTGTCACATATGCCCACAGCTAATCCCTGCAGCCACACACCTGCACACTTTTAGCCTCAACTCCATCACCAGCTCCCACTGCCCTGCATGTCTTCGTAGGTAGCTGCTATAACTACATGAGTATACATTGACAGCCCAGGCACTCTAATCTATTTGTGTGCCCACAGCTGGCCCCAACCCCTGCCACTGGAACCGTATCTCACCATTGTACTTGTGTGCCTGCAATTAGCCCCAAGAATTTGCATACCACTAAATTTGGCTGCCACTGCTGCCTGCCCCAGTCCCTCACCACTGGACCTCTTGATGCTGTTGAAAACCCCACCGCCCTTGCAGCCACAATGGAACAAACACAGCTCTTGCTGTCAAGGATCATATAGTTGGTTATGTTGTGAACCCCTGCTATCTGGCCAATGTTGCCCATCAGACCTGGAGCCACTACACACCTGCACCACTAGACCAAGGGTCACTCCAGTGTGCCCCAACACATAAGTAAAGGTCTTTCCTTATTAAAGTTACTTTATAAAGTCTGCCAGAAGTAACTGCTTCTTCAAATGCACAGACACCATTGCAAAACTACAGTAACCACAAAGAATCAGAGAAACATGATTCCACCAAAGGAACCCAATAAACTTCTAGTAGCAGACCCCAAAGAAAGATCACAAATGGCCTTAACAAAGTATCAAAAATACTTGTCCTACCAAGAGAGATATCTTGGCTGTGGAGATCCCCATAAGGAGTAGGGGGTCCCAGAACTACATCAGGTCCCCCAGCCCAGGGTTCCAATACTGGGAAGAGAATCCTCATAATTTCTGGCTGTAAAACCCAGCAGGAATTGAGGATGAGAGGGATGGAGGCTGCTGGAGTCTCAGGCAGTTCCTCTTAAATGATCTGTGCAGGAACTAACTCAAACTCATTCCCTCTGGCATTGGGGCAGGAACTCAGGGGAGGCTTTCTTCCAGACGAAGGTGCTCGCAGAGGTTGTTGTTCCTGTGCAGGAACCTCCCCTGTGCAGGGCTTACTGGCAGCCATTTCTGTTTGCTCCACCCTGGTGATTCCCTGAGACCCCACCCCATCCAGTTTTATAATCCCACCCAAGCTGTGCACAGGGGCTTTTGCATATGAATGATCTGTCCTTTCTCAGGGTAAAAATTTGTCAAACAAACTGCAGCTGGGTCAGGGAACCCCAAACCTTTCAATAAAAGGCCCAAGACCTGGCACCAGCACCAGCTTGCCTTGCTTCACAGCTGGGCCTCATCTGGGCACTTCCAAACCCGATACAAAGAGGAGGGATCTGCAGCTCTGTCTGTAGCTCCTGCTGGATGGCCCAGGCAGTGGCTGACTTTGCACCTCACTGGAGACCCAAGAATCAGTGTACCCAGTGGGCAGTGTCAGACAATACCAGATTACAACTCTTCACATCCATAATTGACACACTCAAGGGGCAGATTCAGTGAGCATCAAAACCCCACTGAAGCAAGTCCTGCCCCATAAGGGTGTCTCTGCACAGCAGCTCTCCCACTATAGTTGCAGCTGGTCCCCACAGCCAATTGGCCTGGAGGTCAATTCCTCCCAGTGATACCAACAGCAATAAAGGCTCAACTACAAAAAAATTGTGCACACAGCCCACAAAGGGGAACACCAAGAGTATCTACCTCAGGTGATTGGCGAGGCTGAGCCACTGGGCCCTATAGGACACCTATCACACAAGGCCACTCTATCAACTCAAGGAGATTTAGCAGCTACCCAGTACATAGAAACAAACACAGGGGAGCAGCCAAAATGCAGAGACAAAGAAACAAGTCACAAATGAAAGAAATGGATAAAAGCAAAATACTGAATATAGAGTTCAAAACCATGGTTATAAGATTACTCAAGAATCCCCTAGAAACCTCCAAGAAACTTAGTGAGACCCTCAAGGATATGAAAACGGACCAATCAGAAATTAAGCATACACTGACTAAAATAGAGAATAATATACAGAGATTCAACAGCAGACTAGAGGATCCCAAGAATCAAGTCAAAGATTTGAAATACAAAGAAGCAAAAAACACCCAATCAGAAAAGCAAAAAGAAAAAAAGAATCCAAAAATATGAAGATAGTGTAAGGAGCCTCTGGGACAACCCCAAGTGTACCAACATCAGAATTATGGGGGTGCCAGAAGAAGAGAGAGAGCAAGATATTGAAAACCTATTTGAAGAAATAATGACCGAAAACTTCCCCTACCTGGTGAAAGAAATAGACTTACAAGTTCAGGAAGCGCAGAGAACCCCAAACAAGAAAAATCCAAAGAGGACCACACAAAGACACATCATAATTAAAATGCCAAGGGCAAAAGACAAAGAGAGAATCTTAAAAGCAGCAAGAGAAAAACAGTTAGTTATCTACAAGGGAGTACCCATACGATTGTCAGCTGATTTCTCAACAGAAACTATGCAGGCCAGAAGGGAGTGGCAAGAAATATTCAAAGTGATGAATAGCAAAAAAAAAAAAAAAAAAGTGATGAATAGCAAGAACCTACAACCAAGATTACCCAGCAAAGCTATCATTTACAATCAAAGGTTAGATAAAGAGCTTCACAGATAAGAAAAAGCAAAAGGAGTTCATCACCACCAAACCAGTATTACATGAAATGCTGAAGGGTATTCTCTAAGAAGAGGAAGAAGAACAAAAAGGTAAAGATAAAAAATTATGAACAACAAAGTGACAAAAAATACATATCTATCAACAAGTGAACCTAAAAATCAAATGAATAAAAAAATCTGATGAACAGAACAGACTGGTGAATGTAATAGAATCAGGGGAATGGAAAGGGAGCAGACTGACAATTCTCAGGGGGAAGGGATTGTGGGGGGTGCAGGAAGAGATTGGACAAAGAGCTTACACCTATGGATGAGGTTAGTGGGGTGGGGAAGGCCTGGAGTGGGGTGGGAACTGGGTGGAGGGGAGCTATAGGGGGAAAGAAGAGGAACATCTGTAATAATCTGAACAATAAAGGTTTTAAAAATATATATGAACAATAAAGTGACAACAAATACATATCTATCAACAATTGAATCTAAAAATCAAATGAATAAAAAAATCTGATGAACAGAATAAACTGGTGACTGGAATAGAATCAGGGGCATGGAAATGGAACAGACTGATGGTTCTCAGAGGGAAGGGGGTGTGCGGGGTGCGAGAAGAGATTAGACAAAGATCTTATATGCATGTATGCATTACCTATGAATACAGTCAATAGGGTGGTGAGGGCCTGGGGTGGGGTGGGAACTGGGTGGAGAGGAGCTATGGGGGGGGGGGGGAGAAGAGGAACATCTGTAATAATCTCAACAATAAAGATTTTTTTTAAAGAATATAACAAAAAGACAAGCTACACACTATGACTATAAAAGAATAGTAAGAGGGAGCCTTATGGAGATGGAACAGTTCTATATATTCATTTATGGCAGTAGTTACACAAATCTACACAAATTATAAATTTTATAAGAAATGCACAAATGAGTGCATATAAAAATTATGAAATCTGAATAACCTCTATAGATAAAGTACTGATGTCAATTTCCTGCTTTGATATTGTACTATAGTTATACTAGAGGCCCAGTGCACGAAATTTGTGCACGGGGGCGGGGGGGGGGGTGTCCCTCAGCCCAGCTTGCACCCTCTCCAATCTGGGACCCCCCAAGGGATGTCCAACTGCCCGTTTAGGCCAGATCCCACCGGACATCCCTCTGACAATCCAGGACTGCTGGCTCCCAACTGCTTGCCTGCCTGCCTTCCTGATTGCCCCTAACCGCTTCTGCCTGCCAGCCTGATCACCCCCTAACCACTCCCATGACAGCCTGATTGATGTCTAACTGCTCCCTTGCCAGCCTGTTTGCCCCCAACTTCCTTCCTCTGCCGGCCTGGTCACCCCTAACTGCCCTCCTCTGCAGGGTTGATTGCCTCCAACTGCCCTCCCTTGCAGGCCTGGTCCCTCTCAACTGCCTTCCCTTGCAGGCCTGGTCCCTCCCAACTGCCCTCCCCTGCTGGCCATCTTGTGGTGGCCATCTTGTGTCCACATGGGGGCATGATCTTTCACCACATAGGGGCAGCTATCTTGATCTTGTGTGTTGGAGTGATGGTCAATCTGTATATTACTCTTTTATTAGATAGGATAGAGGCCTGGTGCACGGGTGGGGACCAGCTGGTTTGCCCTGAAGGGTGTCCTGGATCAGGGTGGGGTTCCCTTGGGGCATGGAGAGGCCTGGGCGAGGGGCCTGTGGTGGTTTGCAGGCCAGCCATGCCCCTGGCGACCCAAGCAGAGGCCCTGGTATCTGGAATTTATTTACCTTCTACAATTGAAACTTTGTAGCCTGGAGCGGAGCCAAGCCTCCTGCTCAAGCCTTGGCTGCCGCCATTTCTGTTTGGATTTGTTTACCTTCTATAATTGAAACTTTGTATCCTTGAGTGGAGGCCTGGGCCCACCAGAGTGTGTGGAAAGCTTGGCTTCTTCTGTTGCCAGGGAAACCCAAGCCTCCCTTCTGGTAACCATCTTAGTTGGGGTTAATTTGCATACTCGCCCTGATTGGTTGATGGGCGTGGCTTGGATGGTGGGCGTGGTTTATGTAGCGGAGTGATGGTTAATTTGCATATTACTCTTTTATTAGAGAGGATGGGATACTAGAGGCCCAGTGCACGAAAATTCGTGCACGCAGGGGGTGTCCCTCAGCCCAGCCTGTGCCCTCTTGCAGTCTGGGAGCCCTCAGGAGATATCTGACCAGGCCGAACAATCAGAGGACAGCGCGGCCGGCAAGCGGCCGGCCCCGCCCCCTATTGCCCCACTGCTGCCACCACTTGTGGACTCCCTCTGTGGTAGGCAACTGGGCAGGCTGATCAGGGGATGGCACCAGCTGGAGAGCAACTGGCCCCACACCCCCCAATCTCCCCACTGCCGCTGCTGGTTGCTGCCACCACCCCCCACCGCCATCCCCTCCTTCTGCCTGCTGGCACACACCCTGGCTGGCCTGGTGCCACCTGCTCACCGGCTCCACCCCCTGCTGACCAGTCATTCTGCTGATCAGTTGGTTTGCATATTACACTTTTATTATATAGGACTAGAGGCCCAGTGCACAAAATTCATGCACAGGGGGTCCCTCAGCCTGGCCTGCACCCTCTCCAATCCGGGACCCCTTGGGGGATGTCCGACTGCCGGATCCCTGTGGGATGGGGCCTAAACCGGCAGTCAGACATCCCTCTCACAATCTGGGACGACTGGCTCCTAACCGCTTCACCTGCCTGATTGCCCCTAACCCCTCTGCCTGCCTGATCACCCCAACTGCCCTCCCCTGATCATCCCAACTGCTCTCCCCTGCCATCCTGATTGCCCCTAACTGCCCTCCCCTGCCAGTCTGATCACCCCTAACTGCCCTCCTCTGTCGGCCTGATTGCCCCTAACTGCTCCCCTGTGCTGGCCTGATCACCCCTTAATGCTCCCCCTGGTAACCTGATTGCCCCTAACTGCTCTCCCCTGCCAGCCTGATCGCCCCTAACCGCCTCTGCCTTGGCCCCCACCACCGTGGCTTTGTCCGGAAGGAAGGCAGGACGACCGGAAGATGTCCAGTTGACCTGGTCTAATTAGCATATTACCCTTTTATTAGTATAAATTACTATTGGGGGAAACAGAGTGAAAATGGGATATTCCTGCATTTTTATAACTTCCTGTCAATTTATTATTATTTCAATATTAAACATTATAAATAAATAACAATTTAATTTTTAAAAGAATGGATGCCTACCCGCCGATTTGTGAAGACAGAATAACATTCTTTCACTAGGACTGTTTTGATCACTTCTAGATCGGTGATCGCCAACACAGGCTGCCGACCATCATAGAACCTATGTCAGGAAAAAAGAGCTGATTAAATTGAACAAGCCCGTTTCTGCAGCTGGTGCCACAACTGGAAGTCTAGACTTCCATTCTGATGCTACATAATCCACATTCCTAGAGATCATTGTTAGAAATAACATTAGAACATTTAAATCCAAGTGGTGTGTACATGGGAATTTCTTATATCATTCTTTAAAATTTTTGTATATTTAAAATATTTCATTATCAAAAAGGAAGTTAAGTTAGTAAATAGATGAAGGCAAATAAAATAAATTACCTGACAACAGAAAAAAAATACATAGAGCCCACCTACTCAGTTACTTAAAAATATACTTTGGAAGTTATATAAAAACTAGGGGCCCAGTGCATGAATTCATGCACCTTTAACCCTTTGCACTCGCTTGCTTTTTTCTCGATTCCTTTATTCTACTCGGGATTTAATTTTTTAAATACCCCAGATTTTACAAAGCGCGGCAGTAGAATAAAAAACTGAAGTTTCTTTTCATACAAACTTATTTATTTGGATTTTTTATATTTCAAATTATTGATACATTCAAAGAGTATAAAAAGAGCTGCTACCGATGCTAACCGTGTCGAGTCACACTCGACATCCGAGTGCAAAAGGTTAAAGGAACTTTGGGCCGTGAGGCTGCGGTGGGCATAGGGGTGAGTCTCGGCCCATCCACCGTGCCCCTGCCTGGCCCCCCTTTCTGCAGCCCCTGGTCCTCTCTCTGCTGGCAGTCCTGCTCCCACACACTGATGACCCAACCCCACTAGCACCCACTGATGGCGCGGAGTGATTAGGGCCAGCGCCAGCAGCAGGTGCAAGTGGCTGCTGCTACCCCAATTGCCACTCAGGAGCAGGGAGAGGTGGAGAAGCCCTCAGGGGCGATCATGGCCTGCAGCTGCCACTCACACCCACTGACAGCACCAAGCAATTGGGACCAGTGCCAGGCACTGGCAGCAGGTGCGAACGGTGGCTCCAGCACCAGCTGTGGGTGCAAGCAGGGCCATCACTGGCAGTGGGTGCACCTCAGGAGCAGGAGGAAGTGGAGAAGCCCTGAGGGGCAATCGGGGCTGGCAGCTGCCGCTCGCACTTGCTGATAGTGCCAAGCGATCAGGGCCAGCTCTGGTGCCGGCAGCAGGTGCAAGTGCCTGGTGGGACTGTGGCACATGGGAGCAAAGAATTTTCAGTAACCACCAGAGGCTTGCCCTGATAACAGCAACCAGCCTTGGTCTGGCGCCCCCGCTCACCTGCTCCACTATCCACCACGGCCAATGCCTGCCATGTTCCGTACATGGCCCCTGATGGTCAGCGTACACCATAGCAACCAGTTGTTTGTTCAGTTGTTCAGCCGTCTGGTCTATTTGCATATTAGGGTTTTATATATATACTAGTGACCCAGTGCACAAAATTCATGCACAGAGGGGGGGTTCCCTCAGCCCAGCCTGCACCCTCTCCAATCAGGTCCCCTTGGGGGATCGGGTCTAAACTGGCAGTCGGACATCCCTCTCGCAATCTGGGACCGCTGGCTCCTAACCACTCACCTGCCTGCCTGCCTGATTGCCCCTAACCTCTATGCCTGCCTGCCTGCCTGATCGCCCCTAACTGCCCTCCCCTGCTGACCTGATCTCACCCCCAACAGCCCTCCCCTGCCAGTCGGGTTGCCCCCAACTGCCCTCCCCTGACGGCCTGATCTCGCCCCCAATTGCCCTCCCCTGCTGGCCTAATTGCCCCTAACTACCTCTGCCTCAGCCCCCACCACCATGGCTTTGTCCGGAAGGAAGTTGGATGTCCAGAAGATGGCCAGTCGACCTGGTCTAATCAGCATATTACCCTTTTATTAGTATAGATAGATTATATAGGATAGGATTGCTTAAATGAAGGGAAAAACCTTTTTCAGCAGGAGGAGATGCTCTTGGCAGACAAAAATACATAATCCCTATATCTGGACTGATAGCCAGCCATATGCACTGTACTGCCTAGCTGGTCATTAACCTTTTGCACTCGGATGTCGAGTGTGACTCGACACGGTTAGCATTAGAATAAAGGAATCGAGAAAAAGCAAGCGAGTGCAAAGGGTTAAAAAATTGAACCGCTTTCTTACACCTTCCACCAAACAGCTGTTGCCCTTAAAACCCCTCCTCAGGCCCCACCTTAGGTTCTGCCTTCACAGTTCACTCAGATTAGGTTCTGATTGGTCAGTTTCTATGCCAGTCAGCATCAGAAGCTCTGCCTACTAGGCAGCCATTGGCTCCTCACAGTTTACCCAGATTTGGTTCTGATTGGTCAGTTTCTATGCCAGTCAGCATCTCTGGGCCTATCTCTGGGCCTGATCAGAGAGGCAGGGCTGATCAGCAGCCCCCGGAGGCCCGGAGAGAAAGAGAGGCATGACTGCTAACAAAGCCCAGAGAGAAAGAGAGAGGCAATGGCTGATCAACAGCTGCCATGGAGACTGCGAATCAGACCCTGCCTATCTCTCCAGGCCTCTCTCCAGGCCTGATCCACCGCCCCCTCGGCAGTCAGTTCTGGGTCACCATGCCTGCCGCAGCGGCAGTCAGTGCTGGGGCGCCACAGCAACCCAGCAATGACTGCAGGACTGACTTCCAGTGTTCGGTTGAGCCTTTGGTCGGTCATTACGGACCCTGGGTTTTTATATATTAGGATACTAGAGGCCCAGTGCACAAATTCGTGCACAGGTGGGGTCCCTCTGTCTGGCCAGCAATTGAGGCCAATCGGGGCTGGCCAGCCTGGGGGAGGGACTGCGGGAGGTTGGCTGTGGGAACACACTGACCACCAGGAGGAAGCTCCTGCATTAAGCATTGCCCCCTGGTGGTCAGTGCAATTCATAGTGACCAGTCAACCAGTTGTTCAGTCGACCGGTGATCATGGTCTCTTAGGCTTTTATATAGAGAGATAGATATAAAAATGCATTCGACATACTATTAGATGAAAAGTGTAGACATAGCCCTAGATGGTTTGGCTCAGTGGATAGAGCTTTGGCCCATGGAGTGAGCAGTCCTGAGTTCGTTTCTGCCCAGTGGCACATACCTAGGTTGCAGGCTCAATCCCTGGCCCTAGTCAGGGTGCATGTGGAAGGCAACCAATTGATGTCTCTCTCTCACATCAATGTTTCCCCCTTTCTGTCTCCCTCCCTTCCAATCTCTAAAAATCAATGGAAAAATTCCTCAGAAAAAGAAAAGTGTAAACATACTGATCACAAATATGTAAAAATGTGTCCCCAAATAATAATGACTTGGAATGCTCAAAAAGATATAGTAGGAATATGAATGATTTCTTTGCCTTATTTTCTAAAATTTGTTTACAATTGCTTAAAGGAACTATTTTAACTATTAAAGAGAAGTCCTTGGTAGATTCAAGTTTAGAAATATTTAAAACAAAGGACAAAGAGAGTAAAACATACAAAGGAGCATGTACAATTTAGTTAAAAGTATTTTCTTTTCATTACTTATATTTATTGTATATGTGGGTCCATGTAGGAGACATCACCCAGCAGCAGGACAAGCCACTTTTAACATACATACTACACAAAGCTGACTCTTTCTGTGATACATCCCAACCTGGCCATCTCCTGACTGGTTTACTATAAGTCGAATTACATGAAGTTTACTATAAGTTTAGTAACACTGTCCTCTAGCATTTTTTTTTTTTACTATAAATCATTTTCATTAACTAGAATATAATGGGAGATTTTCCACAAGTCTTACCTATTCTTTCTTTGACTCCTCAGAGGACTTTCAGTTTTCCCATATAAAAATGGATGAGGACCACTGCACTTAATGTTGCCCATTTCCAAAAAAATCTTCTGAATCTCAGAAGGTGTAAGTGGGTGTCAAGTACATTTAGTGTTGAAGCAGTGATATAAAGAATTGTGGTGGCACTTAGATTGGTCAGATTGACTATATTTCTTGGATGATTCCCTTCTCCCCATCGTGTTTTTCAAAAACACCTGGGTGGAGAGACACAAGGTTTGGGGCAGGCGTCCTCAAACTACGGCCCGCGGGCCACATGCAGGTGTTTTTGCCGTTTTGTTGTGTTTTTTTTTTTTATTTCAAAATAAGATATGTGCAGTGTGCATAGGAATTTGTTCATAGTTTTTTTAAAACTATAGTCCGGCCCTCCAACGGTCTGAGGGACAGTGAACTGGTCCCCTGTTTAAAAAGTTTGAGGACCCCTGGTTTGGGGTAACCCTTTACATATATGACCTCACACCAGCCTTAGAGTTTGTTACAATACCAGGCAACATTCAGATTCCTGGGATTTGGTATTGCTGGGCCCTGAGGTGTATTTTTAACACCCTCTCCAAGGTGGTTCTTATACACACCCAAGCATGAGAACCACTTTCTTTCTTTAGAGGACTCCATGCAGAGCTCACAAGTAGTCAATGTTGGGAGGGCAGTTGGAACTGGGCCAGGGTGACCCAGTGTCGTGTGCTCTTTCTTCTCCATCACATAGCCTTTCTGGACTATGCCAACTCAGTAGGACCTTATGGGTTCTGAGGATGTGAAAAGGGATGAAACAGTACTGAGAAGCAAAGCCTTCTCCCCCTTGCTTCTAGGACACAAACACCACGTTACACCTCTCCTGCTGCTCTCAGCACACCTCCAGCAGCTCCGAATGGGACAGTCGCTGCAACTGGCTGAGACCACTTTGCAAAATCCTTAAGTCCATCAGCCTACCAGGAAGCAGTATGGTTTGGAAATATTCTATCTCTTCAAAGTCAGTAGAATAGGGAGATACAGCAATACTTGTATAAACTAAACTTCTATTGAGAAGTCTTGGCTTAAACATTTTTTAAAACCCAAACTCGAAACTTGTGGAGGAAATAAAAACAAAGCCACACAGATATGGTTTCCCATCTGTTTACCTAGACCCACAGCCCTTTTTCAAAAGGATATAACAAATCCAAATTTAAAATGAAAGAGTTGGGCTTTTAATTAATAGTCAATTATGGTCCAGCTGGTGTGGCTCAGTGGCTGAGCTTCAACCCATGCACCAAGAGCTGGTTTGTTCAATTCCCAGTCAGGGCACATGCCCGGTTATGGCCTGATCCCCAGTAAGAGGTGTGCAGAAGGCAGCCAACTGATGATTCTCTCTCATCAATGTTTCTATCTCTGTATTCCTCTCCTTTCTTTTCTCTCTCTAAAATCAATAAAAACAAATTTTTAAGAAATAACATTGTAAAACTATGGTTTATAATGTTTTTAATGTCAATTATGTAGGAAATCGGTTATGATCGGAATATATTAGAAGGGTCTGAAGTTATGCATTTCATCCAATTAAAGGAGACCAAATGGAGGAAAAATAGAGAAGAGGGAAATAATGAGATACTGGACAGAAAGTGATGCCAGGAGTCCCTAGGCCATCAAAGTCAGGAGAGTGATAACCTGCAACTCCCCATCTTGACTCAGAATGCAGACCTGGACACCTGGTGACATCTGGGGTCCTGGTAGGACAAACCTCCAAAAGCTTTACAGTAGGCTTTGAGCTGAGATTGTCCTCCACACCAGGGGGGCCCTTATCATAACAGCAAGTCTATCCAATAGGAGTTTCCCCAATACTCACCCCCACATGTTTCCATACTTTTTAAAACAGTCCATGTCAAAATCCCATAACCCCTGCAAGGAGAAACAAAAGTAGATTATTAAATTAAATGTACTGAACTCTACCTCTAAAATCTCATAACCCCAGAATTATTACCTCCATAGACACTCCAGAAGTGAAGCTGAGGGAGAGTAAGAGTGACTTGCACACTTTGACCTCCTGGTCAAGCATCCTTTTCATTTATCTCATGAGTCCTCTCTAGAATCCTAGCAGAACTAAGAAGTTTAAGACACCAGGGACCTCTTTTAGTCTAGCAGATTTAAACACATCTAAGGCATGTTTGCTGAGTGAGAAGAAAGTGACTGAATGAAGGACAAAGTGACTCACTCTCCAATTTTCCAGCTCAACTCGGAAAAGATGGAGAGATGTCACCACTCCAGAAGGAGAGAGCAAATTAAAATACCTTCTCTGTGTTTTCACTTCTATAATTAAAAAACACATCTTCTTGTGGCTAAGTTTCAGTTGTGATATTTTATGTTTTAACTATGCAAAGGAAGTTCCAGAAATGTGGGTCTTAGGGTGCACCTTCCAGGAGTTGATCTGGGAAAGGTGGAAGGGAAATTGCCTTTTCAGAGGCAAAAAGAATGGGATTTCCTGAACTAAATGACGCCCTGAAGAATTCAGCTTGGAAAATTAGAATCTGAGAATCTGCTCTACAGGAAACAAAATCTGATGCAGAACGCAGTTTGCATGTAAAGCTCTGCCTGCTGGCTTTATGGACATGAGCTCGTAACCTTCCATGTAGGGATCAAGCCCTGGGCAAAGCATCAGGGCTAGATCAACCACAAACACTTTGCCAAAATTCACAATCCTTGTGTCACTGAGGTCATTCATTTCAGATAAAATAAATGTTCCATAATTTTGTCCAAACATCTCCTTTCTAGTGATTTTGTGTGAGCAAATATTTGAAGTCCATGGATAAACACTATCTTACCTCAGTTATACCCACTCCCTCTCAGACTCAGCCACAGGGTGCCTCCTTTGAGGGCAGACAAGTAGAGCAGACAGCTCTTGTTCCATCTCTCAAATCCCCCAAAGACGTCATGGGGAGCAAATGGTGACTTAGGGCCATGGGAATAACTGCAGGGATTTATCAGTTCTTTAGAGAATTCAAGTGTTTACGTGCAAATTACCCGATGGTGACTACTTGGGCTGCCTAATACACTGAAGTTTCAAAGCTACCCAAGAGGAATCTAGAGAAGTGTATCCTGTGTGTATCCTGTGAACAGGGAAGTCTGACTCTAGCACATCCGACTTCTAGAGAAGTGTACCCTGAGTGTATCCTGTGAACAGGGAAGTCTGACTCTAGCACATCCGACTTCCTGGGGCACGACCAGGCATCCCTTCATGCTTTTCTCCTAATCCTAAGTATGATTATGTCTTCCTGGGAACCTGCACCTCCCAGAAAGAAAATGCTCCTCGCGATGCTCACAAGTTGGGACAAGGCGTGTGCTGCATCAGCTGAGAGCTCTGCTGCCCCACTGGGCCAACCCCGGAGGCTCCTGACGCTGACACTGAGCCTGGGGAAGCCTGGCCCTGCGCAGGACAGGGCCTATGGTGCCCTTTCTGGAAACTTCCTCCTGAGCAAGGCCCTTTTACTAGGGAACTCAGCTGCGATTTCGGAACCATAAGAAGCAAAAGAGGAAGCCCAAACAGCACTCACCTTACGGTAGGCCAGAACAGTTCCCACAAAAGGTAGGGGTGTCGGCCCAGGAATTCCCAGCTTCTTAAAAAGTCCATGTGTATAAGTCCCATATCTGTAAAGTGAAAGAGAAAGCCAGGTTACAGGGATTATGGATTAGGTCCTGGGGCTGGAACAGTCAAGCTAGAGAATGAACATGTAGGTGATAAGTAGTAACAAATCCCACAGCAATAATTACATTCACTCATCACCTCTCTTCCCACTTCCGCTGTGAGATTCAGAGAAAGCGATAGTGATTAGATAAAATCAGTTGAACTTTTCACGGACCCAATCCCAGAATGAATACTTGATAAATGTTTCCAAATGAGAGTGCTCCTAAGAGGCTGAGGCTGGAATGTTTTCCAGGAGATTCACTCATGGCTATTTAGTAAGTTTGTTTGTTCATAATATTGGAGATTCTAATTCTAGGTAGAAAAAGGGAAAATAATTTCTGCTCCAATGATGATATTTTGTTTAACTTCATCCCCTCAGTAACTGCAAGTTACTGCAAGCCTACCGAGACATTGTTCTTACAGTTTGCTCAGTCACATTTATGCTTTTTCTTCCCCCTATGCCCTGACCCTGTATTAAGTTCTGATTCTTCTTAAATATATCATCATAAAGAGGCCTTAGAATAGCCACAGTGTACTTATTTCTATAGAAATAAAACTGTGTTCAGGGATTTCACTGGCATCACAGAAATGTGAGTGCCTTTCAGCTACACCCAAGTCTCTGTTGTCAGGCAATTTGGTTGACTTGAGCTCTAGAGAAGGGTGATTGACCCATACGTTTCCTGAATGAAACTGTATAAAGGAACCTATGAGTAAAGACGCAATTTCCAGGCCATTCTTCCCCTCACTGCATTTGTTTCTTCACCCTGTGATGCTCACCTGCTAAGCACAGTGCCAGGATCACTCATTTTATTAAGATGGCCAGTCAGAAAGCAGTTAGTTTACTGATTCTGTGTCAGCTACCTCAAAATCCCATTGAGGCCGGTGCTTACTATGGTAGGCCTGCCTGCATTTGATCTTTCATGTGTCATGTGTGGAGTTTCACAACTGAGAATTCTGAATCCTTGCAAGCCTTCCCACTCCAGTATTACTGAGAGATGCAAGAGTGGAGGATGAAGAGAGGCTGAGGAAAGAGGAAAAATTCATCCATTTTAAGGATTAATTTGCTAGGCCTATAAGTCTCACCTTATAAAGGCAAATCAGAAAAGTATGGCTGAAAAGTAGGCTCTGTATAATGAATGGTTCAACATGCCCTATAAGCACTTTCAGCTAAAAGGGGGCCTTCCAAACTTTAGTACCTCCCTGTTGACAGTAAAAGATGTGCTATACAACACAAAATAAGTATCCATGAAATGTCCCAGAAAGTCAAATTAAAACCTTGTTGCCTCTTCTTTGGAGGTTAACCTTTAAGAAAGTATAGGTTTCTAACATTGTATATGATTTTAAGAATCTAATAGAGGCCCGATGCATGAAAATTCATGCACTGGAGGGGGGGTCCCTCAGCCTGGCCTGCCCCCTCTCAGGGGTGGGAGGCAACCTGTCGATCAGGGGAAGGTGATGCCCCCATCACACCTCTGCTGCTGCCACTGCCGGCAGCACAAGCCTCAGCCGGCCTTGGTTACCTGAGCCTCAGGCAGCCCTGGGCGGCTGGGCAGCTGCCATCCAAGGCTGGCCTGCGCCTCGGGGCAGCTCTGGGCGGCTGGGGGGCTGAGGGAACTGGGGGACTTCAGAGGCAGGCACACGGAGCGGCCAGACCCACCTGAGGGCGGGCTTGGCCGTGCCGCACGCCTGCCGCCCGAGCAGGGCCAAGGGGACTGGGCACTGCCATCCTGTGGCTGTCAATATTTGAGGGCGTGGCAGTCAATTAGCATATTCCCTCCTTATTGGCTGTGGGTGCCACCATCTTTGTGAGGGTGTGACAGTCGATTAGCATATTCCCTCTTTATTAGATTGGATGAAAAAATAAATAAAAACATTGCATAAAAGGACCTGTGATGAAGGACAGCAGAGGTACTTTGGTCAAACCCAAATAGGTATTTGGATACCTTCCTCCAGAAAGTTGGTGCAATTATGTGCACTTACTTCAAAACCTGGGCTACCCTTGAGGGTTAGTCCCACCCGAGTCCCTTCCTTTGCCATGATAGTCATGGCAAATCAATTAAACCCATTTCTGCTTCTGAACTTTCAGCATGTTACATGAACTCTCAAGTGAGGCCAAGCAATTGAATGAATGTGTCAGCAACATTGATCCCACTGAGTGATCTGGTCTAGAGTCTAGACTCACATGGTTCCATAACAAGGCATTGGGTGGGCTGGGTGAATTCCTTGGTTTCTTTCCAACTTCCCTCTTTTTGGTAGAGAAATGCTGCTTTAGGTGCAAAGGGGCTAACAATAAAACCAATCATTTTTATTGCATTTACATCGTGTTGCCATAAGAGAGCACTGTCTACTCTATAGCTACTGACTCATGGCTGTACCAGTGTCTTCTAAGGCTAGTGTTGTTTAACCAGTGGTGCCAGTATCTAGTGACGGACCCATTGCCACACAGATCACACAGTGTGACTTCGATGGTGTCCTATCCCCAGATTTCAAGCAGATGAGATGCCTACACTGTTGTCCTCTTAATGACCTCTTGCAAGACCAGGACCTGGAGTATCTGGGAAAAATATTCTCCCAATCCATCCAGAATGCCTCTCTTATCATCACTGGCTCACAATCTCGCTTACTCACCTGAACTGTGAGATTAAAATAACTGGCTAGGCAAGTATATTTTTAAACATATATATAATCTATGTTATAGAAGTATGTATTTGTACAATGGACTCATATTCCTGACATTATTCTAGTAGGGTGAAGTTATTTACACACTTTTGTGGACATAAATCCTGAACCAACAGCCTCTTTTATCCTACAGAAAAAACATGCTGGAAATAATCTTATCTCAGTAAAAAAAAAAAAAAAAACTAACTAATATTAAATAGAATTAAACATTATCAATTAATTTTAAAATGTTATCAGAGAGAAAATATGTTGCCACAATAAACTGTATTTATAATATTTCTTTCATAGAATTGAAACAAAGTATATATTTTCTATGTTCATGTCATCATGATTTCCTACTCTTTATGAAAGTGAAATTGAGATAGAGAACAAATGGGACATAGAGGGGGCCTTCTCCACCCATGTGACCAAAATGACTCCTCCCCCAACCTGTTTCATGATGCCAGGAATCTCATGCTTGAAAGGAATTCCTCTGCTAAGATGGTTTGATTCATCCTCCTGCACTGCAACTTAGTGGGGGGAAAAATTTAAACCCAAATTTGCTTTTGGGCTCGTGCCTATGCAGGCAGTTAGCAGATTTCATATTGGGAGAAATAAATCTCTATAATGATGCCAACCCTCCCCAAAGACTAGAAGAAAAAGGTGAAAGAAAAAAAAATAGTTTCAAGATTTCTGCTAAATTCCTTCTGCTCTAAAGTTTTCTCACTTAGGGGTAATAGTTCTGCCAATTACAAGGTGTGGGAATTGAGTATTAGGAGGGGAATTTTAGGGGAGAGACAGAATAGAGGAAAGAGCTAGTCTGAAGAGAAGGGGGGAAATCTCCAGCCCCCCTGAAGTCCGGGGTGCACCATCGTACATGGTGTAGATTATCCCAGGCAGTGGAAGGGAGGAAGCAGGAACAAACCTAGCGACACAAGGGCCATTCCTTGCACACATCTCTAGCAGCAGACACAGAACTGGAAAGGTGAAGATAATGAGACAAAACCCCAGGCCACTCCCTCCTGCCTCCAGGGTCCCTGGAGCTGGGAAAGGGATAAGGACAGAAGCCAGTTGTTTTTAATCTGCCTCAGCTGAATTCTGATTAATTAATCTAGGTTTACCCACACTGTCAATCAATTAGAAAATCACCGCCAGGAGCAAGTAATGTCCCCAAACACTCAGAAATTGAGAGTTGGAGGCAAATGGGACATTACTCTTTCAACAGATCAGGGTAAGAGCAATAATAATCCCTTTGGTGTTTGTAGCCCCCACCGTTTAAGCAACTTCCCCTGTTGGATCTTTGAAACAGATAAGGCAGAGGGGGGCCTGATGAGCTCCCAAGGCCATGATTACAGAGACCACGAGCCTGGACAGTAACTACTCACAGATAGAGGAGCACCAGGCTGGTAGCCAGGAGAACCCAGGTTTCTGTGGAAAAGCTTGGGATCAGGTCCATGGCCACTTTTGTTGGAGGTTCTCTCGAGTTTTCCTGTCAGCAAGCCTTGTTTGTTACGTATGCTTTGCCAGCCAGCCTGTGCGTGCGAAGCTTCCTTCCCCTCCCCGCTGTGAATCAGCCTGACTGGAACGTTTACAGCTGAGAAAGTGGGCGAGGCTAGAGCAGCAAGCACTTAAAGGGCCCTCTGTGCTCCAACTGCAGATGCCCACTCCACCTTGAAAGTTGGCAAAGCATCATGGAAACTCCCACTTTGACCACCCTTGAGTTCATATTCTGTGGGAAATCAATAAACAACTCACTCCGTTTTATTGGTAAACCCAAAGGTTACAGAAACTCAAGTAAAGCCACTGGCATTATATCTTTCAACTGCCCTTGACTCCATGGCTGCCTGCACTAAAAAATACTTGAAATCCTTCAAACAATCTAGGTCTACAGATCTTTACCCATGCAGTTTTCTTCCCCGGTGCCCCCTTGATGACTCCTACTCATCCTTCAAAACCTAGCTCAGAGAAATTCTGCTCTGTTATGTCTTCATAGCCAATGTCCCTGAACAGATACAACCACTTTTTCCTCTTGGTAACTTCTAGTCTCTATTATTGTCCTCGATCCTCTGGCACCATTGTTGGTCTCCACACCAAGTTCCCTTATCAAATTGAGGTCTTATGAAGGACACAGTCTGATATTAATCGCCATTATGTCACTAGTCCCTAGCAAAACACTTTACGCATAGTTTGTATTAAGAAATGTTGGCAGAGTTGAGTTGGTAAAAGTGGTATTGCTGGGTCTTCTGCATGTCCTTTCCCTGTGGCTCTTTGGTGACCACTCCATCTTCCTGGATTGTTAATGCAACAAGAGGGCCTGGCTGTGCCTCGGTAATCATTATTGCACGTTCAGGCTGATCCATCAGAATTTTGTTGACGAGGTGCTCCCAAAGGAGAGGCAGGACATGGATGAGATGGTAATGGTTACACCAAGCTTATCAATTCATCCTGCTTCCTGTCTACCCCCTTCCCCCAGAGGTCCTGCAGTAGACAGGGAGTTAGACAAATTTATGGCCAAAGAATGGCTCCCTATCTCTGAAAAGACCACAAGTCCAAGACCAATGGGTGTGAAGAGGAGAACAGCAGCCAGATGGCCTCCACTGACATGACAAATGTCATAACTTAGACAACAATGACATGACTATGGTCAGCACACATAGCATGCAAGACTTCAAAGAGGTGAATGAGCTTTTTGTCCTGGGACAAAGAGGGTCAGAGCAGATGGCTTCCTGCTTTGAGCAGTGGGGGATTTTTTTTTTTTTTTATGGGTGCTGAGAAGCTGATAGGAGACAACCTGTAATACTACTCCGTGTCACCTGATGGGAGAGATCCAAGTACCGTGCATCTGTAAATTCCACTTGTTCCTTATCATCATTTAGACCCATGTTCTGTGTCTGCTTGGCCTGAGAAACCATGAAGTATGTCAACAACAAAACCTTAAAGGTTCCCAAAAATCAAAGAAGCAGGAGACATTTAAGCTGTGTTTGTGCACTTCCCTTCTCTCTTTATCCTTTCTCAGTTTCAGCCCTTCTGAAGAAAGTGATACTCGTCTGTCACCAATTCTTTAGGTCCCTCTGGCCAAAAATTCTCCAGGGTTGCATAAAACTGGATTGAGTAAGTGGATGTCTCATTGGTAAAATGTGGAAAGTCCCAACTATCTCACCTACTTCCTCCTTTTATTTATTTGGAAGCTTGTCATGCAGCCTGAAATTTCTACCATCACAGTTTGTCAACTTTGAGTTACGTTTTGCTCCAGGAGGCACCTGTTAAATTCCATAACTCCCACTGGAAAGTGTACTGTATGAATACATTTATCCATCTGTGTATTAATTCAAGGCCAAGTGTGTGAATGTGATGTGTAGTTATATCACCAGGCTGTGGGCTACAAGTCATATAGTCCCCATCCTTGAGAGGATCCTCCCAGTGGAGGGAGAAAGACAAATAACTGTGTTCAGAATGTGGCATACCCCTGGAATCTCTGAGATAATAGAGCCGTACAGACAGGAAAGAAGAAGGGGCTGCAAGCTGGAATATTTATAAAGGACAAACATGAGAGGTTGGAAGATGATCCGGAGGAAAAGTAGAATTAATATATTACCTCAATGTACAGTTTAAGAAGTTCTTTCATGTCTCTCTTAATTGACCCTCACGACAACCCTGTGAGATACGTAATGTTGTATTATTTTAATTCCCACTTTACAGATGTGGAAACAAAAGCTCAGGATGGAGGAGAGTCTTTCCCAAGAAATTAAACTATGAATCCAGGGCATGGAGCCAGGTCTTGTTATTCCAAATTGGACAGTGGCATGCTGGCTCCAATTCCAGGGGCCTCCTGAAATAACTTAGCAGATTACATGGGATGACCTTTCCTTCCACACTGCCCAGCACACTTCTACTGTAGTTGCAAAAATAGTACAGAGCTGGTTGTGACCCAAAAATGACATGCACGTCCTTGTATCTATTACTAAGTTGTGTTTTCACTGAACTAGTCTCAGCAGAAGAAAGATGTTGCAAACAATTCTGACATATCACAATCAAAATTTTTTAGGTTTCCAGGAAAGCAGAAAGTAAAAGATGACAAAAACTAATGAATGAAAGGTAGGCAAATTTCAGAAGACCACGTAGAAGGGAATTAATAAATAGGAAGTGTTAAAAGAAACAAAAGATAAGCATCTCAGAATATGTTGCAAAAGGGGATAAAGCCTGTACGGTCTAACCTAATGGTTGATATAACCTCCTAAAGTGTTTTGTCTGACACTTGGCCGGTCTCATCAGGAAATCCTCTACGAGGCCACCAGCAGAGCCTTGTCAAACTTGGAGCTTGCAACATTTCTCTCTTGCTCAAATCTACCAACAGCTCCCATCATCCACAAGATAAAATTTAAATGTTTCAAGAAATAAAAAATATAATAAAAATATAGCATTCCATAGAAATGTAGGAAAGTAGAGTTAACTAATTCACTCCAAAAGAGCAATAAAGAGATGGAAAATGAAAGACAAAAAATAAAAAAAAACCTAATCATTCTAGAAGTTTTATCATCTGTCCAGTAGGGGTATCAGAACAAAATAATATAAAATATAAAACAAATAATTCAAGAAAATTTCTCAGAGTCAAAGGGTGGGAATCTCCAGATTACAAGGCCAATATACAGCATTGTCCAAAATAGTAGCCCCTAGTCACATGGCTGGTCAAATTTAAGTATAAATTAATTAAAATTAAATGAAATCAGAAACATAGTTCCTCAGTGTTCAATAGCCTCATGTGGCTGGTGGCTACCATATTGGACAAAAGAGACAGAGAACATTTGCATCATTGCAGAAAGGTCCATTGAACAGCTCTGTCCTTGAATAATGGATGGAATCAGGGTACCAAGTCACATCATAATAAAATGTCAGAACAACAGGGACAAAAAGAAGATTCCCAAAAGCTTGCAGAAAGAGTAGGGGAGCAGAAAATAGGTCCCATACAAAGGCTTAAAATTTAGAAAGGCATTAAACTTCTCAACAGCAAAACTAGAAATAAGATTCTGTTTCTAAACTCAGAGAGAGTAATCTGGCCAGCCTAGACTCTATGCCCAAACTATCAACCTAGCATGAGGATACATATATTAGATGTAGTCAGACATGCAAGCTGTTTTTAAAAAAATTTTACTCCTATATATCATTTCTCTGAAAGTTACAAGATAAGTCTCTCTACTAAATGGATGGAGAAAAACAAGAAAGATGGGCAAGGGATTCTGGGAACAGCTCATTCATCCCAGCTGAGAGGCCATGAAATGTCTGGGACAAGGCTGTGCAGAAGCTACCAGGAGGAAGCAGCCTAGACCAAAAGCAAAGAGGGAGCCCCTGAAGGGTCTGAACATGTGGAGAGAGTCGAGTCATGCTTCTGGTGGGTAATAAGGACAGAGAAAACTCGTCAAATTACAAAAAGATACTATTCATTTCAAGAAAAATGAAAAGTTGTCAAGAACACAAATGGAAGCATAGAAATGTACATGGCTCAACTGTTAATAGTAAGTACTTAAGTCATATTGATGATGCAAACACCAAATAGAAATCAGATTCCTATTCCTGTTTTGAAAAGATGAGAAATGAGAATGAGGCAAGGAGGATATTAGGAACCTAAGTTCCCATCTTCCAGAGTAATCTAGAAATAGGAGTCTAAGAATGTCATTGAATGACATGGCAGTAAACATCAGAAGAAACTAATAAACAGTGAAGTTTAAAGTGAACTCTGGAGGGAAAAACTGAGTGGGGATCAGGTAGGGCAAAGTGCCACTACTTTTGTTATATATCTTATAGAACTGTTTTACATTTTAAAGCATGTATGTCTCTAAATCTGATTTTTTTTAAAAAATGTAAAAGCTTCAAATAAATGTCAGCTCCTTCCAGCTTCCTCTGGAGCAAAATGCTCCTTCTCTTCACTCCCAAAGCACCAGGCTAACCTCCCACCATGTTGAATTAGTCTGTTCTGCCCGCTAAACTGGGAATGTCTCATCCCTGACACGGAGTTAGGAGCAGAAAATGTTTGTGGATCTAAACAGAAGCCTGGACAAGAGCCTCCCTGCTGATCTTGACTAGCCATGTGTTTGAGTTCCAAATGAACCTCCTAATAACAGGTGTTAGAAATTCCCCAAAATGTTTGGTGGTATGACCTATGGGAATGGAAAAGTGGGCTTAGGATCCTCACCTCACCCTAGAACTTGCAGGCGACGGCTCCCTTCCCTGGTTCTACAGAGGGTCCTCAAGGGTCTGCTGCTGCATTTGTGGTTCTGTCAGGCCTGGGAGTCTTCCCTGCTGACCTGGGCCTTTCTCACTGGCACTCAGGCCCCAGCCCCACCCTCTACCCAGCCTTGATGAGAGTACATGCTCACTGCTGTGGGAGGTCCCCTTAGTTTTCCTGTGACTGCCACATGCAGGTCTACAGGCTGTCTCTTCAGATCCTATTACAGGCAGAATTGTGTCTCTTTCCCCGCCCCCTCCAAAATCCTACTCCCAACTCCTACTACCTCAGAATATGACTGCAGTTGGAGAAAGAACCTTTAAAGCAGGAATTAAGATTAAGTGGGGTCATATGGGTGGGAACTAACACAATAGGACTGGCATCCTTATAAGAAGAGGCAATTAGTACACAGACAGATACAGAGGGGAGACCATGTGAAGAAACTGGAAGACAGCCATCTGCAAGCCAATCAGAGATCTCAGAAGGAATCAACCTTCCGACACCTTGATCTTGACTTCAATCCTCTGAACTAACTTGAATAGCCTGCATGCATGCCTCTCCCACACCACACAAATATAAAGATATGTAGTTGGTTTCTTTCAAGGTACTTAGTTTCTTTCGAATTGCCAAGAGCAGATATATGCTTAGGTGACCTTAGATGACCTTAGGCAATAAAAGTTTATTTCAAGGATACATGAAAATATGAAGAGGCAGAGATGATCAATTATATTAGAAAAGATGTCTCTGGTTCAAGTAATAGATAAATGGTGAATTAAGTAGCAACAAAAACATTTAATTATTTCCCAAAATAAGGATTCTGTAGGTAGTGCCAGGATTGGTGCAATGATGTCATAAAAAACAAAACTCTTTTACTCTTTCAACTCTGTTATCCTCAGAGTAGCTCCCCTATGGCTGCAAGATGACTGCTGCAGCTCTGAGTATCACATCTTCATAAGAAAATGGGAAAACACAGGAAGGGGAGGTGGGGGTACAAGGAGTTCTCTCCCCACACACTTCTCATCATGGTTTTCACAGAGCACTTCAAAGATTTTTCTTTATGTCCATTGGCTAGAACTGGGTCACATGTCTACTCCTGGACAAATCACTGGCAAAGGGGACGATGGTAACACTTGGCTTTGACCCCTATTGACCTTGTCACTCAAATGAAATTTCTGTTGTTTTAAGCCACCCAGCTTGTGGTAAGTTGCTATGGCAGCCCTAGGACACTAACATCTGTGACATTCAAACATGCTGTGGCAAAAAAAAGGGGGGTGGCGCTCAAGCAGGAAGCACTTCTAGTGGGCATCTTCTGAAATTCCTCCTCGAGTTAAGTCATCAGAGAGCCACAGCACTTAAGTGAGAGGCATGCTTGTCATCTCAGAAAGTGCCAGCTCATTACAAAAGAGCTCCAAATAATGGGAGCAACTGCAGGTGAGGTAAGCAGCATGATTCACAAATCATATTAGCAAAACAGGAAAAGAAGAAAGAAGGCAGGGAAAGCCCTGGGGGATCACGAGGGGAGTGGGACATACAAGAAGAAGTCATGCATTCAACAAGCGTTTCTCAGACACCTGCTCTTGCCTCACACAGCCTTGAGAACTTTCAAGTGGAATAATCAAAAAAAGTCTTTCCCTGTAAGAACTCAAAATCTAGTTAAAAAGATACGAATTGATTAATTTGATTAATTGTAATTTAAAACTAGAAAAGATATTATAAGTCAGTACATTTTTATCCAGATTCCTTCATTCATAAAAAAATATTAATTAACTGCCTATTCTTTACCATTCTCTGCTTTTAGCATTTGAGGTACAACATGATCAACAAAGTTTCTACTCTTAAAGAACCTGCATTCTGAAGCATAGTAATCTCTCCTTTGGAAAACTGCTGTTTGAACTACTCTGTTATTCTTAGTCTCTTATTCTGTAGGTCAACTCTGTTATTTTTAAACTGTAAAATAACTTTGTTGTTTGCTTGAATAGAAAAGATAAATTTAATTGTCTGACCTTGCAAGCTAGCCTTCTAACTGATACGCTGATATTGATGCCAGGTGTCTGTATAGATATGATACTCAAGGTTACAGGTGTTTGTTAGATATGATATGTACTCAAGGTTACAAATTGTCTGTAAAAATAACTTATACAAGGACCTAAAAAAGATATAAAAAGAGAATGCTTCCTCCTTTGGGTGTTCAGAATTTGACAGAGGTAATCTGCTCTGAACCTGCACGCAATAAAGATGACTCCTAACTAATTGGCTCATTAAGGCATCTTGTCCAGCTCGCTGATTTGCGATATAACAATTCTAGAAGGAAGAGGTAGATCATAAACAAACAAGAAAATATATGTCACAGCAAAATGATAGGAAGTGAGGGAGGGTAGCTCAGAATAGTTGGTTGGCAAAAGTCTCCTAAGGAGGTCATATTTGTGCTGAGTCTTGAATGACAAGAAAGTGTTCTGAGAGGGTGTAGTAAAGGGTTAACTCAACATGCCTGAATTGTCCAATCGCTGCACATTCCATAGAAAGGATTGATCCTGACCAGCTCTAGGAAGATAACCTTTAAGTCTTTGGAATATGTTGCTTAATAAGAGTTTCTTTGAATACCTGGGGGCAATGGGACAAACCAGATAGTTTATGCCAACAATGTGAACTATGGTGGGGTCTTGGGCTATGCTGTATCAATCTGACCTTTGGGGGATAGAGACTGAATAACCAAGGACAGTCACATGGGCACTCAATAAAAACCCTGGACAGCAAGGCTCCAGTGAGCTTCCCTGATTGGCAAAGTATCACACATACTGTTACACATCATTGATGAGAGATTAGGGCTGTCTGTACAACGCCATTGGGAGGGGAACACTGGAAGTTTTGGTCCTAGGTGCCTTTTACCTTTGCTGATTTTAATCTGTATCTTTTTGCTATGATAAATCAAAAGCTTTACTGAATTCAGCGAGTCCTAGCAAATCACTAAACCTGAGTATGGTCTTCAGTACATCTGACACAGAGAGAAACTGGAGGGAGAACATCCCATGCAAAGAGAATAGCTTTTGCAAAACCCTGAGGTGATCATGCAAATAGGATTTAGACCAAGAATAACCAAGGGGTCTGCCCAGTCACACAATGATGTGGAGGAAGAACTAAATCTAGAACTTAGGTCTCCAGACCCACAACCAGAGATTTTCCCCTGAAACTGCTTAAAATTTTAGAAATGGGGCAGGCTTAGGAGTCATACATACATATTTCTAATCTATCATATGAGGATAGATTTTTTTATTGATTTTAGAAAGAGAAAGGGAAAGGGGGGGGGGAGAGAAAGGAGGAAAGAGAGAGAAACATCAATGTGAGAGAGAAACATCAATTGGTTGCCTCCCATAAGGGCCCCAAACAGGGATTGAACCCACAACCTGGGTATGTGCCCTGGCTGGGAATCAAACCCACAACCTTTTGGTGTGTGGGACAACACTCCAACCAACTGAGCCACACGGGTCAGGGCTGTTTTTTATTTCTCCGTCAAGCACCACGCCTGGCAAGAGCTAGAGAGGTTAGGAAGACATGCTTATCCAACTGAATGATGGTGAGGGTCTTTTGTGTTCAGTGCTTGCCTCCTGGCCTGCCAACTGCTGATGCTGCCTTCACCTCCCATTCCAGAGCCTTCTTTGAGCCACTTCCAAGAGCCCAAAGCTCTCTCCATAGAATGCAGCACAGCTCTGGAGGTCCAAGTCCTTGCATGGAGATAACACAGAATTAATTGCTAGGTTGGAACAGAGGGTACGGCTAGAGGATGAAAGACGGAACAGTAATAAATAGGGCAGCAGGTGAGTCAGCACTCCAAGATATGCCAAAGGGTGAAGTCTGACCTTCTGGATCAGCTCTTTTCAAACAGAGGTGGAAAACAGAGGTCAGAATATTACAGTACCAAAGGACAAGGCCTCCCATCAGTTTCAACCAGAACAGCTTTATAAATTGAGGTTAAGCATTCCTTCTAAGAATGTAGTCAAGGGCCACAGAGAGTCTCTGAGTCACAGAGTGAGCTATGAACCTCCTATGCATTGAAGTCAGGGATTGGAGAGAAGGAAATGGTAATTCAGATCAGAAGTAAGATTATAGAGGAAATAAAGGCACAACTGGAATTGTATTATATTGGGAGGAAGTAATCTTAGGAGTTCAGACCCATGATCCCACTCCAATCTGCCATTCACTTATTTGACCATGGGCAAGACCCTTCCACTCTTAACTTCCTGTCTGTAACATAGGGATGTTCCCAGTGCCCAGGTATGAGGTTTCTCTGAGCTAAGTTCAGAATTTCCAAAGTAGCAGACCTAGAAAATAGAGATAGAAGGCAGGGTAGTGGCTAAAATCAGTAGCTGATGGGATATGTTAGAACTCAAATCAACTCACCAAAGACAACACTATTTGATATTTTCCTACAGCACTGCCTCCACTGGTATCATCCTTGTTGAATATTTAAAACAATGACCTCAAAAAATAAATAAATAAAATAAAATAAAATAAAATAAAACAATGACCTCAACTTGGCATGTTAATAGAATAAAAAATGGAGTCACAAACCAAAATTATAATAGATATATGATTTTATATTTGTTTATATATTCACATTTACTGGAGAACTTTATTTTTGTATGGTTTTGAGTTACAGTGTAGAGGGGTGGAGAAGGAGAATCCATTTCTACCTGCCTATTACAGTACTAAGGGAATGTTACATAGCCCCTGCCTTCTTCCTGAGAGGTATTTGAAAATTTCTGGCTTCTGTTATTGCTAAAGTAACTTCATAAGCATTAGGTTTTATTGATTAAAGTCCTCAGATAATTTAATGGGTATGAACTTATTATGCTTCACTCAACTATCACAGGCCTTTTACTTTGGTGAATATAATTTTGGGGCATGCAAATAACAACCTTTTAAGTTCAACTTCATTGTATATATTCTGAGGGAATTGAAACTGCCAAAGAAATCTTGACTTTTAGTGGCAATAATATATATATATATATATATATATATATATATATATATATATATCCTACCTTATAATAGACAAATATGCAAATTGACCACACCTTCGCTACACCCAAGCCACGCCCACCAACCAAGCCATGCCCACCAACCAATCAGGACAAGCATGCAAATTACCCCAACAAAGATGGCGGCTAATTTGCATATCAAGACAGCGTAGAAAGAAGCCAAGAGATGCTGAAGGGAGCAAAGCTGTGGAGAAGCAAGCAAGCCGGGGGGGGGGGGGGGGAAGGGCGGAGCGGAGGCGGGGCTGGGGGAGAAGGGAGAAAAGCAGGCGGGCTGGCAGAGAAGGCGGGCCGGGGGACAAGGGAGGAGCGGAGGCGGGGCCGGGGGACAAGGGAGGAGCGGAGGCGGGGCGGGCTGGCGGAGAAGGCGGGCTGGGGGACAAGGGAGGAGCGGAGGCGGGGCGGGCTGGCGGAGAAGGCGGGCCGGGGGAGGGAGGAACGGAAGCGGGGCGGGGTAGAGTGCAGCAGGAAACCCTATTGCAGGATTTTTCCTGCAACGGGAACGCTAGTATATATATAAGCCTAAGCAACCATTACAACCTAACAACTGGAATGACTGGAACAACCTGTCGACCAGTCCCTATGATGGGCACTGACCACGAGGAGGCAGCCCCTCAATGCAGGAGCTGCCCCCTGGTGGTCAGTGCACTCCCACAGCCAACCTCCCTCAGCCGGCCAATGGTCCTTGGTCCACCCCCCTCTCCCACCCCCCCACCCCCACACACCCCACCCCACACCCCACCCCCACCACTGGCCCCCATCGGCCCCTGGTGCTAAACCATTTGTAGACAACCTGCTGGGTTGGGGGTTTGTATGTAGCAGAGCAGCTCCCTCACTGCGATCTAATGGAAGTCAGCCCTCAACACCAGGGTTTGTCTTGCTCCTGTCCTCTCCCTTCCCCCAGGGCCGCCCGCCACTGCGGTGGTGGTGGTGGTGGTGGTGGTGGCGGCGGCGGCGGCGCTGCAGCGAGGGATGGAGGGGCGGGGGAGGCAGGGAACTGCGAGGTGGCAGGGCGCCCACAGCAGGGTCCAGCATCCATTCCTTCTGCGCCTGACGACAGGCACCTTTGGGCCCTGGGCTGGGACAGGGAACTGGGAGTGGGTGGCGGCAGGCACCGCCTCTTTCCCAGGGTGGCCAAGGGGTGGCTCCCTCCTAGGAGCTGGGGCCAACCTCTCGAGGTCCCTCCCCTTCCCATACCCACCCCCCTACCCCCCTTGCACAAATTCATGCCCTGGGTCTCTAGTCTCATAATAGTGTGTTCCTTGCGTGAGCTAAGTTTATACTCTCAACCCGCCTGAACTAACCTGATTATAATGGGAACTTCCTAAGGTTCATGTGCAAAGTTCAGTTCATCGTTTAATGTTCAACAAGGAAAATGCCAGTGAGGTGGTGCTGTAGGAAAATATCAAATAGTGTTGTCATTGGTGAATTGATTTGAGTTACAACATGTTCCATCTGGCTGCTGATCTTAGCCACCACCCTGCCTACTAATCTCTTTCTTTTAGGTCTATTATAGGATTAAAAGACAAAAGCATAGAACTCAGCTTGAGGAGGTCACTCATTCAACAGCCACTCCTCCCATTATATTTTTCCTCTTATTTCAAAGCTGCTACATGTATACAATGACTGAAAGAATTTAATGCAACCAACACATGGATTCGCTTACAACATTTACTTCTAAAGGAACTTACTGCCATCTGTCTTTTCAAGGACTCAGATTCACACTGAAATCCAGCTATGTTCAAAGAATCTAAGTTTAAGTGAGCTACAATATAAAAGAAGTAAAAAAAAATTGCTCTAGAGACAGAACTATATTAAACATATTAATGAATATATGAACAAAAAGCAGTGACTCAGGGCTGTTATTTTTCTCCACAGCAGGAATATAGTAATCAATTCAGGCAGTTACATCTCCAGATCCTCAGGTTTTAATAAAGCATCTCATCATTACAATAAGAATGATAAAAAACCCCTGAGAGTTGTACACCTGAAACTAATAAAATAATGTATGTCCACTGTAAAAGAAAATATCTGAGAGGAGAAGGGTTCAAAATAATAGTGTAGAAAGACCCTGAGCTTCTCCCAAGGACACAAGAGATTTACAGCTACATCGGAAAATAATTTTATTTGGACGAAAAGAACAGTGCCTTCACAATAAAAGAAAAAATGAGATGCATTGAGAATTACAGGAGGGGCAGAGATATAGCCTTGCCTGAGACACCACCCCAGATGCAGTGACCCACAGGTGGGAAAGATCCTTCCCTTCCAAAAAAGAAACTCTCCCTTGAGGAGTGAAGGGCTCCACATCAGATATCCCAATTCTGGGGACTGACACTGAAGAAATTAGTCCCCAAAATGTCTGGTTTTGAAAAAAAAAGGGGGGGGGGGATTAAGGCCAGGAGAAAAAGAACTGTAGGGAACGGAAAAACTGCTCTTAAAGAGCTTGCACACCAACCCACACCCCCTGAGATCCAGCACAAAAACATCAGTGTGACAAGCTCTTAGGCCAGTAATGGCGAACCTATGACACGCGTGTCAGCACTGACACGCGTAGCCATTTCTGATGACATGCGGCCGCTGAGGCGGCCGCATGCTGAGGATGAAATATTTGCTGCTCCTCAGGATGAAACATTTGCGAAATAATGTTTTTTCCTCAAAGTGACACACTACCCGAGTTATGCTCAGTTTTTTGGCGAAGTTTGACACACCAAGCTCAAAAGGTTGCCCATCACTGTCTTAGGCCATAAGAGAGGGAGTCCTATTTACTAACTTTAAAGAGGCTGCTGAAGAGGCAGTAAGGACTTTATCCAAAAACAAAAATGCTGGTAGACACCATTTTTGTGATGTTTATTTTAACCTGCTGATGAAAGAAATGACAGGCACCATTTCAATGGAAAAAATATCCTCTGGTGAGGATTAACCTAAATAAATGAATGAATGAATGAATGAATGAATGAATGATAGGAGGGGTGGAGATGCAAAACTGGCTGTCCCACACTCACACATGGCAGTTGAGAATCGGGAGGGATATCTCAGCTGTGGAGGTCCCTGCTGAGGAACTAGGGGTCCTAGCCCCATATTGAGCTCCTCAGCCCAGAGTACCAGTGCTAGGAAGAGGAGTCCCCACAATATCTGGTTGTAAAAATCAGCAGGGATTCCATCTGGATGAAAGGAGGGCTGCTGAGAACCCCGAGTTCCTCTTACAAGGCCCATGCACAGACTCACTCACTCCTGTGAACAGACTTCAACACTCACCCTAAGCTTCAGCAAAGGGACAGAGCTTGGAAATCACCAGGACCATACAGGGAGAAACTGAATAACTGAATTATGAGGTTTCAGCGAGAGGGCTGGAGGGGCAGCAGCCATTGTTCCTGTGCTGAGCCCTCACACACACACACACACACACACACACACACACACACACGCAGCCTACAGGTTCAGGCTAATGCAAAATCAGAATCAGTATAAACCAGGTGAACACCCACTTGCTCACCCTGGTGACTCTCTGATACTCTGCCCCACCCAACTGGAGCACAGCCCAAGCCTCTTTCAATGGCTGTGCCTCATAGACAGTCAGCCTTGGCCCACACTGCAGACTTTCTTAAAAACTCTCAAAGGGCTGCAGACCCAAGGGAGGCTGCAGCTGGCCTCAGCGTGCCCTGTGTGCCTCTTGCTGCGTGGGTCCAGGTCCAGCCAGCCTCAGTTCACGGTGTTATCCAACACAGGCAGCTACCAACTGTGGACCACTTAGTGACTTCTACCTGGTGGCCCCACGTCAGTCACAGGCAGCAGGTGACTTTGGCCTACACCAGAGCCCCTCCTAAGAGGCCCCAGAACAAACATACCTCAGATTGGACTCGGACCACAACAGAGCACCACCCAACGAGCTCCAAAAATGATACACACAAAGGTTTGGTCATGGCAGGCACAAGAGCCCCACTTGGGTGAATGCCACTCCATGGGGTCAGCAGCTCACCTGCTGTGGTGATGGCGAATCAGCCTGAGGGTCACTGCGATCCACTGACATGCCAACAGCAATCAAGGCTCAATGATAAGAGGAGAACCCACACAAGGGACATCACTGGAGCACCCAGCTCAGATGACCAGGGAAACTATGCCACTGCACCCCACAGGACACCTACTACGTGAGACTACCCTGCCAAGACTGGGAAACATACTTAATACATTGAAACAAAGAAAGAGAGCAGCCAAATGAGGAGACAAAGAAATATGTCCCAAATGAAAGAAAGGAGAAAACTCCATAAAAAGAACTTGCACATGATATGATACTATACAGAGAGAATCCTAAAGATTCCACTATAAAGTAATTAGAACTGAGAAATAAATTTACTAAAGTAATAGGACACAAAATTAATATTCAGAATTCAGTTGCATTTTAATATACCAATAACAAACTATCAGAAAGAGAAATTTAAAAAACAATCCCATTTACATTTACATATAAAATAAAATTCCTATGAATAAATTTAAACAAGGAGGTTAAAGACCTGTATTCAGAAAATTATAAGACTGAAGAAAAATATTAAAGAAGATATAAATAAATGGAAGCATATACCATGGTCATGGATAGGAAGAATTGACAATGTTAAAATGTTCAGACTACCCAAAGCAATCTATGGACTCAATTCAATCTCTATGAAAATATCAATGGCATTTTTCATAGATCTAGAACAAATAATCCTAAAATTTATATGGAACCACGAAAGACCCCAAATAACAATAGTAATCTTGAAAAAGAAGAGCAAAGATTGAGGTATTATGCTACCTAATATCAAACTATACTACATGCTAATCAAAACAGCATAGTACTGGCATAAAAAACAGACCACAAATCAAAGGAACAGAATAGGTATCCCAGAAATAAATCCACATCTATACAGTCAATTAATCTATGACAAAGGTGACAAGAATATATAATACAATGAGGTAAAGATTGTTTCTTCAAAATATGGTGTTTAGGAGCATGCAGGAAGCAGCCAATCAATGATTCTCTTTCATCATTGATGTTTCTATTTCTCTTTTCCTCTCCCTTCCTCTCTGAAATCAATAAAAATATATTTTTTTAAAAGTGGTGGTATATATCTATCTATATAATAGAGGGATATGCAAATTAGCCAGGACGCCATAATGTCACGACCGAACAGCAGGGACCTGAGGCTGCATGGTGCCTTGCCAGGGCGAGGGACCTCAGGCCATGGCCCCTGCCCAGTGGGGCTTGACGGGGACCTCAGGCCGCGCCCCCCACCCTGGTGCTGGACCAGGGGACCTGAGGCTGTGCCCCCGCCACCCAGTGGGGCTTGACAGGGGACCTGAGACTGCGCCCCCCACCCAGCACCAGGCCAGGGACCTGAGGCTTCGCCCCCAACCCAGAGGGGCTTGACAGGGGTGGGGCTGGCTAGGTCTGGGTCTCACCCAATGGGGGTGGGGCCAGCCGGGTCTGGGTCTCCTGCATTTTTGAAGTGTATGCGGGTGGTGGGCGGGTACTTGACTCTAGCTCCCACGGTATACCCCAGACTCTGACAGGAGGGAGATTTTCATATACATTTTACTAATTTTCTTTCATCTCAGACACTTCTATAATAGAGAAAGGGCAAATAGCAATATTAAAATATTTCCTCTAATTAATTCCCTTTTAATGTGCACGAATTTTGTGCACCGGGCCACTAGTGTGTGTGTGTGTGTGTGTGTGTGTGTGTGTGTGTGTGTGTGTGTTATAATGGAATGTTACTCAGCCATAAAAAAGAATTAAATCTTACCATTTGCGACAACATGGATGGACCTAGAGGGTATTATGCTAAGTGAAATAAGAGAAAAAGAGAAATGTCATATGATTTCATTTATATGTGGAATTTAAAAAACAAAATAAATGAACAAACAAAACAGACTCATAGATACAGAGAACAAACTGATGCTTGCCAGATGGGAAGGAAGTTGGGGGAGGGGAGCTAGGTGAGAAAGGTGAAGGGATTAAGAAGTACAAATTGGCACTGTGGCCAGTGTTGCTAACATTGGCTCAAACACTGAAGGGTGGCAGGTTTAATTCCCGGACAAGGTCATGTACCTGGGTTACAGTTTCAATCCCTGGCCCCAGTTGGGGCGTGTGTGAGAGGCAACCAATTGATGTGTCTCTCACATCAATGTTTCTCTCTCTCTCTCTCTCTCTCTCTCTCTCTCTCTCTCTCTCTCTCTCTCTCTCTCTCAAAATCAGTGGAAAAAAATATCCTCAGGTGAGGATTAACATTAAATCTGCAAATTTACATCTTTGTGCCTAATAAACTTCAATAAGAAAAAAAACAGAAAATAGTAAGTATTGGTGAGGATGTGAATAAATTAGAACCCTGTGTAATGTAGGTGAGAATGCAAAATGGTACATCTGCTATAGAAAACAGTATAGTGGGTTCTCAAAAAATTAAAAATAGAACTACCAAATGACCCAGAAATTTTACTTCTGCGTATATACCCAAAGGACTTGAAAGCAGGGACTTGAACAGATATTGTACACCCATGTTCATAGCAGCATTATTCACAGTAGCCAAAAGGTGGGAGCAACTGAAATGTCCATCAACAGATGAATAAACAAAATTTACTATATCTTTACAACGGAATATTATTCAGCCTTAAAGAGGAAGGAAATCCTGGCACATGCTGCAACACTGATGGACCTTGAGAACATTATGCTCTCATAATAGAATATAGAATGAATGTACTTGACACTACCAAACTGTATACTTCAAAATGGTTAAGATGGTAAATTTGATGTTATGTGCATTTTATTACAATGTTTTTAAATGACCATCAGCATGAGCATTGAAGTTCTGATCTGATTGAAGAAACAAGATAAATTCCCTGGAATGCAAATTAAAAGTAAGAAAATATTAAGATTTTCCCTGTAGACAAAAGTAACAAATTAAACCACTGAAAGCAATAACTTTCCAGTAAAAAAACTTTAAGGAGATAATGTGTCTGGAGCTCAGGAGAACTGGGCCCAACCAGACCCAAGGCAATTATTGCATATTTATTTTAACAATGCCCTTTAGGTATTGCTCCCTAGAGGCCCAGCATAGCCCTGCAAATAATCTAAGTGTGAGACCCACACACCTCTCCTTGACCCAACAATCGGGGAATGGAGCCCTGTTCCTTAGCCTCCTTGTTCACCCTGTCTTCCACCCACAGGCTTGTTCCTCATCTTGCTTTCCATTGAGCCCAGGATTTTGTCTCTGGCTGTAGGTGGCTTGTGAGCCGTCTGCCCTTTCTTAGCCAGAAGAAGCAACTCAGGAGGAGGTAGTTTCCTTGGGCAGGATTGGCAGAAGTCAAACCAACTGGACAGGTCAGTGCCAATGTAGGTACAGGAGGAGACACTCCTCTCTCAACGCCCCAAAATATTTAAGCCTACAGACATCTCCTCCTCCCCTACTTCTCAAAGACAAGCAGAAACACAGACCAGTAGGGGACTTGGAAATCATGCAGTGATCCAACCCCTTCACTTTACAGACAAGAAAGCAGAGTACAGACTTACTAAAATCACACAGGATTAGATTCCTGGGCAACTTCTCTCAGCCCCTGCCCTCCTTCCTGACCATCGAGGCCTATCCAGCAATTCCAACCTTATCTAATGCTTATCTTTGGCAGAGAAATCTGAGTATGTTTGCTGGCATTAAGACAGGCTCAGAAGAACAGCAGCTGACTGCCTACAGTGGCCTAATTTTTACATCATGTTGAATGTAAGCAATTTAGCAGGAGAAAAAAAAATGAGCAAAATTAAACCTCAAACTGTTCCCATTACCTTCCAAATTAACATATTACTTGGTGAATGTACAAACATTCTGGAATAGATGTCGTCTGTATGTACATGTTATCTTATGTTCTGCTTTTGAAGTCGGTGTCATAGACAAATATCCATAAATCAACATATTCTTTCCATTTTAACATCTGTATAGTATTCCACAGCATTGATACATCATAGTTGCAAAGATATTCCCCTATTATTTTGAACCTTTGGTTGTTTTAAGTCTTTTTTAAATTTAGGAACAAAATATCTTTGAATAAATTATCTTCTTTTTCCATCTGATTTATTTCCTGCTCTAAGGTCCTCAATGTAAAATTCCTACATTTATATACATTTATGTAATCCCTGTAAAGCTCTGTAAATTAGATAATACTTCCTACCTATTGAGATTGGGGTAGAATTTTAAAGCTAATATTTAAATACTTAGTATACTGACTGGTATAGAGTGTATATTTATTAATTTATTCCTGATAATAACATATCTATACCCTTATTGGAAAGCATGATCATCTGAGTATATTTAAATCTTTCTATTATAATCTATTTATATCTTACAATTCCTTTATTTATACATTATACTTTTTTGAACAAATATTTATGTTTTCCAAGTTTAATTAAAATCCAAATATTCAATTTTATCATAAGGACAATGAAACCACCCTTTTCAATTTCTTTTTTGAGGGGTGGTTATTTATTTTTTATATGCCAGTAAGCAATTTATTGATTTTTATGTGATATTATAGCCTGCAACTTTGCCCAGCTAACTTATTTTTAGTGATGACTTCACTTATTTTAATAGCTTAGTTATAAGACACTTTGCATAACAGCTATGTTTTTATTTCTTTTTTCTTTTCAGGTAGCCATTAACAGCATTTCTAGTGAAATATTAAATAAGGAATGATAACAGAGAACACCCATATCTTGTTCTTCTTTTTAGGAAAAAAGTTTGTCTTCAATAAACATGCTGTTGACTCTTATTTTTAAATACACAGTTTATCATATTAAGAAAAACACACCTAATGTTTTCAGAGTTTTAATCTATAAAGTGATGATAAATTTATCTGGATCTAATTACATTATGTTGATATTTTGTTTGTGATAAACTAAGTTAATAGAGTCCTTTGAGTTTAATAGCTAATTCTTTTAATGTGTTGGGTATTTAGTTTGCAGATATTTTATTTGGGGCATTTGCACTTATGTCTAAAATGAAATTGGTCTAAAATGTTCCCTTCATTGTCTTTGTTTAGTTTGGATTAAAATCATATTTGCCTCTAAAAACGAATTTTAAAAAAATGATAGTAATAATAATAATAGGCACGTTAAATAGGTGCTTACTATATACAATGCACTGTTCTATGCACATTATGGGTATTTTCTCATTTAGTCCTCACAACAACCCTGCTAAGAGATATTATTACTCTATCCATTTTACAGATTATTGTTATAATTTTCTTTGTTTTTAAATTTATTACTAAGTTAATTATTGGTTCTTGAAAAGTCAGAAAATTTTCTTCCTTGGAGTCAAATGCCCTTTTAAAACTATTTGATAATTTTTCATATTATATTTACATTCTTTAATTCTTTCGTACCTTTGGCTACTTACAAATATATAAAATATCCCCAAAGGTTTCTCCCAATCTCAAAGACATAGGTCGAAAAGGGGACAGACAATTAAGAACAGTTATCCATTCATTCAACAACAACGGCATAAAAACTATATGAGTTTCTCGTATAGTCCAGGCATAGATCTAGAAACTGGGAATAGAGTAATACATAAAAATAAAGTTCCTGTTCTAATGAGCTTATATTCTAGAGAAAGAGAAGATAGATAGATAGATAGATAGATAGATAGATAGATAGATAGATAGATAGATAGACAGGTATTAATAAATGACTAGAATAAAAACAAGGCAAAATAAAGAGGGAGACAGAGATAGGAGTACTATTTTAGATAGGTAGTAGAGGGAAACCCTTAACAGAGATGATATTTGAGCAGAAATCAGAATGAACTAAAGGGAAGAGAATTCCAAGCAGATGGGTAACAAAAGGCTCAGAGGTAGGAACATGCTTGATGTTTCCAGAAACAGTGAAGAGGCCATTGTGATCAACATACAGAAAGTGAGAGGCAATAGCAGTGAGATCAGGGAGAGGGCAGAGGTGGGAGTCATGCATTGCCCCGTAAAATTTGGCAAGGACTTTGAGTTTTGTTCTGAGTGAGATGAGAAGCCGTTAGAGGATTTTGAATAGAGAATTGACATGGTCTGACTTATATTTCTTAATGTTCACTCTGGTTGCTATGTAGAAACTATTGGAGGTAGGACAAGGATATAAACAGGGAGCCCATTTAAGAGACTATTGCACTAATCTGGAAGTAAATAATGATTTGGGGGGCCATGACTATAGCAGTCAACACAGAGAAAGTGGTCCCATTTTGGATATATTTCATAGGTAGAGATGACAATATTTGCCAATATATGGATGAGGACAGTTTTTTTAAAAGAGTTAAGGATAGTGCCAAGGTTTTGGCTTGAGCAATTAGAATAAGATGGGGATGACTAAGGAAGCAGCAGGTTTGAGGACCGGGAGACCAGTGAGACAGTTTTGAACAAGTCTGAGATGCCTGTTAGACATCCCAGTGGATAAGGAGCGTGGGCAGTTAGACATAAATAAGTTTGAGGTCCAAGAGAAAAATCCCAAACTGGAGATAGCAATTTGGATGGTATTGAAAGCTTTGGGAGTAATGATACTACTTAGGGAATGAGTGTAAATCAAGGAGTCGATGGGGTATCTCAACAGCTAGAGATCAGAAGAATGAGAATGAGCAAAAGACAAGGAGAGCAAGTACCCATATTTTCCGGCGTATAAGGACTTTTTAACCCAGGAAAATCTTCTCAAAAGTCGGGGGTCTTATACGCCGGAAAATACGGTATTTACAATTTAGAATTAAAGTGAGTTATTGCCAAATGATGGGTGGGTTACCGTATTTTCCGGCGTATAAGACCCCCGACTTTTGAGAAGATTTTCCTGGGTTAAAAAGTCGTCTTATATGCCAGAAAATACGGTAACCAATAAGGGAGGAGAGATGCCAAGACAAAACTGTGCTTCAAAACCAAGTGAAGGAAGTGTCTGAACATGGGGGATGTGCCAAACTATGCCAACTCTGGCTCGTTGGTTTCAGTAAAATGGAGCCTGAGAACTAACCTCAGAGTTAGCAGTGGCAGCCTTGACAAGGGAACTTCAGGAGAGAATGGAAAGAGGGGAACTGGAGAGTGAGTCCTGACTGCATCCGGTGGACTTTTGTGGAAAGGGGGCGTAGAGAAATGAGCTAACAGCTAGAGGAAAATGTGGGTGAAGGGTAGTTTTTTTTGAAAACTGGGAGATGCTTGCATGTTGACAGGAATGATCCAGAAGCTAGGGGGGAAATCTTTTTGGTTTTAAGTTAGTAGATTCTCTTAGCTTTATTTTCTTGAAATAGGAATATTTGGGAAGAGTATTTTCCTAACAAGTAAGAAATAGTAACAAGAAAATTTACTTTTCCCATATCTCTGGGGAAGTGGGAGGATTGCAAAGAAAAGGAAGATGGAGTCACCCTGGTTTCAAAGGAATATAATCAATGAAGGGTCTGAGTTTTTGGACTACACATACTGCGGCTCCCGTTCACAAGCTTTGGTCAGTCTCAGAACCATGTGCAGCCACACAACCAAGTCCTCTCTCCTCAGTACAGATGATCCTCTTCCACCCCATCCCTGCTCTACATTCCCTTTCTCCTGTCCCAACATTGGCCACTCCAGGAATCCCTGATCCATTTACCCAGATGCTCCAAGTTTAAGTTTACCCAATCGTACTTTTTTATAAGTATAAATATTTTTATTGATTTCACAGGAAGGGACAGGGAAAGATAAAAATATCAATGATGAGAGTGAATCATTGATTGGCTGCCTTGAGCCCCCAACCTGGGCATGTGCCCTGAACGGCAATCGAACCGTAACCTCTTGGTTCATAGGTCGATGCTTAACCACTGAGCCACACCAGTTAGGCCAGTCGTACTTCTTAAAGTGAAATTGAAGGAGCACTGCTTTGAAATCAGACTGACCTGGAAACAAATCCTGATGTCTTTAGGAAATTATTTAAACCATCCCAGTCTCAGTTTATTCATCTATATAATAAAAAGAATTCTTATCTTACACAGGTTGTTGTTAGGGTTAAATTAAATAATGCACTTGCTGAGCCCCATATTATGCCATACAGTACATACTCAATAAATGTCACCTCCCTGGTCTAAGGGCTGTTTCCTATGTGAAAGTTTTACATTTGACAAGAAGCTTCTTAGGAATGAGAAAAATGTTCTTTATTGTTTTCTTTTCTCTCACATAACCCAATAAAGAGCTCTTAGTCAGAATTGATCAAATGAAGATCTCAACCATATTAAATGTTTCCCTTCATTTTTACTTTTCACCAAATAGATTTCCCTCCTCTTAGGCTCCTGCATTTCTATATTTCTATCTTACATTTGTCCTTTACTCAAAGATTTCTGCCTCTGTATCACCAAACACTTGAATCCCTAAAAAGAAAAAATCAAGTTGCCCCATCCGAGTGGCTCAGTTGGTTGGACATTGTCCCATACACCAAGAAGGTTGTGGGTTCAATTCCTGGTTAGTACATATACCTGGTTGCAATTTGATCCCCCTCTCCCCCCAATTGGTGTGCTTACAGGAAGCAATCAATGTTTCTCTCTCTCTCTCTCTCTCTCTCTCTCTCTCTCTCTCTCTCTCTCTCTCTCTCTCCTCTTCCTCTCTCTCAAATCAATGAAAGGGTATCCTTGGGTGAGGATTACAAAAGCCGGGGGCGGGGGGGAAAGAAAAAGAAATCAAATCATAAAGCATTAATTCAAAATGAGTCATTTATCTCCCGTGCTAAGGAATAGCTCTCAACACAGGCGAAGACCTCAATTGGGACCTGCTGCATAGCCCAAATCTCCATCTCCCCCATACCCTCCCCAAGTGCACTGGTAAGTTCCTTTTCTCCAAGCAGGCTCTACCTCAGCAAAAAGGCAGTGTGGTAAAGTCAGCCCCCTAAGACAGTTTCCCCCTTATTACTCCCTGCCCAGTTTCCAGATGGGCCAACACTGTACTGCCATAGCTTTTCCGCCATCAGCGGTTCCCCATCACTAGTTGGCACGCAAACTCAAATTCTTTCTTTCTCTCCTCCCTCTTTCTGATTTATATTCTTATAGAACCCAAATTCTCACTATGTCTTGTGAAGCAGTGAAAAATAATTTATATTATATCCTGACAAAACTTTATCTGAGCTTGCACTGAACTATTTTGAACTTCAATTTAGCAGGGTCCCCATGTTGCCCTGCTTCCAACTGTTACTTGGGGCAATGTTATACCTGTGATTTATCTTTGTTATCTACAGGGGCAACTCCCACCCTCCAGAGGCGAGTCCCTTCCTGGGTAAGCCCAGACAGAAGGGCTGGCTGAACTGTCTCAGTCAGCAGGCTCTTCTGTCTAGGTTTGCTCTGACCTACTCCATCCCCCAGCATCATCACCAGGATCAAGGTGACCCAGAGTCAGTGACGAGTGGCAGCCAGAGCAGCCTGGGCTCTCTGTGGGTGGGGAGACAAAATATTCAAGAGGAAGGAGTTTATATACAAACTAGAGGCCTGGTGCATGAAATTCGTGCACTGGGGGAGGGGAGGGTTGTCCCTCAGCCCAGCCTGCACCTCTCCAATCTGGGACCCCTTGGGAGTACCTCTCACAATCCGGGACTGCTGGCTCCCAACCACTCACTTGCCTGCCTGCCTGATGGCCTCTAACTGCTTCTGCCTACCAGCCTAGTCACCCCCTAACCATTCCCCAACCAGCCTGATTGACACTTAACTGCTCCCCTGCCAGCCCGATTGCCCCCAATTGCCCTCCCCTGCCGGCCCGATCGCCCCAAACTGTCCTCCCCTACTGGCCCGGTAACCCCAACTGTCCTCCCCTACAGGCCTGGTCACCCCCAACTGCCTTCCCTTGTCAGCCTGGTCACCCCCAACTGCCCTCCCCTGCAGGCCTTGTTTCCCATCACTAGTTGGCACGCAATTGGTCCCCCCCAACTGCCCTCTCCCCTGCCGGCCTGGTCCCCCCCAACTGCCCTCCCCTGCCAGCCTGGTCCCCCCCCCAACTGCCCTCCCCTGCCAGTCCAGTCACCCCTAACTACCCTCCCCTGTCGGCCTGGTCCCCCACAACTGCCCTCCCCTACAGGCCTGGTCTCCCCATAACTGCCCTCCCCTGCAGGCCTGGTCCCCCACAACTGCCCTTGCCTGCAGGCCTGGTCACCCCTAAATGCCCTCCCCTGCCAGCCTGGTCACCCCCAACTGCCCTCCCCTACAGGCCTGGTGCCCCCCAACTGCCCTCCCCTGCCGACCTGGTCCCCCTTAACTACCCTCCCCTGCAGGCCTGGTCACCCCTAACTGCCCTCCTCTGCCAGCCTGGTCACCCCCAACTGCCCTCCTCTGCCGGCCTGGTTCCCCCCCCCCCCAACTGCCCTCCCCTGCCGACCTGGTCCCTCCAAACTGCCCTCCCCTGTGGGCCTGGTCCCCCCCAACTGCCCTCCCCTGCCAGCCTGGTCCCCCCCCCAACTGCCCTCTCCTGCCAGTCCAGTCACCCCTAACTGCCCTCCCTTGCAGGCCTGGTCGCCCCCAACTGCCTCCCCTGAAGGCCTGGTCCCCCACAACTGCCCTCCCCTGCAGGCCTGGTCACCCCTAACTGCCCTCCCTTGTCGGCCTGGTCACCCACAACTGCCCTCCCCTGTAGGCCTGGTGCCCCCCAACTGCCCTCCTCTGCAGGCCTGGTCACCCCTAACTGCCCTCCCCTGCCGACCTGGTCCCCCTTAACTACCCTCCCCTGCAGGCCTGGTCATCCCTAACTGCCCTCCTCTGCCAGCCTGGTCACCCCCAATTGCCCTCCTCTGCTGGCCTGGTCCCCCCCCAACTGCCCTCCCCTACTGGCCCCATCGCCCCCAACTGCCCTCCTCTGCCGGCCTGGTCCCCCCCCCCCCCCCCGAACTGCCCTCCCCTGCCGGCCTGGTCGCCCTTAACTGCCCTCCCCTGCCGACCTGGTCACCCCTAACTACCCTCCCCTGCCAGCCTGGTCCCCCCCAACTGCCCTCCCCTGCCAGCCTGGTCGCCCCCAACTGCCCTCCCCTGACAGCCTGGTCCCCCCCCCCAACTGTCCTCCCCTGCAGGCCTGGTCGCCCCCAACTGCCCTCCCCTACAGGCCTGGTCCCCCACAACTGCCCTCCCCTGCAGGCCTGGTCACCCCTAACTGCCCTCCCTTGTCGGCCTGGTCACCCCTAACTGCCCTCCCCTGCTGGCCTGGTCACCCTAACTGCCCTCCCCTGCTGGCCTGGTCACCCCCAACTGCCCTCCCCTGCCAGCCTGGTCACCCCCAAGTGCCCTCCTCTGCCAGCCCTATCGCCCCCAACTGCCCTCCCTTGTCGGCCTGGTCCCCCCCAACTGCTCTCCCCTGCCGACCTGGTCGCCCTTAACTGCCCTCCACTGCCAGTCCAGTCACCCTAACTGCCCTCCCCTGCAGGCCTGGTCCTCCTCAACTGCCCTTCCCTGCCAGCCTGGTCACCCCCAACTGCCCTCCCCTGCCAGCCTGGTCCCCCCCAACTGCCCTCCCCTGCTGGCCATCTTGTGGCGACTATCTTTGACCACATGGGGGTGGCCATCTTGTGTGAGGGTGTGAGGGTCAATTTGCATATTACCTCTTTATTATATAGGATAATACCCTCTGGTTCTACATATGCACCACTGTGGTTCCAAAATTCTGTACAGAAATTACCTTCAGGTGGTAATCTTATCAGGATTAGGAAGAAATTATATTTCCATATCTTTTTTCTTAATATTGAAACATTAGTTACTCATATCAAAGAAAGTATGATGGAAATTCAAGGGGCTAAAACACCCTCAGCAAACCCCTCATTGTTACCACCACTGTGTATCTGGCCATATGTCACAAGGATTCTCTTCAGAGGGATGGGAAATAGGGTTTTGTGGGGCCCAGGATCAGCAGCATTTTGGTGGTGAAATGATTAAAACCCTGACTTTGGGGTCTGTTGTAGCCATAGGACTTTCCTTTGAAAGGTGAAGAGCCTTCTGTGGGGTTTGTACCAAATGAACACACAATGTGACCAGCTGTGAGTTGAGGGACTATGTGAAGGAGGGAGGGAGGCATGGGCACTTCCACTCTCTCTATAGCCTGTGCCTGGTCTGGATCTCCCCGCAGGACCAGTTGACCATGGAGAAAGGAAACCACACGAGCGCCTCTGAGTTCATCCTCCTAGGGCTCTCCAGCCAGCCTGGGAGGCAGGAGCTGATCTTCGGCCTCTTCCTGGTCATGTACCTGATTGGGGCAGCAGGGAACTTGCTCATCATCCTGGCCATTGGCTCAGACTCTCACCTCCACACGCCCATGTACTTCTTCCTCAGTAACCTCTCCCTGGTGGATTTCTGCTTCATCTCTGCCACAGTCCCCAAGATGCTTGTGAACATCCAGATGCAGACTCAGTTCATTTCCTATGGTGGCTGCCTCACTCAGATCTACTTCTGCATTTTGCTTGCCAACATGGACAACTTCCTCCTGACAGCAATGGCTTATGACCGCTACGTGGCCATCTGCCACCCCCTGCACTACTCCACTAGAATGAGCCTGCAAACCTGTGCCCTGATGCTGGGGAGCTCCTGGCTCATCGCTAACTTCCACTCCCTGCTACACACCCTCCTCATGGCTCGACTGGAGTTCTGTGCCAGCAACGTCATCCCTTACTTCTTTTGTGACCTCGTTCCCCTGCTCCAGCTCTCCTGTTCCAACACCCAACTCAACCAGCTCATGATTCTGCTGGTGGGAGGCTTGATCGTCCTCATCCCCTTCCTTGGCATTCTCGTCTCTTATGTCCACATTGTGTCTGCTGTGCTCAAGATCCCATCTGCCAGAGGCAAACAAAAGGCCTTTTCTACCTGTGGTTCCCATCTCACTGTGGTCATCCTCTTCTATGGGACTATCACAGGGGTCTACCTGAACCCCTCATCTTCCCATTCAGCTGACAAAGATTCACTGGCTTCAATAATGTATATGGTGGTCACTCCCATGCTGAACCCCTTCATTTACTGCCTCAGAAACAAGGACATGAAGAGAGCTCTAAGGAAACTGTTCAGTGTGAAGGCTTTATCCTGTGGGCTATGGACAGTTGAGTTCCCCCTCAGGGTCTTTGTGCTGGGAAGAGGAGAATGAATCCCAGGGACAGGCTGCACATACAGAGGGCAGGAGAAACACAGACTTCATTATCCTGGGTTGTCACCATGGCTATGGCTCCCTAAGTAATTTGCTAGTCCAAAATTTCTTGGGGCCCTGGCCAGGTAGTTCAGTTGATTAGAACGTCATCCCAATACATCAAGGTTGTGGATTTGGTCCTCAGTCAGGGCACATACAAGGATTAACCAATGGTTGCATCAATAACTGAAACAAGCCCTGGCCAGTATGGTTCAGTTGTTGTGCATCGTCCCATGCACGGAAAGGTTGCTGGTTCAATCTCCAGTCAGGGCACATGCCCAGGTTGCAGGCTCAATCCCTGGTAGGGGATATCCAGAATTTCTCTCCTCTGGAATTCTCATCCATGTTTCTATCTCTCTCTCCCTCTCCTTTCCTCTATTAAAAAAAAAAATCAATTAAAAAATAACTGGAACAACAAAAAATTGATCACTCTCTTTCTCTCTCAAATCAAATTTTTTTTTAAAAATTAAATAACTAAACAAAATTTCTTGGCCCCTGCACAGACAACCCAGACTACCAAGAGGGAGATAAATTCTCCCCTAAAGACAGAACCACATAAAGAGATGCAAATTCGCTTTATCCAGAAACCTTCTAGAGACGGCTGAAAAGGCCACCCATTCCACATGAAAAAGTAAACTCATAGAAATCTGTGACCTGTGCTGATGCCTTTGCCAAAGGGGTGCTCTCTGAGAACCCTCAGTCACCCCCACATTCCTCAAATACTTAACCCTTATGAATCCCAATTTCCAAACTCCTCCACTCCACCCCCACTTCTTCAGCCAACATTCCCACATTCTGGGTTGAATCTAGTTCTGGGCACAGAATGATCATTCTCCCCAAGGGTGTCCCACTCTTGGCCTTGGACCCTGCTAGATGGGAGTTCCATGGCTCGAGATACTTAAATTAGCAATGCCTACAGTGACTGTCTTATTTGAGCACCTAAGCAGACCTCGTACTACCTTACTTCTGTGTTCTCTTAGGAAAGAAAGGTCTGCTACCCACATGGTGCTAACGAGAGAAAAGAGGCTAGAGTTAGAGTTGATTCTCTGTGTATGAAAAACATAAAGGGAATAAGCCATCATAAACTTTAGGAATATGTTTCGCCATAAGTTGACTTGGAGAAGGAGACAAAGAGGAAAAGCCTCATAAAATAAGTTTATGGTTGGAGAAGTTGTATTTGGTTTCCTGTCAAATAGTCTATGTTCTATGAAGTGAGGTAGAGCTGGAAAGAACATTACACAGAAAGTCATAACAACTGGCTTCTAGTCCTGGCCCCTCCAATTACTAGCCATTTGACTTCAGGCCATTTGAAATTTACCAGTCTGCCAAATACCCCATACTTTTTCAGTAGTTCCTACTCATGCTATTCAGCAGGCCCATCTTGCCCATTTCTATCAAAATTCTAGTTGGATCAGATAAAATAGGATGCCCTTCATGAAGCCACCTCAAGTCTTCCTAGCCAAAAGAATTTCTCTCCTCTGGAATTCCATATAATTCAAATCCCATTGCAACCCTTTTCATACTTTGCTTTGTATGATCCATGTTCACCCCAACTCCATTCTAAACAGGATTGTGGGTCCTTTTTAAATTTTATAAAAGGTCCTGTTCATGTTAATGAACTCCTCAAAAGACTATCACAGTGCTTGATTTTAAATGACTCAATAAAAGTATGCTGCTATAGATTATGATGAAAATGACAATGACATTAATGACAAACACTGGAGAAAGAACACTTAAGGCCTTTCTCCCCATGATTTTACCTTAGCCAATACGTTTTCTATCTCCCCATCCTCCTCTAAGGAAGTTACCAATCTGGTTGGTCTGAGCCCGGGGAGTTCACTGGCTCCTATCTTATGAAGGGCAGTGTGCCCTGAAAGCTCAGCATCCAGAAATGAAGCTCCCTTCCTTCCAGCCTGGCTCTGATTAGTCCTCTTCTATTTGTGTTTGGCTGGATTCCCCAGTGGGGGTCCAATCAACCACACACACAATGCCTGCACACACAGGTCCTCAGTTCAGATCTGGAGCTGAGAGAGGGAAGTAAGGTAGGCCTAGACTATTTCCCAGCTCCCTTTTTACCAGTGATCCCAATGATGGAGGTTATTGGGTATAACTCAGATACTAACAAAGTGGTACTTTGGAGCAAAGTTTGCTATTGTTCCTTAATTAAATTGTCTCCTTGGAAGCCCCCAGGAGTTGGGATGACTGCCAGGGCAGAATTTACACTTCCCTGGGTCTCTAACATAAAACCACAATAAGAGTAACAAAATCTCACCTCAAACATGTAAAAATGGTGTGTAGAAAAGTTGATGTAAACATGGAGGTCTTCCTTTAATAAACATCCTCTCTAATAAAATGGTAATATGCAAATTAACCATCACTCCGCTACATAAGCCACGCCCACCAGCCAATCAGGGCGAGTATGCAAATTAACCCCAATCCAAGATGGCTACAGCCACAGTGAGCAAGGTTTCCCAGGTAACAGAGCAAGGCAAGCTTTCCATAGCCGTTGCAGGCCTAAGCCTCCACTCAAGCTACAAAGTTTCAATTATAGAAGGTAAACAAATTCAAACAAATGGCGGCAGAATGGAGCTTGAGAGAGCAGGCCAGGGTTGCCGGCAGCAACAGGGGAAGCAAAGCTTTCCGCACACCCTGGCCGGGCTCACCCGCTTAAGGCTACAAAGTTTCAATTGTAGAAGGTAAATTAACTGCCACAGAAATGGCTGCCGCCCCGGAGGGAGCAGCAGGCTTGGCTCCGCTCCAGGCTACAAAGTTTCAATTGTAGAAGGAAAATAAATTCCAGATACCAGGGCCTCCCCTTGGGTTGCCAGGGGGCGTGGCTGGCCTGCAAACCACCACAGGCCCCTCGCTCAGGCTGCCCCACGCCCCAAGGGAACCCCACCCTGATCCGGGACACCCTTCAGGGCAAACCAGCTGGCCCCACCCGTGCACCAGGCCTCTATCCTATCTAATAAAAGAGTAATATACAGATTGATCATCACTGCAACACACAATATAGCTGCCCCCATGTGGTCAAAGATCCTGCCCCCATATGGACACAAGATGGCCACCACAAGATGGCCAGCAGGAGAGGGCAGTTGGGAGGCACCCGGCCTGCAAGGGAGGGCAGTTGAGAGGGACCAGGCTTGCAAGGGAGGGCAGTTGGAGGTGATCAACCCTGCAGGAGAGGGCAGTTAGGGGTGACCAGGCTGGCAGAGGAGGGAAGTTGGGGGCAAACAGGCTGGCAGGGGAGCAGTTAAGCATCAACCAGGCTGGCAGCGGAGTGGTTAGGGGGTGATCAGGCTGACAGGCAGAAGCGGTTAGGGGCAATCAGGAAGGCAGGCAGGCAAGCAGTTGGGAGCCAGCAGTCCTGGATTGTGAGAGGGATGTCCGACTGCCCGTTTAGGCCCGATCCCACCGGGATCGGGCCTAAACGGGCAGTCGGACATCCCTCCAGGAGTCCCAGATTGGAGAGGGTACAGGCTGGGCTGAGGGACAACCCCCCGCCGTGCACGAATTTCGTGCACCGGGCTTCTAGTCCTATATATAAAAGGCTAATATGCAAATTGTCCCCTCAACCGGGAGTTCAACCTGGGGGCAGGGCCAGCCAGCCAACCTCCCGAGGCCCCCTCCTGAGGCCCCCCCCCCATGGCTCCCCCCAGTCGACCCCCCCAATCCAGGGTGAGGCCGGGCAGCCAACCGCCCACAGCCCTTTCCCCCAGCCAGCCAACCTCCTGCATTCCCACCACTGCCCACCCCTCCCCCGTCCTCCCCTTCCCCCTCCCCCCAGCCAGCCCTATCTCGGCCTTGATCAGGGCAGGCCAGCCGGCCCCGACCTGTGCACGAATTCATGCACTAGGCCTCTAGTTTGTTATAATGGTGAATAGTACAATAGTTTGGCTCCAAGGTGAAAAAAAAAAATTTAGTAAGAGAAAGAGCAGCAATAAATAAATATGAAAGACCTTCAACTGAGCTTGCTTACTGGTGGATTGTGAGAAGGCTTTCTGGCTCTAAAGACTTTCTGGCTCTTCTAAGGAAGGGCATAGGGTAAGGAAATTCTCTTATGGCAAACACCTTTCAGACTGACTGATCCTGGCCCAGAAGCTGCTTGCTGATAGGTAAATGGAAAGGAATGTTCTCTTCCTCATCCTACACATGGGTCAACTGTAAAAAGTTCAGAAGCTCAGCCACCCTTACAGACTTGGCACCATAAACCCTTCCTTTGCCTCCAACAAATCAGGACATTCCTTTTCTTTATCAAGCACAAAAGAATTATGACTTAAGATATTTCACTAAGAAGCGATGGTAAAAATAAAACATTCAAAAGAAAACAAAAGGGAAGTGTTTTTTTCTTAGAGATTCCGAACTATCTAGAATCCAGTCCAGTCTTCTGTTGAACCTAGTTTCAGGACTGGGACTGATTCTCAGTTACTCACAGAGGTTGTGCTCCTTCCCACACTCTCCTCTATTATTTCAGTGGTCTCCCCATCAATGTCCTCAACATCCTCTGAGTCCAGCACCTATATATTCTTGATAAAATGTGAAATGTTAATCTGGTTACACCCCTAGATCTATAAGTTTTTAGTTGATACAGAGAGCAGAGAACTATATTAAATAATGCCATGGTATGCAAACAACAAAATTTAGAATGTAAGAAACTCCACAGGATAAAGAACCCAGTTGTCCCAGTGAATGAATTTCAAGAAGAAAAAAAAATAGGAGCTACTGATTATTAGACTTAGAAGACAAAGCAAGTTATAATTATGGATCTTGGATCTTAACTCAAAGGTTCGGAAAAAAAAGTATGTGGTTTTTTTAAAAAACATTAATTGGGAAATAAGGAATTATTAACTTTTTAGGTATGATAATAGTATTGTTATTATTCTTTTAGAGTCCTTACCCTTTAGAGGTACACACCAAAATATTTATAAACAACATTTGGGATTTGCTTCAAAGTACTTCAGTGGGGAAGAGGAGAGATTAGAAATGAAGCAAGATTGGCTATGAGTTTATAATGATTAAAGTAGAATGATGAATACATGAGGACTCACTTATATATGTTTGAAATTTCCTATTATAACAAATCTCTAAATAGAAATATACAGAAAATAAAATATTTGACATTTAAAAATAAGGCTACTACATTTCCATGGGGAAAATTCTCTTTTGAGACATTTTTGAGGCATCGTCCATAAACTTTGGTCTCTAAACAGACAGGGGAGCCCAAATGGGAAGACAGCAAGGCCTGACTTTATCCAAGCTTCTCTCAGGAGATTCCTTCTGGCTAAGTGTATGATCAAAGAGAATCTACAATTTAATTCAAGTAAACTGAAAGACCACTGATGAACAGCCCCAGTCCGTGGTGGCCCCATGCTTCCACCCAGCTTTGGAATACGGACCTCCTAGAGAAGGCCAAACTCTAGGCCAGATCAGCCCTCATGTCCAAAGACCAGAAGCCAGAGGTTTCCATCAGGTTTGGCTGCCAAGTGGCTGTAAGCTTTGCCTGGTTTGTCTGGGAAACAGGGAAAAAACATGCCGATTTTGCATCTGGACCCCGATGTTGCTAAGTAGCAGCAGCCCGGAGTCTCATACTGTATACGTCTCAGATACACCCTGGTTAGTGTAGCCTGGAGGGGACAGCTGAGGGGCCAGGTCATTTGCTAAATCAAAATTAAATACCATGACTATCTGCCAATAAACGGATCAAGTAATGTGTTTCAAAATGGACTGAGTATCGCAATTCCTTGTATTGAAGTCATTACCATTTATCTTATTTACAATCAAAAATAAAAATAAAAAAATCCCAGTGAAAGAATATTAAAGAGGCATCATGAGACAAATTACATCTTGCAATTATAGTACACAGTCAACAGACTAATTTACTCAGCAGACAGCATTCAGAGGCACAGAATTACAACACTGCAGTGCAGTCCATGTGAATTGCGCGGTCCTCAGAATTTCAAAGAGAAAGAAAACCCTTTAGTGATGGCAAAATAATATAAAAAGCTTAAACACAGTTACAAATACTGCATCTTCTCATTTTTAAAGAAATGTATTTTTTAAACGTCTATATATTTATTTTTCCTAAATTGGCACTCATGCAAAACAGATTTTGCTACCATCTCATCATTTCCAGTTGGCATTCAAGATCCCAAGCACTTCAGATGACAAGGATCTAGATGCACTGAGGACAGAGATTATTCAGTAACAAGACATAGATGGCAAATGCATTTCAGGGCAAGAAGCTGACAGAACCAAGGCATAGGCTCAGATCCCAGGTCCAGAGGGTTCATGGGAGCACCCATGCATTCCACCTTGGGTGGTTCTGAAGATCAAATACATTCACTAAAATGTAAGCTCCACGAAGTCAGTGATTTTCCGATTTTATTCACTGATATATGTCAAGCACCTACAAGTGCTTCTGGCACACTGTTGGGCCTCAATAAATAAGTGTGAAATTAATCAAGTGAGAACACAGAGAAAAGCATTTTATACACTGCAAAATGCCATCAAATATAGAGTATTGATACTAGTTCACCTTTCAGGCTTAATTAGATCTTTATACAGAACTGAATGCTTTTAAAAATACTCTCATGTTTATTCAGTGATCAATAACAAAATATTAATTTCCAAATAAATGTGTGGACAGTTATTATAATACAAGGAATGGAATGGGGAAACTTTACAGATGAGGGTAAAATGTTTCAAAGGGAGCTACAAATAAAGTAAAATAAACGAGGCTGCCTGAGTGATCCCGACTAGGGAGGGGAAGATCCAGCATCCAAGCAGGTAGGGCAGAATGAGTGAGCACAAGAATATCTTCTTACACAGCACTCACCACAATGTGACTTAGAACACGATAATGGTTTTGTGTGTGCTTCCAGTACTAAATCAAAAGCTCCTGGAGAAAAAGGTTTCATCTGTCTCATTCACCATCTTCCCAGTGCCAGGCATATAGTAGGTGTTCAATAAATATTTGTTAAGTGAAAAAGAGAGTGGGGGGAGGAAAGTAGAGAGAGTCTGTATCCTGGCAGGCAGGATACAGACCACAGAAAAATTAGTTCAAGCTGCCAACAATGGACAAAATTTTGCCTTCACTACCAGACTTGCTCAGGAGGTGGATATGAACATCCCACTGAAGGAGAAAAAAACCTCAACATGAACTAAAACTCAGGAAATTGTTTCCCCAAAAGACGGTAAGAAAAACTGTTAGCACTACTTGGGTAAGAGACAGGAGAAGCTGTGCTCTCTGGGAACTCAAAATGAGCCTGGTCTTGCCCTTTTTCTTTTGAATAAAGGGTCAAGGTGTCTTTCTGCACCCCGTAACCCTCAACACCCCCTCCAAATCCTTCAGTGAGTAAAGGTGGATAACATCCTCCAGAACGGTCTCCCTCCATTTGGTGGTCCTGGGAGGTCCCGCCTTGTCCAGCACCTTGTAGTAGCAAAAAAATGCATTTCCGCAGAGCACCCTTACTGCACGGGAATCTCCTGGCGATGCTGAGTTTTCTGGTGCCGGTTGAGAATGGACCTCTGGTTGAAGCTCCTCCCACAGGCAAGACAGTGGTAGGGCTTCTCCCCTGTGTGAATCCTCTGGTGTCTGACCAGCCGCTCCCCTTTACTGAACCGTTTACCACACACCTGGCACCCATACGGCTTCTCCCCGGTGTGGGCTCGCCGGTGCACGGCCAGGTTAGCGTTCCTGCTGAAGCTCTTGCCGCACTCGCAGGTGTAGGGCTTTTCCCCAGTGTGAGTTCTCCGGTGCACCTGAAGATGCTGTCTCCGGCTGAAGCTTTTCCAGCAGTCCCCACACTTGTAGGGCTTCTCCCCCGTGTGACTCCGCTGGTGGACCTCAAGGTGGTGCCTCTGACTGAAGGTTTTCCAGCACTCACTGCACACATAGGGTCTCTTTCCCAGGTGGGTTCTCTGGTGCTTCATGAGGTACTCTCTCAGAGTAAACCCTTTCCCACACTCAACACAGCCATAGGATTTTTCTTCTTCATGGGTTCGCTGGTGTCTTACGAGATTTGAGCTCCGACTGAAGCCTTTTCCACACTCAGGACACTGAAAAGGCTTCCAGAAGGAGCTGTGAGCCTTGAGGTCATCAGGTACAGACAGGGTGCCATGCTGGGGAGGAGGCAGCCCTGGCGTGTTTCCCATAGAATTACCAGGCTCCTGCTCACAGGTTCTTCCAAGCTCGGGGCTCTGGAGAGCAGCTTCCCCAAACCTCTCTGAGGTCCCCTGAGCAAGCGCCCCCTTGAGGTCTGCCTGCTGGATTTTGGCCTCTTTTTCCTTGCTCCCAATGCCTATAGGACAAAGGAGATACATACTGATTCTGTAACAGCAATGAAAGTAAATTTATGTTAATGCAGAATGGTGCAGCCACTGTGGAAAACAGTATGGAGTTTCCTCAAAAAATTAAAAATGAAACTGACTATTGACCCAGCGATCCCACTTCAGGGTATACATCCTAAGAATCCCAAAACAACAATCAGAAAAGATATATGCATCCCTATGTTCACAAAAATGTTATTTACAATAGTGAAGATCTGGAAATAGCACAAATGTCCATCAGAAGAGTGGACAAAAAGGCTGTGATACATTTACACAATGGACTACTACTCGGCTATAAAAAAGGAACTCTCACCCTTTGTGACAACACGGATGGACCTGAAGATTATGCTAAACAAAATAAGCCAATCAGAGAGAGACAAATACCATATAATTTCACTAATATGTGGAATCTAATGAACAAAATAAACTGATGAATAAAACAGAACTAGAGGTATGGATACATGGAACGGACTGACAAATGTCAGAGTGAAGGGGAGTGGTGGGGACTCGATAAAAGAAGATGAAGAGATTAGCCAAACAACTATGTGCACAGGCCATGAGAACAGACAAGTGTGGTGCTGACACCTTGATCTTGGACTTCCCAGCCCCCAGACTATGAGAAATAAATGTCCATTGTTTAAATCACCTAGTCTTTTTTTTTTTTTAAGATTTATTTAGTTGCTTTTTAAAAATAATTCTTTATTGTTGAAAGTATTTCATATGTTCCCATTTTTCCCACATTGACCCCCTCCAGCCCACGCCCCCCAACCCCACCCCAGGCCCTCACCGCCTCATTGTCTGTGTCTATGGGCATGCAAGGTCCTTGGTTGATTACCTTCCCCCTCCCCCATCTCTCCTTCCCCCTACCCCCCTTCCATCCAAGATTCTGCACTCTGTTCCATGCTTCCATGTCTCTGGATCTACATATGAGTGAGGTCATATGATACTTGTCTTTCTCTGACTGACTTATTTCACTTAGCATGATACTCTCCAGGTCCCTCCATGCTGTCTCAAAGGGTAAGAGATTCTTCTTTTTCACAGCTGCGTAGCATTCCATGGTATAAATGTACCGCAGCTTTTTTATCCACTCATCTCACCCAGTCTTTAGTATTCTGGTGTAGCAGCCTGAACTAAGACAAGTTCCATGTCTTTTTACAGAGTAGTCGACCAAATTTTAATTTCTCATTTAACTTTCTAATTCAGATTTTTTTATTTCCTTCAAAATCTAATTCATCAATTTCCTCTAAAAAAACACACCCTGGTTATTCTCTCACCGTGGGTCTCTTCAGCACATATGTATTCAATTAGCACTTTGTTTATTCTGCACTTACTTACATATGACCTCACTGTAAATGCTACTTCATATTCATCCAAACGTTTTGCCTTCCTCAATGATTATAAACCTATTCTGGTAATGGTGAGCTACTTGCAGTTCTCCATATCCTCCGTTCACCTGCTCCACTCACCTCCCTACTCACACTGCTCCCTCTGCCTGGTCTTATTTTATTAGTCTGGGTTTCCTGGAAGACTGGCTCAGGGACTAAGTCAGGAAAGGTGCTTAATGACTGCTGGATGAACAAATGAACCCAGTTTGTCATGGACATTCTTATACCAGACCACCTCTACCATAACATCTTTAGTAAGACTGAAATGCCTGTGAATGCTACTGAAATGCTTTGCCCATTCTAGAAGTCCTTCCTCTGATCCCTTTTACACTCTCTCTAAATTAACAAAACAATTGTTTATAGAAGAACAGAGGAAGGGGAAGAGAAAAAAGACGAGAAAAAGTAATAGGAAGCAAAGAAGCCAAGAGAGAAATAACAAGTGGTGCTTAAATGGGAAAAAGATCCTTTTAGGCACGATCATTAAAAGATTAAAAAAAAAAAAAACACAACACAGAAATTGCCCAGCCAATCTGGCTCAGTGGTTGAATGCCGACCTACAAACCAGAAGGTCACAGATCGATTCCGTCAGGACACATGCCCCGATTGTGGGCTCAATCCCCAGTTAAGAGGCATGCAGTAGGCAGCCAATAGATGATTCTCTCTCATCACTGATGTTTCTCTCTTATACCTCTCTCTTCCTCTCTAAAATCAATAAAAATACACTTTTTACAAAAACAACACAGAAATTACATACTTCCTGATTTGATAAAAATATGAAGAACACAGCTCTCACCTCTGATGTATTCTTTCATTTCATAAACTTTTCAAGAAAGTTAAAGTATACAAAACATAAATGTAGCACTCAAAGAATTTTCATAATGAACACAATCCTGTAAACAGGATCCAGTTCAACAAATATTACCAGCCCTCAGAAATTCCTTTTCCATCCCCTTCGGTGACTATATCCTGCCCTCAGGGTACATGCTATCCAGACTTTTAGCACCATAAAGTACAGTTGCCTGTTCTTAAACTCTACGTAATTGATTCACACATTGTTTCTAGCTTCTGCTCAACAGTATTATGCTTGTGAGATTTACCCATATCATGGTTTGTAGCTGTAGTTACACTACATTCTTTTTCACTGGTGTATAGTATTACAGTGTAAGAATATATTCCAACCTATTTCTCAGTTTCACTGATGTTCATTTGAATAGTTTCCAATTTTGAGGTGTTCTAAATAGTAAAATTAAAACTAAATGCAATACATGACCCAGAGAAAAATCAGATTTGTTGTTCCACTTATTTATGCATTGATACCAGGAATCAAATCCACGAGCTTAATGTATGGGAAGACACTCTAACCAACTCAACTACCCAGCCAGGGCCTTATGTGTATTTTCTCAGGCCTGAGCGTACAAAGCTGTCAATGCAAGAGCTGCAACTACTTGGAATGAATCTCAGGAAGACCTGAAGGTTGAGATGGCTAGAAGATGGTATGCCTGGGAAACAGAACTTCATCTCACCCAGCCTCAACATAAATGCTTAGGGAAGTGTTTGGGTTGTTCTGAAACAATGAGTAGATAAGAGCACAAACATACAGACAGAAATGGCCAATAAAAACCCTCTGGGAACACGAGGGCAGAATCCTTCCCCCACATAGTCACATCACTCGCAGAGGTACATTCCTGGCAGGAAGTAAGACACTAGAACGATGGTACCTCCACTTGGGACATGCTGCACAAGGCCTTGCACTGGGCAGTTACCTGAGGGTTCCCACATCCTCCACCATCGAGTAATCTTACATCGCTTTCTCACGGTGTAACAACCTTGTACTGGACCCAGTTCTCTTGAGCCCCTTCCTCTAGTGCCCCTTCCACTGCTCCATGGAGTATTATTACAGGTACGTGGGGTCTTCATAGGACTGTTAAGATCATAGAGGCAAGCACCTTCATTTTTAACTCTTCATTGTGACTACTTGAGTGTTGGCCACATAGTAAATGCCAAATAAAGATTTTTGGGTGAATAAATGAATGAATACTTACTGACTCATAAAGTAATTACTTAATAATACTTATACAACTAATATGAATATCTAACACTATCATGCTTGCCAAATGTTTAGATTTGTTAACTCATAATGCCTAGGAACAGTGTTCTAAAGGGGGGAAAAGAGAATTAGACAAAACAAGGGAAAGGCCAACCACATTACTTTTCCTGTCCCCACTGTGCTCCCCATTCAGCCCAGAAATTTTCCACACTATTCTTCACTTGCAAGTCCCCAAGCCCCTGCAGTACCTTCTGCTGGCTTTCCCAGCAGGACCTTTACCCTGCTAACTCTTCCCTCCTGCTACTCCGCCTCCTATGAGCTCTTTTCATGTTCATGATGACCAAGTTCTCCCCGCTCTCACCTCAAGTAAAACCCAGCCACCACACGAGAGAGGCCAAATGGAGGCTCTGCTTGCTCAGTGACACAGGTCCACTCCAACACCTCCTATCTCTAAAATCCTACCATGCTTTCTCATGCCCTCCTTGAGACACTCTACATGCTCTGAAGGTTTCAGGTATATTAGTTCTCTCCAACACAAAGCTACTAATGTGGGACCTACACAGGGGGCACTCAATAAATACGTGCTGAATGAACGAGATCAGAGGACCCATCTTTTGCTGCTTTTCTCTTGATCTCAAGCCCTCAGTACCCTTCAATGATGGGCACAGATTAGATGCTCAGAGGGTCCTAATGACCAACCTGTCTCATCACAAACAGAATAACTACCTTGTGTTTTCTTGCCCTTGCCTGCTCCTCTCCTGACACAGGAATGCGCCTAGCCAGTTCTCACACCCTTGGCCCATGTTCTTTCTCTGGTCCTGTTTACTCATCTGCATGAAACCCCCTTCCTTTGTCAATAGCACCAGATTCTGAAATCTGGGGCAAGATTCCAAAATGCCTCTTTCTTACCTGTGGGATGGAAACAGTCTTACCTGAACAGTCCTGTGGTTCCACGTATTCCCCAAAGCAGTCTATCTGGGCTGGGGTCACATGCCTCCACTCTTCCTCTGGGAAGGGCAGAGCCATATCCTTAAATGGTCCCAACCCCTGAAACAACAGGAGACCACTGTGGGTAAAGAAATGATCCCGAAGTAGGAGCAAACCAAAAGCAGAGAGACCACAGGGGCCAAAACTCTAGGAAAGAACAGAGCAAGAAGGTGGAAGGAACCAGTGTCCCCAGCTGGCTTTAGGAGCAGAAGTGCCTGCCTCTAGACAGTTTAATGACAGAATAATGGACTTGTTTGAGCCATTTTATTTTTGAGTTTCTGCTGCAGATGCTTAGTTTGTACCCACTAAACACAGTATCCAATTTCTACTTTCCAATCTCCTCCACTCAATCATCAAACTTGATTGAGCCTGAGAGCTGCTATTTACCCCTTCTGCTCGAACTAATTTTCCCTCAGAAATAAGTAAACATTAGGCAAGCCCTGTCTTAATAATGCCTTGTTAAAATAAATGCATTGCCATTCATAATACCATAAAGAATTATTATGGGGTGGGGGGGGCCAATGGTAAGATATGTACACATATAATACCTTAATAAAAAAATTGAAGAAAAAAAAAAGAATTATTATGGTAGACAAGGAGGGTCTGACCAAATTAAAACACACTGCTGTCATTCTGTATTTTCTCCAAACCCTGTCCAGAGAAAACAGGAATAGGAAATGACACAGGCATCATATCTTGCCCAATTCTGCTTTAGCTAGATCAGACTTGACTCACTTCTCTCTTTTTTATTTTATTTTTTTGCCAAATTACATTTTTCCTTCTACAATGAACTCCTCACTTTAAGATTCACTGTCCCTTTCAGAAAGGGGCCACCCTGGAAATCCCACCTCCCTGGTAATCTCATGGAAGAGACTTACACTGTGGCAAGAGTGCCCCATCTTTGCTCTAATTACCCTGACTCACGGCAGGCTAAGAAGTGCAAACAAGACCTGGTTTTGGTCTTAAGTAGGGGCCAGACAGACCATTCTGCTCAGCACTCCTGAGAGGCCCCAACCCTCAGTCAGCTACACTCCTGCTGACTTGGGGGGTGGGGAGGTCCACAGGAAGAACAGCAGCAAAGTATCCACAAAGGCTATCCACAAAGGGTTACTGATCTCCTGACCAACCACCACAGCCTAGGTCAGGCCTATGGGTTTCTATCAGCAACGCCTTCCTCCTCACTATTAAAAGAGTAATAATGGGTCAATTAAAACAACTCAGAGAGTAATCAAACAGGTGAATTGAGCCTTATACCTGGACCATAAGGCACAGGCTCAGTTCACATTAACAACCGAGGGTGGTGAAGTGGAGAGAACAAAGCCCATCAGGACAAGAAGGTAGAATAATTCCACTTCGTGGTTAGAGGTCGGTTGTGCAGAGAAATCCTGGGGAAAGTGAACCTCATTCAAAGCTACATCATGATCACAGGAAAGGCAGAGACACAGCTCACCTGGGACCCAGCTGTGAGGAACCCAACGGCCATCTCTTGGTCTCTAGTGTTCACTGTGGGGAGGCCAGGACCAGCCTGAAGAATTGGAACAGCTGAGCAGATAGAAAAAACATGAGCAGGATTAGTGCTATCTTACAGTTAGCTCATTCAAAGTGTCTACTGCTGATTCACAGAACCCCAGGACAAAAGACTCCAGACAGATAGGGGTCTGGGTGTACCCTATCCTGTTCTCAGCTGAGAAAATGGTCCCAACGCAATATACCCTGTCCCTTCGGGACAATGGATGATCCCTATGCTGGAAATAATTCCCTTTGAGATTCAGTAATACAATAAAGTCACACATTACTTTTAGGGATGTGGCTGGTCTGCTAACTTAAAAGGATCTCTACATGTCGGCTGCTTATTTCCTAACGATTTTTAGAAAGGATGTGAGGGAAAGGAGACAAATGACAAGAGAGCATGATCCCAGATACTGCCTGATAAAATCAGAGTGAAGGTATTTCACTTCATCTCTCTCCTACTGAAGTCAAGGAAGTAGCCAGAAAAACTCAGAATTAAAACCTTGCACGTAGTTTAGCAATTGTTGGGTTTGTAAAGGAAAGGGGGAGGGAGAGGACACAAAGCACCATTTCCTGTGCCCTTCCTTCCTTCCTGTTTGCATCTTACCCGGCTCCTGGAAGGCCTGTGTCCCAGCACCAGGGTCCTGATTGAGCTGTTCCTCGGTGCCTTGGTCTAGGCCTTGAACACCTTCCCCATGGGGCATCCCCCACTCAGGCTTGACCTCCACTGGTCCCAGGTGGACACCTGCTTCCCAAGGGCCTCTGCAAAGTGCTGTCTCCTCCTGCTCTCCCTGCACGTGGCATGGAACCTAAAAACAGGCCCCAAAACCTATTTAGAATGAGGCCTTGTTATGAAAGGAGTTGAATAAAACCTAAAAAGAGAGCCAATAAAAGAATCATTCCAGCTGCAGGGGAAAGGGACAAGGTGGCTCAGCTCTTCACCAGGACATCAGTGAGAAGGTGAAAAGGAAGCTAAACTCCTTTCTCAAGCTCTAAGCAACTTTTATGTATCCATGACATTTTACAAGGGTCCCTTCTGTCTGCCTCAATATAGGTCAAATTCTACCATGAATAACATCACAAAGAGCCAAAATATTGTCTCGCTACTAGAAAAAAAAAAAAAAAAACAGTTACAGATGATGCAAGTAAAAAAATACAAAGCCTAAACTCTGCAACAAATGAGCTAGTGAGCCCGGCCGGCGTGGCTCAATGGTTGAGCGTCCACCTATGGACCAGGAGGTCACAGTTCGATTCCCGGTGGAGGGGCACATGCCTGGGTTGTGGGACATGCGGGAGGCAGCCGGTCAATGATTCTCACCATTGATGTTTCTATCTCTCTCTCCTCCCCCTTCCTCTCTGAAATCAAAAAAATATTTTGTTTTAAATTAGCTAGTGAGAAAGTCACTCTCTCTTTCCCAAAAATCAGGAAGCTGTATTAGAGTGACAGAGACATGACCAGTCTCAAGGAAGCATCTGCAGTGCAGTTACTTGGAGTCCCCAGAACACCTCCACAGAATCGCTATGTGAGCCATTTGAGCCGACGTCCCAGAGGTGGAACAGCACCGTTACAGACAACTCTTCTCAGTCAGAATATTCACCAAGTGGACTTCCCTGCACTCCCACATCAGCTCTGCCTAAAGAGGAATGGGTCTAGGAGGGACCTTGGAATCCACCATACTGCCTTTTTTGAGTCTGAGGCTCACAAGGAACATCTGGTCAGCTTTCTGCCCTGATGACCAAAAAAGAACCCCTGGGAATGGCTTTTCTTGCTGTAAACTCCACTGTTACCCCTTCACCTCCCCCCAAAAAAAGTACATCTGGGACTACAGGAACAGAGAAAGATTCTGCACCTCATCTACTCCCACGCTTCCACAAACCTTCCAAATCTTTAAATCTCCCCTCACCACGCCAACAAAACCAGACCCAAGACACCCTTCTCACCCACCGCCTTGGCCTCCAGTGCTCTCTCTGTGAAGTCCTCCACCATGGCCACTAGGGCCTTGCCACTCTCTGGGCCATGCTCCCGAATCCAGGCATAGAACTCCCGGGGCAGGATGGTCAGGAACTGCTCCAGCACCAGCAGCTCCAGGATCTGCTCCTTGGTGTGCAGCTCAGGCCTCAGCCACTGGCGACAGAGCTCCTGGAGTTTCCTGAGGGCTTCCTGGGGACCAGTTGCCTCCTGGTAGCGGAACTGCCGAAACCTCAGCCGAAAAGTCTCAGGACTAGGGTCCTCCCTTCCCCTGCCCCATGGCAACTCTTTCTCCAATTTTACCACAGGAACACCCATCTGCTGCTGAGGGACTTCTGCCATCCCTGGACGCTCTTTAAGCATCTTCACACTCTCATCCAGGAGGCTGAGGGTCTGTTGGGAAGACGGAGACAATGACCACAAATGAGACATGGATCAGTCCATCCCAACTGTCTTTACGTCAATGAATATGCTACTGGAGAACATGGCAATGACCTTCTAGGGCAGCGGTCGCCAACTGGCGGTCCATGGACCACTGGTGGTCCGTGAGGTCCGAAAGGTTGGCGACCGCTGTTTTAGGAGACATTTTCAAGAGACTGAACATATGTCTTGAAAATCATGTCAATTCAGTTGTTATTTGCTAACCACCTAGTATGAGCTGAGAATGTAAAATGTATAGGGTTTAGCTTTTACCCTCAAGTACCTCAGGATCCCATTAGGGAGCTAACACTCTAGTCAGATAATAATATAAGATGGATGATAATTAGGTCAGTCACCTGGGCTCACTCTTCCAAAACTAAAGGACATAAACATTCAACATATATATATATATATATATGTATATATATATATGCCAGACCCACAGAAACTAGAAATACAATAGAAAACAAGACAGACAAGATGCTTGTCCTTTGAAACTCATATACCAGTGCAACAAACAGAAAACAAAACAATTGTAAGCAAATAAATTAAAATTACAAATAGGGTCTGTTGGTATGAAAGACAATGACCACAAATGAGACAGACCAGTCCATCCAGCTGTCTGTTGGGATAAGTTCTAGAAAGGAAATAAGTAGGGTTTTCTGTTAATGGGGGACAAACCATTTCAAGAAGGCTTTTCTGAAGAGATGACACTAAGGCTGAGAACTGAAGGATGAGAATGAGCCAGTCATTCAAAGAGCATTCCAGGCAAAAGCTCTGAGAATAAAAATTACTCTGGCCGAAACGGGTTTGGCTCAGTGGATAGAGCGTCGGCCTGTGGACTGAAAGGTCCCAGGTTCGATTCCGGTCAAGGGCATGTACCTTGGTTGCGGGCACATCCCCAGTAGGGGTTGTGCAAGAGGCAACTGATCAATGTTTCTCTATCATCGATGTTTCTAACTCTCTATCCCTCTCTCTTCCTCTCTGTAAAAAATCAATAAAATATATATTTTTTTAAAAATTACTCTGCATGTCAGATAACAAGCCAAAGTGCAGTGTGGCTTCAGCAGAGTAGGTCATGGTCAGAGCTACACAAGTAGAAGCAGAGGCATGCAGACACCAAATTACCCAGGTCCTGGGGCACAGTAAGAATTAAGGGCTTGCCCTAGCTGGTTTGGCTCAGTGGACAGAGCGTCAGCCTGCGGACTGAAAGGTCCTGGGTTCGATTCCGGTCAAGGGCACATGCCTGGGTTGTGGGCTGGATCCCCAGCAGGAGGCGTGCAGGAGGCAGCCGATCGATGATTCTCTCTCGTCATTGATGTTTCTATATCTCTCTCCCTTTCCCTTCTTCACTGAAATCAATAAAAAAATAATTTTTTAAAAAAGAATTAAGGGCTTTACTCTTATTTCTTGTTTTAGTAGGGAGCTACATGTTCCACATAGGTCCTTTTGCCTGCAAGGTATCAAGACCAGAGAGGAAAAGGAGGGCAGCAGCACTTACTGTGGTCCAAGCAGATGACAGGACTTCGATCAGGATGGCGGCAAAGAAGCAGACAAAGTCAAGACATATTGTGGAGGTAAACCCGATAGATTTACTGGTTGGTGGCTTGGGTATGTGCTCAACCTAAAGACAACAGAGCAATATATATATACCATTATCATAACGGATTGGAAGAGTTCTAATTTGTGTAGGCTTTTCCATTTAGAAAGCATGTGAACACATACCCCCATTTAATACTTACAACAGTTCTGTATAGTGAGTACTACCTTCCCCTACTTTTCAAGATGCATAAACTGAAGATGTAAGAGGTGAGATGGCTGGCCAAGGTCAGCTTCCCAAAATACATGGTGTAGATGAGAAACATGGGAAGCCAAAAAGATAAAGGTAAATGTAGGATCAAGTACTCATGAGAAAAAAGAGGCTTATACTACATTGGAGAATGAGTACTGTTTAATTCCACTGTGGGGCAAAGGGGGTGACTTAGGCTGGGGAAATGGACCTAGAACTCCAAAGCAGGTAAGGGGCTCGGCTTTTAGAGGGAGGGAAGATCACTCTAAATGGAGCAAAGAATGAGCCACTGGTAGGAGGCAAATCCGAAGCTTCTGCTTAATATCCCATTAGGTGTTTATGTATTTACTTACTCCTCTTAAGTCTATTTTACATTTTCAGTCTATTCATTTTCTCTCCTGCATCTACTGAGCTTGCTCTTTCATGACTTGCTAGCTATTGCATTCATCCCACGATAGCGCGAATGTTTACCAACGTGTGTCTGTCTACCAGATTCCCAGAAGGCAAGAAAAGTCCTCACTCGTCTTTTATTCCTGACACCTGACAAACAGAAGGCGCCCCGTAGCTATTCGTTATCCTACGTGTGGCTCTACAACAACTACTTTCACGTTTCAGAGAGTTCTGCTCCGGTGCAAGGTCTCCAGTACGTGGACGACGACCCCGCGCTAGGCCAAGCCTGGCCGGGCGGGATCAGCATCCCTCCCACCTGAGCCAGCCGCGGGCGTCACTCCACCCCCACCGCCAGGGTCCCGGCCCGCCAGGCCTAGGTGCGCGGTAGGCAGCTCCGAGGAGGCGCGCCCCCCGCAACGTCAGCCCCGCCGCCGTCCCCGACCTGCACCACCGCGCGGCCCCCGGCGCCCCGACCACCAACGTGCCTCGTGGCCCCAAACCGACTCTCACCCAAGGTCCCGCAACCGCGCCAAGTTCCCCAGTGCCCTCCGAGGACCGGAAGTAGGCGAACGCTGTCAGACAGGTGCGTAAGGGGAGGGTCTCTTCCGTTTCCTCTCTAGGACTCTTGGAGGTCGGGGCGACTCGATGGTCGCTCACCCCCGGGGACCGCTCCGGGGCGCGTGGGACCGTGAGGGGCACTTTCCCGGGCTGATTTCCTCGGGGCTCTCGGTCGCCAGGCCCCTTTGCGCCTCGGTGCCTTTTCACCTGTTTCCTCTCTGTGGGGAGGGCTCTCCAGACAGACACCGGGCACTGCGCCTCCCTCTCGGTCTAGGGCGCTTTACAGCCAGCCCAGTGAGTCAACGCGTGTTTATTTCGCGTGCCCCGGTGCTGGATTTGATTTCCCTCCGTTTTGTGATAACACTTTTCTGGTGAGTTTTCTTCATAGCCAGACTTTTGCTTCTCTTTCTGCTTTTTCCTATAATACTCTTGTATTGATACTGCTGTTTTAATGAGTTTTGTTTGAATGAGTTTGATTTTCCTGGATCAGCTATTTGCAGATGGATACTGAGAAGAGTCAGGTAGCAGGACGTTCCCAGCTTCTCAGTATGAAGGCTTTTTCTTCCATTGTTACATTGAGGGATACGTTCTTTAATATATAGTTCCCCTGTCGCCAGGATTCCTCTGGTGCTTGTATCCTAGCAGTTCAAAGGGGCGGCGTGTACTATCACTCATTTCCTTCCTTCTATTCTTCATCAGTCATTGCTACCAAAGGATACTGTCATTTGCCTTCCAAGGTGGTCTCCTCTCTTTTGCAAGGGATGCTTCTTAAAACGTCCCCTTTATAGACTCCCATGCACATTCCATGCCTTCTCTGTCTCCCTAACACACATGGCCCATGTTTCTCCTCTGTCCTATTCGTAGCCATTCCCTCTCAAAGTGGGTCCTTCTCAGACATCTGAAGGTTACTATTTGCTAGTGAGTTTTGGAATTTGCCACCACTACAACCCCTATATATTGTCTGACCCACCCCACTGTACCCACCATGCCACTCTTCCAGTTGTGACTTCCCATGTTGGTTCTGTTGGTGTAGGGCGGTTTGGGCCACAATTACATATTTTAGTTTGTAGATTTTCTCTATTCCTAGTTTAACTGATAATTATAGTTCCTTTATGGATTTTTTTTTAGGAATATTAGCGAGACGACTGGAATTAGGCTGTCACCATATCCCTATAAGAAATTCCCAAGATCACTTTTGGAGAGAAATATAAGAAACTAAAAAATATATCATTAAAACACCTAGTGGCTGTTTTTCAGGTGTATATGTCTTAGCTCCTCTGCTTGGGTGTAAGCCTCTAGGGAACAGAAACTGATTCTGATACCTCTGTGCACCCCAAGGTGCACTGCACGAGGTCAACCTTTTATGAACACTAACAGTCACAACAGACTCTAGCTATGTCCATCACATTTCTTCAGGAAGACGTACAGGGCTCCCTGTACTTGTTTTTGAATTTACACTGCTTAAAGTTCTAAGAGCTTTCCACATGTGTGTTCTTTTGAGAGAGAAGTGGGGAGGCAGTTACTTAGGATCACTTTTCTGGCCTCCCCGTTGCCCCATTGCATTTGTCCTTCCCAGTTACTCCCATCCTAGCAGGTAGGCTGAGCGCTCCCCAGTCTGTAAGCACCATCAGGAATGTGAACGGGGCATGTTAGAGGTGCTCAGGAGGCTTCTGACTCTAGTGGGAGGATGGAATGCCAACATATTGCTTTATGCTTTATGCTTCCTCAGGGCATAGACTCATTAGGCTCAGGCTTCCAGACCTTGGAATTCAATCCTGGGGATGTTTTCACCTTTAACCACCCCAAACCTTCCTCCCAACACATACTTAGGAAAAGTTTTCTGGCCCTGGCCGGTGTGGCTCAGTGGTAGAGCACCGGCCCACGCACTAAAGGGCCATGGGTTTGATTCTGGTCAAGGGCACACACCTGGTTTGCAGATTCGTTCCTGGCCTTGGTCCAGGCAGGAGGCAACCAATCAATGTGTCTCTCTCACACCTCCCTCTCTCTCTCCTTCTTTCTCCCTCTTCTTCTCCCTCTCGCTCCCCACCCCCTCTCTCTTCCTCCTTCCCTTTCTCCCTCCCTCCCTCCCTAAAAAAGTAAATGGGGAAAAAATATCCTCTGGTGAAGATTAAAGAATTTTTTAAAAAAGGAAGGAAAGGTTTTTCTGTACCAAGTCACACTTTTGTATGGCAAAATCACTTTTTCTTTTTAATATGACTAACTCAAACACCTGTAGTGGTTACATTCTGTTCGGTTTTTGTCTTATGAAAGATCATTTCACTTAATCATATTATAATATAACTCCCTCCCCTCCTCCCCTCCAGGCTGGGTTTTTGAGGTGGATTAACAGACAGTAGTCCTTTTATTGAAAACACCTGAAGGAAGGAAAGGAGATCGATCACTCAGGAGACTCAGAAGAATTCAAAATTTTCAAATACAAAAAAAAGTCAAAACAGAATCACTGTAGAGGGAAGTGGAGCATTAATTTCATATACAAGACGCTTATTAAAAGCAGCAGAGACTGGCAGAGAAGGGAGTGCCCCCCACACACGCACCCACACAACTTGAAGGGTGGAGGACAGACGCTCCTGGACTAGATAACGGTCTCTTCCTTCAGCAGCGTCTCCTTCTGCAATGAGCTCAGTCCTCCTCCAAAACTCTCCAGAATCTCCAGGTGTGGGCTCTCTGGAGTCTCCTTGATACTCTGGGAAATGCGTAACAAATGGCACCTATGGCAGGCTTCTTGAAAGAGGTAGATGACACCTAGGGAACAGCAAAAGTTTGGCTCAGATTAGAGAGGGTATCATACTTCATCCCCTAGAGGTCAGAGATTCACTCCACTAATGCAACTCCTTTTGCCCTCCCCAATGTAGAGCATTATTGAGACAGAAGGAGAAACAGAATGCACCAGAAAACAAGGCGTATGAACAGATGGATAAACTCAGAACCATGGCCAGTGCTGGAAATAACAGTTGCCAAACCATTAGTAGATGAGAAAACAAGGTTTAAGAGAAGAAGCTCAAACATAAAATCCAGATGCCCAACTCAAGAACCTTAGTAAAATAAAAGAAAGGAAAAAGAGAATTGATGCTCATAAGAATAAGTGGAGATACCTTAAATGAATGGTAAATACTGTATTAATGTTAACACGAAAATAAAGGACAACTATTTTCAACCTTATAGCAGACTAGATACACTCCCACTAAAAACAACAAAAGGTCTAAATAAAATATCTCTTCAAAAATGTCTTTGTATAGATCACCAACTCACACCATACACAAGAATAAACTCAAAATGGATAAAAAACTTAAATGTAAGACGTGAAACCATAAAAGTCCTAGAAGAAACCATAGGCACAAAAATCTCAGACATCTCTCACAGCAATATGTTTACCGATGCATCTCCTAGGACAATGGAAACTAAGGGAAAAATAAATAGAGCTACATGAAAATAAAAAGCTTCTGCATGGCCCTAACTGGTTTGGCTCAGTGGATAGAGCGTTGGCCTGCAGACTGAGGGGTCCCGGGTTCCATTCCAGTCAAGGGCATGTACCTCGGTGGCGGGCACATCCCCAGTGGGGGGCGTGCGGGAGGCGGCTGATGGATGTTTCTCTTTCATTGATGTTTCTAGCTCTCTATCCCTCTCCCTTTCTCTCTGTAAAAAATCAATAAAATATATTTTTTTTAAAAAAAGCTTCTGCACGGGAAAAAAAAAAACCACAACAACAGCCATCATCAAAATAACAAGAGATCCCACTACATTGGAGAACATATTTGCCAACAATACATCTGATGAGGGGTTAATTTCCAAAATATATAGGGAACTCATACAACTTAACAAAAGGAAGACAAACAATCCAGTTTAAAAAATGGGCAAAGGACCTAAATAGACATTTCTCCAAAGTGAATATACAGAAGGCCAAGAGACATATGAAAAAATGCTCAACGTCACTAATCATCTGAAAGATGCAAATCAAATGACAATGAAATATCACCTCACACCTGTCAGAATGTCTATCATCAACAAATCAACCAACAACAAGTGTTGGCAAGGTTGTGGAGAAAAGAGAACCCTAGTACACTGCTGTAGGGAATGCAGACTGGTGCAGCCACTATGGAAAACAGTATGGAGTTTCCTCAAGAATTTAAGAATGGAACTCCCGTTTGACACAGTATTCCACTTCTAGGAACATATCCTAAGAAACCTGAAACACTCATCAGAAAGAGTATATGCACCCCTATGTTCATAGCAGCGCCATTTACAATAACTAAGACTTGGAAACAGCCCAAGTGCCCATCAGCAGATGAGTGGATTTAAAAAAAAAAAAACAAAAAAAAAACAACTATGATACATTTACACAATGTACACAATGGAATACTACTCGGCAATAAAAAAGAACTCTTACCATTTGCAACAACATGGATGGACCTGGAGAGTATTATGCTGAGCGAAATAAGCCAGTCAGAGAAAGATAAGTATCACATGATCTCACTCATGGAATTTAATGAACCAAATAAACTAATGATCAAAAATAGACCCAGAGTCATAGAAGCATGAACAGACTGTTGAACCTCAGAGGGAAGGCAGGGGAGGGTGGGTGGGCAGAGGTCAACCAATGAACTTGTATGTATACTGGTATATGCATAACACATGGACACAGACAATGGGGTGGTGAGGGCCTGGAGAGTGGGAAGAGGACAGGAACTGGCTGGAAAGGTTAACAGAGGAAAAAGGAGAACAGGTGTAATACTTTCAACAATAAAGATTAAACAAGAAAAATGTCTTTGTAAATACATCATCAAGCTGGCATCAGAGCAAAATTTTCTTAGAAGCCAAAACCATAATAAAAATAGGAATTGGTGTGTTAAGCAAGCACACAATTAGCTTTCACCTTGAAGAGACACACTCAACCCAGGTGACTCTGATTTTCCATTCTGTTGGCCATTTGGGGCACAAAACATAGCAGAAAAAGCCCAGGGCCTACTCAAGAGGAGAATCTTATCAAAGTCTGTCATATGAAACTGGAACTTCAAAGTTACCTGTCTGGACCAAGAATTCATAAATATAAGCTAGTTGTTATGTGCATTCATAGCTAAATTCACAATATTTATGTATTTTGTTTGTGATCTTAGGCTAGTTATGCACATGTGTCCCAGGCAGAAGCAAAACAAGTCCTTTTTTCAGGAAACACTATAAATACAGGACTATTCAGGTATTTTATTTCTTCTTGAGTCAATTTTAGTAACATACACTTCTATACATTTATACATTTTTATCTAAGTTTTAAAATTTATTAATAAAAATTATTCAAAATGTTTTCTTAATTTGTGCTGCATCTATAGTTATGTACTTTTTTTATTCCTAAGAAAATTGGCTTGTCAAAATTAATGAAATATGGTAGAACATTAAGTATCATTGAAGTCTCCCTCCTCCCGCTCCTAATCTGGCTCTTCCTGATACCTTCATCTTTTCTCCCCTCCAGGACCATTTATTATGAAACTTATGATAATAGTATTTACTACAAACATACACATTCTTAAATAATATGTTATTTAATGTGCAACCAAATATGAGAGAGTGTTTCTGTAATTCACTATTATTAAAAAGCATAATAAAGAATGTATTTCAAGCAGAAGGATAATGATCTTAGATAAAAGTTCTAAGAAGGTTTGATGAGCAATGAAATTAGTAAATATGTGGTTAAATTTAAACAAACAAATATTAAATGCATAAAATAATAATACCAAATGTACGGATTTTTTAAAAACAAGAAGAAATTAAAACATTGGACAAAATAGTATATAGCTTGAGGGGGTCCTTTTATTATTTATGTAGAGAATAACTGTTGATTATCTTTCAACTTTGTTAAGTAAGCATTTTAAAATGTCAAAAATAATTGTGTGCTTGCTTAACATTCTAATTCCTATTTTTATGTAAAAATGACGATATGCCTTCAGAACTAAAGAGGCTAGAAATGTAATAAGAACTATATACATAAAATTCAATCAATCCAAAACAAGTAAGAGATTTGGGAGTAGGGAGGAGGATAAAAGAACTGAAAATACAAATTAAAGTGACAGAAAAAATACAAATTTATCAGTAGTCACAATAAATGTAAGTCAACTAAATGCTCCAGTTAAAAGATAATGATTATAGAATAACCAAGATGGTGACATAGGTGAACACCTGTACTTGCTGCCTCTCACAACCACATCAAAACTCCAACTAAAAGACAAAACAAATATCATCCAGAACCACTGGAAACCTGGTTGACTGGAAGTTCTACAACTAGAAGGAAAGAAAAAAACGCATTGAGACTGGTAGGAGGTCCGGAAGTGCAGAGGTACGGAGGCGTGCAAAATGGGCTGCCAACTGGGTGCGCTGTTGTTGTTTTTCAATCGGGAGAAAGATATAGGCTCCCGATTGCTCTGAACTCCAGTTCCAGGTGAGACTCTGGGGACCCAGACTCATACGGGGAGAAACTGGACTCTCTGGCATCAGGCAGGAACGCAAGGGCGGCTTTCTCTCAGAGGTGCTCACAGTGATCATTGTTCCTACACGGGACTGCAGGATGCAGAGACCCAAGGACCTCCCTGGGGCAGGGCGGACTGGCGGCCAATGCTGTTTGCTCTGCCCTGGTGATTCCCTGAGACCCCGCCCCACCCAATTTACAACCCCACCCAAGCTGTGCACAGCAGCTTTTGCATATGAATGGCCTGTTCCTCTTGCAACCTAAAACCTAACAAACTGCAGCTGGATCAGAAAGCTTCAAAGCATCCAAAAGAAAGCCTAAAGCCCTGCAGTGGAAGCCTGCATTGCTTCACAGCTGGGCCTCATCTGGGCACTTCCAAACCCCAAACAAAAAGGAGGAATCTGCAGGTCTTTCTGTTGCTCCTGCTGGGTGGCCCAAGGCAGTGGCTGACTTTGCACCTCCTTGGAAATCCAAGAGCCAGTGTACCCAGTGGTCAGTGTGAGACCATACAAGATTACAACCCTTCACATCCATAAGCAACACACTCAAGGGGCAGACTCCGTGAGCACCAAAGCCCCACTGAAGCAAATTCTGCCCCATAAGGGTGTCTCCAGCACCACAGTTCTCCCATTGTAGACACAGCTGGTCCTCACAGCCAATTGACCTGGAGGTAAATTCCTCCCAGTGATACCAACTGCAATCAGTGCTCAACTACAACAAGACTGTGCACACAGCCCACAAAGGGGTGCACCAAGAGTGTCCACCTCAGGTAATTGGAGAGGCTGAGCCACTGGGCCCTATACGACACCTATCACACAAGGCCACTCTATCAACACAGGCAAGCAGCCAAAATGTGGAGACAAAGAAACAGGTCACAAATGAAAGAAATGGAGGAAAGCAAACTACTGGATATAGAGTTCAAAACCATGGTTATAAGGTTACTCAAGAATCTTTTAGAAACCTCCGAGAAACTTAGTGAGACTCTCAAGGATATGAAAAAGGACCAATCAGAAATTAAGCATACAGTGACTGAAATAAAGAATAATATACAGAGATCCAACAGTAGACTACAGGATCCCAAGAATAAAGTCAAGGATTTGAAAATATGAAGAAGCAAAAAACACCCAACTGGAAAAGCAAAAATAAAAAAGAATCCAAAAATATTCAGATAGCGTAAGGAGCCTCTAGGAAAACCTCAAGTGTACCAATATCCGAATTATGGGGGTGCCAGAAGAAGAAAGAGAGCAAGATATTGAAAACCTACTTGAATAAATAATGACAGAAAACTTACCCTACCTGGTGAAAGAAACAGACTTACAAGTCCAGGAAGTGCAGAGAACCCCAAACAAGAGGACTCCAAAGAGGACTACACTAAGACACATCATAATTAAATTGCCAAGGGCAAAAGACAAAGAGAGAATATTAAAAGCAGCAAGAGAAAAATAGTTAGTTACCTACAAGGGAGTACCCATACGACTGTCAGCTGATTTCTCAACAGAAACTATGCAGGCCAGAAGGAGTGGCAAGAAATATTCAAAGTGATGAATAGCAAGAACCTACAACCAAGATTACTCTACCCAGCAAAGCTATCATTTAGAATTGAAGGTCAGATAAAGAGCTTCACAGATAAGAAAAAACTAAAGGAGTTCATCACCACCAAACCAGTATTATATAAAATGCAGAAGGGTATTCTTTAAGAAGAGGAAGAAAAAGAAAAAAGATAAAAATTATGAACAACAAAGTGACAACAAATATATATCTATCAACAAGTGAATCTAAAAATCAAGTGAATAAAAAATCTGATGAACAGAATAAACTGGTGAATATAATAGAATCAGGGGCATAGAAAGGGAATGGACTGACATTCTTGTGGGGAAGGGGGTGTGGGGGGTGCGAGAAGAGATTGGTCAAAAATCTTATACCTATGGACGAGGACAGTGGGGGGATGGGGGGTAAAGGCATTGAGTGGGGTGGGAACCGGGCGGAGGGGAGCTATGGGGGGGAAATGGAACAATTGTAATAAACTGAACAATAAATATTTATTAAATTAAAAAAAAAGACAATGATTATAAGACTAGATGAAAAAAATCCAGTTACCAGTAAAAGCTATTTATAAAAGACGAGAGGCCTGTTGCACGAATATTCGTGCAATAGGCCTTCCTTCACCTGGCTGCCAGCACCAGTTTTCCTCCAGCACCCAGGACCCAGGCTTTCGCTCTGGCCACCGCCTTCCGCCTTCACTCCGGCCAGAGTCTGCAGGCTTCTCGCTGACTCTGGCCAGAGTCTGTAATCTTCGCTTCACTCCAGCCGGAGTCTTCGCATCACTCAGGCCAGAGAGCTGCTCCTGTAGCTCCCTCCGCCCCCCACTCTCCCCCTCATAGCAGGCGTCCTGCCCCACCCAGCTGCTCTGCGCCTGGAGCAGCTGGGTGGCAGAGCCGCTACCATCTTTGTCCTGCTAATTTTGCATACTCCCTCCTGATTGGCTGGTGGGCGTTGCAGATGTATGGTCAATTTACATGTTTCTCTTTTATTAGTGTAGACTAGAGGCCTGGTGCATGAAATTCATGCACGGGGGGTGGGGGTGTCCCTCAGGCCAGCCTGCACCCTCTCCAATCTGGGACCCCTCGAGGGATGTCCGACTGCCCGGGATTGGGTCTAAACGGGCAGTTGGACATCCCTCTCACAATCCAGGACTGCTGGCTCCCAACTGCTCACCTGCCTGCCTTCCTGATTGCCCCTAACCACTACTGCCTGCCAGCCTGATCACCCCCTAACCACTCCCCTGCCCTCCTGATTGATGCCTAACTGCTCCCCTGCCAGCATGTTTGCCCCTAACTGCCCTCCCCTTTAGGCCTGGTCACCCCTAACTGCCCTCCACTGCAGGCCTGGTCCCCCCCAACTGCTCTCCCCTGCAGGCCTGGGTCCCACCCAACTGCCCTTCCCTGCAGGCCCGGTCACCCCCAACTTCCTTCCTCTGCTGGCCTTGTCACCCCTAACTGGCCTCCCCTGCAGGCTTTATGCCCCCAACTGCCCTCCCTTGCAGGCCTGGTCCTTCCCAACTGCCCTCCCCTGATGGCCATCTTGTGCTGGCCATCTTGTGTCCACATGGGGGCAGGATCTTGTGTGTTGGAGTGATGGTCAATCTGTATATTACTCTTTTATTAGATAGGATAGAGGCCTGGTGCATGGGTGGGGGCCAGCTGGTTTGCCCTGAAGGGTATCCGGATCAGGGTGGGGGTTCCCTTGGGGTGTGGGACAGCCTGGGTGAAGGTCCTGTGGTGGTTTGCAGCTGGCCACGCCCCCTGGTGACCCAAGCAGAGGCCCTGGTATCTGGGATTTATTTACCTTCTACAATTGAAACTTTGTAGCCTGGAGTGGAGCCAAGCCTCCTGCTGGCTCCGTGGGCCGCAGCCATTTCTCTTGGGATTGATGTATCTTCTATAATTGAAACTTTGTAGCCTGGAGAGGAGACCTAGGCCAGCCAGGGCTGTAGAAGCTTTGCTTCCTCCATTGCCGGGGACAACCCTTGCCTCCTGCTCTTTCCAGCTCAGTGGCTGCCGCCATTTCTGTTTGGATTTGTTTACCTTCTAGAATTGAAACGTTGTAGCCTTGAGTGGAGGCTTAGGCCGGCAACAGCAGGTGGAAAGCTTAGCTTCCTTTGTTACCGGGGAAACCCAAGCCTCCCTCCTGCTCTCTGTGGCTCTAGCCATCTTGGTTGGGTTTATTTGCATATTTGCTCCTGATTGGCTGGTGGGTGTGGTTGGTGGGCATGGCTTGTGGCTGTAGCTGAGTTGGGGTCAATTTGCATATTACTCTTTTATTAGGTAGGATATCCAAATCATAAAGTCAGAGAAAATTTTAAAGTAAAAGGTTTTAAAAGTATAACAGGTAAATACTAATCTAAAATGTAGAAGTAGCTACAGTAATATTAGATAAAACAGACTTTACAACAAAGCATTACTAGAAATAAAAAGGGTAATGATAAAAAGTTCAATTCCCTAGTAAAATATAACAAGTCTAAATCAATGGGTTTAGATCCTGATTTTAAAAGTTCAAAAAGGAGTAGCAGAATAAATGCAAAAATTTAGGTAGGGAAGTTCAAAATTAGAAGTAAAAATTAATTAATAGAAAACAAACATCAAATATGAAGGTTCAATAAAGCTAAAAGCTGGTTCTTTGAAAACTAAAATATGGTAAGCCTCTGACAAGATTTAAACATAAACAAGCTTGGTCTGATGTTTATTAGAAAGATAAAAGATTGCATTCAACATGAAAACAGACCTCAAACTAGGCTATAAAGCAAGTCTCAATAATCCAAAAATATTAGGGTTACATAGACCATGATCTCTCATCAAATTGAAATTAAGTTAAAATAATAAACACAGATACAATAAAAATTCTGTGCTTGAAATTTTTAAAATATTTCAGGGATCAAAGAAGAAATCATAAGGAGAACTAGAAAATATTTGAAATATAACAACAAAAAATACTACACATTAAAAGGGGAGCTGCAAATGAAGTAATTCTTAGAGGGGAATTCTAGTTTTGGGGGGTTTTTTGTTTTTGTTTTTTGGGTGTTTTTTTTTTTTTTTATTGTGTGTGTGTGTGTGTTTTGGAATTAAAGTTTTAAGTGCCTACTCAGTTGGTTGGAGCTTCATCCATACACCAAAATTTTGTGGATTCAATTCCCGGTCAGGGCACATACCTAGGTTATGGGTTCAATCCCCAGTTGGATTGCATAAGGGAGGCAGCCAACTGATGCTTCTCTCTCACATCGATGTTTCTCTCCTTTTCTCTCTCTCTCTCTCTAAAATCAATAAAAACATACCCTCAGGTGAGGATTTAAAAAGAGAGAAAATGTCAAGTTCCAGCTCTAGTCAGTTTTTCTAAGTGGTGAGAGTGTCAGTCCACAGACTGAAGGTTCGATTTCAGTCAAGGGCACATACTCAGTTGCAAGCTTGATTCCCATCCTGTAGAGGCATGTTTGGGATGCAACCAATCTATATGTCTCACTCACATCGAGGTTTCTCCCTCTCCCTTCCACTTGCTCTAAAAAACAGTGGAAAAAAATATCCTCTAGCCTGACTGGTGTGGCTTAGTGGTTGAGTGTCGACCTATGAACTATGAGGTCAGCATTCAATTCTGGTCAGGGCATGTGCCCTGGTTGCAGGCTCCATCCCCAGTAGGGGGCGTGCAGGAGGCAGCCGATCAATGATTCTGTCTCATCACTGAAGTGTCCCTCTCCCTTCCTCTCTGAAATCAATAAAAATATTAAATATATATATATATATATATATATATATATATATATATATATATATAAAATATCCTTGGGGGAAGATTAACATCTCTGAAATGAGGATGTATCTTATAAGCTATAGCATCTTAGAATTATACTTGGCATCAACTTTTCTTTCTCAGTGGTACATAAAATAAGGGTGTACATAAACAATGGAGTCACTGAAATATGGCTAGTTCTTAAACTATATAGTGGTGTGCAGTTTATTTTGAAGTACTTATATCTTAAATTTATATTATAAATATTCTTTATTATATATTCAATGTATAGCCGAAACCGGTTTGGCTCAGTGGATAGAGCGTCGGCCTGCGGACTCAAGGGTCCCAGGTTCGATTCCGGTCGAGGGCATGTACCTTGGTTGCGGGCACATCCCCAGTAGGGGGTGTGCAAGAGGCAGCTGATCGATGTTTCTCTCTCATCGATGTTTCTAACTCTCTATCCCTCTCTCTTCCTCTCTGTAAAAAATCAATAAAATATATTTAAAAAAAAAATATATATATATATATATATATATATATATATATATATATTCAATGTATAATACAATTGAGTTAAAATAGATTATAATCATGCCCTGGCCAGTGAGACTTAATTGGTTGAGTTTCATCCCATGCACCAAAATGTCACCAGTTCGATTCTCAGTCAGGGCACATGCCTGGGTTATGGGCTCAATCCCCAGTAGGGGGTGTGCAGGAGGCAGGCTATCGATGTGTCTCTCTCACATTGATGTTTCTCTCTCTCTCTTTCTTTCTTTCTTTCTTTCTTTCTTTCTTTCTTTCTTTCTTTCTTTCTCTCTCTCTGCCTCTTCCTCCATCCCTCCATTTCCCTTCCTCTCTCTCTCAAATCAATAAAAACATATTTTAAAAAATAGATTATAATCATGGGTCAGGTTAACATAGCAGGCAAAGATAATAGAGACAAAATTAGGACTATAAACTTAGATGGCGATGGTATGTAAAGATAAAGGGGATAGGGTGAGGAATAGGATCTTAGATTTCAGGATAAAGATAGAGATAGGACTAGAAAGCCTTAGGAACCAGGATATTATGTATAAGGGAGAGTATGAAAATTTGGAAGAGTCTGATTCTCAAGTCAAGTAGGATAAGAATTGGAAAGGACAAGGATGGAAGGGAGGGTTGAAGCTCTAGAGCAGTGCTATCCAGTAGAACTTTCTACAACAATGGAAATTTCTGTATCTTTACCATCCAATAAGGTAGCCACTGGACACCGAATAATGTGGTTATTGAATATCTGGAATGTGTCTAGTATGACTGAGGCACTGAATTTTTAACTTTACTTCATTTTAATTAATTAAAGTTGAACAGCACATGTAGTTAGTGAGTGCAGTTTTGAACAGCGCAGCTCTAGAACAAGGCTCCTGAATCCAGACAGAGGGCAGGGAGAGGGGCACCAGTTCCAGGACACTCACCAGCCGCTATGAACAGAAGGATACCAAAGCCCAGGACATAGTAAGGCCACTGCACGGAGAACTGGGGAGGGCTGGGCTGCATCCTCAGACTCTGGATCTCCAGGGCATGCAGCAACAAGGCCAGGAAAGCACAAGTCCCTGCAGGGTCACAGGGAAGTACCCTTAGTCTCCTCCTGTGGTTCTCTGCCTTCACTCCAGCCTTTCCTCTGACTTAGACAGAGCCATGTGGCTCCTGCATGGAGGATCCTTTCTCTTGCTGGCACACCTTGCCCTCTCAGAGCTAATAACTTCCACCCCATATGCCTGCCTTGCCCTCTTTCCCAACTAATCTCAAAGCCCATGTGCCTCACCTCCCAGGGGCCCCCTAATCAGAAATCCTTTTCCCGAGTACCCTCCATGCTCCTGACCTCAGCTGACTCAGCCTGGGCCCTCTGGGTGTGATGCTTTGGTTGAAACTCAACCTGATTCTCCCACCATGAGCCTTCCAGCCCCTCCATCTCATGGCAGGGGAAGGCCTTGGCCAACCTTTTAACGTCAGAGCTCCCAAAGGGCAGAGATAGTCCCTTCCATTCATTCATCTAAGAAACATTTATATTTTATTTATATCGTATATTTCAATTATATTAGAATTCTAGACTCTAGGACAGTCACTGGGATAGAGATTATGGTAAAAGGCCACCAGACAAATGACCTCCAATCAATGTGGTAAGGACTATGCCAGTTGGAAGTATGAAGAACTGAAAAGCCCCAAAGAAAAAGGGTCATAAATACTGAGGGGGCAGGTATGAGGGTGGGCTACTTCATAGAAAAGCCAACAAAAGAGAGGGGACTTCAAATCCTCTCTCCTACCATCACAGAGACCACTCCCCTCCCCCTTAACTCCCCCACCTGCCTTTGGACCCCTCCCCAGACCCTCCCCCTGGCCTGCCTGCCTGCCCCACACCTGTGAAGAAGCTGATGGAGGCTGATATAAAAGTTTGCTTCCAGGTCCTTGGAAAGAGCTGAGATGCAAAAGACACCATGATGAGGGTGGTGAGGAAAGACAAGACGACTGCAGACAGCAGGAAAACTCGGCCGAGGATGATGTAAACTGCAGGGGAGGGAGAGTGGGCGAGTGCTGGGCACCCTGACCCCAAAGGGCAGAGCCCACAAAGCCCACAGAGATGCTTGGCAGGGATGGCCCCCGGAGCTCCCCAATATGTGGTCTGGGACCAAGGTTCTGACCCTGACACTTTGGCCCCAAGAGTGCTCTGGCCCCACTTGGTTCCCCATGACATGGGAGTACAACAAACAAAAAAATTTAGATGGACAAATGGTGGTTTTAAAAAACAACATAAAATAGCCCGGCCAGGGTGGCTCGGTGGTTGAGCATCAACCCATGAACCAAGAAGTTACTGGTTCGATTCCCAGTCAAGGCACATGCCCAGGTTGCTAGCTTAATCCCCAGAAGGGGCGTGCAGAAGGCAGCTGATCGATGTTTCTTTCTCATTGATGTTTCTATCTCTCTATCCCTCTCCCTTCCTAAAATCATTTTTAAAAATATTAAAATAAAACCCTGGTGATAAAATTTGTTACACAAGGAAACATGAGGAATCACATCTGTATTGGTCACATTGTACAAGTCACTGGTGGAAAGTCAAGATGTTCTGAACTCTGCAGGAAACCCCTATAATTATCCCAGTTAATAGAAGTAATGAAACAGACCCGAAATAGCAGAGCCAGAGTCTTAAGGACAGGGTGTCTTATTCTCCTACTGTTGGCATGATTCAGACCCGTGTTAAAATGAGTTTGTATATATTCCTGAGCATGCAGAAATGGACAGCTGGGGGTAGAACAAAGAGACAAAGGTATTGTTGAAGACCCAGAGTTCTAGAATCTACTCTTGGGTTAAAACAGTGCTTCTAAACCAGAGACAATCCCCCTCCCCCCGCCACCCATAGGAGATATGTGTCACAACTAATGCTGGGAGGGTTCTACTGGTATCTAGTGGGTAGAAGAGGGCAGGGGTGTTATTAACCTGTAAGAAACAGGGGAGCCCTCCACATCAAAGATTACCCAACCAGCCAAAACCGGTTTGGCTCAGTGGATAGAGCGTCGGCCTGCAGACTGAAGGGTCCCAGGTTCGATTCCGGTCAAGGGCATGTACCTTGGTTGCGGGCACATCCCCAGTAGGAGGTGTGCAGGAGGCAGCTGATCGATGTTTCTCTCTCATCGATGTTTCTAACTCTCTATCCCTCTCCCTTCCTCTCTGTAAAAAATCAATAAAATATATTTAAAAAAAAAAAAAAAAAAGATTACCCAACCAAAAATGTCAGTAGTGCCAAAGTTGAGGAGCCCTGGACCAAAGAGCTCACACAGTCTGGCCCTTCTTCCCCAAAGTGGCTCTACTTTCCTATCACCAGGAGATAATTCCTAGGTCTTCCAGAGTCACCTCTTTTCCAAGACAGACACCATCATGAACTTTCCAAGTTCCTTATAAAACATGGTCTCAAGTGCCTCTTTGATAATGTGGTACCCAGGCCTGAGCACAGTATCTACAGAGCTGCCACCCAGGGATGGGCAGGTGTGTGGCCAAGGGGACAAGTGGAGGCTCTGCTAACCAGGCTGCTCCCCCAACTAGGAGTGGTGCCTAAAGGGTGCTGTCTGGATGGGCTAATGGCAGCCCTGAGAGGTGGGGGAGCCTCCCAGAGTAGGGCAGGATCCCACCCCCACTCCCCACCCCATATCACATGTTGGGCCACTCTTTTCTCCAGAAATAAACTTGGTTACTAACACATTGGCTCCTGACTCTGGTGTCAGCCTGGCATTATTAACCCCCTCCCAGCCGCCTACTTTCCTTTAACCCCAAAGGAGTGGAGACTCAGAGAAAAATCCCCTTATGGGCTTATGAAAGCCTGTCGTCTGCCACCCCCAGTTCCTGCAACGGCCCCATCTCTCCCCAGTCCCTGCCTCCACCCTCCTTACTGGATAAGGGTCGAGGCTTCAAGCACTTGATATGAAAGCAGTTCTCAAACAGGCCACTGTAAAACACTTCACGGGACTCTTCATTCACAAGGCGCACCCAGAAGGGGAAGATGGTGACCAGCAGTATGAGCAGGTAGCCCAGGGCAGTCAAGGCGGGGGCTATGGCCCATGTGAAGCCCCTTATGTCTTTGTTCTCTAAAGTCAGTATCATCTGTGCAAGGGAAAAGTGAGGGCAAGAGGTGGGGCACATACTCCCAATACTCATGTGGTACAAGGAGATAGCGCCTAAGGAAATGCTAGCACATAGGTGAGGGTCAGTAAATGCTGATTTCTTCGCCTCAATAAACTTAACAGTCTCACAGACCTCTTCAGTGGGCCTAAAATAACGGACAATTTTTCTGCTACTGACTCACTGGATGATCTTAGGCACGTAGGGTCCCTTTGTCCACCTCTGTTGGACCACGCTGTCCTCAACCTCTCCTAGCTCCAAAGTTCTAACCATCCAATTGTTATTACCCACAGAAGAACCCCTCCAAGGCCCTCTTCAGTCAGCTATTTGCCTTTTGAGATTTCAGGATGAGGACCAGGGGGAGGAAAGACCAGGTCTGAAGTGCCCTCACTCAGTGACCGGCCCTTTTGCTTCAGGACGCTGGGTTTACATGGGAAGGGGGCCGCCTGGCCAGGAGGGGCCGCCTGCTGAAAAAACGAGCAGATGATACGCACAGAGCAAGTTTTGCAAATAGTTTTAAAGTCTCAGAGACCTTCCTGAAGCCCCAGGTATCCTCTAGGCCTGGAGGTCAGGCCCTTAGTTAAGGACCCCTCAAATCTTCTCCTTAACCACCACCTGTCATTAAAGACGCCTTCTTTTGCCCTGCTGGTGTTGCTCAGAGGTTGAGTGTCGACCTATGAACCAGGAAGTCATGGTTAGATTCCCAGTCAGGGTACATGCCAGGGTTTCAGGCTCGATCCCCAGTGTGGGGTGTGCAGGAGGCAGATGATCAATGATTCTCTCTCATCATTAATGTTTCTATCTCTCCCTTTCTCTCCGAAATCAATAAAAAAAATACATTTTTTTTAAAAAAGATGCCTTCTTTTGAATGAGCACCTGAGATGTAGAAGAACTGGCTGGACTTGGCTTTAGAAGCCCTCGTCTGTCATCCCTGCTTTATCACTTGCTAGCTGTGTAACTTCATGAAGCTTGCTAAAACTCTCAGGAGTTTGGGTCTCCCATTTGGAAGAGGGAGGATATAATGCCCAGTGGGTCGTTGGGAGGGCCAAATGAAATACTGCACACAGAAGGGTCAAGCACAGTGCTGAGACTCAAGTGCTTGGTTAAAGGGGGAGGGGGAGTAGGGGAAGCGGATGAGCTTCTCCTAAAATTCAAATATTCCTGTTGAAAAGGGGCCTAGTGGCCATTCACAGTCTAAGGGAAAATGTATTCAACTAGTCTGCTTTCTTCTCTGCCTTTGCCAAGCCTGGCAGCCCCGAGGAATGAGTTTTCTCCAAGGTGGAGAGGAACAAGTGGAGGAAGGAGAGGAGTTGAGTAGGAGCTTGTGGTGCTGCAGGGAGGGCAGGCCCGGTCAGAAGGTATCCAGATGGCATGTGATAACCCTGCCCACTTGGTGGTGCAGAAAGGAGGCATCAGGAGGTGAGAGAGAGACTTGACAAGGGAGATGAGGGGCACCCTAAGACAACAGAACAGCTCTTCTTTCCAAGTCATGCCCATAGCCAGGCCTAGAGACTCCTGTACAAGCCAGGCAGTGCTTGGCAGCACCAAGGGTTCAAGCTGCGCATGATGACTACTGAAGACAGGGTCCTCGGAGTGAAGGTGCGGCTCTTACCTCTCTGCACCCTGTGCAAGCACCCTTGCTCATGCCCAGGCATCAGGGCCTCTCCATGGTCCCCACTACAGACACCCCTCACTGCCGCTGGGACCAGGAGTATCTTTGAGGCTTTGGGAACTGTTGATCCCTATAGAAGAACAAGTCTAAAGGCAGAGGACAGAGGTGTGGGTGCCCTCCCAGCCTTCCCACCCAACTATGCTGTTTATCAATGTTTAATGCTTTGGAAACATTCCAACCTACTTTCTCCTCCTTTCTGTCACTTACCAGTTTCTCTTCTCCCCACCTGAAAAATTGAATCCTTCCCTCTCTCCAAAGCTACCCTTTTGATCTCCCCTCCACCCTCCAGGTCTACTGATGAGTCGCCTGAACTTCAGGGCCTCAGTTCCCTTTGCTTTACAATTATGAAATAGGTGGAACCAGGGAGTGTCGAGTCCCAGCTATAAAACTCTCCAGGTGGGAGTCATGGCTACACATTGACCCCCATGTTCTGGATGGGATGGAGTACCCTGGACATTTTCATCTGATGGTCTGTACCCCTTCCTGTCTATTCCCCAAAACCTCAACTTGTCTAAAACGGACCTGAGCATTGTCCCTAATTCAGTCATCCTCTCCATCGCACACATTATAGCCCGGAGCTCATGCTGGCTTCTCTCTTTCTCTCACTCTCCCAGCTCACCAGTCTTCCTTGTTTTCTCAGTTTTTACAAAATTTCCCAACCAAGCACCCTTCCTGCCCCCACACCCCTCATGTCTCCCTCTAGTCCTGGAACACTCCCCCCCACCCCCAAGCATCCACAGCTTTCATGCCTGGGGTCCTTCCCTGAGGGTGCCCTCTCTGCTCCTCCAGACCTTTTCAATCCCACCTCTCCTGCAAAGCTCAGCTTGATCCTGTCTGTCCACTCCATGTAGACCTCCCAGCTACCAACCATTATCCATTCCCTCCACAAAAATTAAATGTGCTCTCAAAAAAAAAATTAACTGTACACTTACTGGACGCCCCATGCCCATTTTAGGCCAATGGGAACAATACGGGGCAGGGGGTGGGGGGAAAATGAAGGCCAGGAATTTGCAGGCTCTTGGTAACTACTGCAGAGAGAAACAAATAAACACATTAAATTGACACAGTACTTTCCTCTCCCCAGCCTGGGGTTACCACAGGCCACCCAGTGTTCCACCTCCTGTCTGCACTCCCCACCCCATGCAACCCCTCTTCTACCCCCAACCTTGCTCTCCAGTGAGGTGGGCCTTGTTCACCTTTCTCTGAGGATAGGCCACGGTTCTGCGTGCATGTGAACAGCCCTTAGTGCTGAGATTGGACAAATATGCAATTTTGGGAATGCACTGATATAGGCCAGACTCCACCACCGACATTTTAATATAGAGGGGATTTGTAGACCCCTTGGTACTGATGAAGAAACAGAGAGCAGGAGAGCAGGCTCCACTGGTCCAGGATCCCACAGTTAGTCAGTGAGGACCAGGGACCAGAAAAACACGTCGCTGCCTCTCCCACTTCACCAGCCCCTACTGGCCAGCAGTTCAGCTCAGTGATTTACAAATGTGAAAATCAATGGAACCCGAGATTTTTCTCTAATAGCTATGTTCATGTATATGTGTGAGAAGGGAGAGAGAATGGCGGGAGGTAAGATTGTCATTTTTTATTTTGTAAGGGCATACCAAAAAAAACTGTCATCTACTATCATTGACTGTTTTGATTATTTTAAAAGGACCTCAGGCCCTAGCCTGATTGGTTCAGTGGATAGAGCATCAGCCTGCAGACTGAAGGGCCCCAGGTTCGATAGCAGTCAAGGGCGCATGCCCTGGTTGTGGGCTCAATGCCCGGTGGGGGGCATGCAGGAGGCAGCCAATCAATGATTCTCTCTCATCATTGATGTTTCTATTTCTCTCTCTCTCTCCCTTCTTCTTAGAAATCAATAAAAATATATTTAAAAAATAAATAAAAGGACCTCAGACACTGGAAGCAGAAGAACCGCATACTCCTCCGTGAGGCCAGGAACAGCATCTGAGAACCACCGGCTTGGGGAGAGGATCCTCAATCGGGCTCCCTCTGGGAGGCTCCCGGAGCCACCCTGAAACAGCCTGAGTGCAGGCCCAGAGACACCTGGGAACTGTGCTGAGGGGTACAGGGGTGGGCGCATAAAGGAAACCTGGGTTGGAACAGGGAAGAGACCAGGCGGGAACTGTCCGGACCTTGGGGAGGAAGGCCATTCCTCCCACTGTCAACCTTCCTCTGCCCAGACCTTCCGTGACCCCAAAGTCAGTGACATTTTACAGACCCCAAAATGGGCCCCAACCAGGCCATCCACCCCCAGACACCACCCCGTGGGTCTCAACAACTCAACGGGTTATGTTTAGCCCTGGGGAGCAGAGGGTGTCTTCTCCATGTCTGCCCCCTCCCCACCCGAGAAGCTACCTCCACTCACCCTCCACCGGTTCCTCTTCCTCTCTGGGCCACCGTGGGGGTCTCCCGGTCTCCCTGTCTCGGGGCTGGGCTTCCCTCCAGGCGGCCCCAGGGCAGTGGGACCAGCCCCCGCCCCGCCCCTGCTCCTCTGCCCCTTCAGCTCGAGGTCCAGGCTTCCGTTGGCCCCGAGGCCCGCGCAGGTAAGCTGGGTCTCCGGGCAGACTTATTCCTCTCAGATACCCAGAATAGACCTAATACTCTACTGCCTAAGTGTAGAGGTACTTTTGGAACTTCTTTTAATGATTAAAATATTCATGGCAAATGAGGTTCGACTTAGAGGGATCTTTCTGGAAGAAGATGGTGCTTAGGAATTTCCAATGCAGCATTTCCATCAGCAGTGAAAGCCTAAAACTTCTGCAGCCCTGACTTTATTAGGTAATGGTCACTGACTTTAAGGAATTTAACAATGATTTGTGATACCATCACAGAACCATATTTACATTTATTCTCCCCCTCCAGATACCCCCTCTTCCCCTGTGCATGCAATCTGGATACTGGAGGGGAGAGGGTTACAAATTTTTTTGTGATGAGAACTTTTAAGATCTACTCTCTTAGCAATTTTCAAATATACAATATGGTATTGTTAACTATAATTACCATGTTGCACACTATATCCCCAGGACTTATTTACCTTATAACTAGAAGTTTGTACCTTTTGACCACCTTTATTTCAATTCCCACAACCACCACCCTTACCTCTGGCAACCACCAATCTGTTCTTGTATCTATGAGTTTGGATTTTTTAGATTCCATATATAAGTGAGATCATACATTGTCTTTCTCTGACTTATTTCACTTAGCATAATGCCCTCAAGTAGCAGGATTTCTTTTTTTTTATGGCTGAGTGATAATTTATTGTATATGTATACCACATTTTAAAATTTTTTTATTGGTTTTTAAAAAAATATTTTTATCGATTTCCAAGAGGAAGGGAGAGGCAGAGAGAGATAGAAACATCAATGACAAAAGAGAATAATTGATTGGCTGCCTCCTGCAAATCCCACACTGGGGATTGAGCCCGCAACCTGGGCATGTGCCCTGACCAGGAATTGAACACATGACCTTTTAGTTCATAGTCAACACCCAACCACTGAGCTGGGCAAAATTTATCTTTATTGTTGAAAGTATTACAGATGTCCCCACATTTTCTTTACCTTAGGTCATTTCCATGTCTTGGCTATTGTAAATAATGCTGCAATGAATATGGGGGTGCAGATATCTTTTTAAGATAATGATTTTGTTTCCTTCAGATAAATACCCCAAAGTGGAATTGCTGAATTGTATGGTACTTTTTAATTTTCTGAGGAACCTTCATACCATTTTCCATAATGACCATACCAATTTACCACCAACAGTGCCTCACACACCTACCCCAACCAAGGCCAGGGATTGAACCTGTAACCCAGGTATGTGCCCTTGATCGGTGTGCAGGCCAATGCTCTAACCACTGGGAACACCAGCCAGGGCTAGATATAACCAGTTTTGATTAAACAGAAACAGTGTGCGTGTTGAGACGTGAATGGCAATTACAAAGATATTAGCAACTGGTGAAGATTTTTTTTTTTTTTTGTAAGAGGTATAACAGTGAAGGGAACAAAGGCAATTGTAGCCAACATCCCTCTACTGCTCAACTAGCCACCAAGTCTGGCAAGTTTCCATGTAAATGTCTCTTGCATCTGTTTCCTTCTTTCTTCATAGCCCAGGTCTTTTCAGAAGCTTCATGAAAGAGGCTGTCCTGCACTGAGTCTTCACACATGGGATCTTGAGACATGTGGGGTTTGATAGGCAGAGAATGTAGGAAACAGCAATGCATGTGAGTAAAAGGACACAAATGCACAACAGTGGGTAGTACAGTGACTCCTGCGTTACCTAGTGCAGACATTCTTGCTGGGTTTGTCTTGGGGGAACACTGAGGTGAGACTTTAAGTTGGGCTGAGGCCACTGTGGAGGACTCATTGCCAGCTTATGAAGTATGGACTCAAAATATGAATAAATTCGTATTTTAGGGAGGTGAATATGGGTACTTGACCTCTTATAAAGACTAGCAGCAAGGAACCTATGGTAAGGGTCTATTCTATCCTCTCTCATCTAACACCTGACTCCTTTCTTACTCTAAATTCTTCCAAGGACAAACTCAAGACTTTCTAAGGCTTCCTGGGCTCACACTAGTTCACAGGGATCTCCTCTTGTAAACTTCTACATTACTTATTGTTCTATGACCTTTCACAGTTATGTATTCCAACTCAACTCTAAGCTCAGGGGTGGGTAGGGGTTAGGTGTTTTGGGTTTTTTTTCAACTTAGTTTCAACATCTCATAAATAATAATTCAATAAATACTTGCTGAATGAAACATTAGCCTAAAAACACCATTCAAAGACTGAATGTGTGAAAGAAAATCTCCCCAAACATAAGCCATCTCGAAGTCCATGATGTGCAATATCTAAGCCTTTGTCCTCCAATTAAATAATCAAGTCCACCTTTTTTAATAGCCAGACATATATACCAGATAATAGTGAGATGGAAGACTGAAATTAAAATATGGATATTTAGAGTTTAACCTCATTTTCCATCAGCAGGTGGCTAGCTTGTCTATTGTATTCCATAGGCAGGCTCCCTCTTGCAGTTTATACCTTGAGTGGAAGATGTATCTCCCCTAATGGTGAAGGAGAGCTATTTTCCTGGGACTTGGTGTATGGGACATACTTTGCTGGGTTCATTCACTTATTTATCCACACAACATTCACTGAGCTTCTCCAAAGACAGAGCAAGTTAGCAGGTGCTGGAATGATAGCTCTTCAAGACGTAGTGCTATGATAGTGCTTCTGCAGGTTTGCTCGACATAGAGAGAAAACATTAGTTATAGGCTTTGTTTACATGCAATAGATAGAGCTTTAGGTAATAAATAAATATCAGTAGTCTTGATAAATACCAGAACAATTCTAAGTGTAAGGTTAATCATGTCCATCTGATCTGAGGCCATGGTTAGAAGGACAAAGTTTAGACAAAGAAAGCCAGTTAGGTTAGCTCCTCACTCTTTATTTTTTTTTAATATATTTTATTGATTTTTTACAGAGAGGAAAAGAGAGGGATAGAGAGTTAGAAACATCGATCAGCTGCCTCTTGCACAACCCCTACTGGGGATGTGCCCGCAACCAATGTACATGCCCTTGACCGGAATCGAACCTGGGACCTTTCAGTCCGCAGGCTGACGCTCTATCCACTGAGCCAAACCGGTTTTGGCTAGCTCCTCACTCTTGCTCTTTTTAGATGACTGCTCAGTGGATGGAAACAGCGACTCAGGGGACATCTGCTCAGGAAGCTTCTCCAAGGGCTCCCGAGGGCTCTGTCCAATCCCTGGTGCTGCTCCAAGGCCAAGGTCTTCTCTAAAAATTCTTCAGAACAGGACACAAGGGACAAGCAGTCACTTCAGGATAGGGTAGGAGATGGGGTCAGATATAGGGAAAATGGTAGGTAAACCTTTCCCAGGAGAAATTCTCAGCCCAGGAAAAGGTCTGAGAAGCTTCATTCTCTCTCCAGGTCATCTGGGTCCTGCCGTGAGATGGCCACCAGACTGCCAGCACCAACCCAATTCCACGGGAGTCCCCCCGCACCGTGCCCCTCCCCTCCCGCACAGCCCTAGTCCACCACTGCAGTCTGAGCTTGTCATAGGCTGCCACACTCTCCTTCCTGGGTCTCTGATCCCCTACACTCACTCAGAAGCCTGGAAACACAGGTCCTTGGCATGCACTTCCGGGTCCCATCTAGACAGTTCAGAGGTCTAATCTGGCCTAATCTTGATTGCGGGTTCTCTAAAGGCCACTGGGGATCTGGGTCCAGAACCACGTGGAGGTGGAGACCTTAAATTGGTGTTTGTCCCTCCCCCAGAAAGGATTGTAGGAGGTTGGAACAGATTTCTCTATTTGTCCACTGTATCACTAAGTGGACCAAGGATCTAAATTTGTTGTTTCCTTCTTCATCCCCTCTGACCTTGTAAGCACCCCATTTGCCTCCTCCCCTTGACTCCTGCAGTTTTACCACCCATCTCACCTCCTCCTTCACAATTACAGATCAGGTGACCCGCTGAGCCCAAATTCAAGTTATGAAGGCCCTCAGTCCTCCTTTCCCTTTGTCCCTTCAACCCAGTCCCTACCAGTTTTGCATGGAGCATATAAACAAACAGGAGGAACATGCTGGTACCAATACCAATATGAGAAAGAAAAACCTTAGAGAGGTCCAAAGACCCTACTGCGCCTGCAGTACAGATCTGCCCGTGGCACATGTGATGTTGAAGCAGGAAAAGGGATTAAGGCAATGTGTTATGATAAGGGTAGATTCCTGCTAAACTCAGAAATAACAGCTACCAACTGTGGAGCATTTAAACTGCTATTATCTCATTAATCCTCACAACAATCCGATGAAGTTGGTAATTTTTACCATCTTACATGCCAATAAGCAAGGAGGCAGCATTTGAACCCTGGTCTGCTCAAATCAGAGCCTGGTGTCTAACTTGCACTTAGGAAGGACAATGAAGAAAGACTGGGTGAAGATTTGTAATATGAGCAACCGCAGAAAAGAAAAAAGACAAGACACTTGTAATTATGCCCAAGTTGTAAATTTATAAACATGAATGAAATACAAACACAAGAGGTTAACCATTTTCTATAAGTGGAGTGAATAGGATGCATCAACAAAATAAAAAAAATTCCACCATTATTTTCTTGTTGACTTATACAGGGCACCATCTGATTTCTGATTGAAATCATTCTTATAGTCTTGGATTAAGTAATAGTTCCTTTATGCACTTGTATTTTGAAAATGTGAACTCATATTATACAAATTTTAGGAGACAGATGTCAGTTTGCTGACTCCAACAGGGAGTGCCTGTCAGGAGGCAGTTCCTACCACAGCCAAGGATGCCTGATGTTTTCTCTAGTCATATTTAAGTTCTCCAAAACCAGGGCATCCCATCCTGGACAATGCCAGTCCTACACTGTTAAATGCTTGCTCATTAGTTCCCTCTATCTTCTATCTGAACATCTGTCTTCTATTTTTACTCGTTTTTATAATAGTATTTATATTAGTAACTATTTGGCACTTACTATATGACCAGTACCTTTTACATTATCTCTTTAATTTTCATGCTATTAATCACATTGTATAGACAAGAAAACTAGAGAGACTAAGTAAAAGTTCCAAAGTCACACAGCTAGTAAACAGCAAAATTCAAACACAGGTATGTCTAATTCCAAAGCTATTGCTTAGACAACTAATCTGTATCTTTTACTCAGTAGATGGTTTATTCATTTGATTAGGTTAACTGTAACACTGAATATCAGTGTCTGGCAAATGTATTATTGAATGGACAGGTAGTTACATTTCTAGTTGTGGTAATCCCATTATGCTTTGCTGAGATGACACCCTAGGAGTTTTCGTTCTTCAACTTCATCAGTTACTCTCATACTATTTCCTAGCGTGAGGCATTTCTCCAGAAAGCTCATACATTACCCTGAAAATGCCATACTCTCATTTGTAGGCCTTCTGACATCATCTCTCTTGCCTGAAATACTCTCCTTGCTCCTCTTCCAGTGTACCACATATCTCTCCAGTCTACCTCTATTTGGATACTCTTTTGCTCAAGCCAGAACCTAGGAATCAAACTTGATTTTCCCAATAACTGCTTTGTTCCACTGCTATAACATAACTAGAGGTGACAGTAAATCTTGGTAAGAATGTCCATCAGCAAGTTCCAATTAGCAGCAAAAATTAAGCGCACATTTGGGCACTGAAAATGGAAATGGAAATCTAGTGATGGGAATGGAGGGGACTGAGCAGGAGACAGGAATTGGGGAGCTCTGATCTGTGACCTGTCACTGTCAAAACTGTCTAAGCCTGTTCATGGGGCAGGGAAGGGTCTCTGACTAGCACCCAAAAGATATTGGGATATTTTCTCCTAGTATCCCAGAGAGCTTTGAGAGCATTTAGGATGAGTTGCAAACTAATAACAGTGAATCACTGGGGTGCAACAGGGAATGAAGACCAATCAAAGAAAATGTCCCTGGTTGATGTCTAATACCAACTTCATGATGATAAAAAGTTTTGGAGTCAAACACACCTGACTTTGAACTTGCTATGTGATCCTAACAAGTTCTTTAACCTCCCTATACCTCAGTTCTGTAAAATGAAACTAGTTCCCTTGCAGAGTTGTGAGGATTAAGTCTGAATATGCACATACACACATGTACATGTAGGTGGGTGAGCAGATAGTAGATAAAATTAGGTCCCTCAACTAATAGATTTTTTCTCTTACCTCTCCAGCATCAAGAATTAAGAACACAAACTCATATTCTATTGGACCAATTAAATATCAGCAAGCTTAAACTGGCAAGTTCCTTTTTTCTAATTTTTAAAAATGTGTTTTATTTAAACACACACACACACACACACACACACACACACACACACACACACACTCTGCCTAGTTTAACTGAAACCTCAAATGATTTACTCTTATTTTATGTACTGACACCATCCCAATCGAATAACCCTTTAATTCCTAAACATTCAGACTTTATTCCTCAAGAGTTCTGTGGAAGAGCAAGTATCAGTACACAGGAGAACGATCTACTCTTGTTATGAATTAAGTATCTGTAAGGAACTGAGTTGCAGCCAGAAAGGTGATTCCAAAATTTCCAAATGCTTCCAGCTAAGGCCTTCAGATTTTATTTGAAAGAGATTTGCAGAATATCAAACACACTTTTATTCAAGTGGAAAAGCACATTCCTAAACCAAATGCATACATGGCATGTTTATACATTCTGGTATTTAAGGATTACTTCATCCTCTGTTTCATAATCCCCAGAGGTGACTATTAGTTTCTATACATGAGTATACACATTCCTTGACAGGAAAAAAACATGCATTTTCATTTGATTTTACATTTAGATTCCTACCTTGCCCTGATTAGATCATATGCTTGCTGATGGCTAAGAGGTAAAATATACTGGTAGAACTATCCTAGAGGTTAGCCATAAAATGCTTATAGGGCAAGCAATACATTTTTATATATTTATTGAAGATCCCTCAGGAATATTATAACATCTGAACTATGAAGGCCTCAACTGCTGGAATGACAACTAGAATTTTAAATAACACTTGTCTTATTCATAAAATATTATGAAACTTAAGATGGGAAAATATAATAAAATGCTTTGGCATCATCTAAAGAATCATAAACTGTTGCTAGGTATTATGATGGTGACCCTGAACTCTGGACCCAACATCTGTGATCACTTTTATCAGTCAAGAAAATCATGTTCTTTTATATGGCCTATAGACTCTAGTAAAATACAAAAAAAATGTGATAATGAATAAGTATACACAATGCCCTCACACTTCAAATACTGTGCTAGATTGATGAGGGGATATTGAGGGTGGAAATCCAAATAGATAAGAAAACAATCTTAATGGTTAAAATTTTACCAGGAACAAAATTACCAACTCTCTTGAAATATTCTCTTTAGAGATATTACATAAGAACAGCAATATCTTTGTTGGAAGGCTGAGCTCTCTGCCTTATGAAGCTCTCTGATCTTTTAGCATATGTTCTTTATGTTTTGCCCTATCAAAAGCAGGCCCGAGCATTTTGCTGGCCTTCAATGGAAGTATATAAAATATTTCTAAACTTAGACATGCAGAGTAGATGCTGAATGAATGTAGCTACAACACTAGGAGTTCTTATCATCTCTGTTAGTGGGCTGTGGATGCAAAACAAGGCAGCTAAGAATTTGGGCATCACTTGAAAATATTTAGCTGTCTGTCATAAATTCAAGGGAGACAGAATCCTTCATACTCATGGGTGAACCGGATGTAGAAATCCAATTCTTTTAAAGGAAGATGCTTTACTTTGGGAAAAAAGACACCAGAACAGTGACATCAAGTAGGGATGGCATACCTGCTGGTGAAAAGCTTAAAACTAGGAAACCATCATTCGAAGGCGCTTAAGAGAGTGGAGAAATCAACAGGAATCCAGTTGTTGTGGCTAGAAACAAATAGGAATTAGGGTCCCCAGAAAAAAGCAGGCCTAATAGTCTGTTTTGGAGAGAACTTGGGTGGAGAACAGCAGAAAAAAACTAAATGAACTACTTTCCAGATGCTGATATGTTTTAACATTGGTGTAATTACAGTATCTTAGGGAAGCTGAGAACAATACATTCCAATTTCAAGAAAAATGTTTATAGGCCATATTAAAATAAAAATAGCTTAAATGAATTCCATAAATAAAGTATACATAGTTACTTACAACACCTATTATATTAAAGAATGCCATGAGAAAACATCACTGCATTCACCATGTCACTCCTCAGGCTAAATTCTTCTGCAATGAAAAAGATCGGGACTATATATTAATAATTTCATATACAAATAATCAACAATTGTCCCTCCAATATTTTGATGTTGAGTAAAGCCTGAAATATGGCAATAAATTTTTTCCATTTGAGTTATATCAGATTCTGGTCTGGTGTAGATATTCTGATGATGAAAAAGACTTGAACTCCTATACTCAATGGCTTCTCTTGGGTATGGATTCTTTGATGTTGAATGAAGATTGAAATATGACTGAATCTTCACACACACATACATTTATTACATTCATAGGCTTTCTGCATGGAATGAATTTGATGCTGAAAAGGTATTTTCTTTGACTGAGGCTTTTTCACATTCTTTACAGTGATGGGCTTTTATTCCTGTATGAATTCTCCAATGATGACTAAGTTATGAACATAACATGAAGCATTTACCACATTCAATATATTTGTAGGTTTTCTCTGGTATGGGTTTGCAGGCATCAATTAAAAGTTTAAAACTAATAGCTTTCCTACATTCATCACATTCAGAGGATTTCTCTCTGGTGTGGATTCTCCGATGATGAAAAGGTTGAGCTGACTGAAGATTTTATCACATTCAGTACTCACAATTTTTCCCTGGTGTGAACTCTCAGATATTGAATGAGGCCTGAACTTGACTAAATGTCTTCCCACGTTCATTACATTCATAAGGTTTCTCTTTGGTATGAATTCTTTGATGTTGAACAAGTTGTGCTCTCTGAAGGAGGTTCTTTTCCCATGCATCACAATCAAAGGCTTCTTCTCTGGTGAGGACTTCTCGCTGCAGGACAAGATCTGAGCTATGATTAAAACTTTCCTCATAATCATTATACTCAGAGGATTTCTCTTTCCTGTGAATTTTGTGATGCTGAATAAGGCATGAGGTTTGACTGAAAGCTTTCCCACATTCATTACATTCATGTGGTTTCTCTCCTGTGTGAATTCTTTGATGCTGAATAAGATGGGAATTCAATCTGAAGTCTTTTCCACATTCAGTACATGTATAGGGCTTTTCTCTGAGACTAACTCCTTGATGTTTAGTAAAAGTCATCCCACATTCATTTTCATAGGCTTTCTCTTCACAGTGAACCTTCTGATGTTCGACTAGGAATGAGGTATGGTAGAAGTCACTGCCACATACAGTACACTTACAGGGCATCTCTCTGTGAATTCTCTGATGTTGAGTAAGGTGTACACTACGACTAAATACTCTTTCACAGATGCTACATTTATAAGGTTTTGCTTTAGTGTGAATCCTCTTATGCTTCATTATGCCTGAGCTCTGAGTAGAGGATTTATCAGATAATTCACAGGACTTCTCAGACACTTCACATTTATAGGGTTTTTCTCTAGTATGTATTCTTTTATGTCGACTAAGACTTGAGCTCTGACTGAAAGATTTTTCACATTCTTTACATTTGTAGGGTTTCTCTTTAGTATGAATTCTCTGATGTCTAGAAAGAGCTGAGCTCTGATGGAAGATTTTCTCACATGCATCACATTTATAGGATTTCTCAGTGGTGAAAATGCTCTCACATTTACTAAGGTGGGAAAGATCCATTAAGCTTTCTTTATATTCACTACTCTGAAAATCCTGTGTTAGATTTACTTGTTCATGTTTCTCAGCAGCTGAATTCTGGTTGAGGCTAATGTCATACCTATCAATGTCATCAATGTTCTGTATTCTAAGATCTCTCTGGTCTGTATCAAGAGTAGATTCCAGACTGAAGTTTTTTTCAGGTTCATTACATTCATTGTTCTCACTGGTGAAAGTTTTCTTGCTGATTGTTATTTGCCTAAACTCTCTCTCGAGGAATAAAAATTTCCTTAGTATTTCCTGAAGCCTTTCTAATCTGTCCTCAGGTTTATACACTTCTCTAGTATCAGGAACTTGGCCGGCATCCTTTTTGAGTCTTCCTACTCTCATTTTGCATGAATGTACTTCTGAAATTTTCTGCTTAGGAATCAACAGCTTGTTCTCTTCTCTGGTTCCTCCATCTGATGCAATATATAAATAGAAAATGCAAATGTAATCTGTACCCTATGCTTAGAAAAAGAAATCTCAGAGAAGAAAAAGCTAATATAGTATCTATCCAGATTAGAGAAATTTATTTACTCTGAAACATATGCACAAAATTTCAACAGCAGATATAAGGGCATGAATAGGAAGTGTGGTAGGTTCTAAATGGTTCAGGGTGTGGTAGAAACAGAAGGTACTTCCAGCAGAGTAAGAAAATCAATTAAGGTATTTCAAAGGAAAAAATAGAGAAATAGTTCAAACGAATTATAGACAAGCAACTTGAATAGGGACCTACTACAACTTGTGGATGATAAGGGACAAAAATAAATGCAAAGAGTTCATCAAAACTGAAGGGAAGCCCTGGCCAGTGTGGCTCAGTTGGTTTGGCATCCCATGCACCAAAAGGTTGCCAGTTCCATTCACCGGTCAGGGTACATGCCCAGGTTGCCGGCTTGATCCCCAGTAGGGGGTGTGCATGAGGCAGCTGATCAATGTTTTGCTCTGACATGGATATTTTGCTGTCTCCTTTTTCTCTAAAAATCAATTAAAAAAGAAAAAACTGAAGAGAAAAGGAAAGAGTTCTCCATTCTGGGATACAGACAGAGCTCTCCATTTTGACTGCCAAAGCAGCTACAACTTGGCTCAACAATAGGACTAATTCCATCTGATTGATTCTGCCTTACTCACCTGAGCAGTCATCTCTTAAGACTCCTCTATTCTTAGTTTCCAAATCAAAGACCTGTAGATCTTGTTCCAGCTGAGATATCCCATCAGGCTTGAAAATTGGAAATCCTGCTCATAGAGAAGGAAATGGGATGTGGCAATTTATCCCCAGATACCATACCAGCCACTTTTTCTCTTAACTTATGGTTAATAGAGAAAGTAAATTCTTAGAAAACATTAGGAAGGCCTGGAGTGTGAAAGTGGCAAAGATCCTCTACATGGAACTCCTATTTGTGCTCTATAAAGAAGTATGTCAAGGAACAAGTTTATGACTTTTGGGAGCAATAGTATTCACTTAAACATTACTCAAACAACGGAATTTGTGCATGGGATAATTTCACAGAAATTATCATTAGCACTCCTCACCTGTTGCCTCTAGATCAATCTTGTATTAGACCTGATCAAAACTGAGGTAATCAAAATATAACCTAAAGAAAAGTGGATATTTAAGCATCTGTTGTGCCGAAACCGGTTTGGCTCAGTGGATAAAGCGTCGTCCTGCGGGCTGAAAGGTCCCAGGTTCGATTCCAGTCAAGGGCATGTACCTTGGTTGTGGGCACATCCCCAGGAGGCGGTGTGCAGGAGGCAGCTGATCGATGTTTCTCTCTCATCGATGTTTCTAACTCTCTATCCCTCTCCCTTCCTCTCTGTAAAAAATCAATAAAAATATATTTAAAAAAATAAAAATAAATAAGCATCTGTTGTATGTGACATGAACCATAGCAACAGAATCAGTGAAGACTGAGTAAATATCCTTAGGATAAACCTTAAGAAACAATTCATTTCAATTCAAATAAGGAAACAAAGAATAATATGACACATTCTCACCCATTAGGAGCTTACACTCTTGTTTATTAAACTAACATTTACGGGATGCCCTCTCTATCCAAAGTATGTCAGGGATAAAGGGCTCAAGCCAATAAGGCCCATTCTCTCAAGGACCTTAGACTCTTAACTGCAGAGACAAGTATAAACAAATAATTATAATATATAGTGAGGAAAGTGCAATAAAAGTGCATCTTCACATAAAATGGTCTTTCTCTGGCTTGCATAATGGACTGCTAGGATCTAAACTCTTTTAAAGTGAAACTAAGAGGCAGTCTGCTTCTGAAGGGCCAGAACTATTATAGTACCAAAGGGGCATTTTTTTACACGTGTTCAGCCCAGATAGCTTCTAGTAGCACACATACAAGGTCTTAGCTCAAGCCTCTCATCTCCAAAAGCCTTTCTCTTCACTTACTGAATGTCTACAAAATTTATTTGTTCCTCTTATCCTGATATGTCACTATATAATGGAATTTATAGATTTTTTTACTTGATTTCAGATATCATCATCCCTATCTGATTGCAGGGACCATGCAGCTTGTGTCTTGCAGGGACCATAGCTTGTATCTTGCATTTCTTTTGATTCATTTACTTAAAAGCTACTCATTGAGTGCCAATTTTGTGTCCAAGTATCAACATATAACAAATAACCAATGTTTTTAAAAGGGTATTGGGCTTGGAAAATATAAACTAACAACTGCCCTCCTGGGATTCTGTGTGAGAGTCTAAGAGCAGAGTGATCAGAACAAATATAAAAAAGATATAAATGTCTTTTATTTACTGTGTTTCTGAGTTCCTGCTGGGCATTAATAGAGTTCTTTTGGACTTATATTTAGTAAGGTTCCCCATGTCAAATGAAATAGTTTTGCAAGTTAAAAAGAAGTTAACTGTGGCATGAAGCAGCAACTATTCTGTTTAGAATTCTCATAACATAATTTGCAACTTCTACTTTTGAGATATTTATTAAGATATTTCTAAGTATTTGACAACTGAAATTTTGGTTCTTTATATCTATCACATATGTACAACAAAAAAGATCATCTCAATGTGGAATGAGAGGTTTGATTTTGGACTTGTGTCTAAGGTAATGTAGAAAGATATAAAATGCTTAACAGGCAATTAGATATACAAGACTGAAGTTCAGAAGAAAACAGAGTTCATGATATAGACTTAAAGTCACCTGCATCAAAATATTAAGCTATGATTTACTAAGCAGGTGGTAGGTATAAAGTACCATACCATGAGCTGTACAAGCTTGCACTCACTTAATACTCACCATACCTTTATGAGGTAGTCACTATTATTATACCCATTTAAAAATAGGAAAACTAAGAATCAAAGAGGTTAATTAACTTGCCCAAGGCCATAAGTGGTTAAGCTAGGACATAACCCCAGTCTTATTTCAGAACCTGGCTTTTAAATAATCTACTAGTAAAAAAATGACTGTGAATGAAATCCATTCCTTCCTCCAAAATATGTATAGAAAGAGAACAGAAGACCAACATGTTGATAATGGAGTAAATAGTAAACATAATAAAATAATAGAAATAGTGATTGGAGAATCAGGATCCAAAAGATTTGGAATCATAAATGTTTTCATTAAAAGGGGTCTAAAAGATCTTTAGTGCCAAAAAAATAAAAAATCTCTTTATAATAAAATCCAAACTCTAGGCACAGTCAGAGCAATATTCAATTTGAGGAAATTGCACTTGTAAAGAAATAATTTGAACACTCCTAAAATTTTTATTTGTATTAAAAAACTGGTCTATAGCTCATATCACTTGTCTTTTTCAAACAAGCATTTGAGTAAGTACCATGAGCCAGGTACTTATAAACATAATCTAACTTAATCCTTGGCACAAACCAAAAGGGAGACACTATTTTTCATGTTTTATAGATGAAGAAAATGAGTGTGAGTTTAAATATTTTCTCAGTGTATCACAGCTGGTAATTGGAACCCAAGTTTAATTCCAGAGTTTATATTCTTTCTACTCTACCACACTAAGGGTCTCAGAAAGCACTAAGACAGGTTTTCTTGCCATTGGTCTAAATGTCTTTTCCTGGCCTGGCTGGGTAGCTCAGTCAGAGTGTGGTCCGGATATGCCAAGCTTGCAAGTTCAATCTCCAGTCAGGGCACATAGAAGATACAAGCAATGAATGCATAAATAAGTGGAACAACAAATCAATGTTTCTCTTTCCTTCTCTGTCTCTCTCTGTCTCTGTCTCTCTCTGTCTCTCTCTCTCTCTCTCCCCCCCTTCCCTCCCTCCCTTTCATTCTCTAAAATCATTAAAAATAAATAAATAAATGCCTTTTCCTAAATTTAAGTCAAATTCTGTGCTCTCAAAAACAGCATTTGTTTAGATTTTTTTTGTAGCTCAAGCCTCTAATCTAAAATTACTTAATTTTTGCCTGGCTGGTGTGGCTCAGTGGTTGAACGCTGACCTATGAACCAGGAGGTCATGGTTTGATTCTTGGTCAGGGCACATGCCCAGGTTGTGGGCTCGATCCCCAGTGGGGGACATGCAGGAGGCAGCCGATCAATGATTCTCATCATTAATGTTTCTCTCTCTCTTTCCCTCTCTTCCTCTCTGAAATCAATAAAAATATATTTTAGAAAAATAAAATAACTTCATTTTTTGTTAAAATCTTTTAATTTTTAAATTTAAACCATGACCATTTCCTAATTCATTTTTACTTAATCTGGTTTTTTAAAGTAACATTTAAAATATACCTCAGAATTAAAAGGTTAAGGGATAAAGCAAAAAAATAAAATATATCTCATTATTTGGTTTGCTGCCTAAGATTTAGCCATTGGGAAGCTTCATGCCTTTCTTTCTGATCCTTAACAAATACACAAATAAAATCTCTCCTTAGCAATATTGTTATTGTGTATCTTCTATAATAATAAAAGTTTAATATGCTCATTAGACCGGACATCCTTCCAGACGACCTTCTGGACAAAGCCGGGGATATGAGGAAAGCCCGGGTCCTGGGTGACAGAGGGAAGCCGGTGCTGGCAGCCAGGGGAAGGCAGGCCTACTCTTGCAAGAATTTCGTGCATCAGGCCTCCAGTATCCTTATAATGGAATATATTCCTAGATAATTTTACATCTTGAATGTGTCCTTTCTGTTCCCAAACTATTCAAACTTATGCCTATCTGTTCAATTTATCATAGCCATTTTTCATTGTCATCGGAGTACAGAGCCATGAAAATATAAAAAACACCGTATGTGGTTTGACTAATTGCTTTAAGACACAAAATAGTGAAAAAGAGCATGGGTTTCGCCCTAACCGGTTTGGCTCAGTGGATAGAGCATCGGCCTGCGGACTCAAGGGTCCCAGGTTCGATTCCAGTCAAGGGCATGTACGTTGGTTGCAGGCACATACCCAATAGGGAGTGTGCAGGAGGCAGCTGATTGATGTTTCTCTCTCATCGATGTTTCTAACTCTCTATCCCTCTCCCTTCCTCTCTGTAAAAAATTAATTATATATTTTTAAAAAGTTAGGGGATATGTGCCAAACATTCCTGATAAACTCACTTATCATGAACTAGAATTCTGATAAACATGTTTCTAATGCTGTCATCTAATCAAGCACTCGGCACTCTGTCCCACTTGCAATGCAATCCAGGCCTCTTTCCCAGTCTTAATTTCCAGTACTTAATTTTAAGCACTAAGTCACATATAACATTCCTTTGGGTATGACCCTCAAGCCAGTAATTCATACATTGTTAATAGAGTATGCTTCTTTTAGATTTGGTAATAAAAATTATGATTTTATAAACTTTTTCACTCTTTTACTCAGCTGTTCATACTCTATACTTATTTATTTTTTTGTTTTGTTTGTTTTTGTTAATCCCCACACGAGGATATTTTTCTATTGATCTTTTAGCAATATTCAATTTGAGGAAATTGCACTTGATCTTTTAGCAATATTCAATTTGAGGAAATTGCACTCTCTCAAATTTTAGAGAGAGTGAAAAAGAGAGGGAAAGACAGAGAGAAACAATGATGTGAGAGAAACATTGGTTGTCTCCCACATGCACCCCGACCAGGACCCGGGCCAGGGAGGAGCCTGCAACCAAGGTACATGCCCTTGAAGGGAATCAAACCTGGGACCCTTTAGTCTGCAAGCCAATGCTCTATGCACTGAGCCAAACCAGCGAGGGCCAGACTCTGTATATTTACTACAATATAGTCAAAGCACTTAACCAAAGGACCAAAGTTCTGATGTCTGTGACAAATACACCTCAGAGCTACTGCCATGGGAAAAAAGATGTGTGGCTGCTAAGTCAGGGACTGAATTATAAAAGTCCTTATTTTATAACATCAACATTAAGCTAAGTTAGTTAAGTGTATAACTTTAAAATTCACATGGAATTTGATGAACCCACAAATATGAAAGGTCTTCCCAAAAACAGTAGAAAATAATTACTAAGGAGATGCTCCTATCACAAGAGCAAACTGAATATGAGGATTTCTTGTGTGCATTTGTGCCCAGTATGTGTATAAGTGTGCATGTGTGTCCTGTGTATGTGAAGAGATGCAAGAAAATGGAACGAAATTCAGTTAACTAGCATGCTGTGCTATTAGGCTGATTAAGCTGCTAAGAAGTTGCTTTACTCCAAAAAGTAGACAGGTTAACTGTTGGAAATTATGTTATTATTAGATAAAATTTATAGTATCTTGCAATTACATATCACTTTACAGTATACAAAATTGTTAAATATACATTCAATTTGATGCCCTGAAATAAAGAAATTGAACTCTTTTGCCTTCCCATTTCCCCTCCACCAAGGACAGAGCTAAGGAACACTTAATCAGAAAAGGTCATGTAAATGTATCAATCTTGTTTAGCAACAAATAATAAAGGGGACAAAGTCAGGACCTTGGAGGCGGCCACAGGGACTCAAAAGAAGAAGACTAGAATGTTAAATATAAAGAAAGCCCAGGGGTCACAAGAGAGTTAAGCATCAGAAGGAGCAGGTCCTGTTCACTACAGAAAAGGAGGGGCGCGCAACAAACATTCCACATTCTAAAATAAAATGAAAACATCATAACTGAAGAGCTGGAGTTGAACTTTGTGGTTTCTCAGAACACAAGTAGATGACCACCAACCATGGCTTCTGAATGAACTCAAAATTCAGGATACAAAATGCATCTGGTGGCAACGGAGAGTTTCCTTGGCCCTTTAGAAATTTAACAAAGGTCTTTTGAGGAGCTGCAATTTTACATAGTGGTGGCATCCTGGGAGCATCTATTCCATCAATCAAGTGTAATATCTTATAATTGTGGAAAAGTAGTTTCCGAGCGGGGATGAGCAATATCGATGGGAAGCCGATACTTGGGCCATCTCTTGGAGATTCCTGCTGAAAGGACTGCAAGTGTTTCTCCAGAGAAAGCACTTGCCTGGGTATGACTCAGGGCCGGGCAGGAATTCACACTATGAATCCGGGTGGTGGGAAGACGGAGAAGTATGCCTACAAAGATCAAAGAGCCACGAATGGAAAACACGCTAAAACCTTCCCAGTGGGCAGGCTGCCTCCCCACAGAGAAGAAGACCTCTTTAATCCTGAGTGTAATCAAGGAGACAAAGCAACAACCCTAGATGCCATCAGCATAGGCAAAGCAAAATGAGAGAAAAGAAAAACCTTCATTAAATTCACACATAAATAAAAAAGAACAAAAGCAGAGACAGGTAACAAAACAAAAAAAAAAGGGGGGGGGAGAGAGGAAAGGAGGAGCAATGCTCACATCAAGGGGGCTATCAACAACCCCCCACTGACGTTTCTCCACAGCACCACAGGTTACCTAATCTGGGCAGCCTACTATATACCACCCAAATGACAAAGGAGAGACTTGGTTTAAATCTGAGTGTTCTGCTGCTAGGAATGAGGTTATTTAGGATTACCATCTGGGTGATTCACTGAAATGTACGCACAGTGAGTCATGCCTTTAAATGAAGTCTCCAAATTCTGCCTGCTTGAAGATGAATTTAGTAATCTCTCTTGTAAGAGATTACTCAACAAGAAGGATTTAAGCTTATCTTTTAAAAAGGCATTTCTTCTTCCAAAGAAAATGGGAAACTCAGATACAAAGGAACTGAATTACCAGGAAGGAAAGTGTCTGGTTGTAGGTTGGGAGGCCCTAGAGTCTCGCTCATATAAAATAAAAATTAAATTAAAATAAAATAAAATAGCGAAGGTAAGAACTTAGGCAAAGCACAAGCAAGCTTCCCTTTTCTAACAGGGAACAGATACCCCATAAAAGCAGGAACCATTAACTCAGAATAAGGAGTAGAATGTCTCATATCTTGAAACCCCCAAAGGAAAACCACTCCCAGAGGAGATGACCTTAAAGATAGAGGATTCAGAGGTTCTTAGACCTGGAATCTGAGCCAAACTCTACTTTCTCAGAGACCTCACACCTACTCAGTAAAGAAATCCCAATAGGTCAACTGAATGAATAAAAAGAAATCCTTACCCAGTGAGACCACGTTCCCATAATTCTCTAACATCACTTCTCTGTAGAGATCCCTCTGAACAGGATCCAGGCATCCCCATTCCTCTCGAGTAAGGTGCACAGCCACATCCTCGAATGTCACAAACTCCTGAAATAATACAGCCTGGCTGCTCTTGGGAATAAGGCCACTACAGCATCATGGCCAGAGATTGAAGGAGATGATATAGAGACTCCAGTGTGTATTTATGTCAGGGAGGAGTGAGAACAAATTAGAATCTAGGGAATAAATTCCATAACCCTTTAACAATAAGCCCCCATCAAAACACTAGGGATAAAGAAGAAACAGTGTTTTCTGGTGGTGCTGAGAAGCTGGGAAGATGGTTTGTGTGGCGTCCAGGTCTCTGAAGAGGATCAGTTCTGAAACCAGAGTCTGTTACTAAAAAAATTCTAGGCAAGGTTTATGGATGGGGTGAGGGAAGGGCCACACTCAATAAGCAGCAACAGTCCCTGAGGAAAAGAAGGTTCCTCAGCTCACCTGGTACCTGGCTGTCAGGAGTGCAGTTGCCTGGTCTCCTGGGCTTCCCTCGTGGGGAAGAGCAGGCACCTGGGGAACAGGTGGAGCTAAGGGAGGAGAAAGGAGCCAAGAGTGAGAGCAGCCCTTCCCCAGGGCTCCCTTACAGAGGAGAGCCAGTAGGACCCTTCTTCACATCAACATTCTAGTAAAACCAATGAACATTTATCAGGTATTGAGTGTGTCTGCTCTGCTCCTTCTCAGCACTTGCATGTCCTACTACAAAAGTCTAGACCCATGATTCAGCATATTAAGCAATATACCCGTTTTGCAAATGGGCAAAGCAAAGCATAAGAACTTACAGCGACTTGTCAAGAGCCATGGTTACCCAACAGACTTCTGACCCTTTCCCAGACACTGTTCCATAATCGCTAAGCCTTTATCTTGTGAATGGGCACTGTCTCTGCAACTAGTGCGTCAGGCAGCTAAGAATAAGGAATGGCCATTTGTTTCCTCACAATCCTGTCCACACTCCCACAATGCCCCACAGCACTCTACATACCTAGTGTTGCTGACACACATTATTTCACTGCAGTTGGCTACAAGTATTCTGAGATAAGATTACGGAACAAAGGCAGTACAGGACAGATCAACCTACCTATATAACACATAAAAATGTTATTGTATAATCAATATAAGACATGTATACATTCATACAGGCTCAGCCAAGGAATTAAATGGGTGCTTTCTGGACCACCATTAAATTAGCCACAAACACTGCAGTTGCAACAGAATGGCCTGTGGCAAAGCAGGAAAGGTCATCCAGGAGGGAAGATACTAAGTGAAGGGAAGAGGGGGAGGGATAGCCCTAAACCTAAGAGGAAAGGAAAGCCAAGCGAGGATTGTGAGATGCGGCAAAAACGACACATCTTAGAAATGACTGTGGATGTGGTAAATGGGATGAAGCAAAGGCTGCATCAACAAAAAGCAGCTGGAGCAGAGTGACTACCATTCTGCCCATTAAGGAAAGACAGGCTGTCCTTAATAGAGGGGCCCAAGACCAGGACTGAACTGAGGCACACGAGCCCCTCCCTTCCAGACCTCCCTCTAAGGGACCATCTTCTTAGTGAAGTTCCTGGCCCAGAAGCCCCTCCACACTCCCATTCTCCTGGACGTCAGTGCTCGCTCTGCCTTACCCCCAGTGAGTCCCTGATCCATGTCGGCGTCCAGCAGGAACTGAGGCTCTGGGGACAGACCCTCAGACTGGGTCTCCAAAGACTGAAATTGGACCCTTGGTGATCCTGCTGCTTCCTGGACAGATATTTCCTCCATCCCCTGTTCTGGAGGGCAATGACCATCACTGTGGGGTGAGATTAGGAGAAATTACTTTAATAAGTTAAAATAGCCTGTAATTTCATATCCTGAGCACTTAGCAAAAAGTACCTTAGACACTGTAGATACTCAATAAAAATAGTTGATAATGATTAAGCACCTAAATTAAACAACGAATGTGTGGTATTTCCAAAAAAAAAAAAAAATCAAGAAAGTACAATTTAATACAGTAAAGATTTGTGAGGAAAGTTTAAAATAGTTGAGATTTACAAATTTCTTTCAAGGCTCAAGTCTGTACCCAGAGATATATGCTACTTAGGATTACTCATTATTTTTTTAAGAGCAGGCCCCTTGGGATTCCTTGGTAAACACACCGTCAGCCCACTTTCGATTACCTAACCGTCTTGACTCATAACAAAACCCCACTTTTGGGGATGGGACCCTCCGCTAACTCTGACGAGGCCGGCAGGCCTTTCCCCTCAACCCTGACAGCAACCCCGGGAAGAGCTGCGGTCCGGACAGATCGGACTGGTGTCCTTCCAACCCAAGGACGCGAGAGGGTTCCGTCCCCCTGACGGAAAGGGTTGTCTCCCTTCCGCAACCCCCAGCAAGGCCCTGGCGTCGGGGCGTCAGGCCTCTCCCGGCGCTGCCCTCCTCCCACCTCTCCGTTGGGGTGAAAACACGGCCCCAAAGAGGCGAGGCAAGCCACGGCCACCCGGCTGACACCCAGGCGCGGTCGCCGGGTGCTGACAGCAGGGTCCTCGGTCCGCGGGGCGAAGCCGGGCTTGAGGAGAAACAGGCCCTCGCACCACCGGCCCGCGCGCTCCCGCGGACGGAAACCGCCGCCGGCGGGACCCGCCGCCGCCGCCGCCCCCGCCTCCGCCCCGGCAGGCTAAAACCCGGGGCCGCCCCTACCGCGACCCCAGAATGGCTTCCGGGGACTCACCCGAGCGCCACAGCGGGCCAGGGCTGCCGTCCTGTCGCAGACACCTCTGCTCGCGGCCACCCGGGCCTTGGGGGAGTCGCTCTACGCCGCTTGGAGGGCGGTGCTTCTCGGTGGCATTTCCGGAGGCGGCGTCCGGCGGCCGGTGCCGAGGGCAGGGCCCCGGATGAGGGCCCCGGAGGAGGCCCACGGGAGAGGGTGGGAACCCCGGAGGTAGCTGTCGTGCCTTCTGCCCTCCTTCCCTGCCAACCCCGCCGGCTGCCTTTGTAGCCCGTACACCAGTAATGACGGACTGGGACTGCCCCGGCTTGCAGAGCGCCCCCTGCAGGCCCTTCCCCGCGTCAGCCAACCTTTGAGACTACCACCTGCAGAGGAGGACTTCCTGGAGGCAGCCAGGGGGAACTAGCAAAGGGTACAGAATACTCGTTAGGGAGAGGATTGAAGACTCTGATTATAGGAGGTGCACAGAAAATCGAGGATCGGAATCCTCTAAGGTTCTTGGCGGAAGTTGGGGCATTGAACAAACAGGAGTGGAAGAGAGAAACTGAGACTGGGAGAGAGCCACACTCCTGGGGGGAAGACTGGACTGTGCAGAAACAGGGATAGGTAAAGCACGGAGAACTTGGACAGGGGGGCCGGAGTGCTGAACAGGATCCCCTAACCTAAGGTATTATGATTTCAGGGATTCTTAGAGAATGTGCTGTCTTGTGAAACTAGATCTGCTAGGGACTGGCAGGTGTCTTAAAGAATTAAAAAAAAAATGATTTGGAAGGGATGTAGGTAGTACGGCTTTGTTTAAGCTCACAAATCAAACGTTATCCTTGAATGCTATTTCACATCAAATTAAATAAGAACAAAACTATGGCATTGTATATCTTTTTTTAAACAACATCAGCCTCAGAGATTCTGATATATGGTACCTTCCCTTTATTTCCTCCTTGAGTATCAATGGCATCAATCCCTAACAAAGAGTGGTAAGAAACAATAGCTACTACTTGGCTTCTGAGCAAAATTTTCTTTCAATGGTTTCCTCACATGATGCAGATGGAAACAACCAACTCATAAATTTTGTGATTTTTAGTGTAAACTATATAGCTTTAAAGAAAATGTATGAGTGCTTCATTCATTTTTCCTTTATGCCCACCATTGCACTAGGCATGGATCAATACAAAAGAAGTAAAATATCACACTAAAATTGATACATGCTCTAAAAATCTGACTACTTTGTCAACACTAGCACCATCATTTGTGAGCTTACAGGATGCCTTATCCATTGGACATACCTTAAACTAAGAAACCTATTTTATAGTCAAGGAGGTGTGACAATGAGCATGTAACCACAGAATTAATGGTTCTTACTCATTATTCAGAAACTAGAGACCTAGTGCATGAATTCGTGCACAGGTAGGGGGGGGGGGGTCTGGCCGGCCTGCCCTGATCAGGGCCAATCGGGCCAGGCTGGCCAGGGGAGGGAACATGGGAGGTTGGCCAGCCTGCCCCGCCCCTGATGGGGGGCGCGATCAGGGGTGGGGATGGCCAGGGGGAGGGACTGCAGGCAGTTGGAGGGCTGGCCCTGCCCCCGGTCGAACTTTGGTCGAACTCCCGGTGGAGGGGACAATTTGCATATTATCCTTTTATTATATAGGATAGCTAGCCTGATAGAACTGTGGAAAGGCACGTATTGAAGACCAGCTAAATTGCTCATATCAGATGCAGCACCTTGCATAGTTGGGTATACAGTATATGCATTGATATGCACTGCACCAATTACCTACATATATGGTATTGTGTCTCTAATAGAAAGACTACATGAGTACAGGAACCAAGGGGTCAAAACAGTGGTGGCACCCAGTAATCCATTTGTGGAATTTGGGCTTCCTGTCTCCAAACCTAGAGTCTACTGGGTTGTGGTCCAGATTCTCTAAAGAACATTTCTTTTAGGAGATACACTGTGTCCCACTGAACTGCAAACAGAACACCACCAGGCCACTTTGGGTTCCTGGTGCCAGTAGATCATTAGGCAAAGAATGGAGTTACTATAAATGTCCCCCAAGTCCTTGCCACACACACTACATAAATGGGAAAAACACCCAGTCAGCTGCATTCAATAACCTAGCTGCAATCACTTTAATGTAAAAATAGGGGGGGGGGGGTAGAGGGAAAAGGGGCAGGTTTATACAAAGAAAAACACAATGCATAATAATGTAATGGCTCTTAGAGATTACTTGAAACACTGGACAGAAATATGAGTAAGTATCTGGAGGAAAAAGTTCTGGGAATACAATGTCTTCAAGGAGGATTATAGGTTAGGGATCCAGCCAGTTATAAGGAGCAAAGACCTACTCAAGTGGATTATTGAAGAGTCATGGGAAAGTAGAAAGCAAAAACAATGGCAAACACAGCAAGGTCAAACCTCAAGGAATGGGACATTTCAGGGCGTGGAAGGTTATTCAGAATAGCACCTAGTCATTGGTAGCCCCTGCAGCAGGGACTATTCCTTTTGTGGGCTTTCCATTGCTGTGCTCAAACTTGTCTTGGAATTTAGAGTGGTGTCACAGTCATTCAAGGTGTCAGTTACTGTCTTATAAAAGATGAAGTTTCTTGAACTACTTATGAAGTAATAGTAAAAGTCATCATTATTCTGATAACATTTTGACAGCAAAAATGTCTCACATTTGACTTACTATAATAATTCCATTATTGTTATTATGAAACCTCCCTGGAAACATTATCCAAGCTCAAAATCTTATAACTTCTAGTATTGGAAAGAATGTCTGTTTGAAAATACTGCCATTCAAGTGGCAATGCATAATCAGGGTCCCCAGAGAAGCAATCACTTTGGTTTTGTGAAGCCGTTCATTGTTTTTAATAATTATTTTTATTAAAACCATTTTTGATCCCTAGCTGGTTTGGCTTAGTGGATAGAGTGTTGGCCTGCGGACTGAAAGGTCCCTGGTTCCATTCAGTTCAAGGGCACATGCCCAGGTTGTGGGCTCAGTCCCCAGTAAGGGGCGTGCAGGAGGCAGCCGATCAATGATTCTCTCTCATCATTGATATTTCTATCTCTCTCTCTCCTCTCCCTTCCTCTCTGAAATCAATAAAAATATATTTTAAAAATAAAACCATTTTTGAGGTATAATTCAAATACCCCACCATTCACGCAAAGTATGAAAGTCAATGATATTTAGTATGTTCACTGATGGTGCAACCATCATCACAATCAGTTGTAGAATATTCTCAAAAATAGCCATACCTAATAGCAGTCTCTTCCTATACCTCTCCAGCCCTGGGCAACCACTAATTTACTGTCTATTGACTTGCCTGTTCTGGACATTTCATGTGAATGGCATCACACAATAACTGATTTTTTTGTGACTGGTTTATTTCACTTAGCATATTTTCAAGATTCATTCATGTTGATGCATGTATCGGTACTTCATTCCTTTGTACCCAATAATATTTCATCCTGTGGACATATTACATTTTGTTTATTAATTTGATGAGTATTTGGGTTGTTTCTACCTTTTTACTATTATGGATTATACAGCTATAAACATTCATGTATAAGTTTTCATTTCTCTTGGATATATAGCTAAGAATGAGATTATTGGGACATATGGTAACTCTATGTTTAACAATTTAAATGCCAGGCTGTTTTCCAAAGTGTCTGCACTAGTCTTCATGTTTACCACTACAGTGTATTGAGGGTTCCAACTTCATATCCTTGCCAACACCTATTATCTGACTTTTTTATTATCGGCATCCTAGTGGGTATAAAGCGATATGTCATGGAAACCATTATGGACTTTACTTTGATTTTCCTCTTTTGCAGTTCCTCTGCCACAGACACACAATCACTAAGTAGTAGTATTGTTTGGTAATAACTAGAATCATTACAATTACTGCCATCAATAAGGAGAAGTAGGAGAAACGTATATCTATCAGAACAGGATGGTATCCAGGGAAACGTAACCCCCCTTTTCCTGAGGGTTAAGCTGAGCTGAGGAGAGATTCCCTCCCCAAAGCCTAACCCAGCGATTGGGGAACACAGATGCAAAGTCCTCCCGCATTCCTAGAGAGAACTCCGAAGCGCAGCCCAGTCCCGGAAGGCGGATGTTGACGCGCTTCCGGCTTCTGTGACTACACAAACAAACGCACAGCCTGGGTTTGGGGAAGCAGAGTGGTTGGGACCAATTTTCCGCTGCCTTTCGATTTCCCCAGTCATCTGCCTTTTGTATCCCAGCAACCCCAGAGTTCTCCGGGGTTCACGGTGAGACGTGGGTCCGACGGGGGAGGACAGGCAGGACCGAAGTGGATATGTACGTCGTTGTTGCGCGATCCGATCCCCCACCCCACCACCGCCCTGTGGAGGAGGGTCCACGTCCCTATCCCGCATCCCAGCCTCGGCGGTAGGAAGCGCCGCCATCTCCACAGCCCTGGATCTAAGCAGAAATTTTCGTTTCCGGTCTAGATGAGCTGTTTCTGGGACCGGGAAGAGACAGTCTCATCCTGGGTGTTCACCCCAATGGGTGGAGTGCAAAAATGACCCTAGTTTAATTTTGGGGCTTCCCACGGAAGCATTCCATGTGCTGTCCTTCTGATGAGAACTTTTTCCCCAGATTTCTTGGGACCCCAAGGTATGAAATGGGGAAGACCCTTGACACTACCGAGCTCCATGGGTGTTTTTTGTTGTTGTTTTAATGACAAGTTTAAGCCTCATAAGTGTTTGCAGATCATCTGCTCACCCCCAAAACCATTGCCGTTAATGGTGATTAAAGAGTGTTTGAAGCCTAGTGAAAAAAGTGATTTGGATGCAGTAGGAAAAGGTATACACTTCATTTCCTTTAAGTTTCTGAACTTTCTGAATTAAAAAAAAATCATTTCAGACATTAGTTTGGTTTTTCGGTTGTGGTAGCTGAGCTTGACTTGGTGCAGTGAGTAGTGAAAGGAGTTTGTGGCAGGGTAGTGGAAAGTGGGTTGGGCCATTAGATGACTAATTATCAGTTGTTCTGCCTGTCACTGATTACTAGGATGGTCTTGAACACCACCAAATCTCAATTTGGTACTAAGTAAAACAAACTGGATTATTTAGGAAATTCATTGATAGTGATTTAACTGAAAAATCCAACTAGGCCAAACCTAATGCCCCATCTCCATTTCCTGCAGTGTTACCAGAATAAAGAAAGATACTTTATTTTGTTGAGAGAGAAGGTCAAGGGGTAGGGGATCCCTTCCTTCCTTCTCCCCCCCCCCCCCCCCCCCCGCCCAAGAAAAACATACTTATGCAGGTCATATGCAATCAATAAATGAATTGTGGAGAATACACTGAAAGCAGATCATTGAAACCTTACTATTTGCTGGAGAAATAGGTTGGTTACACAGTGTAATCTACACTAATAAAAGAGAAACAGGCAAATTGACCACTCTGCTACACCCACCAGCTAATCAGGAGCGAGTATGCAAATTAACCCAACAAAGATGGCAGCGACCAGGGAGCTGGAGCGAGCAGGAGGCTTGGGTTTCCCCCAGCGATGGAGGAAGCCAAGCTTCCCTCCCGCCCTGGCCAGCCCTGGCCTCTGCTCAAGGCTACAAAGTTTCAATTATAGAAGATAAATAAATCCTAGATACCTGCTTCCAGCTGGCCCTGGCCTCCGATCAAGGAGGTGCTAGAAAAAAAAAAGAAAGAAAAAAAGGAGGGGCTGGGAGCCTGGATCGCGGGGGTGTGGCCAGCATGAAAACAGCCCTCAGCTCCTCACCCAGGCTGACCAAACTCCCATGGGGTGAGGGTCCCTGCTGGGGGGCTTGGCCAGCCTGCAAACAGCCAACAGCCCCTCACCCAGGCCAAGAGGGGAGGGCAGTTGTGGGTGATCAGGCCAGGATGGGACGGCAGCTGTGGGTGATCAGACTGATGGGGGGCGGGGCCATTGGGGGTAAGCAGACCAGCAGGGGGGCCAGTTAGGGGCGAGCAGGCTGTCAGTGGGTGTCAGTTGGAGGTGATCAGGACAGCGGGGGGGGGGGGGCAGTTTGGAGTGAGCAGGCCAGCAGGGGGGCAGGAGGGGGTGAGCAGGCCAGTGGAGAGGGAAGGTGGGGGCAAGCAGGCCAGCAGGGGGGGCAGTTGGGGATGAGCAAGCCAGCAGGGGAGGCAGTTGGGGGCGAGCACACTGGCACAGGGGGCAGTTGGGGGTGATCAGGCTGGCAGGGGGGCGCATTTGGGGGCAAGCAGGCCGGTGGCAGGGGACAGTTGGGGGTGAGCAGGCAGGCAGGCAGAGTGGTTAGGGTCAATCAATCAGGCAGTTAGGAGCCAGGAGTCCTGGATTGCAAGAGGGATGTCCGACAGCCGGTTTAGGCCCAATCCCTGTAAACCAGCAGTAGTACATCCTTCAAGGGGTCCCAGATTGGAGAGGGTGCAGGCCAGGCTGAGGGACACCCCCCTCCCCCGTGCACGAATTTTGTGCACCAGGCCTCTAGTCCTATATAATAAAGAGGTAATATGCAAATTGACCATCACTTCAACACACAAGATGGCTGCCCCCATGTGGACACAAGATGGCTGGCAGGGGAGGGCAGTTGTGGGCAATCAGGCCAGCAGGGAGGGCAGTTGGGAGGGACCAAGCCTGCAAGGGAGGGCAGTTGGGGGTGATCAGGCCTGTAGGTGAGGGCAGTTAGGGGTGACCGGGATAGCAGAGGAGGGCAGTTGGGGGCAACCAGGCCAGCAGGGGAGGGCAGTTGGGGGCGACCAGGCCTGCAGGGGCGTAGGCATCAATCAGGCTGGCAGGGGAGTGGTTAGGGGGTGATCAGGCTGGCAGGCAGAAGCGGTTAGGGGCAATCAAGCAGGCAGGCAGGCGAGCGGTTGGGAGCCAGCAGTCCTGGATTGGAGAGAGTGCAGGCTGGGGTGAGGGACACACACACACACCATGCACAAATTTCATGCACCGGGCCTCTAGTAGGAGATATGTAAGTAACTAACCCATTGCCACATTATTTATGTATTTTAAACCTGCTGCTATAGTATTTCTCTCATTCAGAAGTTTCATAAATAACCTGATAGTTGCAATGTAACAAAATCTGTTAATAAATGACATGCCCTTCTAAGTACTGAAATATCAGGCCCATAATGAATTTGTTGAACTGTCTACACATGGGCAGAAAATGTTGACATTTTATTCGAACAAATGTTTTTTAAATGTCTGTGGGTTGCAAGGAACAATGAAAGTGATTTAAAGGCAACGATGAAAGCAAAAGAGTATTTTTGAGGAGTAATCTAGTTGAAATAAGGTATGAAAGCATTAAAAATTAAGTTTCAGGGTAAGAGCTATCAAAATATTACATACCAAACTAATGATGTAGATAGTGATTCTAAAGTCAAGAGATGACTGGATGTTAGGATCATTCAAGAAATGTAAAATAAAACCCAGCCTTTCCACTGCTACTTGCCCAGAATGTGAGCAGGAAAACATCCAAGAGGACCTCTCCAGGTCAGAGAGGAGTGACTATGCTCCTGACCTCAGCCCTGCATCTTTGAGTTTCATGTCCTTGAAGTCCCTTCATTTTGATTCATACTGCCATTCTGGGGGGCTGGAGGGGAAGGGGCTCTAGGAATGTGTTATCTCCCCTTCCCCACCTTTAAAACTGTGACCAAGATGTCAAAAAACCAAGATTTCTTTTCCTCGATCTTCTTAAAATACCTGTCAGAATGGAATTTTCAGAAAATATATCACTAAAGATTAAGGGAAATAGAGTGACTAGATGGCAGTGTAACAGCATTGTTGGGGCCCTGGGCTTCAGGCTAGGGTTTGAGTACTGCACTACCTATATGTTATTTTAATCTTTCTCAGCTTCTCTTTTCATCTATAAAATAGGAATGATAATCCTATGTACTTTATTAGGTTTCCACGGGTATTAAATGATCTGAGTATGTAATGTGCCAAATAAACGTGGTACGCAGCTAACATAAATGGCCATTGTTCAGCATTTACCACGTTACAACCATTGGATTTAGTAAATTGGCTTCATGAGTACTTGTATCAGGAGTTAGCATCATAACAATTCAGTGTTATTTTTTTAATACTTCTTATTAAATTTTTCTACCTTATAGGTTTGCAAAACCAATCTCATAAAACATCTAGGACAGAAAAATATATATATATAATTGATTTTTTACAGAGAGGAAGGGAGAGGGAGAGAGAGTTAGAAACATCGATCAGCGGCCTCCCGCACACCCCCTACTGGGGATGTGCCCACAACCAAGGTACAATGCCCTTGACCGGAATCGAACCTGGGACCCTTGAGTCCGCAGGCTGATGCTCTATCCACTGAGCCAAACCGGGTAGGGCCTGTTGTCATTCTTAATGTTCCTTCCTGGCTCTTGACTTCTTTATTTTCCTAAACACAGAGTGGGTGGGCTAGAGAGGAGGTGGGACAGTTGGTGAAGAGCAGAGAACCTCCAAAGTCCCAAATACTCCCAGCATCAATTTGAGACGCCTGGAAGCTGCTAATGGCAAGCTGTATTAGATGCTGCAGGGGCAATTAGAGGGCACCAAACCATGGTCTTTGCCCCTTACTAGAGGGAAACCCTTTGAGGAAGACAGACTTGGAGATGACAACCAACTAAAATATAAGCAGAAAGAATAAAATGCTAAGAACCGGGCCTAGCCCTAGCTGTTTTGTCTCAGTGGATAGAGTGTCGGCCTGTGAAATGAAGGGTCCCAGGTTTGATTCCTGTTAGGGCACGTGCCTGGGTTGCGGGTTCGACCCCCCCAGTAGGGGGCATGCAAGAGGCAGCCAATCAATGATTCTCTCTTATCATTGATGTTTCTATCTCTCTCTACCTCTCCCTCTCTGAAATAAATAAAAATATATTTAAAAAATAAAAATGAAAAATAAATAAAAACCGGGCCTAGCCCTAGCTGGTTTGACTCAGTGAATAGAGCATCAGCCTGGGGACTAAAGGCTCTCATGTTTGATTCTGGTCAAGGACACATGCCTGGGCTGTGGGCTTGATCCCTAGTAGAGGGCATTCAGGAGGCAGCCAATCAATGATTCTCTCTCATCATTGATGTTTCTATCTCTCCCTCTCCCTTCCTCTCTGAAATCAATAAAAAATATGTTTTTAAAAACTGGGCCTAGGGAGAAAAAAAAACAAACAAAAACTGGGCCTAGGGAGAAAAAAACACACAAAACTGGGCCTAGAAAGGGAGTGGGTGGAAGGGCATTCCAGCCAAAGAGAACAACATGGTCAAAGGCAGGAGGCTTGTGGTGTGCTGTGGGAATGACAGAGTTCTCAAATGGAGTAGGTTGGGGACTAATGGGAAAAGGCTTTGACAGCTAGGAGTCAAAGGCTATTCAGGAGCACTTTAAACAGAGGCCTGGGATGGGAAGACTACTACAAAGATTTAGAAGTTTGCCTGGAAATAGGGAAGTGAGATGTGATTTTGCGAGAGGAAAGTCTTTTTTGTTTTTAAATGTAGGAAAGATATGACTGTTTATAAAGAGAAGGAATCTATGTCCATCGCTGCCACTCTCATTCTTCCTTCTTCAAAGACGGCAGGAGGACATTAGAGGAGACTGTGCTTAATTTATATCTCCTCCACTTCAGGAGTTTCACTTCTTGTTTTCTTTTCCTTCTGTATCTAAGGAACTAGTGTTCCTAGTATCATCAAAATTCACAGCCTACATGTTCCTCTGTCTCTGGAATCTGACCCCACCAAAGCATCTTCTGGTTTAAATATTCTCCTTCCCATTTAATCTTTCTCTTTATAAACATACTCATGTGTGTAGAGAAGAAGAGGGGAGCCTTGTTGCCACTGGGTGAGGGTGGAAGTTCAGGTTACCCACGTGGTCTCCACTGATACCAGCCTAGTGAGCCCACTCAGCCTTTGCTGATGGAAGTAGGAGTGGGGCCATCGTTTTTTCTGTGGTGTTGAACTGTAGTAGTGTGATTGTTGTCTAAAAGTTTTCTGTCCTGCTAGGTGGCCCCTTTCCTGAAGAATAAACCAAAATCCATTTTCCTCTACTTTTGGAATGTATTTTTAACCATAGAAGGTCCTCAACAGATATTTTTTTAGTACAATGATAAATGAATGAATGTAGATCAGGGTCTCTTTTTCCCATTTATATCTGGCTTTGAAAGGTCACAGAAATACAGTGTTAGAGGTGGACAGGCCCTTAGAGTCTATTTAATCCAACCACATCACCTTTCACATGAGAAAAACAAGGCCCAAGAGAAAGCAGGGACCTGCTCAAGTTCGGTTAATAGTAGGAGAGCCAGAGCTAGAAACCAACATTTAGTTTACAGTAAAAAACACATTCTCATCATAAAGCCTAATAATGCAGGCACTCGGGCAGGCTGAGTTTCTTTACTCTTCCTACTTAAGGGGTGCCTACCTTTTCCTGTGTTGAGATTAGTTTTTTAGTTCCAACTCTGCTAACAGGTTCGGTAATCTTGGATAAATTACTGAACTTTTCTGGATCTATTTTATAAGTGAATTCTTATCCTTGCTGCTCAGGTTTTGGGACTGCAGAAACCAGGCAAATAATCCTTCAAAGCCATAAGGACCCCCAACTAGAAACTCCTCTTTCCAAAGAAGAGAATTAATGTTGAAGAATGAGAGACAAGATTAGGAGAGAAAAAACTGTTCCATGACCCTAGAGGACAGGAACGATGCACCAACAATACATTTTCCACAACTGCTTCTGCCCTGGTTTGCTCAGAGGGCCTCAGAGGAAATCCTGGGAAGCTGTCATAAATTATTTAAGGGCATGCTCCAGGCTTCTCATTCCTGGACTAGGACTGGCTAGGGTCTCAGGATGGAAGGCAGTCTCTCAACCTCTTGCTCTTCTCTTAAGGGAGAGATATGGCTCCCTTTTTTGGTGAACACCTATGCCAACTGAAAGCCACGCTGAGAGGCTGGGAACATGCAAAGTCACCCCTCCTCTGAAAAGATGGTATGGGGAGGGAAGCTCAAGGAATTTGCTATCAGAATGGGAGAATTAGAAAGCTGTGAAAACATAGGTACAGACTTTCTTTTCTCTCATTGTAGTGGAAAGCACTCTCTAGATTAGGATTTAGGAGGCCTGAGGTTCCAGGCTCCATTTGAGAGTTACAGTCAAGTCATAATATCATTGTGCCTCCATTTCTTCATCTGTAAAATGGACTATCCTGCTCGTTTTCTCTGCAGCACTTTTGAAGATCAGATGACAATGCTTTGGAAATTTAAAGCACTATATAGAGTATAAATACTCATAGAGCTACATAAGGAAAGATACTCCACATGCTGCAGATAAGAGCTTAAGCTTCAGAGTTGGGCACATTAGGGTTTCAAACTTGACTCCAACTCTCAGTACCTATCTGACTACGGACAATTTATTAACTTTCTGAAGCTCAGATTGCTCAACTGTAAAATTGGGATGCACTCCTAAGCAGTTATTGTAAATATCTGATAAGTCATGTGTTATGGACTGAATTGTGTCAACCCCAAATTCATACATTGAAGTCCTAACACCCTGTGTGGCTGTATTTGGAGGCAGGGCCCTTAAGGAGGTTAATTAGGGTTAAATGAGGTCATAGGTAGGGCCCATGCACATGTGAGGACACAAGAAGAGGCAGCTGTTTGCAAACTGAGAGAGGCTCAGTAGGAACCAACTCTGCAGACACCTTGATTTCTGATTTACAGCCTCCAGAATAGTGAAAAAATCGATTTTATTGTTTCAGCTACCCAGTCTGTGGCATTTTGTTATGGCAGTCAGAGCAGACTAACACACTATGTAACGTACTTAGCACAAAAAAAAACATTATGAGGTGTACGATATATATAACTTTTTCTCTTAGAAATAAGATTATACTATTGTCCCAATGGTTTGTTAAGGTTGTATATCTAGACCTAGTGATGAGTTCATGCTAATCCAGTCATATTCTCTCTCCTGGTTGTCCTCATGACCAGTGATATTTGTAGTATTTCCAGCCAAGGTTAAAACAAAGCAGTTGCCATACTGCATCAAACTCATGATTTATCATGCTCATCATTTCGTCTGTCAGAGGTACCAAGGGACAGATGTGTTGTGAAGAGGAAAAATTGTCATTGACATCAATTCCAAAACACACAAGTTCCTCTATTTTGGTATTCACCCTTTAATTTCCCTAATGTTTTAGTCTGCTATTTTTTCTGTATCTCTGTAGGCATGTCATTAGTTTAACTACCCATGGGGCAAGAGTACTTGTTAGTTTTTCTCCTTATCTAATTCTGATTTCAAGGATTGTCTCTTAGTTCTACTACCTGTGACTTGGCAGGTTCAACTCTGTGAACACCCTAAATTTTGTAGTTTCCTTTTTCTGAAATTTCTTAAAGTTCTGTTCTTTCTCCTTTGGTCCAAACCACCAGAGCTGCATTTTATGGTGAAGTCATCCTATACAAGGGCAGAAAAATGCTAGTGTCTTATGTTTTGTCTTTAACGCCTTTCCTAATGGGACCATCATTTAGGTAAAGTCAAAGCACCGAGCTGGACTGGGAAGAGGGAGGGAAATGTGGGAGGTTTGTCCATATCCTGCTGGGGGCAGTGACTAAGCAGCTTGTGTCCCCTCCACCACCTGCAGCTGGGAACTCAAAGCTGCGTGGCTGGGCCTGAAGAGGGACTTCAAGCTGAACACAGGACCTTCGGGACAAATAGAACAAGTCTGACGGAAAGTGCATCCCATTCCCACTCCCTCCCCTGGAGCTCCACCCCATTGGTGTCCCCTGGGAATCCAGCAGGTCTCATGGTCTAGGGGTCCCCTGAGCCTTCCTCTATAAATCTAGGGGGCTCTAATCTCCTTCTCACTCTGTGGATAATACCAAGGTTAAGAAGCATCCACTGAGAAAGAAGTAAGGAGCTGATAGGCAATCTTAGCCTCCTGGAGGAAAGGTGCAAGTCACAGATTTTGAGAACTAGCGCATGACATCTGTTTCTAATTGTTCCTTCTGCAGAGAAAGGACCCCAAGCTCATGACCTTACTTAGGTGGCTGTTACTTTTGTAAAGTCAACACAAATTTTTGATAGACTCAGTCACAGGCTTCCTCTCTGCGCCAGTACCTTAGCAAACATTTCTATAAAATTCAACCAACATGCTCGGAGCACCTATGCACTGAGGTGACTGCAATGCACATTATACTGTTCGGTTCCTTTTTGCCTTCAGTACTTTCTAACATTTTCATATTAAAAAGGATCAGGAAATAGCATCTTGAACAAACAAATCCTGCTCTAACTTGCCCAAACTTGAGCAAACAAAATATGTGACCCTAATGTTTTTCCCTTTCCTTTTGGAAATGTGTAAGGGACGGCTGTGATAAATGTGATGACTGCATGGAAGCAAAATATTTTTCAGTCAAAAGTTCAAATCTTAAAACTCTTAACCTTTTTTTCCCCCCTGCAACTAGGAACAAGGAAAGATACAAGACTACAGATCAACATAGTTTCTACCTCAGAAACAAGTTTCTGGAATCAGCTGTTAAAAGTGGAAGAGGCTGCCTTAGAAGGCAATGAACTTCCCAATCTTTGAAAGGATTTCATGCAAAAACTGGATAGTCAGTTGCCAGAAAATGCTTTCTCCAGTTCAACAGTTATTAAGCCTTGTTACATGCACATGCTTACAAAGTGAATGGGGATTCTTCCACTGGATTTGATGCTCCCATGAGACCCATTACAATTCTAAGATTCTATAATTGTATGATTTTATCATATATTTGATCAAAAATGTTTTTCACACCGATGAGAACAACAGTTTCACCACTCTGTAATATTTGATGTTTATAAGACGGAGTATAGTTTAGTGCTTAAGATCTTAGCTTTTGGAGGAAACGTGATCTGGGTTCAAATGCTATTTTGCCATGGAGAGCCGTGTGATTTTGGGCGAATGAATGAACTATTCTGAACCTCAGTTTTTCCCAGCTGTAAAATGAGTGCTAATAAGTGAAACCACCTCATAATGTTGTGAAGATTGAGATGATCCGCAAAATGCATTTAGCATGTTGTAAACATGCTAAATGCTCAATAAATATTAACACTAAGCTTTACTGGTTATTATTCTCAAGTCTCATATCTGATCTTTTGCTCTGTGATTCTATTTGCAGGAGACAAGAATCTCCTTAATGCTCCTGAGAAGGACTTTTGACAGAGTTTGCATTAAGTTAGTGGTTATTTGTCCCAAGTGTGTCATTTTCTCTTTACAAGCAATCAGTGACTTTCAGCAAGAATTCCATAATCCTTTTATTATTTTCATTTTTTTCACCAAAGTTTACCCAAGTCAGTACATCCCTTTCCACCTGTATGCCATCCCAGTTCACCATAGTGAACATCTCACAATTGAACCACCACCACACGCCAGGGACTACCAATACTTCACCCACCATTAGTGAGGGAGTCCTCATTGCCTCATGGACACCCTCCAGTGGTCAACCTCCTAGGACAGCTCACAGCACCAAATGTTTTAATCAGGTTCCCTAAAACAGAGCCTAAAACAGGGATTCAGAACCTCATGATTGGTTAAAGGTATGCTCTTCAGGAAAAATATTTGCGAGAGGGAATGAAACCGATCAAGAGGGCAAGAGTCAAGCATGGACACAGTCTCAAGGTCTAGCCTCATCCTGATCCACAAAGAGTGGCTTGGGAAACATAAACTACATTATAGTTTTCCCCTGCTTTAGGCAAGTGAATCAACCTTTTGTACCTCCCTATCAGTCAGTCACTGGCTGGAGTGGGGACGGCAGATTAACTCTTGGATGCTGCAGCTCCCACCATCTGAGGACAAGTCTCTAGAATCTTTGGAGAAGGGAAGAGCTGTGAGCACTTAGCAGCCTAAACTCTGGGCAGCTTAGTGGATAGGTGTGCCAGTCTGGCTAGAGGAATCTGGACAGGACAGCAGTGTACAACACAATCAACAAGTTTAATTTGGTGTTTATTGTACGCTAGGCAGTCAGCAGAAGCAGGACTTCAGCAGTGCCCAAAAGCTCTTTCCCTTTCTCTAGCAGACTCAAACCTTTTTTCCATGCCATCTTCTTTTGCCCACAACTCCTACCCAGACCATGACCTTCCTGCTCCTAATTACTGTTTACTTTCAAATCCAGCTGCAATGCAAATTGAAACTCATTCTACATGTCATTATCCTGCGGGGACATCTATCTCCAGAGCAACTGGGAATTAGTATACATATTGCTTGGACGACAATTCTTTTTTTTTTCTTTTCTTTTTAAATAGATTTTTATTGATTTCAGAGAGGAAGGGAGAGGGAGAGAGAGAAACATTAATGATGAGAGAGAATCACCCATCGGCTGCCTTCTGCATGCCCAACACGGGACTGAGCCCACAACCCGGGCATGTGCCTTTGACCAGAATCGAACCTGGGACCCTTCAGTCCGCAGATCCATGCTCCATCCACTGAGCCAAACTGGCTAGGGTGGGACCATAATTCTATGGGCATAGCTACCCTGATTCTTGCGGATAATAGAAAAGAAGAAAAGAAAAAAAAAGTCCATTTGGCCTGTGTTCTTTATTCCCCTAAGGTCCCGATCCCCTCCCCTCAAGATGTGACTAGCCAACAGTTTCTACTGAATTGAAAAACTTAACTCCTCTTTCTAATAGCTAATCTGATGGTAACAGAATCAAAACAAAACCAAAAAAGTCGAGTGTGTTTCCTGGAGAAGTTGTAGATTGAATAAGATAGTAAGGAACACATACCATTCGGCCTCTGAACCCAATTTTTCCAAAATACAAATCCTTAAGTCAATTTTTTTCAAAGGGTTTAATACTTACTATGGGAACAATGACTGGAGCCTTCTATTGGCCAGGACAATCATTTCTAGGGGAGGTTCATTGCTAAGGTACCAAAACAAGTATCATGCTGAAGAGTTCTCTTTCTTTACCTGTGCTCTTCCCTGAATAGATAAGCTGTCAAGGCAGAAATTACAAACAAAGCTTATTTCTACTGTATCCATGAGGCTTCCCCAGTGTCAGTGTTCTGACATTCAAATGAAGAATAAGTGCTACTTGAAGGTTTTCCTTCACCCATAATATCCATGGGTTCTCTCTCTCTCTCTCTCTCTTTTTTTTTACTGCCCTGACCGGGAATTGAACCATGACCTCTTGGTTCATAGGTTGACACTCAACCACTGAGCCATGCCGTCCGGGCACCATGGGTTCTCTTTTGTCTACATTCTCAAGCATGAAGATGCTAATAAAAGCATTTCTCCTTGGGAAAGCAAACAAATTATCTATTTCTTGTTCTCCAGTGTTCCTAAATTCTAACTGAAGGATTTCAGTTATGTATCTGGAGGTTTTATGGTTAAGCTGAAGTTACTACTACATTCATCATAGGAGTAGGATTTCTCTTCAGGAAAGCTTGTCTAAATTGAGTAAGAGCGGTGCTACAACAGAAACATCTATACACTTAAGGTATTTATGGAATCTGTCCTCTCATGACTTCTCAGATGTTTGAAGAGGCTACAACTCCAAGTGAAACTCATTCCACATTCTTTACATTGAAAGGGTTTCTCACCAGAATGGATTCTCTGATGTTGATTAAGATGTGACTTCAGAGTGAAGCCTCTGCCACATTCATTACATTGATAGGATTTCATGTTGGAATAGGTTTTTTGACGTTGTTTTATGTGAGAACACTGGCCAACATTTTCTCTACAAAGATCACATTTACAGGTTTTCTCTGCAGTATGAGTTCTGTAATGCTGAATAAGGTCAGAACTATAATTAAAGGCTTTGCTACATATATCACATTTATAAGGCTGCTCTTGTAACTCAATCTTCTTATCTTCAATCACTGTTAAGTTCCAACTATATGCTTCCTCACAAATGCCATTTTTTTCTTTTTTCTGACCCATGTGGAGCACCTGATGTTCAATGAGGCTAACATACTGAAAAAAGATTTCTCCACATTCATGACACTGATGGGTTTTCTCTCTAGAATGAAGTCTTAGATGCCCAGCAAGGTGTGAACGCCTCCCAAAACCTTTCCCACACTCGTTACATTTAAAGGGTCTCTCCCCACTGTGCACACTCTGATGCTGAACAAGATGGGACCTTACTCTAAATGCTTTCCCACATAAATGACAGGTATAGGGTTTTTCGCCAGTGTGGACTCTCTGATGCTGAGTTAGGTGCACACGTTGATTATAGCTTTTCCCACACTCATCACACCTAAATGGTTTCTCTCCAGTGTGTATTCGCTGATGTTGGATAAGATGGGCACTCTGAATAAAGCTTTTCCCACATTCATTACATTTATGTGGTCTCTCTCCTGCGGAGGATTTTTTGTGGACATATGTGACTTCATTGAAATTTATCCTCTTTGAAGAGGGTTGTCCTACTATCTCTTTCATGGGAATTCCCTGCTTTCTATCCAACTTGCCTTCTCCAAAATCTTGAACTTGAGAAACATTTTTTTTTATTCTTCCAGATAGTTCCATGTCTGCTTCTGAAAATTCTAAAATTTTCTTCTTAACATTCAATTTTGTATTCTTACTTCTTTTGTCATTGCCTGAAAAAATAAAGAGGAAATGCAAATGTCATCAGTTCCTTTATAGAAGAAAAATAAGCTGTCAGAAAAAGGAAATAATCAAATGAAAATATGATGTAATGGGAGTAAAAAAGGGGACGCATAGATGTACTTGATGCAATTTAGTTCTGGCCAGTGTGGCTCAGTTGGTTGGAGTCTCATCCCATGAATTGAAGGGTCACGGTTTGATTCTGGTCAGGGCACATCCCTACGCTGCAAGTTTGTACCGACTGATGTTTCTTTCTTTCTTTCTTTCTCTCTTTCTTTCTTTCTTTCTTTCTCTCTCTCTTTCTTTCTTTCTTTCTTTCTTTCTTTCTTTCTTTCTTTCTTTCTTTCTTTCTTTCTTTCTTTCCTTCCTTCCTTCCTTCCTTCCTTCCTTCCTTCCTTCCTTCCTTCCTTCCTTCCTTTCTTTCTTTCTTTCTTTCTTTCTTTCTTTCTTCTTTCTTTCTCTCTCTCTCTCTCTCTCTCTCTCTCTCTCTCTCAAATAAAAAATAAATAAGTAAGTATAAATATCAATTTAGTAATATGTATTGATAGCCATAAAGATGTTTTTGGCCTTTCATCCACTAATACCACTTCTGGGCATCTATTATGAGAAAACAACCCTAAATACTGAAAAAGGCATAAGCAGAGTTATCAAAGTGAAATTTTAGAATTCCAACTGGGGAACAGTTGAATAAATTATGATGTCTCCACACAATAGCAGATTATCAAAAATAACAAATAGGAAGGTCAAGCAACACTAGAAAATGTATATGTCTAATTTTTGTGTCCTATGAGTATAACTACATAAAAATAGGCTATAAGCCAAGCTGGTGTGGCTCAGTGGTTGACTGTTGACCTATGAACCAGGAGGTCATGGTTTGATTCCCAGTCAGGGCACTTGACCGGTTTGCGGGCTCAATCCCCAGTATGGAGCATGCAGGAGGCAGCCGATCAATGATTCTCTCTCATCATTGATGTTTCTTTCTTTTCCTTTCCCTTCCTCTCTGAAATCGATAAAAAATATATTTAAAAATAAAAATAGGCTTATGAAAAAGGATAGAAGGAAATCCACTACACAATAATAATTCTGTTAGGATGGTGAGATTATGTGATTTTTTTTCTCCCAATTTTTTTTCCTCCAAACTTCCTATTATTTTAAAGTAAAATAACTAAATTGGAAAAAGTTGGAAAAGGGGAAGAAGCAAGTAAGAGAGTCCAACTCCTCATTTACTAGACTAGAAAGTAAATAGATAATGTCTAAAATTGATGAATAAAGCAATAGCAGGATTATTTAAAACTAGAAGCCAGGTGCACAAAATTCGTGCATGGGTGCGGTCCCTAGGCCCGGCTGGCTATTGAAGCATGAGCGTCTGGCGTGGAAGGGCAGGTCCCAGCTGACCACTGGGCCCGGGGCAGCACATGGGCCATTGGGACCCCTTGCACCCACCTCTGCCTGAGTCACAGCACCCGAGTCCCCATGTGGAGATGCGGAGAGCATGGCTGGATGCCATGGGCTGGGGCGCAGCGTGTGCCTCTGGGCCGCCCAGCGGCACCGCACAGAAGCCAGGCAGGGAGCACACTCTCTCCTAGCATGAACCCATGGGGAGCCCAACCATCCTCTGCAGTCCCAACAGCTGCGGCCTGGCTCACTCAGAAGAAGCCATGAAGGTGTGGGGTGGGCTCCTCGTGGGCGCCCGGCACCTGAGCATGGGGGGCTTCCCCAGCGTGCAAGCTCTGGCATCCTGGGGGAGGGTAGCAGGGGGAGTGAGAGCAAGCTCAGCGGACACCCCACATTCTCACTGCACCTCCATCGCCACCACCCCCACCCCTAGGAAGGGGGCGAGAGGTCGCAGTGTGTCGCTGACGCCCGCCATGTTCTGCACCGCCCTCTGGTGGTCAGCGCATGCCATAGCGAGTGGTTGAACTCCTGGTCAAACGACTACCTGAGGGGACAATTTGCATTATTAGGCTTTTATTATATAGGACTAGTGAGCTGGTGCACGGATTCGTGCACATTGAAAGGAAATTAATTAGAAGGTGGCTGGCGGGGTGGGACTGGGCAAGACAGGCCGGACACACCATGGAGCCAACCTCCCGTGGTCCCTCTTGGCCGTCCACACCTGGGGCAGCGCCACGGCTCAAAGGGTGTTTGCAGAGTGAGCGGGATCCCTCCAGCAGGTGGGGTCTCTTTGCCTGGCCTGTGGGGATCTGGCCGAAACCGGCTCTCCAACATCCCCCGAGGGGTCCCAGATTGCAAGAGGGAGGTTCTCAGGTGACACACCCCAGAATCGGGCTTCCTACTCTCTGGTTTTGGGGTGTGTCACCCAAGAACCACCACTGCCAAGTCACTGCAGCTTGGCACTCCTGTGTTAAGCATTTGCCCCCTCGTGGTTCTGATGCTTAGCCTTTTATATAGAGAGATATGGAATTACTGGAAGAAAATAGAGGTAAAAGCAAGTACCTCTGGAGAAAGGGAAGTTGGGATAGAGGAGAGGGCATAGGATTTTGCCTATTGATTTGACAATTACATTATCCTATATAATAAAAGGCTAATACGCAAACAGACCGAATGGCAGAACATTGTTATCATGTGTGCTGACCACCAGGGGGCTCGCGCAGAACATGGCAGGCGTCGGCAGCAGGCAGCAGAGTGCAGAACATGGTGGGTGTTGGCTGCAGCGGGATGGTGGGGCAGGTGAGGAGGAGCGCCAGACCAAGGGGAGGCACAGTCGCTGTCATCAGGGCGAGCCTCTGGTGGTTACTGAAAATTCTTTGCTCCTGCGTACTGCAGTCCCACCCAGCGCTCATACCCGCTGCTGGAGCCACCGCTTGAACCCTCTGCCAGCACTTGGCACCAGTCCTGATCGCTCGGCACTGTCAGCGGGTGCGAACGGTGGCTGCTAGCCCTGATCACCCCTGAGGGCTTCTCCACCTCCCCCTGCCCCTGAGGGGTGATCGGGGCAGCAGTCGCTGCTCGCACCCACTGATGGCGCCAGCCCTGCTCACACCCGCTGCTGGCGCCCGCCCCAATCACTCTGCACTGTCAGCAGGTGCAAGCAGGACCGGCACCATCGGTGCGTGGGAGCGGTGGTGGCAGGAGTGGGGCTGCTGGCAGACAGGGACCAGGGCCGCAGCAGGAGGGGCCGGGAGGGAGCGCAGAGGATGGGCTGAGACCCGCCCCTGTGCCCACCACAGCCTTGTGGCCCACGGTTCCTTTCAAGGTGCATGAATTCGTGCACTGGGCCCCTAGTCTATATAATAAAAGCCCAGCAACCATTACAGCAGAACCAGAACAACCAGTCGCCATGACACACACTGACCACCAGGGGAGTCAGCGCAGTGGCAGAGCCTCTCCCGCCTCTGTGACGGTGCTAAGGAGCAGTGAGCCAAGCGGTAAGGAGCGAACAGGTGGGCGGTTAGGAGCGAGGGGTCCCGGATTGTGACAGGGAGCAGGCCGGGCTGAGAGACCCCCCTCCTGCACGAATTTCGTGCATCAGGCCTTTAGTAAATAACAGACTGTAATCTTTGCCCCTTCCTACTGTTCCCTTATCACAGCTCATCTGTTCTAAGCTAATAAAAACATTTTTGACTCCATTTATTCTCCAATACAAACTCTTCACACATACATCTTTGGGATTTCTCTCTGAAGTGGCGCTTCAGGTGCTCAATCAGATGAGAGTGCCGACCAAAGTTTTTCCCACATTCGGTACATCCGTAGGGTTTCTCTCCGCTGTGCACACTGTGATGCTGGACAAGGTGGGAACTCACACGAAAGGCTTTTCCGCACACCTGACATTTATAGGGTTTCTCGCCAGTGTGGACTCGCTGATGTTGAGTAAGGTGCACACGCTGATTATAGCTTTTCCCACACTCACCACACTTAAATGGCTTTTCTCCAGTGTGGATTCGCCGATGTTGAATGAAGTTTGAGGCTTGAAGGAAAAATTTACCACAGTCATTACATTTGTGACCTCTCTCAGCATTTGTGTTTTGCTTACAGTTAAGGTCTGCGATGGCACCAAGATCTCTTTTCTGGGAAGGGTTCTGCCTTGACTTCCCCACACTGGGGTTTACCTGCCACCCTTCTACCATGCTGCGAAGCTCATTAACTTCTCCAAATTCTTGACTTTGGGCAACACTTCTTTCAGTGTTTCCTGATGTCATCCAGTGCGATTTGGCTTCATCAGAAATCTGCTTTACTATGAGTTCCATATTGTCATTCTTTGACTTGCAATCTGAAATAATAGAAGAAAAATGGAAAATTTAACTACTTCCTATAGTAGAAGAAATAAAATGACTAAGGGATATAGAATAATTATACGAACCCAACATGAGCACATGACTATGTAAATTGGTATAACATTTTTCAAAAGAAATCTGGCATTATCTATGTATTTCATCTAAAGTCTACCAGTGTGCTTGTTATATAGTGGTTCTTCTAACAGAATCCATTCAAGCCCAGCTGGTGTTGCTCAGTGGTTGAGCATCAACCTAAGAATGAGAAGGTCATGGTTTGATTCCTGGTCAGAGCACATGCCCGGTTGCGGGCTTGATCCCCAGTTGGGGCATGCAGGAGGCAACCGATCAATCATTCTCTCTCATCATTAATGTTTCTACCTCTCTACCTTTCTCTCTGACATAAATAAAAATATTTTTAATAAGAAATAAAAGAATTAATTCAAAAGAAGCTAAAAGCTATAAGCTCCAAAATGTTTGTCATAGTACTAAACTTTTTATAATTGCTCCAGGCAGCAAAATCAAATATTAGTTTCCAAGATCATAACTTAGTTAGAAATACTGGCAAAATCTTACTTGGGATGCAAAACTCAAGAAGGGATATGACAAAGAAACAACAAAAAAGAAGAAAAACAAATAAAAATTTTTAAAAAGTAAACAGAAAGAAAAACAAATATGATTTTTTTTAAAAGGGATACAACATGTAAAATGTAGATGCCAACAGGGAAAACATCATAAAATAGGTACCAGTGATTTGAGAATGGTAACAGGGTGAACAACTAGCCACCCATGAGCTAGAAAGAAAAGAAAGAATGCCATTGAAATATAGTAAAAATAACTACTACAATACACTTATTCAGCAAAGTCTGAGATGCTTTCACAAATGAGAATTATTCAGCTAAGAATTAGTTAATCTGTCAAGGAATAGAATACAATAATTACTACAAATTTGTTAAAATCCAAACCTGTTAGTTTTAAGCTCTTTCATTTTAAAGCAGTAACAGATAGTATTTGCAAATATTATTCTCCAAGCACTTCAGTCATACCCTTATTATGAAGGAAATAATCAAAATAAGCTAAGGAGGGAAGTTGATTTGTTCTTTCACAGAAAAAAAAAGCGCGCCACATTATAGCAATTAAAACATACATGCTTTCATAAGATGTACTAGAAATATTCTTTTTAAGATAACAAAGTTAATATGTCCTAATCCATGCAGACAAAATAAGTCTTACCCATGGAGGTAATACTCTCATAATTCTCCTTCCTGTCATCCCTATAGAGAGACTTCTGGGATTGGTCCAAATGTTCCCATTCCTCCAGGATAAAGGAAACAGCCACATCAGCCACATCTTCAATTTTCACCAACTTCTGAAACATGAGATCGCCACTAAATTCCCATTCCCTATGTTCCAATTTGGATGAGGGAAAGAACTGCAAGTGTTAAGGAAAGAAATAGGAAGAGGGACTATGCTTCAAAGAGGATGGGGAGAATTGGGTAGAATGGAAAAAGGATTGAAGTATAAACCCAAGGTGTGCCTGGTCTCTAACAGAACTCCTGATAAAGATTCAGGATTAAGGCAGCTACGTCTCCAAGAACAGACATGGGTCCTTATTGCAGGCACAGGGACACCAGCTCACCTGGGACCCAGCTGAGAGAAGTGAGGCTGTCAGCTCCTGGCTGTCCTTCAGGGGAAGGGAAGAAACTTGGAGAGCAGGAAGGGCTGAGGGGGGAGAAAAAGAGGTGTTAGTGAGAATATCTTTGCCCAGCTCTGATTGCCACCATATTCCACTTTTGGTCAAGAATCTACAATGGTGCCCAGCCACATCAAAACCAAATTCTTCCGCTTGGCTCTCAAGACCCTCGACATTCCGGCCTCGCCCACGCCTACCCTATATTCACCCTTCCACCCAAAAAACTAGATTCCCTGCTTTGGTCAGGCTAATCCCTGCTGCTGACTTCAAATTGTGCCATTCTGCTCTGCCAAGACTGAACCTAATCATTTCAAAGGATAACCAAAGTCTCACAGCTTCAGATCTCAAGCACTTCCTAGAGCCCAGGGCTTCTGAAGCTTTAATGAGCAAACAAATCACCTGGGGTTCTAAGCACAGAGCAGATTCTGGCTTAGCAGGTGTGGGCTCCACATTTTGCATTTCTAACAAGCTTCCAAGTGATGTTGGTGGTGCTGCTCCTTGGACTACACTTTATGATTAGCAAGGCATTAGTCCACATGCTCTCTCTTCAAGAAATTACCATGGTTGGTTTATAGTCAACCAGTTAGTATATATTATTAAGCCTACTCTGTGTGTTATAATAGGCAGATAAAACAGTCCTTGCCTTCCAAAACTTCAACAACAGGGAGTGTAGACATGGAAGCCTTACTTACTTCCGGAATAGGGTAAATTACCAATACTATACTTGAAGTTCGCAATCTAGGAACGCCGAGTAGAGAGTGGAAGGTGAAAGCTTCAGGAAAGCCTTTCCACAGGAAATAGGGGTGGAGCGGGGTGAGGATAAGGGTGCTTTGAAGGTGGAGTGAGTAACATGTGTAATGCCTGCAGGGTCTGATATCTAGATGCTGGTCACTATTTGACCCTCTGCTGTCACCTCTGCTTGTTTTTGTCAAGATTCATGGTGCATCCAGATCTCAATCTATGTGAGCCCCAACTTAATCAAATCACCTGACAGTTTAGACCTTGCTATGGTTTCCCTCAGTGCTGGAGATGTCTATGTATATGTAGTTTGCTTGTGTCTGAGGACTAGAAAGTAATGAGCAATGACACAAAAAGGAGATAATGATTATTGATGAAAGACAAAAACAGAGTCTGAAACCAGGAGTGTGGCTAAAGAGTCAAAAGAGGAGACTTGAAATAAAGGGATGAATGTAGTCTATACTTGAACAGTAATTGTGAGTATAGACTACATTCCAATTATAATTGGAATTATTATAGTAATTCCATTCTAAATAATTCCACTTATTTTTTGAAGTTCCTGTGAAACTCATTGCTTCTTTAACTTTTTTTTTTTCTTTAACTTTTAAGTAAATGATTTTGCTTCTCTCAAGCTCAAATTAGTCCCAGGGGCAGAAAACCAGCCTTCAGTGCTATCAAAGGAATGCAGCTTCCCCCAGTGTATAAAAAAAAAAAAAAAAAAAAGGTAACAGTAATTTTGTTGGAATAAAGAAACTGGCTAACAGAACAGAGAAGAGAAGCAGCACCTAGGAAGAGAAGAAAAGAGTAGCATGATCTGATGAGACTCTGCAAGTAATGGGAAGATGACATGATTTAAGGAGGATAGGATTCTGTACTTGAGAGGGCCTAGTGGTTACAGCAAAGGCAGGATAGCTCAGAATTGGGTAAAAGTGTAAAATTAGAGGGTTCAAATATGAGCTCTGTCACTTAATAGCTTTGTGACCTTGAACAAATTACTTAACCTTTTTAGGCCTTAGTTTCTTAATTTCTAACAGGATAACAGCAACACCTACTCATTCCACTAAGTACTAGGCCTATTACACAATTTTGGGTTTCCATGTTGAACAGTTTTAACTATTTTTAAAGACTGGAATTATATGACTTTTATTCCTTTAGAGATCTTCTGAAGAACAGAAAGAAAATTCATTTTATATTTTAAAAAATAGAATAAAACTCATTCTATCTTGTAATTTCTATATGGATCCACTGAACACTTTTATAAATTTAGAAAACATTTTGGGATCTGACTGATCTTATTTTTCCTGTATCATGAAACATTTTTCTATTTCATCATCCCAGGAATAATTTCATTCTTACTAATCATTATTCATTAATTATCTCCAATGAGAGCATAGAAGACTAAAATAGCAAGAAATGAGAGAATAAAAAAATATTTAGGATCATGCAACAGTGAAAAACATCATCATTATTCACTATTCCCAAAGTATTAAATACATTACACAGAGTTTTGCATCATCTTCCAGAAAGTATAAGACTGTTGACACCTGCTTTTAACTTTCATTGAGCATAGTTGAGAATTCAGAAGTTCTGAGGGCTCCCGGACTGTGAGAGGGGGCAGACTGGGCTGAGGGACCACCCTCCAGTGTACGAATTTTGTGCACTGGGCCTCTAGTAATAATGATAAAACTGAAAATACAAGGGAAATCTTAGAATGAGTCTACAAATGATAATATCCTGGTGACCTTTCTCAAACTCAAGAATCAATAATAAACAATACATTTTTAATTTCATAAAAGGAATATGACCCATCTTATCCAGTGAGCCATTCAAAGGGAAGGATTTCATCATGCAATATTTTACAACAAGATTCTGGACTATCCTATTTTGCTAAAAAGACAGTTTTTGATTTTGCTAAAGAGACAGTAATGTGTGACAGTACTCTTTAGTTTTTTATAATGTTTTAATTATCAAAATTCACTTGATACAAAGAAGTTTAATTCTTATTAAAACTTCTTTAAAAATTGATATCATCAGCCGAAACCAGTTTGGCTCAGTGGATAGAGCGTCGGTCTGCGGACTGAAGGGTCCCGGGTTCTATTCCGGTCAAGGGCATGTACATTGGTTGCGGGCACATCCCTGATGGTGGGTGTGCAGGAGGCAGCTGGTCGATGTTTCTCTCTCATCGATGTTTCTAGCTCTCTGTCCCTCTCCCTTCCTCTCTGTAAAAAAATCAATAAAATATATTTAAAATATATATATATTGATATCATCGCCCAGCCGGTGTGGCTCAGTACTTGAGCGTTGACCTATGAATCAGGAAGTCACAGTTTGATTTCCGGTCAGGGCACTTGTCTGGGTTGTGGGCTCGGTCCCCAGTGGAGGGCATGCAAGAGATTGATTATTCTCTCTTATCATTGATGTTTCTATCTTTCTCTCCCTCTCCCTTCCTGAAATCAATAAAAATATATTTTTAAAAAAATTGTTTTTATGCTTTGATTCTTCTGTTATTATGCATAAAATGACTTAAATATAAAAAAAGAAAAAGGAGTCTAGCTGGTTTGGCTCAGTGGATAGAGCATTGGCCTGTGGACTGAAGGGTCCCGGGTTCGATTCCAGCCAAGGGCACATGCCTGGGTTGCAGGCTCAATCCCCAGTAGGAGATGTGCAGGAGGCAGCCAATCAATGATTCTCTCTCATCATTGATGTTTCTCTCTCTCTCTCCCTCTCCCTTCCTCTCTGAAATCAATAAAGAAATATTTAAAAAAACAAAAAACAAAAAAAGAAAGAAAGAAAGAAAAAGGATCCATTGGCCCCAGATGGTAAGTGAAGATTATTTTTCCTGGTACACTGAAGGTTAAATGAATTCCTACAAGTAAAGCTTAGAACAGGTCTTAGTAAACACCATAGACATGATAGCTGCTGCTGCTGTGCTTTTATTATTATTACCACAGTGAAAGGAAAGCTGGAAAAGATTAGAGACATAGGACATGTCAAGTGAAAGGCCTGACCACTAAGGGGAACCTAGAAGAAAGCCTGGGGCCAAACAGGAAATACAAGTTCACAATTTCTAATCCATGATTCTGAAATCCCAAAGCTCTACATACCAAAGGTGGTCTTTTTTTTCATGAAGTTAGGCATTGAACTAATTTGACAACAAAACCTAACCAGAATATATGTGAAGCTAATCAAAACTTTTATTTAATCCACTGCTGTATATATACATACATTTCACTGCTGAACTATGAATGTGTGTGATTATGGGGTACCATGTCAAATCCTGTTGGTAGTGTAATATGTGGTATGTAAATCACATTATCATACTAAATCTGAAAAATTCTGAATTCTAAAATATATCTGATGGCAAGAGTTTCTGGTTAGAGATTATAGACTTGTGGACATATATCATCATAAATAAGATAAGCTGTTCACTTTTCTTCTTTGATATATATAACACAGGTTAATAAAATAGAGGGAAGGAAAGAAAGAGAAAACAAATGCTCTAAAGGTCATGGTGAAGCACTGCTTGAAATAAGAATGAAAGCAAAATTCAATAAAGAATTTTTAAAAAAATGAAAGCAATTAGGAACTGGAAACTTTTTTTTTTTACTTAAGCATTAAGATAACAAAATCTATGAAGTGGAGTTGTAAATCTTTTAACAGTACCTATGAAGTTCTCATCATCTGCATTATAGCTTTTGAATAGAACTGTGGTACAGTTCCTAGCCATCCTGTAAGCTGACCTGTCTGTTTTTTTAATATATTTTTATTGATTTCTGAGAGGAAGGCAGAGGAAGAGATAGAAACATCAATGATGAAAGAGAATCATCAATCGGCTGTCTCCTGCATGCCCCACATTGGGGATCAAGCCCACGACCTGGCATGTGCCCCGACTGAGAATCAAACCATGACCTCCTGGTTCATAAGTCAATGCTCAACCACTGAGCCATGCCAGCTAGGCAACCTGACCTCTCTTAATACCATGGACTCAATTCCAGGTCCTCAGACCCTGCCAACCTCCAAATCCTACTGATTGCAGAAGCTCCCTAGCCTGAAGTCTCTCTCTCATAGACATTGCTTACCCACATGGCCAGGGCGCCCACTCTCTGGCCACATCTATTCCACCAAATCATAGATCCTCACCATTTTCCTCCAGATGAGGCTTCTGTGGCTCTTGTTCAGGCTGGGAGTCCAGAGACAGAAGCTGGTGATGGAAGGACTCCTGCATAGCTCCTGATGGCACCACCTTCTGAGAAAGGACTTCCGGACATGCCACAATCTAACAACCACAACCACACCAATCAGTACATTAATGAGAAGGCTATTAAATCATCCAGCAAATTCACGTTATTCTTTCATTTGTTCCTATACTAAATATTTAATGTGCTAGGTCTATAATGAATCAGGCACTGATTATACATTAGTTTATATCTAGTTGTAGAAGACCTCCATTAAACATTTTAACACATAAATACATACTAGGACACAATTACAGACTATGTTATATGTTAGAAAGGAGAAGGAAGTAAAATGAGACAGATCAGACGAGATCTACTTTATTTTTTAAGATATGTTTTTATTGATTTGAGAGAGGAAGGGAGAGGGAGAAGAAATAGAAACATTGATGAATTGGCTGCCTCCTGCACGACTCCTACTGGGGATTGAGCCCACAACCAGGGCATGTGCCCTGACAGGGAATCAAACCGGTGACCTCTTGGTTCAGGGGTTGACACTCAACCAGTGAGCCACACCAGCTGGGCATGAGATCTACTTTAGATTGGGTAGCCATCAAAGGCTTTTCTGAGGAAGTGTCACTTAAGTAAACACCTAAAGGATGAAAGAAGCCAGCCAGGAGAAAGGTAAGAAGTGTTGCAGGCAGAGAGAACAATATAAGCAAAGACTATCAGACAGAAAGAGGGTATCTTAGGAAGGCCAATGTGGGTCAAGTTTAGTAAAGAGGGAGAGAGAGGGGAGAAAGGAGTTTGGAAAGGTCAATTAGAGGACTCAGGAAGTCACACGTGGTTCTCCAGCAGACCAACACCAAGACTGAAGCTAGTTCATGTCCAGTGTACAACAGACCTCAATCTTTCTGTTCTTGGCTCTTGCTCAACCGTAGGGTACATACAATTACTCTGCCACAACCAGTCTCCAGAATCTGTCTATTCTGGAAGGTACTAGCTCAGCAGCAACCTAGCTGGTAATAAGATCCTGCATTGAGATAGAATCGCCATCCCTTTTCCCCCTCCCTTCTGGTTTCAAAACACTTTTGATTTTAACCCTCCTAGTACTGGCAAAATGTGGCACAAGAGTTACATTAAGAGGCAGTTGCAAAACAGTTGTGGCAAATATTCTGTGTGAAAGTTTGTGTCCTGGTTGACCCACTCAGAACAGAGTTAAGATGATGCCAAGTATGTCAAAGGGCACTGTGGGCAATGAAGAACCAAAACAGCCCTTGATGTCCGGAAACTCTGACAGAGAAACTGACAAAGGAGAAGGATAAAGCCCGGGGAAAGATTTGCAGAGACAAGAACTGCCTGGAGATAAAGTTGAGGAAAAATGTCAGGGATACAGGAGACAGACAGAGAAAAGGGCAAACAAAGTATGCTGTGGAGGCCCGTGGGAAATACCCTATCTGGGCCTCAAAGCCTACCACTAAGAAACTATTTTTCTCTGTATCCCTTCCAAAAATGGGCTGCATATCACACTGAAAGAGGCAAATCTGTAATATATGCTGTAAATCCTGTATTAAAAAATGTTTTTTGTTTTAAATTATGCTTTTGAATATTACTAAAAAGATAGAAAATAGTTTGTCCATTTATGTCCTAAATTAGCTTTTTTAAAAAATATATTTTTATTGATTTCAGAGAGGAAGAGAAAGGGAGAGATACAAATATCAATGATGAGAGAGAGTCAGATTGGCTGCCTCCTGCATGCCCCACATTGGGGATCATGCCCACAACCCTGGCATGTGCCCTGACCAGGGATCAACCACTGAGCAACACCAGCTGGGCCCAAATTAGGTTTTAAAAAGTATTAACTAGATGTCAACATGAACCTTTATGCCCTGAAAGGAGCAATAGAAAGGTTCAAACATTCCCATCTGTACAACAATCATTCAGGAGAGCTACAGGGTCTGGCTTCAGATCAACAGTAACTCTCTCTGCTGCCCACTTGCCTCGTGGGGTGAGCTAAGCCATCTGAAGAGCCTGAAGATATTCTGGAATGTTCAAGTACCCCTTACCCAGAGGTAAAGAATAAGGAGCTGGTACCTTACAATGAAGTGCAATGGCTCTGGAAAATGAGGGAACTTCTCTAACTAGTTTCAACCTCTTCTAGACCTATAATCTTTTGTTTCTTTGCTATAAAAAGAGAATTAAAGTTTAAGAGAGTGTGAGTCTAGCAACAAGAGGAAGGTAGAAAGTCAGATTATAAATGAGTAAGAAAGTACAAAATGTTAACAACATAAAAATACTGATTCTCCCTAGATTAATATATTATTTCATGCAATACCAACAGGATTTTGGGGGTACTAAAAACTAAATAAATAATTCTAAATATCATAAGGAAAATGAGAAAATATTAAAACACTAGAGGCCCAGTGCACAGATTCGTGCACTGGTGGGGTCCCTAGGTCTGGCCTGCACCCTCTCTCAATCTGGGACCCCCTCAGGGAATGTTGGATAGCCAGTTTCGGCCCAATCCCCACAGGCCCGATCCAGACAGGAGGGAGCCCTATCCTGTGCGTTGAGCGTCTGTCCCCTGGTGGTCAGTGCTCATCATAGCAACCAGTTGACGGGTTGTTTGGTTGTTTGATCACTTAAGCTTTTATATATATAGATAATTCGGAAGAAGGAAGGGTAGCCCTATCATATACCAAAGCATTTCAGAGAGCTCAAATAATTAAAATACTAACACATGAACACATAGTGACATCAAGAAAATAGAATAAAGAGACCACAAAAGGACCCAAATACATGCAGAAATTTGGTATGTAAATATAGAGGCATTTTAATCAGAAAGAGAAAAGGTGGATTACAAGTTGCTGGGGCAACCTGGTAGATATCTGGGGGAAAATAAAGTTTTAACCATACCAAACACCCTAAACCAAAATGAATTCCAGATGTAAAGTGTAAAAAATGTAAAAGTGTAAAAAAAAATTTAAGACAAAACTATGAGAAAAATTTCTCATAATATTGTAGTTGAGAAGGCCTTTCTAAGTACGGCACAAAACCCTAAAAACAACGTAAAAGATCTAAGTTGATTGCATAAAAATTAAAACACCCTGCAAAGCAAAAATCTCCATAAGCAAAGACAAGCAATAATGTGGAAAAATAGTACTTGCAATTCAATTACAGACACAGTCCTTACTTTTCCTAATAGGTAAATAATATAAACAGATAATCTGCAATAAAAGGGCATATGCATAGCCCTTTAAAATATGTATTGTGGTCAAACTAACCCATTAGAGAAATGCATTAAAACTGCACAGAACTGGAATATGTATCTTTCATATTGGCAATAATCAAAAAAGTTGGATAAGATAATATTGTGTTATCAGACTGTAGTAAAAAAATTTCTCTCATACATTGCTGTTGGGAATATAAATTGGTATAACCTCTATGTAAGGCAATCTATCAATAGCTGTCAAAATTACAAATGCATATGACTTCTGAGCTAACAAATGGACTTAGCATTCATTCTATAATTAATGATGTATGTAAAGATACTCATGCAGCAAAGTTGTTTGTAGTAAAAATTCAGAAACAATCTAAAGGAACAACTTAAATGGCACTCAATAGTTCAATTATGGTATATCCATACAATGGAATATAACGCAGTTTCAGAGTGAGGTCACTCTATTGCACTGACATGAAACAAACCAAGCTATAAGAAAAAAGCAAGAGGCAGAAATACACAGTGATTTTAAAACATCTGTGTTTTAAATATGTCATATACATACATGTTCATATATATAGAATATAGTATACCTCCATAAGGATATGCATGTATCATGTAAATGGTTGCCTCTGGTGAGGAGAATTAGGCATCTGAGGAACTAGGGGTGGGAGGGAAACTTACTTTTATTACTACCTTAAGTACCTTTTGAATTTTGTATCATGTCACTCAAAAAATAAATATAGTAATTTTAAAACTAAATTAAATCACAGATTGTCTTCTCCAGGTTAGCACACTGGATACTGCTTCTCTTTTGCTGGAGTGGCAGGAAATCTCCACAGGGTACCTAATCCCAGGAGAACAAAAGAATATAAATGAAGCACCAGAGTGCTAAGGATTTCACCCCTGCTCAGCAGCTCAACTCTCTTCCTGTCCTTCCTCATTGCTCTAATGTCTCCTCTTCCACTCACCTGTTGTCTGCGTTCCTCTAGTTCCCTCTGTATATTTTCTACCACAGCCACAGCCTCTTCTCCGTTTTCCGGGTGATGTTCTCGCACCCAGGTCTGGAACTCTTCAGGCAGGATGGTCAGGAACTGCTCCAGCACCAGCAGCTCCAGGATCTGCTCCTTGGTGTGGATCTCGGGCCTCAGCCACTCACAGCAGAGCACCCGGAGCTGGCTGAGTGCCTCCCGGGGGCCCGATGCCTCCTGGTACTGGAAGTGCTTGAAGCGCTGGTAAAAAGTCTCAAACACTGGCGCGTTGTACTCCCGCATCCAGGTGCAGTCTTCTTCTTCCACCTTCACTATTAGAAGGTCTTCTTGCTCTTGTGAAGTCTCAGCTGGAGGGTCCAAGTCTATGACTTCCCCAGATTCTGTCATTATCATTCCAAACTCGGAAGGATGTCTCTCCACTTGAGCTGTTTTACACTGATCAAATACGTTCTCTGCTCTTTAGGATCTTCTGGAGGACACGTTCATTATTATGCAACCTACTGATATATTGGAAGTTATTATTAGCAAAGAGGTGACATAGAGGTCATTTATACTAAAGATGACCATTCAACGGAGTAATTCATTTAAACAAGTCAGCCGTAACTCCACCCATTGGAGAACAAGTCAGCTGTAACTCCACCCATAAAATATTGACATATTTCCAACATTTAAAAAATGTAAATGAGAGCCATAAAAAATCTGACATCAGGCCCAACCAACACAATTTAACTGGTGAAGAATATTAATAGGACAAGACTTACTAACTAGTCCAGACGCAGTCGCTCCTTCTGTCTATCTTTAAGTCAAACTTAAGTCAGAACAGGGGTCAAAAACATTACAATGATCAAAACTGGTCCTGTCTTTCAAGCCAGAAGGGCCTGAGAGACCAACGGGAGACTTCATTGGTCCCGAAGAGAAGCAGGGTAATAAGGGCAGATTTGGACCTGGATTTCTCGGAATCGACCCTGACCCCGTACACACGGGAGACCGGCCCGGTCAAGGTTAGGATGGGCCCCCGTCTGGATACAATGCCCATTCCCTTTCCTCAAGACTCCAGCCTCGGGGAGCTCTCCTGGACGACCGAGCTCCCGCAATCAAGGCTGGAGAGATGGGTTTCTTTTCACCAACGGAGAGAAAACCGAAGGCGACACTTCTCAACATTTCCTCGCCGGAAGTAAGCAAGTCCAAGCTTTCCTTGTCCAACGGGCTTGAGCCACAAATCCAACCCCCCGAGAGCACTTCCGAGTCCTCTCTAGGAAACCCGGAGGTCCTCGCCTCTCAGCGGGTGGAAAGTGTCCGCCCCACGCCCCGCCCCAGAGGGGCTGTGGGCCAATCGGTGGGGGAATGGGGCGGTGGCCCAGGAGCCAGTCACGCCCACGGAACCTCAGGAGCCTTGAAGAAAACAGAGCCACACTCTTTCCCCACCCAACCCCGAAGCAATTTATTTTTTAAAACATTTTTATTGATTTCAGAGAATAAGGGAGAGACAGAAACATCAATGATGAGAGAGTATCACTGATCGGCTGCCTCCTGCACACCACCACTGGGGATCGAGCCCGCAACCCGAGCATGTGCCCCGCGACTGGAATCGAACGCGGAACCTTCCAATCTGCAGTCCAATGTTCTATCCACTGAGCCAAACCAGCCAGGGCAACCCCAAAGCAATTTAAACAGCTCGGGCTCCTCCTTTTTCCTTGGAGTGCAGGCAGGGGGCGGGGTCGTAGGTGTCGGGAGCTGTTGCTAAGGCGACAGTTGCTAGCAGCCGATTTGCCGTGGAACTTGCGCTCCCCAACCCTCAACGCCCTACGCCCCAATTCGGAGTAGGGTCCGTAGCTTTCTGCAAGCCCACAGCTGTCACTTCTCTTTAATTTTGAACCCTTCGGTTTCTTCACATGAATCTCACCATTCCCCGCACCCCGTTTCCAGACACACCCACCTCTTTACCATCTCAGCTCTCTCTGTGCTAAAATCTCCAACGTTAAACTCGCGAGTCCCGGGAGCCAGCGGCTACCAGGACTACATCTCCCAGGAAGCGCCGCGTGAAACGTGCCCGCTAACCAATAGGGCCGCGGCTCTCTTTTCAGCCTCGGTTTCGCGGGCCTATCAGAGTGCAGGAGAGCAGGGAGGCATTTCCTCCAACGCCTTGAGCTGGAAGGCGATGTTTGGCGAAGTCCGTTGCCTTCAACCTTGGAGAGAATGGATGCAGAAACCTCGCATCGTTGCAAAGTAGGGAAATCATCTATGCTGGGCTTTCAGCCAAGAGGATCCCATCCTTAATAATTTCTCGTTTTTGTATACGTTTACAAAGCTGTTTGACAGGCAAGACAAGAGGCTTATCACCACTCTTTTACATATCGCCCAAATGAGGCTTAACTACTCCACTCTGAATCAGAAAGCACACATCCTTGGATCTACTGAAGAGTTATTTTTTAGTGTTTGGGATGAATTTTTCACCAATCAGGGATGAGGTTTGGAGACTGACTTGCTAGCGCTCCTTATGGGAATGAAGAAATTCAGAAAAATCCCCTACTATCTCCAGAGAGACCTTTAGCTGGAGAGGCTCAAATTGACAGGGGGTTGGGGGGCGCTGTATTTTTTAATAAATATATTTGTATTGATTTCAGAGAGGAAGGGAGAGGTAGAGAGAGATAGAAATGATACACGCCCCACACTGGGAATCTAGCCGCAACCCAGGCATGTGCCCCAAACAGGAATCCAACCGCAACCTCTGGTTCATAGGTCCATGCTCAACCACTGAGCCATGCCAGCCTGACAGAACATGAATTTCTGAAAGATTTTTTTATGAATCACTGATTAAATAGTAGTTGCTCATATTTTCTTTTGTTTTCCCCAAATTCCTATATTAATCTAGTGAACAAGTATTTATTAAATACTTGGTTGCCAATCACTGCTAGACACAGGGAACATTGCAGTCATGCTCCCCCTTCATGGGAAGAACAGACAGTAAACAAGAATTAGCAACACTGCCCTGGCCTGATAGCTCAGTTTGTTGTAGCATCATTCCATGCACTGGAAGGTCACTAGATTCATTGCCCAGTCAAGGCAACTGCGTAGGTTTCGGGTTTGATCCCAGGTTGGGGTGCATATGGAAGCTAATCAATCGATGTTTCTCTCTCTCTTCCTTCCTCTGTAAAAAACAAAAATCAATAAAAACATACCTTTGGGTGAGGATTTTTTAAAAAGAATCAGTTAAAATGTGGTCAGTGCTATGAAAATTCAAAACGTGATGCGCTGGGTGAGGTGGGTAGGAATGGATGATCAGGGAAGTCCTCTCTAAGCAGGACATATTTGAACTGAGACGTGGAGCATGAACGTAAGTCAGACTTTTCTTTTTTTTTGCATTTTACAGATTTTCATTTCTAATAAAATAAAGATTAAATAAATATTAATATTTAATATAAAGATTAAATAAATATTAATATTTAACATAAACAAAAAGCTCTTTGGGGGTCCTGAGACTAAAAAGTGAGAAAAGGGTCATGAGACTAAAAAGTGAGAAAACCACTGTGGTTTATCCCCAGCCATGATTGATCCATAAGGCGCCACTCTGATGGAATTGCAAACCACTCCTGTATAAGGTCCTGGCTGGGCTGAGGTTTTAGTCTGTTAGATCCCAGGAAGCTGATTGTTAGTGACCTGTTGGACATGGACTAGTTGGCTTATTTTCTTGTGTGTTTTTTTTTCTCCTCTTCCTCCTCTTTCTCTCCCTCCTCCCACAGATCCACTGCAGTGGGATCAGATATCAAAGAATATTTTTTATTTTTTTAAGTCACCAAGCGTGATGATTTTGCAGCCATCTCTGCCAACGAGGAGTGCCATATTGGCAACTACCTCATACGCAACATCATTGACAAGGGATCCTTTGGCGAGGGTAGGCTGGCTAGGCACATTGTCACCAGCACAGAGGTGGCTGTGAAAGTTGTCAACTGGCAGAGTTTCTCTGATGTTCTCCAAGAGATTGATTCTCTTAAGGAACTAGATCATCTTAATATCGCCAAGTTGTTTGAAGTCATTACCACCGAGCACCAAGTATATCTCTTCATGGAACATGCCAATGAAGGAACATTATCCGACTACTTAGAGAACTGTGGTCCCGTGACAGAAAAGGAAGCCCAAGCCCTGTTCCGACAATGACTATGAGGGGTCCATTACTGTCACCAGAGACACATCATACATCGGGACCTAAAGCTGGAGAACATACTTCTAGATGGTGAGATGAATGTTAAATTAGCAGACTTTGGCCTCTGTAGGGTATTTATGGAAGAGAAACTGACTACCTTCGGTAGCACTGCCCCCTATATGGCCCCCGAGTTCCGGTTCAAACTCTATGAGGGCCTGAAGGTGGATGTCTGAAACAAGGGGGCAGTGCTCTACAGGATGGTGACAGGAAAACTTCAATTTGTGGTAAAGAATTTTGAAGAATTTACTGAGTACATCTTGAATGGGTGCTTCTTTATACCATACTTCCTGTCTCTACAATGCCAAAAACTGTTATGAAAATTAATAACCCTCAACCCCAGCCAAAGACCAACCCTGGAAGATATCATGAAAAACCACTGGATCAACATTGGGCAGGTAGAGGAACTGAGACCAGACATAGAGCCACCCTGGGGTAGCCCAAATAATTAAGACCATGGGATATGAGCAGCATGAATATTGGAATTACAAGAAAAACATATAACAACATCATGGGCACTTACCTCCCCTTAGATAGCATGAAAACTAAGATTTGTGGCCTCAAGATCAGGGTAAGGCCCTGCCCCTCCTCTGACCCCAACATCAGTCTTTCCCCAACCCAGGGGGTTTCGGGCATCAGGGCAGAAGGGCAGAGATCCTGGACTCCACCACCCAGCCTAGAATCAACTATGCCCACTCCCGGAGGCAACCTGGAAGGAAGTACCACAGGGAGAAGGGAGAAAGGATGACCATTCACCCAGCCAGTGTGGAAGCAAGCACCACAACTCCCTTACCCAGCCTAGAATAAAGGACTGCCATCCGGAGCCCAGTCCTCCAGCCTGATCCCAGGAGGCTGTGAGCAACTTGAGGACAAGGACTCTGTTTTGCATCTACGGTGTTGAGCACGATGTTCTGTCATGTAGAAGATATTCTACAAACCTTTCTTGTGTAAACAAATACCACATGGGTGAATGTTTTTTACAACTCATTGTACAGTTGGATCTTTAACTTTTCCTAAAACAAAACTTTATTCACAGACAGTGTATTAAAGAATGACATTCAAGTTTTAGAAGAAGAGAACCGGTTAGTTCTGTAACCTGAAGGACTATAATCTCCTCAAAGCAAAGAATGCAAGAAGAGGGTCCCTGGAAGGGGCGGGCGGCAAACCACCAAGATTCATCCCAGTCCTCCAGGGCGCCTAGAGAGGTCCCGGAAATGCCCGGGAGGGTGTGTACCGCAGGGAGTCGGTGACGCACTTCCGGCCCGAGTTACTAGTTTTTGTTGATTTTTTTTTTTTTTTTTTTTTTTGGTCACGGGACGGGCGGTCCTAAGGGGCAAAGCTGGGGGTAGGAGGACTCCTGCAGGGGGCAGGGTGGATCGCGCCGCTCCCTAAGGAAGGACGATGAGTTCTGTGGGTTTTTGCAGGGTTTGCTCCCTTCTCACCTGAAGGCAAAACTCCGGAAAAGTCCGCGCGTGCTGAAGAAAGATGAGTTCGGGCTTGACCGCAAGTGAAGGCAGAGACGCCGAGGTGGGGGCGTGGATGGTGGCTGCGGGGCCTCGGGTCGCCGCGCCGCCCCTGCGTGACGGGCTTCTGATAGTGAAAGTGGAGGAAGACTCACCGGGAGTTCGGGAGTCCGACCCGCCTGGGGATTGCCTGGATCCCGAAACTTGTCGACAGTATTTTAGGCGGTTCCGTTATCAGGAGGTGGCCGGACCCGAAGAGGCGCTGAACCGGCTCCGGGAACTCTGTCGTCGGTGGCTGCGGCCTGAGGTGCACTCGAAGGAGCAGATCCTGGAGCTGCTGGTGCTGGAGCAGTTCCTGGCCACCCTGCCCCCGGAGCTGCAGGACCGCGTGCGGAGGCACGACCCCGCGAGCGGCGACCAGGCGGCGGCCATCGTGCGGGCTCTTCAGAGAAGGCTTGGTGGAACCTCACTCCCGGTGAGTGGTGCGCTGGTGGCGGGAGTGTGGGGGAATGGAGGTGTGTATGAGTTTCAGAAGGTTTTTTCCTTCCTTATTACATTTTGTGTGAACTTGAGAGCGTGCATACAACTTTTCCTTTCCGTAGGAAATAGTGACGAATCCATTCAGGAAATGATCCTTGAGTTAGAGACCGCTCAGCACAAAACCTACTCGAGAGTGTTGTTGACTCATTGTGAGACACCCTTCTGTATAACTACATTATTGGGGTAAGAAAGATGTCAGAATGCGATAACAGCAATGCCCCACCACTTTGAATGTGAGGTTCCCTTTTTACTTTTTAACGGTTTGGCGACTCCCTCCTCCCACAGTTGATAATAGTACTCCAGAGAGGAGAGAGAGGCTGGAAGTGGAGGGAATTATTGATCACACTTACGTGATGAAGCTTCCATAAAAGTTCCAATTGCATGGGATTCAGGGAGCTTTCAAACTGTAAGTGCATCCACTTAGTGGGAGAGCAATACACCCCAGCTCCATGGGGACAAGCTTCCGAGCATGGGACCTTCCCAGACCTTGCCCTATGCATCTCCTCTATCTTGTTGTTTCTGAGTTATAACCTTTTATAATTAACTGGTAATCTAGTCAGTAAGTTGTCTTTTGTGTTTTTTAAAATATATTTTATTGATTTTTTTACAGAGAGGAAGGGAGAGGGATAGAGAGAAACATCAATAAGAGAGAAACATCGATCAGCTGCCTCCTGCACACTCCCTACTGGGGATGTGCCCGCAACCAAGGTACATACATGCCCTTGACCAGAATGGAACCTGGGACCCTTCAGTCCACAGTCCGACTAGGGCTAAATAAATTGTTTTCCTGAGTTCTGAAGCTGCTCCGGGAAATTAATTTTGAACTCAGAGAGAGGGCCAAGGTTACCTCTGATCTAAAGCTGGTTGGCCAGAAACAGGTGGTGGGCTTACAGTTAGCATCTGAAGTTGGGAAGGGGGCAGTCTTGTAGGACTGATCCCTTAACCTGTGGGATCTGAACCCATCTCCAGGTACGTAGTGTCAGAATTGAGTTAAACTGTAGGATACAGCTAGCTGGTGTTGGAGAATTGTTTGACGTGTGGAAACACACATATCTGGTGTTAGAAGTGAAATAGTTTGTAATGAAGTATTAAGAGGAGAGAAGATACACAAGGGTGTGGTTTTCCTTTACACAGAGATGGAGGAGAGGCTGGGCTAGGGGAGAGGGTGTGAAATGTACTATACTCAGGTCCTGGAGACAGGAGGCACTGCATGCTACACAGAACCTCATGGGAAAGACACCAGGTAGTAGTCAGGAGGGTAGTCAGGAGGCAGATGACAGGAGCTAGGGAAAAGTTAGGCCAAAGTCTAAATTGGGGTTTCAGAGGGAAAGGAAGAGCATGGCAGGGTAAACAATAGGATTGCTTAGTTTAAATCTTCCAGTCAGCTGTAAATTATGCGGTGGTTCCTAGTCGCCTGGTACCTGACCTTGGGATGATGAAGGCAGAGGAATCTTGCCTCCTTGGGTGTGCAGGCCCCATAGAGAAGATAGGGCTCTCGATTAACCAGTCTCAACTGAACCTTTGCTCTGTAAGAATTGGCGTACACCCAGAGGAGACGTCTTCCCAGCCAGAAAGTTTTTTTATTAACATGTCAAAACATGGTAGAAAATTAAAAAAAAAAAAAAAAAAAAACCTTTCCCTGACATGGAGTGTGAGATCTTTGGAGTCAGTTTGTGAGACATCACTGGAACCTAGACGATCTCTCTGCACAGTTTTAGAAGCTTCCCTCTCTAAGAACTGTGGCTTTACCTTCTGTAAATAGTCTACTTATACTAAGATAAGCCATTTCAAAAGATCATCTTGTTGGGTAATCATCTTATTGTGCAATGGTCAAAGAAGGGAAAGGAAATTTTATTGAGTACCGGCTGTTGATGAGGTACCTTCATCTTCTTAAGACATACTTATATCCATTTCACACATGAGGAATCTGTTTTAGAGCCAGCCTTGGAATTTAGGACTCTCTGATCTGGTTATCTATACATTTTTAATCTACATCATATTTCCACTTTGATAAATCATAGTGATGTAACTCAAATTATTATTTTGATTTTACCCCCAAGTTAGTGTAGACAGTCCACAGAATGGCTTTTTTGGGATTGCAAGAGAACAGCAGCTTCTGTTTTTGGTCTTTTTGAAACTACCAAGTCAGTAAAAGATTCACTGGTAAAGGCTAACAGAAGTGTTTGTTTCTTCATTCTCAGTGCTTCCTCCTCAGTACTGCCGACCGAGTCTAGCCTTGTCCTGAGGCTAGTGGTAAGGCTATCCTGGGACAGCAGGTGCTGAGGGGAGGTCTCTTTTTGTTTCAGGGGTTGGTGAAGGTCAAGGATGTACCTGTAACCTGGGAGGAGTGGGAGCATCTGGACCCAGTTCAGAGGGACTTCTACAGGGAGGACATGCTGAAGGATTATGGGAACACAGTCCTACCAAGTAAGTGCCATGACTTTGCTTGTTTCTAGCTGTGTGTCCTTTGTGAAGGGTTTGCTTCAGTTTGATCCCTGAGCCAGTCTGCTACTCACAAAGAGGTTGAGAGTCCTAGGTTCTCTTTTGTGACCTTAAGTAAGACTTTTCTGTTCTGTATTGTTAGGCTTCTTGTTGTAATTCAGTTTCAATAAAATACATACAGAAAAGTATAAAAAATACAATGGACACCTGTGTATCTATCACCCAGGTTTATCAGATTTTAATATCTGCCATATTGGCTTCATTTTTTTTTTTTTTAATAAAAATGTGTTACTGCTATATGTGTATCTTCCTTGAAAGCTGCTAGCTTCCCTTCTTTTACAGAGGTAACCAATATCTTGTGGGTGTTTATCATTTCCATGTATGTTTTATATTCTTTCTACATATTCATGTAGCCACACTCACACACACACTATCTCTTTCCCTCTATATATGTGTGTGTAAACATGTATATAAACATGTAAATATATAAATGTGATTATATAAACATATATATACTACTTTAGCATGTTTTTATGGTATTATACACTGAGTGGCCAGATTATTAGGACCACCTGACGTTTGTAGGCAAATTAACCATACACTGCATCTTATGGGATATGGAAGCCAAAGGCCTGTTCGAACACCTTTGCTGTCTGCAGTTACCAAGGTAAAATGTCTCCGATTCGCACAGGAACACAAGGATTGGACAGTCCAGCACTGGAAAAATGTCATGTGGTCTGATGACTCACATTTCCAGTTGCATCATGCAGATGGAAGAATGAGAATTTCGTGGAAACAGCATGAAAGCATGCACCCCACATGCATGAGTACAACCCTTCAAGCTGGTGGGGGCAGTGTTATGGTTTGGGGCATGTTTTCCTGGCATAATTTGGGCCCTTTAATTCATATGGAACAACATCTGAATAGCACAACATACCTAAGTATTGTTGCTGATCAAGTTCATCTTATCATGTTGATGGCATATCCCAATGGAGATGGCTTCTTCCAACAAGACAATGCGCCATGCCACGGTGCTTGTATTGTGCAGGAGTGGTTTCAAGAACATGAGGGAGACTTTACCTTGCTTAGGTGGCCCCCGCAATCACGAGATCTCAATCCAATTGAGCATTTGTGGGACAAAGTTAAAAGAGCCATCAGGCAATTGGTTCCACAATCATCAAATCTCACAGAACTGGACAGTGCTATTCATCAGGCATGGTGTCAGATTCCTCGCATCACCTTTCAACATCTCGTGGAGTTAATGCCAAGAAGAATTGCCGCAGTATTGAAGGCAAAAGGTGGTCCAACGAAGTACTGATGGGGTGGTCATAATAATCTGGCCATTCAGTGTATATTACTGTATGATTTTATTGCACCTTGCCTTTTTCCCAACACTACATTTTGAGATTTATCCACGTTGATATCACTCTAGTTTATTCATTTTAACATCCGTATATACATTGTAGAATATTCCCAAGTTCATTTATCCATTCTCCTGTCAATGGAGATTAAGGCTTCCAGTTTTTCACCATTACCAACAGTACACTGAACATTCTTGTGTCTTTCTCTCTGTGGTCATATGTAGGAGTTTCTGATAAGAATATACTTAGGGCCGAAACCGGTTTGGCTCTGTGGATAGAGCATTGGTCTGCGGACTGGGGGGTCCCGGGTTCAATTCCGGTCAAGGGCATGTACATTGGTTGCGGGCACATCCCCGGTGGGGGGCGTGCAGGAGGCAGCTGGTCGATGTTTCTCTCTCATCGATGTTTCTAGCTTTCTGTCCCTCTCCCTTCCTCTCTGTAAAAAATCAATTAAAAAAAAAAGAATATACTTAGGGATATTTGCCTATCTTACTGTCCAGAAGAATACAAGCAGTATACAAGAATTCTTTCTCCATATCCTTGTCAACATTTGGTGTTCAGCTGATGGCATGATGTCTTAACATAGTCGTCTAAGTATTCCCTTTAAAAATTGAAGAGCCCAGCAGGCGTGGCTCGTGGTTGAGTGTTGACCTATGAACCAGGAGGTCACAGTTCGATTCCCAGTCAGGGCACATGCTGGATTGTGGGCTCGATCCCCAGTGTGGGGTGTGCAGGAGACAGCCAATCAATGATTCTCTCTCATCATTATGTATCTTTTTAAAACATATATATTTTATTATATCCTATATAATAAAAGCCTAATATGCTAAGTGTCCGGTTGACCGGTCAGCCGTTCAACCAATCAAAGCGTAATATGCTAATGATATGCTAAGGCCACTCAACCACTTGCTATGACGTGCACTGACCACCAGGGGGCAGATGCTCTGACCTGTAGGTTAGCTTGCTGCTGGGGTCTGGCCGATCGGGACTAAGCGAGACTGGCGGGACATGCCCTGGAGCCCTCCCAAGTCCTTCCCCGGCCCCAATCATGCACCGGTGGGGTCCCTTGGCCTGGCCTGCACCCTCTTGCAATCTGGGACCCCTCGGGGGATGTTGGAGAGCCAGTTTTGGCCTGATCCCACAGGCCAGGCAGATGGACCCCACTGGTGCATGAATTCGTGCATGGGGCCTCTAGTATATTTAACGTATATATTAAAAATAAATAAATAAAGGGAGAAGGAAAAAAAGATTAAAAATATGAACAACAAAATGGTAATAAAAACATATCAACAATTGAATCTAAAAAAATACTATCTACATTCACCCACATATTGAATAACTTTTCTTTTATAGCCTTTACACTTTCCTTTTACAGTTTTCCCTGGAATTAAAAATGCCTCATTTTGCATGTGCTTACTCTTCTAACTACTGAACACTAGTTCACTCACAAGCTTTCTGTTAGAAATGCAAAACTCCTTTCAGCATGTTCACATATATCAGATATGCCATCATTTTCCTATCCCCTTGGAGAGATTCCCCTGAGGCTTCCTCTGCTCCAGTGTGAATAGGCTTCTTCTCCAGACCTGTTGACTCCTTTACTATCACCCTGGGAATTCTTTAATTTCCCCCCTGGATCCCATACAATTTTCTTCCTTCATTGTAACCCCTTGATTTGATGGAGAACTCTTCTAGTGTGTTCCAGAGAACATATACTTGAGAGCTAAATTTTTTGAAACTTTGTCAATGTCAGGAAATATATTTAGTCCTCTCTTACATTCGTATTATAGTATGGCTGGATATAGCATTCAATATTAGAAATAATATGTTTGAATTTTGAAGACTGAATTTTCTGGCCAGCTTGCCATGTTGCTATTGAGAAATCTTTTGTCACTGTGATATTTTATCCTTGGCATACAATCTGTTTGTCCTGTGTAGAAGCCTTTAGAAGCTTTTCTTTATTCCTGCTACTATGAAATTTCACAATGGATATGGCTTAATGTGAGGTAGGTGTTTTTCCCCTCCATTCATTGTTCTGAGTAGTTGGCAGGCCCTCATAGAAACCCATATCTTTGAGTTGTGAGAAATTTTCTATAGTATTTTTTTATTTATCTGTCTACTTATTTTTATCTCATTTTTACTATGTTGTAGCTGGGATTTCTTTCATTTGGTTGATGGAACTCATGAACTGATTCTGTCAAGTCCCCTGATCCCCTTCCTATTTCTTTATCTTTTATTTTGCTTTCTAGGAGGTCTCCTTAGCTTTATTTTCCAACAAATATTTCAACAAGAGATTATTCAACAAGTATTTTATTGAGTATCTGCAGTAAACCAGGTGCTATTCTAGATGGGGATACAATAAGGCAGTGGTCGGCAAACTGCGGCTCGTAAGCCACATGCGGCTCTTTGGCCCCTTGAAGTTTTAGCAAAGGCCAGGTTAGGAGTACCCTAATTAAGTTAATAATAATGTACCTACCTATATAGTTTAAGTTTAAAAATTTTGGCTCTCAAAAGAAATTTCAGTCGTTGTACTGTTGATATTTGGCTCTGTTGACAAATGAGTTTGCCGACCACTGCAATAGGGAATAAGCCTATGAAATTCCTGCCATAAAAATTTCTGCCCTTGCCCCAGCCATGTGGCTCAGTTAGTTGGAGCATCATCCTGTACACCAAAGAGGTTGCAGTTTTGATCCCTGGTAGGGGCACATAATGGGAGGCAACTGATCAATGTTTCTCCCCCTTCCTCTCTAAAAATCAATAAACATATCCTCAGGTGAGGATTAAAAAAAAAATTTATTTTTCTGCCTGGAGAACATAAGCTTTGGAGCCAGTAGTTTGAGCTTGAGGAGAAGACAGTACAATGGGTTTTTACAAATTAGTGTGTTAGTTTTCACTTGATTGTCCTGATATGCTAATGGTACCTGTCACCTGTTCTTTAACTGTGCCTGATGTCCCTGATCCAGAATTTATCTGGTCTGGCCTTCTTGGAGAGTAAACTGTAAGAATTTTGGATTGGGGGATAAACTCTGGTGTCTTGACGGTTCCATTATAGACTTTCAATCAGTACTAGATATAGCTCCCACACAGACTCTGCCTTCAGACATTGGAGGTGCCTGGTATGTCTAATACAGTAACTCATCATGAATAGAATTTCTCTTTGTCAAACCATCCTTCAGCCATAGGATAAAAGCTATACCACCTCTCTTGACACCCTTCCAAATTTGCCTGTCATAATATGGTGACTCATAGAACAGTGGAGTGGGGCACGGGGATAAGAGATGGGTTGATGGGTGCAGGCACAAGTATAAAAGCAAAGAAATGGGGTTTGTACAGGAAAATGTGAACACATCTGACAGGTTAACTAAAACAATTCAACTTCAGGAGTGGTTTCATCGAGATTAAAAAGGTTATTGGCCGAAACCGGTTTGGCTCAGTGGATAGAGCGTCGGCCTGCGGACTGAAGGGTCCTGGGTTCGATTCCGGTCAAGGGCATGTACCTTTGTTTGCGGGCACATCCCCAGTAAGGGGTGTGCAGGAGGCAGCTGATAGATGTTTCTCTCTCATCGATGTTTCTAACTCTCTATCTCTCCCTTCCTCTCTGTAAAAAATCAATAATATATATATATATATATATTTTAAAAGGTTATTAGTAGGGCTGTTTTTCTGCTAGCACTCGTTTATTTCACTCTTGCACAGGATGAAATGTCATCAATTTGTATTTTAATGTTTCAGGTTTGGAAACCAGAACAGAGAACAAAGAGTTGATTCCAAAGCAAGAAATTCTAGAAGTAGAGCCACAGATGCAGCTACAAGAAAGGTCCCAGGGGAATGCTCCCCTGTTGTCCAAATGTGGTGACACCCATGAGGAGATGGTAGAAAAGCACTCAAGAAACCCTTTATTCCTGAAACTTGAAAATTCTCCTGAGGAGCAAAGACTCACCAGCACCTCAGATCTCAAGAATGTTCCCACAGAAGAGGGAGACTCTAAAAATAATGAAATTGGGAATAGTGCCAGAAGTTCAAACTTGGTTCTTTGTAGGCATGGCCTGACAGCAGAGAGGTCTGTTAATGGTGCTGAACGTGGCAACAAGTGCAAACAGAGTTTAGATATAGTGAAACTTCAAGTGGTGAAACCTCACAAATCTATTGACAATGTGGAAAATTTCCATACTTCAGGCCTTTTTCAGGCCCAGAGGCAGCTCCGTGAAGAAAGACCTTATAAATGTGATAACTGTGGAAAGGGTTTCAAACAGCGTTCTGACCTCATGAAACACCAGAGAATCCACACTGGGGAGAAACCCTATGAATGCAAAGAATGTGGGAAGAGCTTCAGTCAGAGTGCTGCCTTGATTAAACACCAGAGGACACATACAGGGGAAAAGCCATACACATGTCCCAAATGTGGGGACAGCTTCAGACAGAGCTCACATCTCAATCGGCATCAACGAATCCACATAGGAGAGAAACACTATAAATGTACTGAATGTGGGGAGACTTGCCGTATTTCCAACCGTTTTAGACATCAGAGAATCCATAAAGGGGAAAGACCCTATACATGTGAAGAATGTGAGAAAAGCTTCAAACGGTGCTCTGACCTCTCTAAACATCAGAGAACCCACACCGGGGAGAAGCCTTATGAATGTTCTGTCTGTGGGAAACGCTTCAGTCAGAGTGCAACCCTCATTATACACCAGAGAACTCACACTGGAGAAAGACCTTATAAATGTCTTGAATGTGGGGAAAGCTTTAGACAGAGTCCACACCTTATTCGACACCAAAGGATCCACAGAAATAAAGCTCCATCATTTTGACATGATTCTGCATGAGCTGTTTTCTTTCATTTTATTATTGCCCTGAAACTACATTCTCTGGCTTTTGGTGTATTTCAGTCAATTGTGGGTCATATTTCCTTGGGCATCACAACCAAGATAGATTCAGTCTGACTTAAATTTCAAGGCGTAATGTTCATAGAGTATTGCTATGAAGGAGAAGCATGTAAGTTGGGAGCCCCTCCACCAGACGGACCTGTGGAGGAGACTTCTGAGAAGGGTGCAGCAGTCTGTCCTTGTCTCTCCACCCTTCTTACCTCTGCTGCTCTTGGACCAAATCGTCCACATTCCCATTACTTCCCCAAGAATTCATTTTAGTAACTTACAATTATCTTTCTATTTAGATGGTAGAGAGGATTTCAAGTACTTTCTCATACAAAACACCTCATACATTCAGTTCAGTGAATACAAGAGCCACTCTATGTTTTTGACTTTTAAAATATTCAGTTTTGCAGAGTCCCTCTTTCCCATTCTTTCCCTATTGTGTTAAACTGTAGGCACAAATAAAAACTTGGATTAGAGCCTAAATCCATCTTTTTCTCTTTAAACTAAAGGGATATAAGCACATTACTGGATATTTGGGAAAACAACAAGGGAGAAAATGACCCATACTCCCACACTCGATCTGTTCCTGGCATTTACAGTTAACCATTGAACTATGTGAGGGTTAGGGGTGCCTATATCCTGCACAGTCAAAAAATCCATGTATAACTTGACTCCCCCAATATTTAAGTCATCCCTAGATATCCATGGGGATTGGCTTCAAGACCCCTGCAGATGAAAATTTGCATATGCTCAAGTCCCTTATATTAAATGATGATATAGGAAAATGCATATAATCAGCAATCTATGTTTGCAAATTTCCAACCACAGGTTGAAAATACTGTCTTCTACCTGCAATTGGTTGTATCCACGGATGTGAAACATGTAAGTACAGTGTGCTGCCTGTATATTTATTGAAAAAGTTTGTGTATAAGTGGACCTTTGCAGTTCAGACCTGTGTTGTTCAAGAGTCGACTGTATTTCCTTCTGATTTTTTCTGATACTTTTGTATAATAAAAATTAGTTTTTATATTTTATGTATTTAACATTAGGTATTAAGGATTTTACATGGTTTTTATAACCTTTATGCAATGGCTGCATCATAGTCCAACAAGTGGATGTAACAATGGAGGCAAGGCAGTATGTAGTGAATGTTAATGTAATTTTGGCATCATTTGGATTCTCTAGAATCTAAGGTTCCCAGGTAGAAATCTGATCAGCGTGTGAGCTATTTTTGGCTTTCAATACAACTTCCCAATTTACCCTGAAGCAAACACCAATTATGTTCTATTATGAGAGTTCTACTCTAGCATTGTCACTTTACCTCGTATTTTTTTCCTAAATGTACAATAACTGAAACCAAAGTAATTGCCTTTCAGATCTCACCTCCTTTATCTTGGATGTGGTAGAATAGTAGTGTGTGCTTTCTCCTTTGACCTTCCTTACAACCAACAGGAGGGACTATGAAAGGGCTGGCCTAGGTATCGTTAACTTTTTATTTAAATGAGATTCAGTATTAAGAAAAGAACTGAGGATGAGGCAATGATAAAAGTTTAAGCAGGCCATGAGCTGTATCACAGTGGTATTTTCTCCAAGCTTATCAAGGATATTTTCCCAAAGTCAGATAGTAAGTGATAGTTATATAGTATATAACCTGGTACAGGTTCTGATCCTAGTGTTCTTTTTACTATAGTAACTCTGCAAACTTAGAATGAACTGTCCTCCAATTTTAGTTTTTATCTACCTTCTAGAGACATTTACTGCTACCTATCTACTACTTGAATTTCCCACATATATGCCTTTGGTCAATATGTTTCCTCTGCTTTTAATACCATCTTCCTTTCCTTGGTCCCTAAATCACAAATAACAAAGGAAAAATTCCACTCTCATAAAACAAGTTAAAATTTTTGCTTCTCAAGTATCCTACCCCAAAATGTTTTCTTTACTAATACTATCGGTAGGTTTTGTTTATTGTTTACCATACCAACTACTGTATACAGTAAATTCATGTGTTTATGTAATCTCTGATCCCTATATTATGAAGGGTGAGTATCTTAGTCTGCTCTAATGCCATAAAATATATATATATATATATATATATATATATATATATATATATATATATATATATATATAACAGACTGGGATGACAAATAGCATTTATTTTCTCAAACGCCCCAACTAGGGCTAGGGACTAAAAAATCCGGATGTTGGCAGGGTTGGTACCTTCTGAGGCCTCTTTCCTTGGCTTATACATGGCTGTCGTTTCCCTATGTCTTCAAGTGGTCTTCCAAATTTCCATTTCATAAGGACACCAGTCAGATAAGATTTCAGCCCACACTAGTGACTTCATTTTAACTTAATCACCTCCTAAAAGGCCCTGTCTCCAAACACAATCACATTCCGAGGCACTATGATTTAGGGCTTCAACATACACATTTTGACATAAAACACAACTATATCCGTACCAGAAACTGCTAAAAGACCAAGCTTAGTTATTTGTTTAATAATTCATTCAGCTTTTTTTATTGAAACACTTCAATTCTTTTGGAAAAAATATAGGTTGTCTTTTTCTGATCTCAGATTAGTGAAGAATATCTTAAACATGTATTAAGTTAACTTATGATAACAGCTCTAAAAAATACCCCAAAAGCTATAGTTGTTCATGTCTCGCTCCTGTAAGTTTAAGGCACATATACATGCCTGGCAGGGTGGCTCTCCTCCAAGCCATCAGTTTAATGGCAGCCCTGCCATCTTCATTACATGGCTGTCAAAATGCCCTGGGTTTTCTAACCTAGTCAACTGGAAAGAAGAAAAAGAGCACGGAGGTGTCAGAGCTTTCATGGGCCTAGCCAAGAAGTGGCACACATCACCTCTACTCATTCTCTTTTGGTTAGGACTCAGTCACCTAGACATGTTGAACAATACAATCTGTGAAATGTGACCTAGCTGTGTGCCTAGGAAGAAAAATACATTTCTGATAAGTTGGTTGCAATCTGAAACAAGACTCAAAAAGCACTATAAAAGACTGACAAATTCAACTACATTAAGATCAGGAAAAAACAAAATAGAAATCACAGCCCATGATAATGAAAAGCTGCTCGGGCCTAAACGGGCAGTCGGACATCCCTCTCACAATCCAGGACTGCTGGCTCCCAACTGCTCGCCTGCCTGCCTTCCTGATTGCCCCTAACCGCTTCTGCCTGCCAGCCTGATCACCCCCTAACCACTCCCCTGCCAGCCTGATTGATGCCTAACTGCTCCCCTGCCAGCCTGATCGCCCCCTAACTGCCCTCCCCTGCAGGCCTGGTCACCCCTAACTGCCCTCCCCTGCAGGCTTGGTCCCCCCAACTGCTCTCCCCTACAGGCCTGGGTCCCTCCCAACTGCCCTTCCCTACAGGCCTGGTCGCCCTCAACTTCCCTCCTCTGCTGGCTTGGTCACCCCTAACTGCCCTCCCTTGCAGGCCTGGGCCCTCCCAACTGCCCTCCCCTGCTGGCCATCTTGTGTCCACATGGGGGCAGGATCTTTGACCACATGGGGGCAGCCATCTTGTGTATTGGAGTGATGGTCAATCTGCATATTACTCTTTTATGAGATAGGATAGAGGCCTGGTGCACGGGTGGGGGCTGGCTGGTTTGCCCTGAAGGATGTCCCGGATCAGGGTGGGTGTTCCCTTGGGGCGTGGGGCGGCCTGGGCGAGAAGCCTGTGGTGGTTTGCAGGCCGGCCACGCCCCACGGCAACCCAAGTGGAGGCCCTGGTATCTTGGGTTTATTTATCTTCTACAATTGAAACTTTGTAACCTGAAGCGGAACCAAGCCTTCTGCTTGCTCCTTGGTGGCAGCCATTTCTGTGGGAATTTATGTATCTTCTATAATTGAAACTTTGTATCCTTAAGCAGAGGCCTGGGCTGGCCAGGGTGTGTGGAAAGCTTGGCTTCCTTCATTGCCAGGGAAACCCAAGCCTCCCTCCTGCTCTCTGTGGCTGGTAGCCATCTTGGTTGGGTTTATTTGCATATTCACTTCTGATTGGCTGGTGGGTGTGGCCTGTGGGCATGACCTGTGGGTGCAGCAGAGCGATGGTTAATTTGCATATTACTCTTTTATTGGATAGGATAGTATATGTGCAAATTAAGCCACAATTAGATACTATTTCACACCTTACAGATTATCAAATCTTTAAAAATCTGTCAGGCCCTAGCCTGTTTAGCTTAGTGCAAAGAGTGCTGGCCTATGGACTGAAGAGAACCAGGTTCGATTCCAGTCAAGGGCATGGTTGTAGGCTTCATCCCCAGCCCTAGTTGGGGCGTGTGCAAAGGAAACCAATTGATGTGCCTCCCTCAAGGCGATGATTCTCTCTCTCTCTCTCTCTCTCTCTCTCTCCCCCTTCCTACTCTCTCAAAAAAATCAATGGAAAAATATCAAGTGAGTGTTAACAAAAAAATAATAAAATCTGTCAGAACCAAGTATTGATAAACACAGTGGTGGGCACTCTCATCTATTGCTGTTGGGTATGTAAATTGTTTCATGTATTATAGAAAGTTTGGCCCTGGCTGGGTTGGCTCAGTGGATAGAGCCTCGGCCTGCAGACTGAAGGGTCCCAGGTTTGATCCCAACCAAGAGCACATGCCTGGGTTGTGGGCTTGATCCCCAGTAGGGGGCGTGGAGGAGGCAGCCGATCAATGATTCTCTCTCATTGATGTTTCTATCTCTTTCTCCTTCTCCCTTCCTCTCTGAAATCAATAAATATATTTTTTAAAAAAGTTTGGCATTACTTATTGATTTTAGAGAGAAATGATTGGTTGTCCCATTTATTTATGCATTCATTGGTTGATTCTTGTATATGCCCTGACTGGGGATCAAACCTGCAACTTTGGTATATCGGGACAGCTCTCTAACCAACTGAGCTACCCAGCCAAGGTTTGGCATTACTTATTCAGGCTGAAAAACGTATGTATCTTATGACTCATCATGAAAATATATCTATTTCCAGGTCTTTTCATAGGGAACTAAGAGGCATGTTGACATGTTGTTTTGTAATAGCCCTAAAGTGGAAATACTCTAAAAGCCCATCAACAAAAGAATAGATTTATAGCCCTGACCAGTTTGGCTCAGTGGATAGAGCGTCGGCCTGTGGACTGAGGAGTCCCGGGTTCGATTCCGGTCAAGGGCATGTACCTTGGTTGCAGGCACATCCCCAGTAGGGGGTGTGCAGGAGGCAGCTGACTCTCTCTCCCTCTCCCTTCCTCTCTGTAAAAAAATCAATAAAATATATATATTTTTAAAAAAGAATAGATTTATAAGTTGTGGTATACTCCTACAAAGAAATACTGAGCACCAGTGAATATGACTGAACCACAGCTACACAGAAATATTGATTCTCAAAACACATGTGCAGTGAAAGTACAAAAGTATTCCATGCGTGTAAAATTCCAAAATAAGCAAAACTAAATAATGTAATGTCCAGACATGAGTAAATAGTATGTATACATTATACAAAGGAATGATTAACATAAAACTCAGAATATTTTATTTGTTAACCTTTGGTGAAGAGAAAGGGAGATGAGTTTAGAGAGATTGTAAGGGGTTTTGTTATTCTGAAAATGACCTAATTCTTAACAGGATGAAGATGCCTGGGAGGTTCTTTTTATAATTATTTACTGTCACTTATCTTCATATACTTTTGCATTATATTATTTATTGTGAAATAATTGTATCCAATAACTGGATATACTAATTAGTTTATTATGAAATATTGCTAACAAATAAATAAAATAGCCTAGTTTTAAAGAACATTCACATATGTACCACACAGATTTATCCATTCTTAACATGCCAGATTTGTTTCAGATCATTTTTTGCAAATATGTTTTTATTGATTTAAGAGAGAGGGAGACAGAAAGAGAAACATTAATGATGAGAATCATCAATATGCTATCTCCTACACGCTGCCTACTGGGGGTTGAGCCAGCAACCAGGCATGTGCCCTGACAGGGAATGGTTAAAACAACTCTTTAAGCAGTTTTATACTGTCCCTTCTTTCCAGTTAGAGACTTGTGGATATGAGGGATCCTCTTCCTCCCATCATTGTATTGGAAATGGGGAAGAAAAAATAATGGGGATGTGTGGAGTTTTAAAAACACTTAAATGGAAAACATAGGTAATTACTATAGACCTGATAAAAGGAACATTTGTACATTCTTAAACTTGAAGTTTGATAAAAGTAACTTTCCATGTGGCAACAGTTGTGTTGGCTAGGTTTCTCCCATGTGTTTTATACAATTTGGAATTGATAAACCATTTTTATTTTGCAAAAAAGAATATGCTTGGAGTAACTGTGGGAATGAAAGGATATGGCTCCTCAAGGATTATATATATATATATATATATATATTTTTTTTGTTAAGGATTATTTGACACTTTTTTAGTACAAGCCATTTACTTGTGGGAGAGGGCTGAAACACTGGTAGAGGAGTGAAGAGACAAATAAAGGAACACAGCTGATAAGACAGCTGCCATTGTAAGTGAATGTGTATAATCCCATGGGAAAATCTGAAAACAGTGTACAACAGATGCTTCAGATAACCTATGTGCTCTTCCCAAGGGGAGGGAGATCTGGTTTATATCAAATTCCCATCAAGCACTGTGTAAGGCCTGCTCCCAGGATATTTCATTGTTTTAGAAAAAGCCTGCAAACCAACAGCTGAAGATAGTGCAAGGCAAATGAAACACAGAGGGGCTAAGGCCAAAGGGGCAGGAGCAGGGCACCAACAGCATCTGCTATAAGCACTGACTTAGAACACTTCATAGAATGTAGTAATTTTTTTTGGGGGGGGGGGGGAAGATAAACAATTGTAATAATCTGAACAATAAAGATTTATTAAAAAAATAAAAAACAAAAATAAATAAATTAATTAATTTAAAAAAAAAAGAATGTAGTAATTTTCAACCAGCACACTGCTATGTGGGAAGAATTTTTAAAATATGCAATACCTGACTATTTAGTCAGGGGTGCTGACCTCTTTTCCCTTCGATTGTCAAATAAAAAATGACAACAGAAACACAATAGTAGCTTTCCAGTGTGAATGAATCAAAATTATACCTACTTTTTTGGGCAGATTGGCCAAAAATGTATTTTTTGATGTGCCGCAGAATTTTAGTAACTGGTTTATGTGTACCATGAGATGAAAAATGTTGAAAACCACTATAATAGAACATTAACTTAATTTTATAAAAAATTTTATCCTTAATACCTCACTAGCTACATGTGGCACATACTTTTAAACAGCCTATCAATATCAGGTCATTATTCTGTGTAAAACCAAGAAGGCATTCTTAAATCATTCACAATCTATTAAATGATCCCCAGCCTGGGGGACCACAGAGCAAAGCTATCAAGCCTCCCTTATGCTTTAACTTGACTTGGGGGGAACAAAGGTATAGGGACTCAAGGGAAACGGGATACAACAGCCTATCACATTTTCTATTAAGTAATTCTGCACTACAGCAAGGCTACCTACAAAATGAGGGCCCCCACAGAAAGAAAGAGTTCAGCTCTTGTTTATTAATTTTTGTAAAACAATCTAATTATATATACTTGCAATAGTGACAAGTTCTGGTCTTTAAATTATAGCTTTTCTCATTAGTCACGTAGATACCTGCTCTCTGTGAGTACCCTGATGCTTAACAAAGCTTGTGCGCCAACTGAAAGATTTCCCGCATTTGTCACATCTATAGGGTCTCTCTCCATTATGAATGACCTTGTGTCGATGAAGATTTGACTTAAAACTAAAAGTTTTTCCACATTCTCTACATTCAAATAATTTCCCCTTAGTATGGGTCCTTTGATGCTGAATGAGATCTATATTCCGACCAAATGATTCTCCACATTCACTGCATTTGTGAGCATTCTGTTTACTGTGAATTTGTTGATGGCTCTTAAGGGTTGAGTTCCGAGCAAAGGCTCTTCCACATTCAATGCATTTATGGGGTTTTTCTCCGCTGTGGATTACTTGATGTCGAATCAGAGTTGAATTCTGACTAAATGTTCTTTCACATTCACTACATTTATAGGGTTTTTCTTTGGTATGGATCCTTTTATGTTCAACAAGATATGCCACCTGACGGAAATATTTTCCACATTCATGACATTTATATGGCTTTTCTTGAGGGTGACACTGTTTATGAGTAGTAAGAGCAGACTTCTGTTTGAAGGCTAGCCCACATACGTCACACTCAAAGGGATCCTCTGAAGTGTGAAATCTCTGATGTTGAACAAAATTTGCCTGACGTTTGAAGACTCTTCCACATTCACTGCATTCATAAGATTTTTCATTTGTCAGAATTTGCTTATGCTTCAAAAACAATGATCTCTGATTGAAGGGTTTTCCATACTCATTATATTTGTCCTGCTTCTTACTAGTTTGACCATTCTGATCTTGAAAAAGGTTAAGGTTTTGAAGGAAGTACTCATTGTATTCATTACCAACAGTAGGAAGTGCAACTCTGTAAATGTCCACAAATTTGTTAAATTTAAGTAACTTTTCTGAAGGCATCATGGCCGTCTTCTGCCTTACCACCGATATCCTACATGACTCTGTATTTTCAGAAATTTTCTGCTTTGGAGTTAGCTTTATCATCTGGTATCTGGCTTCAGAACCTAGTAAAATAAAAAGAAAATATATAGCCTTAGCTGGTCTGGCTCGGTGGATAGAGTGTCGGACTACAGAATGAAAGATCCCAGGTTCGATTCCAGTCAAGGGCACATGCCTAGGTTGCGGGCTTGAACCCCCGTGAGGGGCGTGCAGGAGGCAGACAATCAATAATTCTCTCTCATCATTGATGTTTCTATCTCTCCCTCTCCCTTCCTCTCTGAATTCAACAAAAATATATTTTAAAAAAGAAAATATATAGCTGTAACCAGTTTGGCTCAGTGGATAGAGCGTTGGCCTGCAGACTGAAGGGTCCCAGGTTCGATTCCGGTCAAGGGCATGTACCTTGGTTGCGGGCACATCCCCAGTAGGGGCTGTGCAGGAGGCAGCTGATCGATGTTTCTCTCTCATTGATGTTTCTAACACTCTATCCCTCTCCCTTCCTCTCTGTAAAAAATCAGTAAAATATATATTTTTAAAAATCAATATATATAAAAGCCTAAGCGACTGTTAGGACGGGATGACCGGCCAGTAGCTATGATGTGCATTGACCACCAGGGGGCAGATGCTCAACACAGGAGCTACCCCTGGTGGTCAGTGCACTTCCACAGCCAACCTCCTGCGGCCAGCCAACTTCCCCCATTCCCTTCCCCCGGCCAGTCTGCCCCAATTGGCCCTGATCGCTGGCCAGGCCGAGGGACATCACCCATGCACGAATTCGTGCACCAGGCCTCTAGTATGTATATATAAATCACCTGTCCACACAGACGGAAAAACGGGAAAAGAAGCCAACTGCTTGTAATATAAGACACTGAAATGAAGCTAAGAAATGTTCACTTAGTTACATCATCATACTAGAGAGGCCACAATTCTGATTTTCATAGGACTCTCAGCTTTTATAACTGAAAGAGCTCTTAATATTAACCAACCAAAAAATGTACAAGAATGTATTAACCCAGCCAGTGTGGCTCAGTGGTTGAATGTCGACCTCTGAACCAGGAGGTCATGGTTTGATTCCCAGTCAGCATGTGCCCAGGTTGTGGGCTTGATCCCCAGTGGGGGGCAGGCAGAAGGCAGCCCAATCAATGATTCTCTATCACTGATGTTTCTATCCATCTCTCTTCCTCTCCCTTTCTCTCTGAAATCAATAAAAAATATTTTTTAAAAAGTGTGTTAGAAAATAAACTGCAGCTCCAGTCAGACTGCTCCAAAACCGCCAAATCCCAAGCAAAGAGGAGAAAACTGTAGTTCTTGCTGTAGCTCCTGCTGGGTGGCCTCAGACAGTAGCTGACCTGCACCCCATTGGAGATCCAGAAACTAGTGTATCTAGTGGTCTGTGTGAGACGACACCAGATTTCAACTACTCTCATAAGGGAGACATTCAAGAGGCAGACTCAGTGAGCACCACAGCCCTACTGGAACAAGTCCTGCCCCATAAGCGGGTCTCCAGCACAGCAATTCTTCCGTTACAGACACAGCGACCTCACAGCCAATTGGCCTGGAGGTCAATTCCTCCCAGTGACACCAACAACAATGAAGACTTAACTACAACAAGGCTGTACACACAGTCCACAAAGGGGTGCACCAAGAGTGTCCATCTCAGGTAACTGGGAGGCTGACCCATTGAACCATATAGGACACCTAACACACAAAGCTACCCTACCAACTCAGGGAAGCAGCGAAAATGAGGAGACAAGAAAACAGATCACAAACGAAAGAAATGGAGGAGAACAAACAACTGGACATAGAGTTCAAAACCACGGTTATAAGGTTTTTCAAGAATTTCCTAGAAAAGGCCGATAAATTTAACGAGACCCTCAAGGATATGAAAAAGGACCAACTAAAAATTAAACATACACTGACTGAAATAAAAAATATTATACAGAGACCCAACAGCAGACTAAAGGAACGCAAGAATCAAGTCAAAGATTCAGAATACAAAGAGGCAAAGGACACTCCTCCGGAGAAGCAAGAAGAGAAGAGAATCCAGAAAGTTGAAGATAGTGTAAGGAGCCCTGGGACAACTTCAAGCGTACCAACATCAGAATAATGGGGGTGCCAGAAGAAGAGCGAGAGCAAGACACTGAAAACCTATTTGAAGAAATAATGACTGAAAACTTCCCCCACCTGGTGAAAGAAATAGACTTACAAGTCCAGGAAGCGCACAGAACCCCAAACAAAAGGAATCCAAAGAGAACCACACCAAGACACATCATAATTACAATGCCAAGAAAGAGAGAATCTCCCCTGGGTCCAGGGGAAGCTAGATCCCGGGTCCGGGCGAGGCCGTGTGCCCCTGGATCCGGGTGAGGCTGGGTCCCAGGCCCGGGAGAGGCCATGCGCCCCTGGGTCCGGGTGAGGCCATGCGCCCCTGGGTCCAGGTGAAGCTGAATCCTGGGTCTGGGCGAGGCCGTGTGCCCCTGGATCCGGGTGAGGCTGGGTCCTGGGTCCGGGTGAGGCCATGGGCCCCTGGATCCGGGTGAGGCCACGCGACCCTGGGTCTGGGAGAGGCCCCGCGCCCCTGGGTCCGGGTGAGGCCCCGCGCCCCTGGGTCCGGGTGAGGCCACACGACCCTGGGTCCGGGTGAGGCCACATGCCCCTGGGTCCGGGTGAAGCCGTGCCCCTGGGTCCGGCCGAGGCCAAACCAGAGGGAGTTGGACCTGCATTACCACCATTTGTCCACCATCCAGAGCTGAGGGGTCAGTGCCGACATGTTCTCATAAGGAACTGGTGGACATTGATATTGGGTCTCAAAAGAACTGTTGGTCCAGAAAGAAACTCACTACAGACTGATTCATTTGCCTGTCAGCATAACTATTATTGCTCGTCTCACATTCAGTTCTTATAAGTATATCTCTAGTGACACATGATTTCGCTCATCTAGGGGAAATGATGAACAACATAGACTGATGAACAACAACAGAACCAGAAACAAGGAGGCATCGATCGGACTATCGGGCCTCAGAGGGAGGATAGGGGAGGGTGGGGGGAGGGGGGAGAGATCAACCAAAGGTCTTGTGTGCATGCATATGAGCCTAACCAATGGTTAAGTTCAACAGGGGGTTGGGGCATCCGTGGGGAGGGGTGTGGGATGGGAATGGGGGGATGAGGACAAATATGTGACACCTTAATCAATAAAGAAATTAAAAAAAAAAAAAAAAGAAAGAGAGAATCTTACAAGTAGCAAGAGAAAAACAGTTAGTTACCTACAAGGGAGCACCCATACGATTATCAGCTGATTTCTCAACAGAAACTATGCAGGCCAGATGGGAGTGGCAAGAAATATTCAAAGTGATGAATAGCAAGAACCTACAACCAAGATTACTCTACCCAGCAAAGTTATCATTCAGAATGGAAGGGCAGATAAAGAGCTTCACAGATAAGAAAAAGCTAAAGGAGTTCATCACCACCAAACCAGTATTATATGAAATGCTGAAAGGTATTCTTTAAAAAGAGGAAAGAGAAGAAAAAAGTAAAGATAAAAATTATGAACAACAAATACATATCTATCAACAAGTGAATCTAAAACTCAAGTGAATTAAAAATCTGAGGAACAGAATAAACTGGTGAATGTAATAGAATCAGGGGCATAGAATGGGAGTGGATTGATAATTCTCAGGGGGAAAGGGGTGTCTGTGTCGGGGGTATGGGAAGAGACTGGACAAAAATCATACACCTATGGATGAGGACAGCGGGGAAGGGGGGGAGGTAAGGGCAGAGGGTGAGGTGGGAACCGGGTGGAGGGGAGATATGGGGGGAAAAAAGGAGAAACAATTGTAATAATCTGAACAATAAAGATTTATTAAATTAAAAAAAAAGAAATTTAAAAAAAAATGTGTTAGAGAATGTGAGAACAAAGTGAATCCTCACCATTACTGAAAAGCAACTTACTATAGGTACTCAGTAGTGTCACATAAATATAGGGGGGAGAGTATCTTATACTATCTAGATAAACATGTTTTTTAATATATCTGGGAGGAAGAACTCCTTAAAAATGAAGTGTAAGATAGAATAGAAAAGGAACCAGAGAGAAGGTACAAAAGTCAACAAAAGAGAGCAGATGTTCTCAAACAGGGGTGGTTTTACATCCTGGGAGACACTGACAATGTCTGGAGATAATTTTGGTTGTCCCAACTGGGGTGGTGATACTGGCATCTAGGAGGTGGAGGCCAAGAATGCTGCTGAATATCCTACTATGGGCAGGACAGCTCCCCTTCAACAAAGAACTATCTAGCCCAAAATGCCGAAGTGCTTCAACTGAGAAACCTTAGAGTAGAGGGACATGGAAAAGGGTAGAAGCAGCAACAGGAGAGAGTAAGTAGGAACAAGTAGGTACATCAAAAAATACCAAGTAACACAAAAAGCAAAATGAAAGCAAGGGAACAAGAGAAAGGATGAGTAATGAGGGTAGAAGCAAGTAATAGCTAGTATGGCATAAGAGCTGTCAGAAAACACCAGACCAGTGGTTCAGTGAAGTACTTTAATGCAAAAGAGAATGAACTTTGCAAATTCGAAATCAAATCCCAACTAGCAATATTCTGTGTGATAGATTATCTTTTTTAAAAATATATTTTTTATTGAATTTATAGAGGGAGAGGGAGATAGAAACATCAATGATGAGAGAGAATCATTGATTAGCTGCCTCCTGAATGCCCCCGACTGGGGATCGAGCATGTGCCCTTCACAGGAATCAAACCCGGGACCCTTCAGTCTGCAGGCCGACGCTCTGTGTGATAGATATCTTAATCTATTAGTTTCTTCCTCTGGAAAATGGAGCTTATGGTATTACTACTACCTTCAGAGGTCAGTAAGGATGAAGAAGTGAGAGAATGTATGCTAAACACCTGGCTCAGCATTAAGGACACAGAAGGAGCTTCATTAATGTGATTCCCTTCCTCTTTATGGTTTCTGCTTGTCTGGGACTTCTCACCCACCTGGGCAAGCACTACTGGAAGCCCTTCTAGTCCCAGCTCTTGGGAGATCCAGGATCCATGGGTCTTCCCACTGTTCCAGCTGACAGATCACCTCAGGTTTAGGAATCTGAAATCCTATTCATGGGAAGTAAATGGATGTGACGGTTAGTGAGTTACAGAGATGCCCTAGAGCTCAGATTAACCACTTTGTATCTACAGTGGCAAGGAGATAAAGACAACAATCAAAAGGGTTCCTGAAAAAAAAAAAAAGGGTTCCTGAGAATAGAAATCTGCACAATCTTTGTGAAAATCTGACAATCTTTATTGACAACCTGAATGATATTCACACCCTTGGATGTGGTAAACTCACTCTTAGAAATACAGCCTAGCCCAGCCAGCATGGCTCAGTGGTTGAGCATTGACCTATGATCCAGGAGATCATGGGTTTGATTCCTGGTCCGGGCGCATGCGTGGGTTGCAGGCTCAGTCCCCAGTTGGAGGTATGCAGGAGGCAGCCAATCAATGAGTCTCTCTCATCATTGATGTTTATATATATCTCCCTCTCCCTTTCCCTTCCTCTCTGAAATCAATAAAAAATATATATAGGAAAAAAAGAAATACAGCCTAAGGAAAAATTAATGTTCCAGAGATTTTCAGCAGAGTTGCAACAATATAGAACTGGAAATAAATTAAATGTTAATAGGGGAATAATTAAAGTATAGCACATTAATATAACAAAGGGAAAAGTATTAGGCACATATTAAAAATCCATATGTTTAAAAATATTTACTGGGGGTCAATGGGGGAAAAAGGGATATATGTAATACTTTCAACAATAAAGAATTATTTTTTAAAAAAATATTAAAACAGGAAGTGCACCCTGTACATTTTTAAAGCAGAATACAAAACTCATGTAGAGTATAATTCAAAACTCATGTAAAGTATGATCCAAATTTAATGTTTTAAAACTATATGTGTGTGGATATGTACATAGTATACATATATATGAAAAGACTAGGAAAAAGTAAACCAAAATGTTGGCAAGTTATTTCTTTTTTAAAAAAATAAGTATATTTTATTGATTTTTTACAGAGGAAGGAAGAGGGATAGAGAGTTAGAAACATCGATGAGAGAGAAACATCGATCAGCTGCCTCTTGCAAACCCCCCACCGGGGATATACCCACAACCAAGGTACATGCCCTTGACTGGAATCGAACCCGGGACCTTTCAGTCCACAGGCCGACGCTCTATCCACTGAGCCAAACCAGCTAGGGCGGCAAGTTATTTCTGAGCAGTGGGACTTTTATTTTCTACTCTATTACTGAAATATCATTCAATAATACATATATATTAAGAAACTTAAAAGTACCATACCCATTAACTCCAACATTCCAGTCTTTGGAATACTAGTATATCTTGGGGAATAATCAGAAATTTATATAAAGATTTATAGTCAGAAATATCCATTGGAACTTTATCACACAGAAAATGATAAACACACAAATGAATCAACAACTAAAACAAAGCCAAGCTTAACACTCCTGAATGGGAAAATGATTAATTATGGATCATACAATAGATTTACATTAAGATTATTTACTATATTATGGAGGTTTTTAATAGCAGAGGGAAAATTCTGATGCTATAATGTTAAGTTTTAAAGGGGTTACAGAATTATACAAAGAATATGCTCAGTTACATTTAAAAAAATGTTTTTATTGATATTAGAGAGAGAGGGAGAGAGAGAAACATTCATCAGTCACCTCCTACATGCACTCCAACCAGGTCAAACCAACTGAGCCACACTGGGCAAGGCACTCAGCTACATTTTTTAAAGCATAGGGGGAAAATACTGGAAGTAAATATTCCAAAATATTAACAGTATTACCCCTGAATGTTTTCCCTTCCCTTCATGCTTTTCTATACCTTCCATGTATTCAAATATGCTCTTGTAATTTTTAAAAGAAAAAGAATCATAAAAAACCCAGAGGTGGGTAGATAATCCTATGACAGAAACTGTGTCAAGAGTGTCAGTGTGAGGGTCAAGCATGTGTCCCCAGAAAGAAAATTATTTATTCAGGTAACTTCCCCAGTAGGACATTCTGCATTGGCTTAAGAGAAAGGCTGACTCCTGGGAGGAAAGAAGCAGTGAAGGTTCAGAAATAAAGTCAAGTCAGTTAAGAATCATTTCCTGGGCAACGAGTGATGTTGCAAACAAGGAAGGAATCATTTCCAGAAAAGAAATAAGACATTTCAAGAGAATAAGAAGCTAGCCTTTGGGAATCCAATCAGCCACAATCTTTTCAACTCCAAGAAGTCTTATAGATATAGAGGAGGTCAGTGGTGGTGGGAAATGAACTCTAAAACAAAAGGAAACTTCCTCATTTCCAATCCCTTATCTGAAGCCAGATGAGTTTCAGCATTCAGAATTTTTTCAGATTTAGAAAGGGTGACTTTCTATTATATACTACTCCAAAACCTAACAGGGTTTGGAACTGTACCTTTAATCAAGCACATTGATATTTCTGATGCTAAACCTACAGATACAAAAGTCAAATGGGAAAGAAATCCTATATAATAAAAGCCTAATATGCAAATCAACCGAATGGTAGAATGACTGGTTACTATGACACACACTGACCACCAGGAGGCAGGTGCTCAACTAAGGAGCTGCCCCCAGCCCACAGGCCCTAACCCAGCCAAGGCAGGTGCCAACAGGGCCCACCCCCTTCACCCCACCCCCCATTGCCCCGCCAGTCGCCCCGCACAGGGAGGTGACCGGCTGGGATGGTGGGGGCAGGGCCAGAGAGAGGGCGGCGCCAGGCAAGCCAAGGCAGGTGCCAGCAGAGGCCTCCCGAGCACCCGCCAGTTGCCCCACAGATTGCCGGCCATGCCTAGGGACCCTATCCGAATTTTGTGCACCGGGCCTCTAGAAAGGATGATAAATAGCTTCACTTGTAGGATGAAGTCAAGTTTGGCCACTGGATGACCAGGTTGAATCTTATAGCCAAATGCATTATGAAAACATTTCTGGTTTTCAGTGCTTTTTCTGACTTTAGAATTTGTGTAGACACTCAAAGGCAAATCTGTAAGCCAAGTCATTACCCAACAAAATCATGTTTCTGTAATTCTCCAGCATCACATCTCTGTAGAGGTTCTTTTGAGCCCAATCAAGTTTGTTCCACTCTTCTCTGGTGAAGTATATAGCCACATCCTCAAAGGACAGCAACTCCTAAAAACACAGTGTCTAATTATAGCTTCAATTCTGACAATAACTTTGTGAGCTGCTATTATTCTATAGGTCAGGTTTGATTAGATAAAGTGAGTTGGTCAAGTTCATTCAATTAGTAAGTAGATTCAGGGATCAACTTCAGTTTTCCCACACTCAAGCCAGACATCTTATTTTTTCTATGCGAGGGCCAGAAGCTTTTTCTTTAGAGGGTCAGGTTAATATTTTAGGCTTCTCAGGCCCTTTGGTCGCTGCTACAATTATTCAGCTCTGCTAATGTAGCACAAAAGAAAGCCATGGAAAGCAAATGGGCATCACTGTGTTCCAATAAAACTTTACTATCACATCCAGGTCAACTTGCCCAAATCCTGCTCTATACACACAACCCTTTGCAAATGATTTTTCTGCCAGGGCTCGCACAGGGAAGAGATAGCACACTCAAATGAGGTCACTGAGGATAGCTTAGTGTACAGACTAGTCACAAAAGAATGGACAGGCTTCCAACAGGGCCTGCTGAAGCATGTAGGGGCTGGCTCTCCTGGGGAACCATTACTGACTAAGTCTGATGGGGAAAGCAGGGAAAGAATTATTAGAATCTAGAAAGTTGTTGAGAGAAAACAAAGCTGGAACCAGCGTCTTAGAGAAATGCAGCCCAGCAAGGAGGAAGCTGTAGGAATAAGCATCTGACATTAATTTCCTCCAAGCCTCTGGTCCCCTGACTCCCACCATTCCATTGCCAAAAACCAACCAGAAGCCAGAGGGCAAGGGAGCCCAATGATGGTAAATATGAACGTCAGCCTCCCAGGGCACAGACCAAGGTCATGAAGGGTACAGAGTATATCCAGGGGGATCGGGTGTTCAGCACAATGCACGCAGTAGGAGTTTCCATTTGCAAATGTGTGTTCACCTCATGTGGGCCAAGAACAGAAGGTGTCTCATTCATATGCTATTGGAGCTCTTGGAGCAGAGGCCTGGTTGTCTGTTCACTATGCTCCTTTCTCTTATAAGACACTGACTGTGTGGGGTCAGGGGGTGTTTGTGCAGAACAAAGGTGCTCAGTAAGAGAGAATACCCACTCCATCCTGAGAAGCTTCTCACAGCTCTCTTCTGGATACAGATAGCAGAATCTCCCAAATTGCATGGCCTTTCTTACCTCCCCACTGAACCTGACTTCCTCAAGCTCTCTCTCAACACCATCCTAAATGTCCCTCCTTTTATTGCCTTCTGAACCTGACCAACTCAGCTATCTGCATTCTCTATATCTACATGAAGGTTATTAGGTGCTGGGGATGAAATGGTTTAATCTCCTATGAGTTATCTCGTACATTTGGTTTTACAGTTGAGCCCTTAAAGATTCTCAAAAACTCTTGCTCTCATATTCCCCACCAGTGGTACTCTACATATTTATCACTCCTGTTCCTTTAAGAAACGTTTACGGAGCACCAATAAGTTGTTAACCTTCATGCTATTGGCCAGTAATAAATATAAGGTTACAACTCAGGCTGTGAACTGCTCAACTCTATATAATAAAAGTGGTGTGACGGGGCCCCCTCGAGTTGCTAAGTGCACGTCTGTACAACCCTATAGCAGCCCTGGTCCCTGCTTCAGGAAGTGAACCATTCAGTGGAGGAAGATGGAGAAATCAACATGGGAATGATCCAGTGGTCAACACCCATGGGAGGTAATTAGAGGGAGCTGTGAGGAGAGGGAGCTCACCTTCCCTTTCAGAAGGCACTGCCAGTTATGTCTCAGAAATAGCCCATGGGGCACATGCTCTTTAACTCCTCTCGTATTCCCACCACCTCCCCTAGACATTACCTACATTTTTACTAATCCCTCTTCTCCCTCAGAGGAAGAGGTTGCCCTTCTAGTAATCCCTCCTTCTCTGCTATTGATTCCATTCTCTCCTGTCTCTGCCAGGGTCTGAATCCAATGATGATGATGATGATGAGTCTTCCTTTTCTTTATCTTTCCTCTCTTTCCCCTTGTGATATTGTGATTTACAGTTTAAAAAAAAAAAAGTATATTTGGTCTTCATCCCTGTTTCTCACACAGAGTTCCTAAAACTCCTGGAATTTCCTAAAGGAATAACACCAAATGAGCAACTTTTAATATTTGATCTTTTGTCCTTGGTTTCTGAGATAGGTCCAGAGCCATAAAGGTAAAAGGCATGTCTTGTTACTCATAATAATTTTCTTGCCCTAACCGGTTTGGCTCAGTGGATAGAGCGTCGGCCTGCGGACTCAAGGGTCCCAGGTTCGATTCCGGTCAAGGGCATGTACCTTGGTTGCAGGCACATACCCAGTGGGGGGTGTGCAGGAGGCAGCTGATCGATGTTTCTCTCTCATTGATGTTTCTAACTCTCTATCCCTCTCCCTTCCTCTCTGTAAGAAAAAAAAATCCAATAAAATATATTTAAAAAACAACATAATAACGTTCTTCCACCACACGTGAGATTATGTTAAGAGATGAACTTTAGAAAGTCCCTAAAAATGGCAGAACAACCACAGCTCACCTTCCATGGGGCTGTCAGGAACACAGCTGCCATGGCCTGGTTTCTAAGATGGGGCAGGATCCTGGCCACCAGGCTAAGCTGAAAGAGAAAAAACAAAAGGTAAGGAGGGAGGCCAGTACACATTTGAACCTCTCTCACTAGGCAACTCTTGGGATTCCAACAGGGCCAATAAACCTCAGCTAACACAAAGTCACTATTAATGTTGGAATATGTGATAGAAATGAAAGGAGCGACTAGAATAGTTTTTTTTTTTTTTAGTAATTTCTGAAGCTAGGTCCATTTTCAAAGCTAGTCAAAAGAACCTGTGGCCCAGCCTCCTCCCCTTCTCCCTAGAATATGTTCTGCAGTACCTCATTATAAAAATAGCACTCTGTCAGCAGATGAGTGGATTAAAAGCCTGTGGTACATCTACACAATGGAATACTATGCTGCTGTAAAAAAGAAGGAACCCTTACCATTTGCAAAGCATGGATGGACCTGAAGAGCATTATGCTAACAGAAATAAGCCGGAGAAAGTTAACTATCACATGATCTCACTCATTTGTGGAATATAATGAACAACATAAACTGATGAACAAAAATAGATCCAGAGACCCAGAAATATCGAACAGACCGTCCGCCAAACCTCAGAGGGAAGGCAGGGGATGGTGGGGGGGTGGGGGTGGGGTAAGAGATCAGCCAAAGGACTTGTAGCCATGCATATGAGCATGACCAAAGGACACAGACCAATGAGAGTGGGCAGGGAGAGGTCAATGGGGGGGGGGGGGGGAGGAAACATATGTAAAACTTTCAACAATAAAGAATTAAAAAATATAGCACTCTTACCTGCAACCTGCAGCAACCAGCCCAGAACTCAAACCACAACCAATGCAGCCACAGGCCCCAAATCAGGACTTGGTCCATATCTGCCACCATATCCCTAACATTTAGGTCCCTTCTTCAACTGAGAAGGACCGACAGAGAAAGCCAAGCATGCTCCCCGCTGCCCAACCACATAGAATGTCCCACTTATATTAACTTAACCTGCTCCAGGCTTCTCAAGCCAACCACCTCCAAACTGGGCATATTTCAGCTTTTCCTTTTTTCCCACCATAAAGCTTTCCGGTCCCTGACTGTGAGTCTCTACCAAACACAAGTGATGGTGGCTGACTCCCTTGCTAAAGCAATGCTCTGAATAAAGAGCCTTTGTTCTCATTTGGGTGGTTTTCATTTACTTCTACATCATACAGAATCAGCTCACAGAGTGTAAAAATTATTTTAGGGCGGTTATCAGGCTACATATTATACACAAAGAAGTAATCATTGTCAAAAAGAAATTCAGCTTTACTTGATATGGATAATTTTATTGAGCAAGAAAACAAACCACAAACATGGAGACTTCAAAACTCAAGGTGTTAAGAAGCTGGGCTCTCAGCAGTTACTGCTCAGCTTATGAAGCATGTGAGGGGTAGCAGAATACACCACCCCAAAATATGCTCCTTTGGAGTGTTGATTATTTTGAGCTGCAGGCACTTGAAAACCAGCAAATGCAAAGAGAGGCTTTCTATGAACTCCCTTTATCTTCCTAAAGACAGATCCTCCAAAAGGAACTCAACTGTCACAAATACCTCCCAGGAGTTTCATCCACCAGGGAAGACTGACTCTTATCACAAGAGAGGGGACTGGGAAACTTTAACACAAACCATCAGACCTCCCATATATTCTTCTAAGGGCCCACTCACCTTTCTAAAAACCTTTTACTCTCCTCCAAAAGGCCTACATTCTCCATCCCCTTTCCCTATTAAGATGGGAAAAGCCTGAATTCTAAGGCAATCCAGGAGTTACTAATTTTTCCCTGGGTATCTCCATATATTCATGAGGTACACATGTTAATAAACTTGTTTGTTTTTCTCTGAATCTTTTATTCAGTTAACTCAGAAGGGAAGAGAGAAAATTACTTTTCTCCCCCCAGACATGAAGGAAGAAGTACCTTGTTTTCTGTTGTGACTGGTTACTAGAAACTGACATTTCTTTTAGAGCACTAGTAATGTACAAGTTTAATTTTGTTGTTAATCCTCACCCGAGGATATTTTTCCATTGACTTAAAAATGTATATATTTTATTGATTTTTTTTACAGAGAGGAAGAGAGAGTTAGAAACATCAATGAGAGAGAGAAACATCCATCAGCTGCCTCCTGCACACTCCCCACTGGGGATGTGCCTGCAACCAAGGTACATGCCCTTGACCGGAATCGAACCCGGGACCCTTGAGTCCGCAGGCCGACGCTCTATCCACTGAGCCAAACCGGTTAGGACTGATTTTTTTTTTTTTTTAAGAGAGTGGAAGGTACGGGGGAGGAGGGAGGGAAGGAGGGGAGACACATCTATGTCTCTCTCAGAGATTGGTTGCCTCTCGCGCACCACCCTGACCATCCCTGGGGATTGAATCTGCGCGGCCTGACGCTCTAACCACTGAGCCACTCCGGCCAGGGCCAAGTTTACTTCTTTGTAGCTGATTGGCTGAGAAGATGCAAGGTCACCCAACCTAAGAAAGCTTAACTTTCATTTAAGGACAGAGTGAGCATTTGGGGGGCAATTAGGACAGTTTAAGTTTGGGTTCCCTAGCTATGGGTGGTTGGCCTATACCCAAACTGTGACCTTCATTTTAGCTTTTTTTTTCCTTTTCTTTTTTAACAGAAATTCAATATTGTTACTCAGGGAGTACACACGTGATGCGTGCGATACAGGTGATTTCTATTTCTTGTGCTTTCCCAGTTACCGGTGAACCTTGCTTTTTGAGCAGGTGCATTTCAAAGCCCCTCACACATCACTCAGGTTCCTAAAAACGCGGTGCCTCGGAAGCAGGAGGGCTCTCCAATAACGCCCTGATCACGGCTCCGACGCTGCAGGAGGGACCTCAACCGCTTCATTATCTACTGTGAACGCTGTACTTGTGGAACTCAGAATCTAAAATACCCCTTCACAATGTGAACCCCTTAAACTCTTCATCACCTCTCGTTTCCCCCTATAAGAAAACCTAACCAAGCAATAGCACCAACCCGGCAATCCATCACCAGACTCCGCTCTTCCTTAACGCTAAAGTGACTGCGCAGAACATGCTCTAAAGTTGGCGTCTTCAGGAAGACGCTGAGTAAATGCCCTGTGACCTCCCAGAAAGCAGGGTGGGTGGGGTGGGGTGCGGTGAGGGGTCTCCCGAGCCCTGACACCGTCCGTGGCGGAGCTGCCGTGACTTCCCCGCGGCACCCACTCCTCCCATCACAGTAGCTTCTTTCTCCCCAAACCTGCTTGGCGCCCGCTCCAGGAAGTCCTAGGCGTCCACGGGCAGCGACCGTGTGGGCTGGGCTCCCCTCGCGAGGTTCCGGCCCCGCCCCGGGGTCTGGTCGGCGACTCCATTAATCCCCAACGGAGGGCGCTAACCCGAAAGATTCCCGGGTCTCTCCCTCGCCGACTCGCGCGCGCCGAGTAGAGCAATCCCGCCTGCGTGCCCTCTAGGAAACGCGGAGGCTTCGCAACTCTATGGTCGGGCTACCTGTGCCGCGGCCTCAAGTCCCAAGCACCCCCGCGCCTCCGACTGGGCCAATCCGCGGGACTGCCAGACCCCGCCCCTGGCTGCCCTGAAGCTGGTCAGGACCGCCTGGGGGGCTTTAGGAATTCCATTGCTAAGACCACGCCTTCCACACCACTTGTCTCAGAAGGTCGAGGGGTGGGCCCTCGTGCAACTGGGTATTTTTTAAAAGCTTTTCTTGTGAGTCTAATGTAGAGTGACTAACTTTTTAGAGAGCCAACCCTCAATACGGTCATACCTGAGAAAAAAACAAAATGAACATAATATGTTGAATTATTATACACATGTGTGTTATTACTTTAACATAACAATATTTAAAATAGGTGTTTATCTGAAAGTATGTTATTTGAAGTTACTTTTCTGTTATAGGAATGGTGTTACTTAAACAAAGCAGCTGTGAAGATGACAAAAGGAAAACCTCATCAAAATGGACTCCAGAAGCCACTCACTCACCACAGCAGGAAGAAGCTTACTTTACTCCCCTGGATGAGGAGTAAGGTTTTCTCCTTACCTGGCAACAACTCAACCAATGGGAAGCTGCCATAATCCCAACCACTCCTTCTCCTCCAATGAACTTATGTTCAAAACTACACTACCTCTCCCAACTTCCAACTTTTCTTTATAAAAACACCCTCATCTCCTTTGTTCTCCACATTTACCTATGTTTTGCCATAGTTTGTAAGTCCCAAATTGTTATTCCCGAAAAAAACTCGAATTTTCTATCTAAACCCTTTATCTTTTTGTTTTGAAGGTTGACACACACAGGACTAAACAACAGTGGCAATTAATTGTAGAACTAATTAAAAAAATTTTTTAATCCTCATCTGAGAATATTTTTCCCATTTAATTTTTTTTTTTCACAGAGTGGAAAGGAGAGGTAAAGACAGAGAAATATCAAATGCTTGGTTGCCTCCTACACCACCCCAACTGGGCTGGGGATGGAGCCCTTGACCAGAATTGAACCCAGGACTCTTCAGTCCAAAGGCTGACTCTCTATCCACTGAGCCAAACTGGCTAGGGCAATAGGATTCCATATGTTTAGTAAAGAAAAAAAGTAAGAGAATATAGATTTCTTTTTAAAAACTCTTTTAGGCGCCCCCGGGTCCGGGTGAGGCCGCGCGCCCCTGAGTCCGGGTGAGGCTGCACCCCTGGGTCCGGGCGAGACCAAACCAGAGGGAGTCGGACCTGCATTACCACCATTTGTCCACCATCCAGAGCTGAAAAGTCAGTGCCGACAGGAATGTGGATGGGTTAGGACAAAGTTAATCTAAGAAAAAGCTTAGGCCATGTATAGAAAAGAACTCACAGGAGTGATGTCTGAACCTATAGCTTGTGCTTTGAATGTTTGCACCCAAGTGAACAATACTGGTACTCCAAACCTTGAGAAAACAATCGAATGTAAAAATGGCTTAGGACACCTCACGCACTAGAATCAGGGCTGTCGTGACTGGTGTGAAGATGGGTTGTCCCCTCCTCTCTCCTCTATCGAGTGTAGACACTTGGAGCCCCAGAGTCATCCTGTGTAAGCTCCAGACAGCATCCTACACACTCCTCTCCCCCAGAGTCCAGCTCCAAAAAGCTCATGATGGTCAAGGGGGGCAGGATGACTGGGCAGGAAGGTCACTTGTATAATGCCTCCTGGGGGTATACTCCTCTGATGTCCTGCTCAATCTCACCAGCTTTTGCACGGAAGTGGCTCCTGGGACACACTCAGCACTGGGTTTCTGCCCTAGGGGCTTCAGATGAAGGAATTTTGTGTGTCTGCATAAGTGACTGTGTGTGTATATTCTCAGCCAATAGCTTTCATGCTGTTGGGGAGAGGGATTTCCTCCCTGCTTCTACCATTCTTTAGTTCTTAAGGCTGCACTAATAATAAAACGATAAAATTAACACAAGGTTAGAGTAACAACAGGAAGAAAACGAATACAACACATGCACACAGAACTTCAATATGATGCTCAGATCATAAATGAGGCTCAAAGAAGTGATTGAACCAGGCACTTTTTTATACTTTTTAGACAAAGAACAATAAATTTGTTATAAATTGATAGGATAAAGAAATATATTTTTATTAGAAAGGAATCTAAGCAAGGTTTGAGTATTTGTTAGTGAAAAACATAAAGTAGTGAATTAGAAAAAGAGACCGTAGATTTTATTACTCAGACTCTTCCGCTCGGAGTTAATTCTGGTCACATGAGGTGTCTCCCAGTTGTGGCGAGAACACCTTTCACCTGGAAGGTTTAGTTCCTGCAGTCAAGGAGACAGAGGAAGGTCAAGGTACCCTTCTGGCACCAGCTGCTGGTCAAAAACTTTAGTTCAAAGTACTCAATATCTCCCCTACCCCCTAGGGTTGGACTCTGTTTATTTTTTTTTACTTTTATTTTTTTTAATTTCTTTATTGATTAAGGTGTCACATATTTGTCCTCATCCCCCCATTCCCATCCCACACCCCTCCCCATGGATGCCCCAACCCCCTGTTGAACTTAACCATTGGTTAGGCTCTTATGCATGCACACAAGACCTTTGGTTGATCTCTCCCTTCTCCCCCCACCCTCCCCTCTCCTCCCTCTGAGGCCCGATAGTCCGATCGGTGCCTCCTTGTTTCTGGTTCTGTTCTTGTTCATCAGTCCATGTTGTTCATCATTTCCCCTAGATGAGCGAAATCATGTGTCACTAGAGATGTACTTATAAGAATTGAATGTGCGACGGGCAATAATAGTTATGTTGACAGGCAAAAAATCAGTCTGTAGTGAGTTTCTTTCTGGACCAACAGTTCTTTTGAGACCCAATATCAATGTCCACCAGTTCCTTATGAGTACATGTCGGCACTGACCCCTCAGCTCTGGATGGTGGACAAATGGTGATAATGCAGGTCCGACTCCCTCTGGTTTGGTCTCGGCCGGACCCAGGGGGGGCACGGCTTCACCCGGACCCGGGACCCAGGCTCACCTGGATCCAGGGGCCCACGGCCTCACCCGGACCCGGGACCCAGGCTCACCCAGATCCAGGGGCCCGCGGCCTCACCCGGACCCGGGACCCAGGCTCACCCGGATCCAGGGGTGTTTATTTTTTATTTATATTTTATTATACAGATTTCAGGTGCACAATTTCATAACACATCATCTGTACACTGTATAGTGTGTTCACCACCCTAAGTCAAGTCTCCTTCCATCGCCATTTGTCCCCCCATACCATTCTCCACCCCCACGCTCCCTGGCAATCACCACACTGTTTTCCTTCTATTTTTTTTAAATATATTTTTATTGATTTCAGAGAGGAAGGAAGAGGGAGAGAGAGATAGAAACATCCACGATGAGTGAGAATCATGGATCGGCTGCCCCCTGCAAGTCCCCCACTGGGGATCAAACCCACAACCCAGGCATGTGCCCTTGACCAGAATCGAACCCGGGACCTTTCAGTTCGCAGGCAGATGCTCTATCCACTGAGCCAAACTAGCTAGGGCCACCACACTGTTTTCCATGTCCATGCATTTTTTTTTTCTTTTATGCTCAATCCCTCACCTCCCTCATTATTTCTTTATGGGATATTTTGGGGGCAGCCCTTCTTTGGCCCTGACAGTACCTACAATGTTCTAGGCTTTCTGGTGTGCCTCTTAAAGCAGCATGTCTTTCATAATGACACCAGAAAATATTTCTGATTAGACCATGGTGCTTTCATGCTGGTTGCCTCTGCCCTGTTCCTCCTCTGCATGGAGAAGCTGCAGAAAGCTCCCAGGTTAGGGAGACCCAGAAAAGCCAACTTCAGTAGGTTGTATTGCTGGAACACCAAGAAAAAAATCTTTCTTGGGTTATCTGTTCCCACAGGAATGGGAGCAGAGAGCTAGTAGGACTTCACTTCCAATTATGAAACAAGTCAATGATTGTTGAGACTCTGCAGAGACTAGTCAGAACTGTTTGAAACTTTCTAGAGATAATCAGTTGATGAGACTGCGATGGGGGTGACTTGGAAGGGCTGGAGAACATGATGATGACACATTTTTTTTCTGCCTAAAGAGGCATTTCTTAGTGTCTCAGTTCTTGAAAATAAATGCCACCATCATGAAGTGGGTCAATCTCCAAACTGTTCATCTAAGGCTGAGATGCTCTGCCATGAGTGATGCACTGAGCTGGAGGGACTGACCAGGGTGGGCACAAGTGCAGATGTTGGGCAGAGCTGCTGATCAAGAACCATGGGTGCTGTCAAGATACTGTAAACACCTTGAGGTGGTTGCAAATCAAGAGCTAGAAAATGCATGGAGAGAGGGCTCATTGCACTTATATATGATTCCACAACCTTCACAACCCAGAAAAATGTACACACCTGTATGACAGCAGTTCTCTAACCAGAGCAAAACTATGATCCCATAAATATACAGTTGTGACCTCAGGTACCACCCATTCCAAAATTTCCATCTTAAAAGTAGAGAACCTGTGACAAAATGAAATGGTTGTCCATGGTCACACTGCAATTCAAAATTTGAAAATAGGCACAAAAGGATGGATGAAGATTGGGTGCCCATCACCTATTATAAATCCAGCAAGACATAATCTTTCTTACTCTTCTTTCACAAAAAGCAGGCACATTATTTGGTGGCTTCCTTGTGCTACCCTAAGGGAAATGCTAGGAGCTGCAGACCTTGCGTGTCTGAGGGTCTGGCCACTGTAATCAAATTCTAGGTCATCTCTTTAGTGTCTAGGAAAATCAATCAATCAATCAATCGATCAGCAAAGGTTTTTTTTCTGTGCCTATAGCACCATCTGGTGGCTAATTGGATAATAACATGTTCTCTAATATTTGTAAAATGTGATGTCATGATTTAGGGTCTAGGCCAGGTACCTCTTGGGGAAACTTCTATTCAATTAGAGCACACCTGGGGAATTCCCCAAGTGCAAACATTCGGAAAACTAAAATACAACTTCAATGTAAGTTCCCTGCGATTGAATTTGTCTCTTTTGTCCAGGTTGTGGTTCCAGTGACCATACATGTGAGCATACCAGTATACCTATAATAGGTGGTCACTAAACACTATCTATTCTCTACCCAGCAGCTTGGGTCATTGTTCAGGTATGTTCATTTGATCATGTCTTAACCTTCACTGGCTCCCCATTTCCCTTAATTGATAAGCTGCACTCTTCACCCAGCATTCAAAACATTTTGTGTTCTGATCCCTGCTTGCCTCTCCAGATTCATCTGTAATCTTCATCATATTTTATTCTTTATTACCAAATTTACAGAACTCAAAATTTAACATTTTGACCATTTAAAAAGTATTTTTATTGATTTTTAGAGAGAGAGGGAGAGGGAAAGAAAGAAACATTGCTGTAAGAGTATAACATCGACTGGCTGCCTCAAGCCACAACCCAGGCATGTGCTCTGACCGAGAATGGAACCAGCAACCTTTTGGTGCACAGAATAACGCCCAAGCAACTGAGCCACACCGGCCAGGGCCATTTTAACCATTTTTAAATGTACAATTCAGTGGCATTAAGTCCATTCACAATGTTGTGCAACCATCACCACTATCCATTTCCAAAACATTGTCACCATCCCAAACATTAACTTGTAGCCATTAAACGTTAACTTCCCAAACTTACCACATGGCTCTAGCCCTTTATGCCTTTGCAGTGCCTGGTGCCTGGTGTGCCCTTGGACACTTTGTTCACTTAACTACTTCTTTATTTTTTTCAAAAACCAGCACAGATGAAGTCCTCTTCTTTGAAGTCCTCCCAGGCCTCCCTCTCACTAAAAGTCCATGGCTCCCTGCTGTACACATATCTATTGCTGTGCTCACATCTGTCTACACATTTATCTCCTGTACAATACCAGAGATCCTAGAGCTCAGAGACCATGTCTGACTGATTTCTATGTCCTAGTGGCCAGTACATATCAGTATGTGTTTGGTAAATGAATAAATGGCTAAGAGTTTCATAACTCCCCATCCCACTTTCCTGGCGAAGTTATCAGTTTACCGGTCCAATTCCTACACAGTTCTTAATCCTTTATTTGTGTTGTAAGCGGCAGGAACAGTACCAGGTGTCTGACGGGTGGGGTTAGACCAAATCTGGGTTCAGCAACCTCGGTACTTGGGTTCTGGCTAGGAAAGAATTCAGAGACAAGACCCAAACTGTAAGAGGACATTTATTTGGTAAATCAAGAGGTAGAAAAAGTAATTCCTGGAATAGACTTAGGGAGACAAGTTGTGGAGGCAAAAGAAAGGTCCTTGGAGCCTGGAAGTGAGGAAGCGAATGGTAATGTGCCTGGGGCAGGGAGGGGGTGGGGAAAAGGAAAGGGAAAGGCCAGGTGTGCTCTGGGGAGGAAGAGAGCACTGGGTCCTCCCTAGGAATGTTAAGGTGGGTATTTTAGGGGAGGTCCCAGGGGAAGATCTCAATAGGATATTCAGCAGTCTTCCAGGTGTGTCTTTTCAGGGTCGTGGTCGCTACTGATTGATTGGCTGGCACCAGGGCAGGGAGTCATTATTCAAAGCAGCTAGTCCTGACGTCAGCTGCCAGCCGGGGCTGGTTTTGTTGCTTATCTGGGCCTGGAGCTAAAATACAACTGAGGCACAGATGTTATCTCTAGGGAGGAAAGGTCAGGAAGTCCAAATTGAATAATGAGCTATACGCTAAGGGGAAGGAGAAGTCACCGTGGGGGCGAGGTCCCACCCTGCAATAGATTGTCACCCGGGGCTTTCTAACCTGGTGACCTTCTGTACCTGGCCCAGGGTCCTTTCTCTAACTGCCTACCACATTTTCACACACACTGTTTCATTTAATCCCTAGCACAAGGATGCCAAGTAAGCAAGCATTACATCCCTATTTTACAGAGAAGGAAACTGAGATTCAGAGTATGGAATCACACCCACGTCAGAATTGCTTAACCAGCAACAATGGTGAACGCAGCCTTTACACACACACACACACACACACACACACGGTCATGTGAACCCTAAGGTCTTGCATACCCAGCCCAGAGCTGGAACACACAGGGGTACTCTTGAATCAAACCTACTTGTAATTTAAACCTGGATGAACACGTTTCCTGGTGACTGGGAATTCCTTAAGAATCGGAGCTCATCTCCCATCCAGTCCAGTTGATATGCTCAAGGTGACAGAGTAAGAAAGCCAGGATACTCTTTTCCTTCCACTTCCCGTTTTCTGATTCCCTCCCAGGATGGAGAGCTAGGCTGGGCCCTTCTCTCCCTCCTCCGCCCCCAACTGAGGGGGCCGGGGGGCTTTCCTCTCCAGAGACTTTGCCCTTCATCCCGCGGAGCACTGGCAGCGCCAGCGGAGCCTCAGTCCCGACCTGCTTCCCGTGAGCCTCTGCTCTCCACGACCCCACGCCGGGGCGCGTGCGCCATACCCAGCAGTCCTTGCGCGGCCCCGCAGAGCGGACACCCCGGACTCCAAGATGGCGTCAATCGGTAAGCGCAGAGAGCCGGTCAGGGCCTGTCAGGTTGGAAGCTGGAGCCGGTCCGGGGCTTACAGTCGCACCGGGCGGGGAGGGAGCTGCGGAGCGCCTGTCTTTGCTGAGGGCCTTCGCCGCGACCTCACCCGACGCGCTCTGGACCCTTGGCAAGGGTCCTGCGCTGTCCGACCTTTCTCTGCTCCCCGGCCGCACCTCCGGGCTGTGGCAGGGAGGGCGCAGGCGAGAGCGAGGCGAGGGCAGCCGGGCAACGCGCCTCTGGGCTTGGGAATGCGCCGCCTCAGGACTCCCTCCCTCTCCTCTCCTCGCTAAGGAATAGCTGCTCTCGTCCCCGCCGCGACCCAGGGGCTTTGCACTTGAACCTTACGTGCAGATACTGGTTTCCAAAGTTGAAACTCACATTAGGCTCCAGGAGAAGTTTAGTGCCTAGGACAGTACCTAACACAATGAAAGGTTAGACTATGCGCTGAATAGGCTCTCAAAGGTGAAGTGACTACTCAAGGTCATAACTAGTGAGAGGACTGAGCTGGGATTCAAACCTAGGAGTTTGGGGCCTCGTGGTAAACTGAGCTTGAATCACAAGCATGATCTTCCCCTAACCGGTTTGGCTCAGTGGATAGAGCGTCGGCCTGCGGACTCAAGGGTCCCAGGTTCGATTCCGCTCAAGGGCATGTACCTTGGTTGCGGGCACATCCCCAGTAGGAGGTGTGCAGGAGGCAGCTGATTGACGTTCCTCTCTCATCGATGTTTCTGACTCTCCCTCTCCTTTCCTCTCCGTAAAAAATCAATAAAATATATATATTTTTTAAAAAAGGATGATCTTAGGACTGACTGGTAGGCTTTTCGGTGGCATATATGAATGAACTGTGCACTCATTGGACTGTGCACACTTTTTTTTTTTTCATAGTAGGGCAATCATGTATAAGCCCTAGATCCTCACATTAGCCTTTTCAAGAAGTCACTGCCAGGAATGTTGATCCCATGTGGTGTGGCTTGCTCGAGATCACAGCATGACATAGGCAGAGTTTTGATTAACCTATGTGTGTCTTACCCCAGTTTCTGTATTCTTAATCTCAGCCTGGAGAAATGAAGAGGGGATCAGAAAAGATGAATGATGCTATTTTTGTCATCTGTGAAAACGGGCACTAGAATATTTATCCATAGGTGGTTTTGTTGTTTAAGACAACATGTGAAAAGGAAGCATTGAGACTTGGCATCTTAGTTAAGCAGAGGGTTGACCTGAATAGCACTGTGGACTAAGGATTTAACAACTTAGTGCATGTAAGGTACTTGGAATACTGCCTGGTGCACAGGTGAGTGATGCTCATCCCAGCTTAAACTCTGAGCTTTGGGCATGGTCCTGTCACATCTGGCCCATTCAGCATCACCCTAGGGAAAAGAATTGGAGTCCAAGCCTCTTTAAATAATGATGATCTTGTAGATGATATTTGTTGCCAGAGTATAAAACCATTAGCAAATAAAGTGATGAAAATATGAATGAATAACAATAGATGAGAGCAGGGCTTGGCAAACTATGGCCAATAGGCTGGATTTTATGAGGTCTGTTTTTGTCTGTGAGCTAAAAATGGTTTTTATGATTAGAAGAAGAAAAAAAAGTGTGTTACAGAGGCCTTGTGTGGCCTGCAAAGCCTAAACTCTCTACTCTCTGGCAAACCTCTGGTTTGGATTTAGTACCTAGAAGACACTTGGCATTTCCATGCCTCTTCATCTAAATTAATATGCTTCTTGAAGTCATAAAATCAGGCCATACTTGTGGTCCTTACACAGTCTTCACTGAAAGTCTGTCATGACCAGGAACTGTGTGTGGATGCTCCCACCTTCAGCTGTCTCATAGACAGACAGACAAAAAATAATAATTCCCATGTACACAGTATCTAAAGCCAAGTACCAAGGTGGGTACTATTCTTATCCTTATTTTACAAAGGAGGAAACAGGCACAGAGAGGGCAGTAACTTGCCCAAGCTACAAAGTGGCACAAAACTCAGAATACTGCATTCTGGAGCCTGCTCTGTGATCACCACACTCTACTGGTGTGAACCAGCGGCTGCCGAGGGATGTGTAGCACTGCACAGCAGTGTTGAGGGAGAGTTCCAATATGGCTGCCAAGGACTGAGGCCTTTGTCTTCTGCTAAAAGAAATTCTGCTTGGCTGGTTTGTCTCAGTGGATAGATGATTCTCTCTCATCGATTTTTCTGTCTCTCCCTCTCCCTTCCTCTTTGAAATCAGTAAGAATACTTTTAAAAAAAAATTGAGGGATTAAAAAAATAATAATAATAAATAAAAGAGAAATTCTTTTTTCCTCACCTGAGATATTTTTCCATTGACATTTTAGAGAGTGTGGAAAGAAAAGGGAGAGACAAAGAAACATACATTTACCTGCAACCAAGATACATGTCCTTGACCAGAATCCAATCCGGGACCCATCTATCCACTGAACCAAACCAGCTAGGGCTAAAAAAAATTCTTGGAATAAGTGTAGATTTATCTCTAATGAATCTGATTGCCTCTTGGAGTTTTGTGATGATGTTGTACTTGTTCTTAAAACTAATGTAATTTTGCCCTAGCTCCATGGTCGGCAAACTGCAGCTCGTGAGCCACATGTGGCTCTTTGGCCCCTTGAGTGTGGCTCTTCCACAAAATACCACGGCCTGGGCAAGTCTATTTTGAAGTGGCGTTAGAAGAAGTTGAAGTTTAAAAAATTTGGCTCTCAAAATAAATTTCAATCGTTGTACTGTTGATATTTGGCTCTGTTGACTAATGAGTTTGCCGACCACTGCCCTAGCTGGTTTGGTATTTCTATTTCTTTCTCCTCCCTTCCTCTCTGAAATCACTAAAAACATTCATTTAAAAAAAAACGAATGTAGCCCTTAATGGTTTGGCTCAGTGGATAGAGCGTCGACCTGTGGACCGAAGGGTCCCAGGTTCGATTCTGGTCAAGGGCATGTACCTTGGTGCGGGCACATCCCCAGTGGAGGGTGTGCAGGAGGCAGCTGATAGATGTTACTCTCTCATCGATGTTTCTAACTCTCTATTCCTCTCCTTTCCTCTCTGTAAAAAAATCAATAAAATATATTTTAAAAAAAGATTGTACTCATAAAAAACACACGAATGTAGTTTTCCCCCTGTGCGTATACATTTCTTAATTTTGGTTAAGGAAATGCTCTTGTCTTCATAGTACAGAGATATAAATATGTAGAAAGTTTAAAATTGTTGGCTTTTTTCCTCCTCTGACGTGCCAAGGTACCATGCCAATTTCTGAATGTGGTCCTGAGAATGCAGAATGTGTTTTTATAGTTAGTGTGAATATGAAAAATATAGCTCCAGTGGGCCCAGATGTGGCCTGATTTTTTTTTTTTTTGAGCCACCAGCCTTATACTTATCAAAATATTTTGATTTAAAATAGTTATTCTTTTGCATATTTCCCCCAACATAGTTCTATTTTTGAAAGCACTTTTATTATGGAAGATTTAAAATAAAAAGGGAACAGAATAATGTAAGGAGCACTCTGTACTCAGACCCTGTGTCAGCAGTTAGCAACATTGTGCTATTCTAGTTCCATCTATACCTCCATCGCCACTCCCCACCACAATGCCATATTTAAAGCCAGTTGGTTTTAGAATGACGTTTGTACTCCTTGCTGCATGCAAGAAGGCTTTGAGAGTGTAGCAAAGGTATTACTATGTTCTTATTCAAGAAGAAATGTGATATAGTATTCCTTGGACTAAAAGCCTACTTATTCAAGTAAAGATAAACCTGGAATGTAGGATGTGTACTTATTAAACTTTCCTAAAAATAGCACAATTAGGGTGACAGGGAAAGGTATAAGTCGTTTTTGGAGAACATTGTTCGGTGTTGAGTTTAATATCTGTGACACTGAACTCTCCAATAGAGATTTGGAACATATCTTAACATTCATTTGAGACCATCTGACATCTCAAAAATTAAACTAATCACAGCTTTCTGTTTGTAAAAAAAACCAAAAAAAACTAAAGAGTGAGATTAATCCCTGAAATCCTGTGTCCTTAAAATATCCTAAAGTTTGGTTTATGTGCTTTTCCCTCTACCCTTATCCTTTAAAAAAAATGTTTCATGTAAACCTAATGAGATTTAAAAATATATATATATTTTGTTTTTTACAGAGAGGAAGGGAGAGGGATAGAGAGTTAGAAACATCAGAGTTAGAAACATCGATGAGAGAGAAACATCAATCAGCTGCCTCCTGCACACCCCCGACTGGGGATGTGCCTGCAACCAAGGTACATGCCCTTGACCGGAATCGAACCTGGGACCTTTCAGTCCCCAGGCCGATGCTCCATCCACTGAGCCAAACCGGTTAGGGCAACCTAATGAGATTTTAATAGTAATAATAACAGTTTACAATTCTGAGCACTGTTCCAAATGCTTTTTTACAGATTTTTGTTTAATCCTTGTAATAAACCATTACAGATGAGGAAATTAGCTCACTGATTATATTGAAAGTGCTGGCATTTGAGATAAAGAGGGCAGGGAAGAGGCCTTTTAGGAGATGATATTTAAGTTGAGATAGCTGTGTGATGAATCAGGGGCACTGCAAATGCAAAGGCATCAGTGAAAATAATTATGTTGCATATGAGAAACAGAAACGGTTTTGACTCAAGTATGGTGAGCTCAGGAAGATGGGTGTATATGAGATGGTTGTCTTACCCCATAGAGTGTTGGCTCCTGAGAGCAGGCTCTCGTCTGCAGTCAGTACTGTATTCACAGTGCGTGGTGTGCTACTTGGCATATGGTAGGTGTTCCATATTTGTTGGATGAATCTAGGTGGAAGGTTGGGGCAGTTTGTTTGGGACAGGTAGCCTAAACTGCAACCCTTAAACCATGTAGGCAAGTCATAGGCTTATGCCTCCATGTTTCACTGGTCTGTTGTGACAAGCCTCAGCGTGGCCCATCAATGCCACGGGTCCGGTTCTCCAGACGACCTGTAGCAGATCTGAAGCTGCCGTTAAGCCTTGCATTTCTCTTTATGGCCTGACAGCCCTTGCCCTTGTTAAGGGTTGGGAGATGTTAGGAAACCTGTGGGATTCCCCTCAGTGGACTCTTGAGGCTGGTCTTCAGGGAGCATTCATCTTTTCTTGGACCCCCAAAATGGAAAAGAAACTTTGGAGTGATTTAGTCTGGCTTCTGTGGCTGGTTATTAAGAAGGAGTTTTAGTCTTTGACGCCTTGCTCTGAAGGCAGCTTTTTAGAGTTGATCTCTGGCTGCCCTGCAGGTGCTGGATCTGCTGGCACCACAGACATTGGGGCACAGAGAAGTGGCTATTTCTACACTCAGTGCTCAGAACAGAGGGCACTAAGAATGGTTTATAGCCTGACAGTCCTAGCGCGCCTGGCCGGCATGCATTTGTGTTCTGTGTGTGCAGCAGTCTGACCTGTGTCTGGGCTTACAGTTGGGGACCTCGGGCGAGATCCTAAGCACTTTGCTTTTCCTTTTCCTCTGGGTGATGAAGCTGTTCTGGGGGCTGAGTGAGGTGGGTGGGACTGCCTGGCACAGGGTCTCCTGCCTGAACATGTGTTCACAGGGCTGGGCCGGTGGCTTCTTAGCAACAGTCCTTGGGCAGGTGTGCAAATCCCCAGCTAAGAACCATATGCTAGTGTGGGCTCCCTGTGGCCCTGGGTGGGCAGTCGGGAGCCACCTCGCACATGAGCACCCACACTATAAGGACCCTGAGACAAGCAGAGCACTTTCAGGAGCAGGAGGGGCTTGGTCAGTTTGGGCCGGGTGGACTTCTAGAGGTTCGCTCCCTGCATTTGCCTGTCCATGAGTTGGGAGTCGGGGCCCACGTGGATCCCCTCAGTGGGCTGATAACTCTGCAAATGAATGTCCCAGCCAGGGCACTGGGGAGAGAAGGGGCTGTAGGTAACCCCACTGGGATGGCAGGTGTAACCTACTGTCCTTGTCCCCTTGCAGAAAAAAAAAAAATAATAATAATAATAAAGTTGACCTCTGGAGGAGCATGGGGGAAGGGAAATCATTCCCTCATGAGCATCTGAACACTCACAGTTCCACCCCCCCTCCCAAGTCCCCTTTCTATTTTACTCTTAAGCCCAGAGATGAGTATAGAATGGAACTATAGAAATCCTTCCTGTCCAGTCTTCAGACTCTCATTGAAATATAATCTGGGTTGGGTGAGGCCACGTGCCCCTGGGTCCGGGTGAAGCTGGATCCCGGGTCCGGGTGAGGCCGTGCGCCCCTGGATCCGGGTGAGGCTGGGTCCCGGGTCCGGGTGAGGCCGCGCCCCTGGGTCCAGGAGAGGCCACGTGCCCCTGGGTCCGGGTGAGGCTGGAGCCGGGGACCGGGTGAGGCCGCACACACCTGGGTCTGGGTGAGGCCACACGCCCCGGGGCCTGGGTGATGCTGGGTCCCAGGTCCGGGTGTGGCCGCGCACCCCTAAGTCCGGGAGAAGCCGCGCCCTTGCATCCGGGCGAGACCAAACCAGAGGGAGTCGGACCTGCATTACCACCACTGAAAAGTCAGTGCCGACAGTACACATAAGGAACTGGTGGACATTGAAATTGGGTTTCAAAAGAACTGTTGGTCCAGAAAGAAACTCACTACAGACTGATTCATTTGCCTGTCAGCATAACTACTATTGCTCGTCTCACATTCGGTTCTTATAAGTATATTTCTAGTAACACATGATCTCACTCATCTAGGGGAAATGATGAACAACATAGACTGATGAACAAGAACAGACCCAGAAACAAGGAGGCATCGATCGGACTGTCGGGCCTCAGAGGGAGGGTAGGGGAGGGTGGGGGGAGGGGGGAGAGATCAACCAAGGGACTTGTGTGCATGCATACGAGCCTTACCAATGGTTAAGGACAACAGGGGGGTGGGGGCATCCGTGGGGAGGGGTGGGGGATGGGAATGGGGGGATGAGGACAAATATGTGACACCTTAATCAATAAAGAAATTAAAAAAAATAAGAAATATAATCTGGGGCCTGTTGGATCATTTGGAGTGGTTTTTACTATCATTTGACATCTGTGGTCCCAGGTAGGATACTTGTAGTAGAAATCAAACTGGCTTCAGGAGTAGGGGGACCAGAACTGAGGTTGAGTCCTGCCTCCACTGCCTGTATGCTGTGTGACTTTGGCCAACTTTTCTGAGTTACTCCCAGCAACTGTTATTCAAAAGCCTGTTTATTAATAAATCTGTCACTACAGCAATTCTGCCATTATATGGACTCTGGCTTAAAATAGTGAATTTGGTGTGACATATTTATTCATAATATTACTTATGTCCAGCCTAGCCTCTATGTAGTAATTTTATCAAGTATCTCTTTATTGAATGGTTGAAATGAGTGACATAAAAGGATGTTATTTGTATTATTTGGAGATTTTTCAGTATATATTTTTGCTTTTCCTAATCAGTGCCATTGAAGGAGAAGAGACTGATGGAAGTCAAATTAGGGGAGCTGCCAAGCTGGATAATGATGCGGGATTTCACCCCTAAAGGCATTGCTGGAGCATTTCAAAGAGGTCAGAGCCTTTTGGATATGTGTAAACAAAAGCAAATCTCTGGTTCTTCAGATTTCTTTTTCCTGAATTAATTTGGGTGGTAAAGGCCTTGTCTCAGACCAGTAAGTTATGTAGATGACAGGGAGAAGTTGTTAGCTTTTGAATTTCATGTTTGGTCGTGTCAAAGACTGGCTCTGAGATATTTCAGCCAAGAAAACATTTTCTATTGCTTGGGATCAGTACCATTGCCTTCATCTTAGAGAAATGTCTATGAACATTTTCACATTATTAGACTTCTGTAAGAAAAAAATGCGTGAAGCATAGTGGACATCAGTCTAAAGTGTAATGCTCATCTTCCTACCAAGCAAAACTTCCATGATGAATATTTGAAATGGTCTGTCCTTCATGTCTGTGCATTTTAAAGTGCACAGCTAGTCAGATCAGTCCTGTGGAACCCATGTCATGTTCCAAGACTAAAGACTCAGATTATGCATGGTCTCCAGCTTCTCAGGGGCTTCCCTCTGTATTTTTCTTTGTAATACTGACTTCCCTGTGGCTGTCTTTTATGTGCCATCTTTCCTCCTGCCCTGAGGCCTTTCCTCAATTTTGCCCTCAGATTAGAATACTCTTACCTTTTCCCTACAGTTACAGTAGTCCCCGACTCCATGGAGGGGACTGTGTCCTGTTCATGCTCACAGCTCTCTGAGTGCTCCTTCACAGTGTCTCTCACTGTTACAAACTGTGGCCTTCTATGATCATTTCAGTCTTTTTCTATCTACTAGGCCATGAGCCCCAAGAAGGCAGATATGGTTTGTCCCCTTACTGATGGGAGTACCTAATAAAGAGAAACGCACGAAGCCTTCTTCCCTGAGTGGCCCTTACTGGGGATTGGATTCTCAGTCAGAATTAGGGTAAGGTTTTCTAGGGCTGGAGGTGAGGGTGAGATAGGATCAAAGGCTGACAGGCTGAACCAAATCTATAAGGTCAGGGCCACAGGGTAGGGGCAGAATTAAGGTGGGCCTACCTGGAGCTTCTCCTGGGCTCGTGGGGACCTAAGACTCCGGGGGCGGGGGAGCATTTAAGTTTTTCCCTTTATCAACCCGAGAATGTAGGGTCAGTGGCTTAAAGAGCCAGAGCAGGACTGGATCCCTGAATTAAGCCAGACTCGATTTTGCACTGCACGAAGCAATCATAGCAAAGCAATGATCTTCCCTTCTGTTTGCAGGTTACTACAGGTATTACAACAAGTACATCAATGTGAAGAAAGGGGGCGTTGCTGGAATTTCTATGGTGCTGGCAGCGTATGTGTTTTTCAACTACTGCCGTTCTTATCATGAACTAAGTAAGTGTCTTTGGTTACATTGCCTACAGTGGGGTTTCCCATGAGAGGGTAGCATTGGCTCACTGTCAGATTTAGAAGTCCATTATTCTATTGACAGCTGAAGAATTGAAGGGACTTGTCAGAATATAGTTTTTAGGATATTAAGTGAGAAAATTGTGGCAAAGAGAAAATACACAGAAAAATAAGATGAAGCTGGGGTTAAGGTAATACTTAGGAAGCATTCTATAAGATACTGCAGGCTCTGCCAAAGGTTGATAGAAAATTTGGCTTAATTTTCCTAGCCTAAGCCCATGTAGAGGGAAGTCGAGTGGTACAATCGGTTTGGGCAGTGCTCTGGAGAAGTGTAGCTATTCCTGGTTCTGAGGTCCAAGAGGAGCTTGTCCAGTGGGAGATGCCAGAAAGTGTCATTGGTGACTGGGTTTCATGGCTGTTTCTGATAGTGTCCAGCCCCGTCTGTGGCATCTGGGGTGATGCTGGCTCCAAAGACTGGACAGGTTCTTGAGGGCTATTTATCTGAGTGGGTGTTCTTCTGGGAAGGAAGAGGCTGGCCAGGGAGATGAGCATCTGAGATGCCTTCATGTCCTCAGGTCAGCAATTCCACTGAGACCCTGACAGGCAGGTTCTAGTTATTTTCTGAAAGAAATTCTCAGGATGGCTTTGATTTTAGCCCAATGCTTTCCCTCTCATCTTCTGCTTTCCCTGTACCTTTTAAGAAATTTACTTTTGACTTTCTAACTTCAGAACATGAGCGACGACGCAAGTACCACTGAAGAGGGCCCAGTGTGGACTCCACATTCCTGACCATGACCTTTGCTCAGCACCTCTGAATCTTTTCATATTGTAATGTAACACCTAATAAAGGGTGGCTGGTACTGGGCTGCTTCACTGGTTTGGCCATTTCCCCTCACTTCAGGTCCCTTGCACAAGGTAGGACAAGATTGCCTAACCACTCCCAAAGAGGGACTGTCAGCCCAGGGCATCGAATCATGAAGACAGACCATTTCAATCACATCACTTTGGGATTTTGCCCCAGCTAATTAGGGGGGTCATTTAGCAGTACCCTTTCAAGTGTTTCCCTGCTCTTCGTCTCGTGTGTCCTGAGCACTTTTGGCTTTTTGTCACCCGACTGCTATAGTATAAAGCAGAAGTTCTGTATTCCTAAGAATGCCTTCCACACCATCATTCTGTATCACTCCTGGGTATGTGCCTGATGGAAGCTTAGTGGATGATCTGAGGGGAAGCACAGGCCCTGAGAGCCCATATACAGCACTTTTCCTTACCTTCATCAAAGGCCTCAGTAAAATGATGTGAAGGCCAGATTGGTTTCTTGTTAAGGGGCGTATGGTGAGCCTATATACTGCATGGAGTATAAGGGGGGGAGATGGCTGTGGCTCATTTTCTCCTAGACCTGAATTTGAATAAATGTCATCCAACATTTGAGACGAAGACCTACCAGTAAAAACACCTTCCACTGGCCGTATCACTTCACTTTTGAAGTCATTTGTTGAAAGGGGATAAGCAGGCACCAATGTCAAAGCTTTGTGCCAGGCAGCTAGTGCAGCCAATAGCAAGATCCTCTCCTTGGCATGGAGTCTGAAGCAATGAGACACAACTTAAAAAACAAGCTTTAATCAACCTCATAAAAGTTGTTCTTATAATTGAACTTGGATAGGTCCCCTTGCCCAGCAAGTTCCAGGTGATGGTTTCACATTTCCAGGCTTAAGGAGGTCTCCATAGGCCAAAAGGTGTCTGAGTGACAGTACAGATGCTTGATGGGGCAGGAGGTAGGTGCACAGGTGGATCACGTCATCTTTTTAAAAGGCGGCCTGTAGCTCAGGTTCAGATATACCTTAAACACTGTTAAGGTTAAGCATGTGCCCCAAGAAAATAAGCCTAGAGGAAAAAGACCCTCACACTTGAGAGCCCTGCACCCCTCCTCAATCACTGCCACCTTGGAACAGGACCAGGCTGAGGCAACAAGCCCACTTGAGTTTGCCCTGAAGGGCTGCCTCGTTCAAATCACATAATAGGCACAGCTTCTGAATTCAGCAGGACATGGAGGAAGCAGGCATGACCTAGCCTGTTTTAAGGACCCACCAGTCCCTGGGTTCACCAAGAACTGGTGTTTAATGAGGCCCACGGGGAAGGGCCGTCTTTCATACAGAACTGCTTACATAAGCTCTTCCCCACAACTTCCTCCTCTCTCCAGAGGGCAGTGTTCAGGAAGTCCCAGACAGATGTTGATGCCTAGACGCACATGATGCTGATTTGAGGGACAGAACTGGAGCACATGTTCCCTTTTTTAAGAGAGACTACAGCAAAATGGTAGGGAAACTGACAGATGTTGCCCCTCAGACTGATAAACGCCAGTGTGCTTGCCTACCAGCTCCAGCCAGAGTTGCACTAACACTGGCATTGAACAGTTAAATGCACAATCCCAAGGATGGCCCAGAGTGGCCCGAAATGGGGCCCTTTGGGCTGTTCTGAGCTGTCTCCAGCTGCTGTCACTGTCCACTGAGAAAGGCCAAGTGCCCTTTGGTGCATCTGTTGGCATAGTGTCCTTTTTCACCACACTGGGAACAGCAGGAAGGAAAGAAGACAAAAAAACAAAAACACATTAATTTTCAAATGCAGTTTTCAACTAAGGTGGCACTCATCAAATACCAGGTTGGGAAAAGGGACTCTGAAATTCTCAGTGGTACAGTTTCATTGAAATATAAGGGAAAAGCTACAGAAGGTAAGGTGGTATAGAAACTGCAGCCAAAAACTTGTCAAATGGGAGAGAGCCCTGCAGCCAAAGGATGATCTGAGAGCACACAGTAGTGAGCTCCTTCAGCCGGCTGGGCACATGGGACCTGCCCACAGAAGGGCTCTTAAGGTGGTAGGAAGAAGCCCACAGCACCAGAGCTGCTCCACCTGTCCAGGAATGAAGCCTCTGCATGGCTGACCACCTACCTGTGAGGCACCATTCTGGGACTGCCTGGCAATGGGAGGGAACAAGGAGAGAGAGAAGCTACCAGGCTCCTCCCCCAATGCAGGGGGTATTCATTCCTGTGGACACTGTGTGGGCTACACCCAGATTTCCCCTCCTGGTTCTTGCACACCTGCCTAAGCTATCCCTGGGGACAGGATTCGGTCACAGGAGCAGAGATGGGACAAAATGGTTAGACTTGGTTGAACAGACCTGGTAAAATCACCTCAAAAATCTAGCATGGACCCTGATTTCTCCTGCTTCTCATTATCCAGTATCTGCCTTAGTTTTACTTCATTCAACCTTGTTGCTCCTCAAAAAGCAGAATTCTAAGAAAGGAAGCAAATGGTATCCTCAAGCACCAAATAAGGAAGGGGTCTGGAGGTGGTAGGAGCACCCACTCTGCACTAACCCATTCAGTGCCCTCCCAATCCCTGCTTCCTTGGCACTTCCTGGTGTGGGGCTCTAATTAGTCACCACTGCCTAGAACTTTTGGCTGCTCTACTCCCAAGCCTGCTGTCCTCATGTTTTCAAGTCTTTACCTGTACATGTGACCTGTGTGGACAAGTGGCCTGGGTAGCTGCCAGTTATTCCTTTGGTTGATGTGATGACCAGAGGGAGGGACTGTGTGGGCCCATTCATGGAACTTGGCATGTCCATCAGCCTCCACAGCTGAGGAGTTCAGGATTCCCACAAGGCATCTTTAATATTAACTGTGAAGTGCCCCTGGTAAGAAGAGGTTGGCAGGTCCTCACCCCAGCTTTCTGAGGTCCCAGGACTTAGGAGAGTTTGCTTCACAGAAGCCCTGCTGAAGAGTCCTACAGGGAGGCAAGATGTACTTGAGGACTGGTTGGAAGTTGTTCTGCACAGGACAGACATCACCTCCTCATTCCTCTCTACTTTCCTCACCTGTTATGGCTCAGGCTTAGAAATCTGAGGCCTTCCCTGAATCGATGTACACTTTTAACTTTAGTGTCTTTGGCCTTCCCGAGAACAAAAACCCCTCCCAGGATAGAGCAGCAGCAGCAGTCTGTTTCCTCAGCAGAGCTGGCACAGAGAAGGTGCTCAGTGAGTGATGGCTATGGGACGTGTCCAGTGGATTGGCTTTTCTATGAACGTGTTAAATATATGCCTTTTGACTCAGCCCCTCTATTTGCAGGTATGGATGCTACTGACATCAGACAAGAGCTCACAAATGTCTAAGTATTAGATTTAGCACTATTTTTAGCTGTAAAAATTATGACTTAACTGTCTACTAACAGAGAACTGGTAAAATAAAATAATATTATGTAGTCACTGAAAAAGATTAGATTTACATACACTGATAGATCTACAGTATATTGTAAAGAAAAAAAGTATAGAATTCTATACATACTAGAGCCCCATTTGTATTAAAATACATACCATCCTTGTGTTTCTGTGAATAAAAGTTTAGAAGGGCAGTTCTTCAAGTTGGGGTCCCCCTTAGGGATTTTGGAGTGTAAAGGGGTACCAAAACCAAAAAGCATGAGAACAGAATACAATGAATAAAGTGGCCATTTTAGAAAAGGTGGGAGTAAGGGACAACACTCACTTTGTATCTTAAATACTTCTATATCATCAATAAATTTTTTATTTTTAAAAGCATGGACTAACTTTGTATTTTTTCTAACAATTCCCAATCTGAAGTCTTTGTAAGTCTAGTTCTATTATTCATTGTTTCTGATTCACTTGGTGGTGCTTGTTTCCTTCTATGTTTTGTGATTTTTAATTGTGAACTCATTCTTCGGAACTCTAGCTATGGGAATTCTGTGTGATCTGGGTTGAGAATAAATTCATGAAGAGCCAGGTTCCAGGAGCCCATCTGGGCTGTTTTAGATGAGAAAATTAGCTTTTAAGCCCTCACCAAGGGCATAAATACAGGCCCAAACTCATGGAAGGATTTGCCAGTGACTATAAACTCAAGGGACTCCCTTCACCCCTTTCCATCAAGAGCCAAGAATAACACACACGTTTCCTAGTGGGGCTTTAAGAAGTTGACTCTTCCCTGAGTGCCCTATTGTATGTATGTGTGTGTATGTGTAAGGGGTGAGAAGGGCCTAAAGCTTTGAACCTTTCCCTTCAGTGTGCCACGCAGGATCTGAGGACAACCAGAGGCTTCAGGGCTCACTTGTCCCTGGATTCATGCTTCCACTTTATTCCCAGCCTCTGACAGATTTCCCTTCCTTTTTTGAATGTAGACTCCATTCATTGTGTGTTTAATCATTCACCTGGCCTTGGTGTGTTGTAGAAGAAAGTGGGATGGCCTCTAGCCCACCATAATGGCTCACTTTTTACTGTTACAATTAGCAAACACAAAGACTTTTCATTTTTTCAAAATTAACTATTTGGTGAGGGAACAGGCACTGACTGTGAAGACCCCTCCCCACCCCCCAATCCAAGACTCACCTTGTAACAGGTGACCTGCTCCAAAGGGCGGGGTCCCCGGTTGCCTGCACTGCTGTTTTGACTCTGCATGACCCCGATGACCTGCGGGGCTCTCTGCTGATTGGGAGAAGAGTTCTGACTCGTTAACTGGATCAAGGAGGACGACCTTTGTAATGGCGGATTGTTACTTTGCTGGAAAGAGTTACACAACACGGTTTTACTGCGGAAAACACGTGCACGCAAACTACCAATGGGGACAGAAAAAAGGAGGGCGGGACTACTCCCGCATGACCAACAGGAAGGAGGGCTTCTGAGGTGGCCCCTCTCAGGAGAGCAGGCAGAATAGAAACATCTGGTGATGATGGCAGGAGCGGCTGCCCGAAAAATACCATGCAGACACACATAAACGAAAAATAAAAGTAGAAAACAAAACACCAAAGAGACAAGGTCTCTGGGGCAGTGGGGCGAGGGCATGAGCAGGCCTTACTTTTGTTTCTGAGGTTCTAGCTTCAGGTCAGGATGAACGCTTGGTTCAGCCAGATGTTTAGCAGCCTACACGGCGAGCAACAGTCACAGAAAAACAGTTGGAGGCTGACATGCTGAACTGCGGTCTAGGGGCTGAGAGGGCCCTCCACTAGGGAGTCACGTGAACTAGGGGGATGGGGATCCTGGGGTGGGACTGGATAGCAAGGTACCTCCCAACCAAGTGGTTTCTGGCTCCAGCCTCCAAAAACACAGAGACCCCGAGCTAGAAACCCCCAGGTTGTCACGGCTGCACCAGCACCCAATAATTCCCAACTTTGCTAACAAGGAATTCTATATGATGCCCCATAACCTCCTGAGGATGGGAGCAGTCGGTATAACAAGTGCGGACATTTCTTCTGGCTACTCAGCATCTAGCAGTGAGGAAGGCCTGGTGGGGCTTTGGCAACAGGTTCAAAGTCCAGCCAGGTAAGAGGTAAGGCTCAAGGTCCATGGGTGGGTTTATTCAGCGTGTTGAGACCCTGCCTAGCGCAGTGGCCAGCCCTTCCTCTGGGTTTCCAATCCCCCACTCCAGTAACCAAACCCAGGATGCCTTGCTGGGGGGTGGGGGAGGCTGCTGCTGATTCCCATTTGTCCATGGCATTTCCTCTTTCCTCCTGCTTGAGGGGAATTGGTCAACTGCTGGGTTGTAGGACTCCTTGTCTAGAAAACGGGAGCCAGCTGGTCCTTCAGCCCTCTGCTCCCAGCATTCCCCGAAGTTGGGAAAATCCACAGAGTGATCACAGCACTGGCCAGAGAACTAGCCAGCCTTGGTTTTGTTCCCAGATCTGCTCCTGCCCAGCTGTGGCACCTCAGGCAAGCCCCTCCCTCTAGGAGTGTCAGTTTCTCCATTTGTAAAGAAAAGGGGCTGAACTAGAAGCAAGAGCGGTAGAGACGTGGAGCTCCTGCTGCCTTCCACTCTGGCTCCAAGGTGGGCTCAAAGCACTCGCCAGGCAAGGGAAGAGAAACCAAGTGGGCATTCAGCTCCAGCAGACAGCCCTCCATATCTAGAGGCAGATGACAAACTGCTCAGCTCCCTGAATTTCCTGCTGGAACTCAGGATGACTGTTTTGCCTCCTCCTGAGCCCTCTCACAGGCCTCCAGCTGGGGCTATGACAGACCAGGCATTGATGCAGGCACTGAGTTCTCTATTGCAAGGGCTCTGCCAGGGCCAGCAGTGCCATAGGTCCGAGGAAGGGCCAGAACACGGTACCTTTGTCGGAGGCTGCGTCTGCTGGGGCAGTGGAGGCTGCTCGGTGGTTCCCATTGGCAGTTCAAATCGAGGGCTGGTGACCCAACAACCAGAGGAGATGAGAACAAGAGAAGAAGAGATGAAAGAGGAGCTAGGCTAGGCGGTGTTCTCAAATTCTGGCCCAGGGAATATCATGGCCAGTCTCTACCCAAGTACAGAAAACGAACCAACTGGACTTAGGGTGGATGTTGGCTCTCAGCTCTGCCTCTGAAGCCATAGGACAGTGGGAAGAACAGAACTAACATGCCTGGGCTCAGACCCAGCTCTGCTTATAACTGGCTGAGACCTGGGGAAAATGCTGCTCAGAGGAATGAAGAACAGCTGTTGGTAACATCAGAAGGCATGAGCCTGCTCCATGAGGGGCTTTGAGCATGGGAGCTCCTTCCAATACATACCCTTCCCTGCAGGATCCAACTAAAGTGTCAGACCTTCTCTAACAACAGACTCCCAGGAGGACACGTCTGCCTGCCCCACAAGCAGGAACCCCCGGGCTACCTGTGGGCTCCTGGGCTTTCATCTAGGGAGCGGGACCAAGTCACTTACTGTGTGGCAGCAACCAGGACACTATGCTCCTGTACAGGTGTCGGCAGTGTGGATGGAGGCAGCACAGGAGGGGAAGACTACCGTGTGGTTCCAGTGCCACCCTATCCCCTCAACCACCCAAGTGACAGGTGCACTGAGGCCTAGGAGAGGAGTGCTGGGCCCTGCTGGGCAAGAACCTGGCTTTGGAGGCCTGCAGACCTGCCTCTGAGCAGGTACCACCTCCTACCATGGGACCCTGGCCAGTGGCTGAGCTGCCTGTGTCCTCATGTGTGAAAAAGGACATTCTCTTTCATACTTGTGAGAGTTACATGAACTAGTGTATGTGAAACCCAAGCTCAGTAATTCATATAGGAGGCCCTGACATTATAGTACCCTTCCTTTATGGCACAAGTTCTTAACCTGAGGGCCCTAAAAATATGTATGCATGAGTTTCTCTGGAACACAGGGCCCATAGTTTTCATCAGATTCCCTGATGGCTGTGTCCAAAAAAGGTTAAGTGCTGGTGTAGTCAGCCACCTCTGAGCTCAGGAAGCAGCTGGGGTCCCTCCCCAACCTCCTATCGCTGCCCCAGGCACTGTGCTACCACCACCCAGTGACCAAAGCCCAACTGAACCCAGGAAAGATGTATAGGGCAGCAGGGCCTGGGGCAAGAGCAGTGTGGGAGTTGGGGGGATAGGAGGTGGCTACTCACTGCATGAATTTACACGAGGGTCCCTCCGGGCAGAATCCCACGAGGTAATTCACACAGATGACTCTCCGAGTGTGCCGGTGCCTACACAGGGGACCTGTGGAGCCAGCATCAAGTACTCAGACCACCCCCTCTTTAGGGGATGCTCTCGTGCCCATTGCCAGTCAGAGCCCTGCCCAGACCATTGTCAGAAACTGGCTTTGCCGCTTATTCATAGGGACAGTGGGCAGGACACACAACCTCTCAAATACTAGTTTCCTTATTGAAAATGCAGAAGAGAAGCAGCCCACACAGGAGCTTTGGGAGGCTCACGTGAATTGAGAGTGTAAAAAAGCCTCACTAGCCCCCAAATGCCTAACACCATGTTTTGCTGGAGTAGGCAGGACAGGTAGAGGGTCATGTGGGCAGAGAGAGGACTGGCCTCTTAGCAGGGGGCCCAGCCACCTGACACCTACCGTGCTTGCAGAAGCCACGATCGTACCAAGGGCAGTCCTTGATCTTGGACTCGGGGTCGATGTGCAGGAAGGGGCACTCCTTGTTGCTGCACTCCCCTGCAGGAAAACCCACACATGTGTCCACCCAGGCCAGCCCTGGGAGAGCTGGGCCCAGACCCACCTTGGTTTCTCCCAAGGCCAAGGCCCATTGTGTGGCAAAGAGTGCCAGGTGGTTCTGGTGTCTAGTCCTGGCCTGGCGAACCCCGAGACTCGGAGTGCCTTAGGGCCTCGGTTTTCTGACCTGTATGTGTGCTGTGAAGGTCCTCCCCTCACATGTGTCCATGCTGTCACCAGGGTCAATGACACTGACAAAGCTGGGCACAAGGTATACACACACTCATTAGATAACTCCTGGCTCCATCCCTTATCAAAGATGGTGTCCTGGGACTGTGGTGTGCCCAGGTATGCAAACGTACCAGTTGAGGCCAGGAAATTACTGTTCTACTTGGATCAGCTTTTCACATGTACTAGCTGGGACAAGGGAAAGGTCTGAGGAGTCTACTATTTAGGACAAAGTAGAGAAGATTTTGGAACTCAGGTTGGGTCCCTGTGGTAGAAGGCAATGAAGCCTTTATGAGAGGAGCTATCTCAGGAGCAACCAGCCCAGCTGCCACTAGCATCTTTCACCCAGCTACAGTTCAGCCACATCCATGCTTGCCCTTCCTTTCCAACCTGTTACACATAAAATGCCAAACTGAAAAAAATGCAAACTCCTTCCCAGACCCACCAATTTCCTACATGGTCTAGCTCATCCCTCCTGTTTCCTCCTCCCCTCCAGCCACAATGGCCCCCCAGCTGTTCCAAGACACTTTTCTGCCAGGAATGGCCCCTGCTTAGCCTTCAGATCCCAGCTCAGGTCTCTCCTAAGAGAGGCCTTCCTGACCATTCTCCCTAAAGGAGATTCCTCATGTGGTTCCATCACTGTTTATTTCCTTCAGGGCATTTATTGTGCACAATTCTCTTGTCTCACTGACATATCAGCTGCCTCTTTCCCCGGGCCACTAAAGCAAAAGTACCATGGGGCAGGGAATGGGCCTGTCTTCTTCATCACTGTCTCTTCAGGGCCTAGCAGGGGGACCCTCACCTGTGTTACAGGTGACAGGAGCTGCAGACAGTATGTTTATACCAGGTCAGGATCTGCAGGGGAATAGCAGGCAGGGATTTTTCACAGAGGCAGGAGGGAGGGGGGCCGGCTCTGCCCATGGCCATCAGCAGAGAAGGAGGGGACTCAGGTGAGCCTGCAGAGGCACCCTTGAGAGTCTGCCCTGAGGGCTGGCTCCTGCCTTTGGGGTCAGATGAAAGAAGGTTCCCATTGAGAAGCCACTGCTTTCTTTCAGTGATGGCTCCAGGGGAGGGTGGGAAGCTTGGAAGTCTGAGTCGTATTTCTGTCTGTGCTATGACTTTTTAGTTTGTGTTGCCTCTCAAAAAAGAAAAAAAAAGAAGCCATAACTCTAATTAATAAGCCAGCAGGCCAAGCCTGTTGGGCTGCTGTAATAATTAGCTTCTCCTCTGACAACAGTGCTTTGAAAGTGTGCAGCAGGTCTAGCACTCCTCGGCCCACAACAGAGTATAGCCGGCTTCCAGTCTCCCACCGGGCCTCCCCCCGGGGCCTGGGGTCGGCAGTCCTGAGGCCAGAGCTAGCCCTTGTCCTGACCAACAAGTATTTTCCCTCGTCAACCTCACTCAGAGCAGAGAACCAGGTTCTAGTTCCATCAGAGAGCACAGCAGTTGGCCAAGCCCTGTGCCAGCCCCACCGCCCTCAGGCTGGCCCCACTTCCCCATGCAGTTCACTCAGGACAACTAGGCCACATGTTCTCTCAGCAGCGACCAAGTCAATCTCAGTCTCAAGGTGAAGAGTAGGACTCTTTGCTACCAGAATACAGCTCCGAAAACTTGCTTTCTTAAGGGGCATTTAGGACAGACAAGCTACTACCTGGGATCACATGCTCAGAGAGAAGGAAACCAACTCGGGGGGCAATCAGTTGCCAACAGTAAGAAGTTGATTTAAGGGAGAAGGCAGACTTGAGGAGAAACAAGGCCTCTGGCCAGCTGCACTCTCACCCACCCACTGGGAGGCTCTCATTAGTCTCAAATTCCCAAATTACCTGGAAGTGCTTAGAAAACAGAAGCACTGCCCGGGCCGGTGTGCTCACTGGTTAGAGCACCAGCCCATGCACCGGAGGGTCTCAGGTTTGATTCCTGGTCAAGGGCATGTACCTGGGTTGCAGGTTTCATCCTCAGCCACGGAGGCAACCAACTGATATGTCTCTCTCACATCAATATTTCTCTCTCCTTTCCTCCCTGCCTCCTTTCCACTCTGGAAAAAAGGAAAAAAAATGGGAAAAAATATCCTCTGGTGAGAATTAACAAAAAATAAACAAACAAAAAAAACACAGATGTAGGGATTATTAGAGAATAACTGTAACTTCCCATGACTAATAGGCCAGCTGAGGGTTGGAGAGCAATGCCTAAGGTTCTCATCTGAAGCTGGACAGACTGGAGATGTAGATACCCGGAGTGCCTGAGCACTTGCTTAACTCCTCTGGGTCTTGGGTCTTGGTGGAGCCTCCCTTCGGTTACTGATGCTGGGGGGTTTCTGGATGGAGGAAGCGGCCTGGCCACACCTTACCGAACTTTGAGTAGAAGTAGCACTCAGGCATCTTGGTCATGTCATACTCATGGAGGAACTCGCACTGGTCCCCCTTCTTGCACAGCCCCCGTAGCCAGTGTTTGCACACCACTGTCTTCTCACCACTAATGTGGCGAAATGGGCACATGCCCCCTGCGGAGGAAGATAGAAAGATGTAGCCCTGAGCCCAGGGGCACTGGGCCCGGGGGAGCCAAGGCGCCTTCTCCCCACACTCCCCTGAAGCACCCAAAACTAGAATGTCCCAGAAGGTGGTGGCTGCCCCTAGCAGAAGGCAATGTGATTTTAGGCAGTACATGGGCACATATTTTAAGATTAAATAGTTATGTCTTTTATTTTAATGTGTTTTAATAAAATCTAACTAAAACATCATGATTTCACAGATTGTATTGTAAGATGGAGGCTTGACAAGATCAACAGTGGTGTGGGGGAGGGGTGGGTTTATTTCTTTATTTAATTAAAGAATAGTTCCAGTGATACATGGACATGGCAAAAATTGTACGGCTAGTTTAAGAAAGACTGGGTTTTGGGAAAACCCAATTTTAAACTATCTTCTAGCCTAAAAGATAGAAGGTAAAGAGGATCCCCAGTAAAAGCCTGGACTCCAGGTGGGCTCCATCTTTAGTTAAAAGTACCTACTTACCCTCCAACAACTAAGAAAATCAGCTACAGAACTGAAGAAATGCATTGCATACAAACTGGGGAAGGTCTGCCGTCTGCAGTAGGACCTGAGTGATCATCCTTATAGACAGGACAAAGCTATACCCTGAGAAGGTCCTATTTCTAAGTAGTGGCCTGGAAGACTACTGGGAAGGTCCGACCAGAATGAGGTTGTGACTGGGAAATTTCTGGACCAGCCCTGTCCAACAGAACTTTCTGCAATGATGGAAGTTCTATATTTATGCTGTCCAATATGGCAGTCAGTAGCCACATGTGGCTATTAAACACTTGAAATATGACTAGTATGATTAAGGAACTGCATTCTTAATTTCATTTAATTTTAATTGATTTAAATTTGAATAGCCACATGTGGCTAGTGGCTACTGTATTAGTTAACAAAGAAGCAGTCATAATGCCCATGTTAAGAACAGCTTGCTAACAGATGGTGGCAGGTCAGAAAGGCAGAATTACTAAGCAAGGACATGGGAATGAGCCCAGGAGCCCAGGGATGATGATTCCAACTAGAAAGATGGAGGTCAAACTGGTTGACCTACCAGTAGGTCTATTGTTTCAATGATAAGTGACTGAGTTATAGAACCAAAACTTGCCAAAATCAGTCATTAAAACCAATCTTGCTCTAATTCTGTGTTCCCTTTCATGCTGTGATCAAATTTAGTTTCCAAATAAATTTGCCTAGAAAAACAAAAATGGCCAGACCTACGTATAGTATGTAAGGTCCAGCCAATACTTCTCCTTATGAATAATCTGGCTCATGGAGCCTCTGTGGGGGCCTGGTTAGTACGAACAAGACTCCATGAGACAGACTACTGTTGGGTGTGGGTTTTTTTTTATGAGAGGGTATGGAGAACAGTGAACTTGTACAGACTGTAGAATCACAAAGGCCTGGGCTCAGATACTGGGCTCAGCCACTCAGTAATTGTGAGTTTGGGAAACACAGCCCTAAAAGATAGACGGTAAAGAGGACTACCAGCAGAAGCCTGGACTCCACACAGGCTGCATCTTTAGTCTCCAATACCTAAGAAAGATCAACTACAGAACTGAAGAAATGCATTGCATACAAACTTGAGAAAGTTTCTGAACATCTCAGTGCTAGGAGCTTCTATTCATGTCATAGGTCAGCTTGTGGCCACAGGGAAAATGAGGTGAGAAAGCTGATTCAGAGCCAGGTTCAGTGCCGTGTTTTAGGTTTCAGGCAGAATACCCCACCATGTTCCTAGCCTATCCAAACCACAATTTCATCTAGGGGCACTGTTATTCTTGAGAAAGCAATTTAAGCTAGAGACCTGATGGCCTGCAAGTCTGCTAGGGGATAGAAAGGTAGAAGGCACCTGAGGAGGAACATCAAGGAACCAGGGGTCTCTTACCTTTGCCACAGGCAGCTTTCAAAAAGAATTCACAGACAGCAGCCCCTGACTCTGTAGAAAGGAGAGGAAAGGAGAAGGGTCAACAAAGCAAGGTGCAATTGCTACTGATGACATCTGAAGACAGGGAGAGGAAAACCTTCTGGCCTTTGACCTATGAAATGTTCATGATCCAGGAAATAGGCTGACAAAAAAAAAAATGCAAAGCCCAAACAAGCAAGAAAAATGTTGCTTATTTCAGGCATGCAAAATGAGACACATATGTTAAGACCAGTCATTATACAGGCTGGAGTCTCCTATAATAAAAATGCTTTTGAGGGTTTGGGAGTGAGTGGGTGAAGGAAGGATGGAGCACAAGATCACAGAAACTATCCGGTGCTTGGACCTTCCAGAGGGCTAATTTCTGAGCACTTTAATGTGAGGCAGAGGGAGGAAATGATCTCACAGGAAACATACATGAATGGGGACTCTGAGGAGGGACGAGAGAGAGAGAGAGAGAGAGAGAGAGAGAGAGAGAGAGAGAGACAGAGAGAGAGACAGAGACAGAGAGACAGAGACAGAGAGACAGTTAGGGAGGTAAAGCATATAACTGAAGACCAAAAAAAAAGGACTACTCTTAATTTGCAATGCCAACGCAATTATTAAAGGAGCCGTGCTTTGCTTCTACAGGTGAGGGGAGCAAGTGAACACAGGTGGAGTGTATGTGGTGCAAGTCAGTGGGATCAGGGTTAGCTGTTCCAATGAGCCCAGTAATTCACCGGCCAATGGCGACCAGAATAAACGTGGTTTCACACAGTTTTGTCGATCAGCAGGCATTTCAGAATTGCTGAAAACCCACAGAGAACATCTCCGAGGGCCACTTTTGTGCCTCTACTTATTAACTTGCAAGGGATTCCTTGGCTTCTGGGCTGCAGGCAGATTTTGCTAGGACGGACTTAAGGCGGTGGCACTGGGGATCTTGGAGGTGTCACTTGTTTGCATTTCAAAAAGTCTGAAAAGGGAGCTCAGGCACCTGCCAGGTGTGATGAAAGACCCAGAAAAGAACTGAGGGACAGGCTCCCAGGAGTGAGTCCTAGGAGAAGAATGGAGCTTGAGAGTCTAACTGTGGTCTTCCAGACTCCTCCAACGGCCCAGCTTTGATGAAAGCAAAAGGGAGAGCACAGTGAGGGGCCTGGAGGTGGGGGAAGGAGATTGTACAGTACTTTCCAGTAGTTGGGGAGTTTGTGGGGGTGGGGGAAGGATTTCCAATCAAGGATACCCGCCTTGCCCTAGCTGGTTTGGCTCAGTGGATAGAGCCTTGGCCTGCAGACTGAAGGGACCCAGGTTCGATTCTGGTCAAGGGCACACGCCCCGGTTGTGGGCTCCATCCCCCAGTCCCCAGTAGGAGGCTTGCAGAAGGAAGTCAATCAATGATTCTCTCTCATCGTTGATGTTTCTATCTCTCTCCCCCTTTCCCTTCCTCTCCGAAATCAATAAGAATATAGTAAGAAGAAAAAAAAGGACACCCGCCTTCATTGAACAATTTGAACAGCCGGACGTGGTCTAGCCCTCCTGAAGATTATCTTAAACTACCCCCAGGGGATCAAAGATCTGAGGAAGGTGGGCTCCCGCGTGCGAGTCCCAGGACCGAGGGGAATGGGACCCAGTTCCGAGTCGGTTGCGCCCCTTGCCCGCCGGCCCCGGCCCCACGCTCACTGTCCATGCCGGGGAAGGGCAGCGGCTGCGCCCCGAGCTGCTGCTCCACCGCGATCTCCAAGTCGAACTTGATGTGGTCCACGCTGGCGATGATTTCCTGCATGGCGGCGGCGGTGGCCACACCGGCCAGGCTACCTCTAGTACCTCGCCGCACTCACACTTCTACCCGCCACCGGCCGGCGCACACGGTCCTCCTCCGCTTCGCCTCGCCTAACCTGGCCACCGCCGCCGCCGCCGCCGCCACCGCCGGCGCCCGAGGTATGCCGGGAGCGCTCGAAGCCCGCGCCGGCCCTTCGCCTGCTCAGACCCGAGCAATCGAGCGCGGAGTACGGCCCGCCCCGCTAGGCCCGACTAGCTGCCAGCCGAGCTCCCGTCTAACTTGTATCCACGCGCCAGGAGCTCGCGACACAGGCTGCGCCTGCAGGAGGTCGGCCGGGGCGCGCTCCGGGGGCGTGGGAGGCGGGGGGTGGGTGTAGGGAGATGGTGCGCGACGCTGAGAGGCGAGGCGGGGAAGCGGATCCCCGCGGGGTGGACGCGGACGCGGACGCCTGGCCCTCGTTCCTCGGGCCGGACTCGGACCGAGTTCCCATTTGACCCTCACCGGAGCCCGGGATCCGGACGGGAACAGGCCGGGTTGAGCCGGGGGCGTCCGGTGAGGAAACCGGGGATCTGAAGGCCAGTGTGGAGGGGTCGGGTTGGCCTGAGCCCCCCGGGGAGTGTCGGGTCCTCCGAGGGAGGACAGCGGCAGTGTATCTCTTACTCGGGAGTTATTAGCCTGGCAGGTTAATGAACTTGGGCAGGAAGAAAATCACACCTTTATCGTCTCTGCGTGAAACAGCCTTTTCTCCCCTGGCTGACGTGTAGCGTTAGCAGTGCCCAAAACTAAGTCGTGATTTCAAGTGGGGACGAGTGTAAATGATACTTAGAGAATCTGCAACTACTACCTACAAGCTATTCTTTCCATCGTCCCTCTTTGACATGACAGGATCTTGTTATTTAGTATGTTGAAAAGAAGCATATATACTACTATAGATAAGTTTGTTTTTGAAACATTTGATACCTATTTCGATATGTGTATGTATGTGTGTGTGTATATATATATATATATATATATATATATATATATGTATATATATATAGTAAACCTATATATCTCCTTCAGTGCAGGTAAACACTTTATTTAATGTGGCTACTTGAAAATTTAAAATTACATATGTGTTCACATTTGTTTTTATTGAGTTTCAGGCCTCACCAGACACGGAATGATAAGGGTCCTCTGCACTAGTGTCACTAGGATGCTGGTCAAGAGAGGTTGTCCTGTTTGACCCTCACAGGAGCCGGGGTCCCAGCGGGGACAGGCCAGAGGGGCAGTGAGTGTGGCAGCCAGGGTTGAGCAGGGGGCTCAAAGCCAGCCCAGTTGGGAAGCTGACCAGTCTGGCCCACAGCATTGCTGCAGGGCCCCCAGCAAGTCACTCCCCTTCCTGGGCCTCAGTTGTTAATCTGTTCAGTCTGCCATCACCTCTGAAGTCTTTCCAATGGTCATCTGATATAATGAGACCTTAACATTTTTTCATGCTGGTTATTTTGATACTAGAGGCCCAGTGCACAAAACTCGTGCACGGGGGGGAGGGGGGGTGTCCCTCAGCCCAGCCTGCACCCTCTCCAATCTGGGACCCCTCAAGGGATGTCCGACTGCCCGTTTAGGCCCACTGGGATCAGGCCTAAACGGGCAGTTGGACATCCCTCTCACAATCCAGGCTCCCAACTGCTTGCCTGCCTGCCTTCCTGATTGCCCCTAACCGCTTCTGCCTGCCAGCCTGATCACTCCCTAACCACTCCCATGCCAGCCTGATTGATGTCTAACTGCTCCCCTGCCGGCCTGTGTGCCCCCAACTTCCCTCCTCTGCCAGCCTGGTCACCCCTAACTGCCCTCTCCTGCAGGCCTGGTCACCCCTAACTGCCCTCCCCTGCAGGCTTGATCGCCTCCAACTGCCCTCCCTTGCAGGCCTGGTGCCTCCCAACTGCCCTCCCCTGCTGGCCATCTTGTGGTGGCCATCTTGTGTCCACATGGGGCAGCCATATTGTGTGTTGGAGTGATGGTCAATCTGCATATTACTCTTATTAGATAGGATAGAGGCCTGGTGCACGGGTGGGGGCCAGCTGGTTTGCCCTGAAGGGTGTCCCGGATCAGGGTGGGGGTTAGTAAGAAATAGTGGACCTTGAAAATGACTTCAGGTTTTTTCACTGCACAGAATATAGTCAAACACTGCTGCAGTTAATATTTTACCCTTTGTTCTCCCTGTGTGATCTACAATAATAATCTGATTCATGTTGATATTTGCTGTTGTGTTGCTGATAATTACCTGAAAGAGAAGTTGGGGTGCTTCACTGGGCTGGAAAAAGTTTAGCTAAATCAGAAAGCAGGTCTAATTACGCAAGTTTATCTATATACTAGAGGCCTGATGCACAAAATTCATGCAAAGGGCTCGGCCCCCTGCCGCTGCTGCAGCTGCCTTGGCCCCCTACACTGTGGTGGCCACCTCTGCTTCAGCCCCCGCCACTGGGCTTCGTCCAGAAGGTCGTCCAGTATAATTAGCATATTACACTTTTATTATTTATACTAATAAAAGAGTAATATGCTAATTAGACTGGGAGACCTTTTGGAGACCTTACAGACATCCTTTCAGACAAAGCCGGGGGCTTGGCCGGCCTGTAAACAGCCCCCAAACGGCCCTCAGCCCCTCACCCAGGCCAGCCATGCCCCCCAGCGGGGACCCTCACCCCCATAGGGGTGTGGCCAGCCTGCAAACGGCCCTCAGCCCCTCGCCCAGGCTGGCACCATTCCCAGTGGGGACCCCCACCCCGATGGGGGTGTGGCTGGCCTGCAAACCGCCCCAGGCCCTGACCCCCAAGGGCACCCTCACCCTGATCCGGGACTCCCTTCAGGGCAGACCAGCCAGCCCCCACCCGTACACTAGGCCTTTATCTATACTAATAAAAGAGTAATATGCTAATTATACCGGGAGACCTCTGGACGTCCTTCTGGGCAAAGCTATGGTGGCGGGGCCAAGGCAGAGGCAGTTAGGGGAGCTCAGGCCAGGAGGGGAGGGCAGTTGGGGGCGAGCAGGCCGGTGGGGGGGGGGCAGTTGGGAGCGAGAAGGCTGGTGGCGGGGCAGTCGGGGGCGAGCAAGTCGGTAGGCAGAATGGTTAGGGGCGATTAAGCAGGCAGGCAGGTGAGTGGTTAGGAGCCAGCGGTCCCGGATTGCAAGAAGGATATCTGATTGCTGATTTAGGCCCAATCGGGCCTAAACCGGCAGTCGGACATCCCCCAAGGGGTCCCAGATTGGAGAGGGTGCAGGCTGGGCTGAGGGACACCCCCCTCCCATGCACGAATTTCGTGCACCGGGCCACTAGTTACAGATATAAAGCTCTCGCAAGTGCCAATCGCACGCATGTTTCAATCTGTCATTGTCGATCGTGACACTTCTATTATAGAGAAAGGGCAATATTGCTGAAACCGGTTTGGCTCAGTGGATAGAGCGTTGGCCTGCGGACTGAAAGGTCCCAGGTTCTATTCCGGTCAAGGGCATGTGCCTTGGTTGCGGGCACATCCCCAGTGGGGGGTGTGCAGGAGGCAGCTGGTCGATGTTTCGCTCTCATTGATGTTTCTAGCTCTCTATCCCTCTCCCTTCCTCTCTGTGAAAAATCAATAAAATATATTTTAAAGAAAAAAAAAAGAGAAAGGGCAATATTAAAATATTTCTTCTAATTAATTTCCTTTCAATGTGCATGAATTTGTGCACCAGGCCACTAGTAGCTTGATAATATCACTAGCTTATATCTGTTGAGTGCCTACTGTGCCCAAACTGTGCTGCACGCTATGTATCTGAGACCTCACTCAAACAGTGCTGTGTGGGTGACGTTGTCGTTAACCCCAGTTTACAGGTGAAGAGACTGAGGCCAGAGCAGTGAGTGCCCAGGGACTCGTGGATGGCTGTTTGGCAGAACCTAGGCTTCCTAACCTCAGGGCTCATGCTTGTAACCACTTCTCTGTCTTCCTTCTGCCTTTTTGGGTTATGAACCTGAGTTGACTTCATTATTTTTCTGACCTATGCCAGGCCCTGGAGGTAAAAGCCAGAGATGGACCTGGTGAGACTTGCCCGGCTCGTCTCCAGCCCCCGCCCCCTGGGACTGTCCATCCTGCAACAGCTTGACCCTCTCAGAGCCCGGTGGGCAGGAGGTAGGGAAGGGCCTGCGTGGCTGAAGTCCACGAGGCTGACTGGGCCAGTACCAGCAGCCTTCAGCAGCTCCCTCGCTCAGCTGCCCCTCAGCCAGGGGAGCCAGAAGAACATTCGCAGCCTCAGCTCTGACCCAAGCCAGCCCAGCCCCAGGGCCACCCAGGAGGAAGAGGAGGAAGAGAGTTTTGGGACTCTCTCCGATAAATATTCCTCCCGGAGAATGTTCCGCAAATCGACGCCCCAGTTGTATAACCTACGGCTCAGGGAGCAAGATGAAGAAGATGATGAAAGGGAACCGGAGCCAAAATCATGGCAGGGCCGAAGAAACACTCCTAACTGGTACTTCTTTCAGTGCAAACGCCTGATCAAGGAAGGAAAGGTGAGGGAACCTTTGGATTCTGCTGCTCCTGGCTCTTACATCCCTGGTAGCTCAGTTTTTTGTGTGAGGGCCTGCCCTACCTTTTCAGTCCCTAAAGGTTTGGGTGCTCAGGGCTATTTTCTCCTCGGTCTTCACTCACCCTGGGTGCTGTACCAGGTGACCCACCAGCCTCCTGGCTTTCAGTGCCCCCCCCCCCCCCCCCTCACTGCAGCCCGGCCTTAGATGAAACAAGAGTATTGATGAAACAAGATTGGCCAAACGTTAATCGTGGGCTCCTGATCTGTGTATCCAGCTACCTCTTCAGCATCTCCCTTACACTTACCCACATTGACCTGAAATTTTCATTCCCAACCTTGTTTTCCCTACACTTTCTTCATCTCACTAAATGGCAACTCCATTATTCCATCTGCCCAGGCAAAATGACTTCAGGTCATTTCTAACTCTTCCCTTTCTCTCCCCAGCTCTAACTTCAAAATGTTGCCAATCCTAACATTTCTCACAACATTGCTGCTGAACGCCGAAGCCTAGCCTTCTCTTTGCCCCCTTACACCTGTCACAGGTCTCCCCACCATCTTGCCATCTCCTGCCTGGATGCCAGCTCTAAACACAGAGCCGTCCTGTTGAAGCAGAAAGCAGTTATTGTTACTCCTCCCTCCAAAACTCCTAATATATTCACTGACATTAAAGATGTTCACTTTCTTAGGTATCGATAATGACATTCTGTTTATGTATAAAGTTCTCTTAGGGGTATGTATTGAAGACTTTATGAATGGAATGATAGGATGTCTGGAATTTGCTTTTAAAAATTCTGTTTATAGGGTGAGTGCAGAGTATAGATGAAACAAGATTGGCCAACGTTAATCACTGTAGTTAACACTGTTCTCCATTTTGTGTATTTTTGGAAGTTCTTGTAATGAAAAATTGAGAAATGAAGAGAAGCAGAGTCCTTACAATGGCTTATGAAGCCTGCAAGATCTGCCACCACCACCCCTCTGTCCCTCCACTTACCTACTGCCGTCCTCCAACTCCCAGGCAGACTCCTGCACTGGCTGTTCCCTCAGATAGACATGGGGCTTCTTCCCTCACCTCCTGCAGATCTTTGCTCACCCATCACCTTCTGAGGCCCTGCTTGGCTATCATATCTAAACTGAACCTCCCACACCCTCTGGCACTTACTGCTTCATTTTTGTTCGTAGCACCTGGCACCACTCGACCTATTAAATATTTTTCTTAGTTATCTCATTTGGTGTCTGACTTTTCAAACTAGAAGATGAACACCAGGAGGGAGCTCCCTCTTGTTCTCAGCTGTATCCCCAGCAAATAGATCTTGCCTGGCATAGAGGACTCAGTAACTACTGGTTGAATTAATGGATGAAAAAATAAGGAGTAAAGGAGTGAACCAAGGATTTAAAGGGGAATGGCTTAGGGGTGGGGATGGGTCAAAGACAGCTGTGGGCCAAGGGAGTTTGCAATTGGAGGAAGCTGGTCACTCCAGGCTGTCGTCCACACCATCGCAGGGGGCCGTCGGTGTGGGGGGGAGAGTTCCCACAGGTGGTGGGAGTCCTGTGGGCGTTCCTTCCTGGCCACACAGAGCTCCCGTGCTGCAGAGCACGGGACCGAGAGGCTGGTGGCAGAGGCCCAGGGCGGGTGTTTAGCTCCTGGGCAGGCCTGGTCTTGGGCTCAGGGAGGGTCCCACAATTTCAAACTCCCTCCCTCTGCTGAGGGTCTCTGAGGCCACCCTGAACCCGCTTCATTGTTTCCTTCTTTCTCCCCCAGCTGGTTGAGGCCCTGGACCTGTTCGAGAGGCAGATGCTGAAGGAGGAGCGACTCCAGCCCCTTGAGTGCAACTACTCGGTGCTGATTGGGGGCTGTGGGCGGGCTGGCTACCTGAAGAAGGCTTTCCGGCTCTACAATGATGTGAGTGGGGGCAGAGGGGAGGCAGGGGCAAGACTCTAAAGAGCAGGGGTTTAGGGACCAAAAAGAGCGGGGTGCTGATCCTGAATGTGTCACCTGCTAGCACACGACTCTGGGCAGATGATTTAACCTCCTCGGCCTCAGGTGCATCATCTGTCAATGGAGGTGATCGTGGGTAATTACATGAGATCACATGGGAAGTCCTCCAGCATCTGCCTGGCCATGGACGGCCCCACCGATCGCTTCTTTTTCCATTGCCAGTTTGTTTGTGTTCCTTTTCTCTTGTCCCTGTCTTCACACCTCCACCACCACTACACACACACACACACACACACACACACACACTCACACACGCACACACACACACACGCACACTCACACACGCACACGCACACTCACACACTCACACGCACTCACACACACTCACACTCACACACGCACACTCACACACGCACACTCACACACACTCACGCACTCACACACACGCACACTCACACACGCACACTCACACACACACTCACACGCACTCACACACACTCACACTCACACACGCACATGCACACACACTCACACACACACATTCACACACTCACTCACACGTGCGCACACACACGCACACCACATGCACACGCACACATGCACCTTCCTTTCAAAATTGGTCCCTTTTTTATTTTTTTAAAGTTGGCCCTTTGAAAAAGGGTTTTTATTCTCTTGGAACATGGTTTTACTTTGCATTCACCCTCCTCTAGGGTGTGTCGTATTTGTTATTCTCAGAACCAAGAAACTGTTTCCTTTGTGAGTCAGGAAAGAGCAGTGGACTCTGCAGCAGTGATCCCATCTTCCCCTGCATCCAGAGGCTGGGGCATCCTTTACTCCAGCAAGGATTCTTGGGAGCCTTAGTCTTGTCATTTGGGACACTCCTACTCCAGGCCTGATCATCTCTATGGGGAGCAAGGGGAGGAATTGTCCTTACAAATGATAAAGTAACATATTCTTTAAAAGACGTGATCAAATGTCTTGGCATAGAAAAATAAGAGGCTGGCTGCCCTGATCAGCACTCTAGCCAGCAGGAAAGCACTCAGGTGCTAAGTGAAGGGGGTGGGGTGGGGTGGGAGCACATTTATTGTGGCTCTCGGTTAAGAGTCCTTAGCAGCCCTTACATTTGGAAGATCCTTAAGTGACTTCCCACACGTCACCTCCTCAGAGAAGCCCAGGCCATTCTATTTAACCTTAGCTATTTCCTATTACTTTGCTGCTGCCCCCCAATAATAATTTTATTTTAGAATAATTTTAGATTTATAGAGAAGTTGCAAAGATAATATAGAAAGTTCCCAAATACTCCCAACCCCCTCCTCTATGTTAACATCTTACATTAGATGGTGCATTTGTCAAAACTAAGAAACCACTGTTAGTTCCTAGTTCATTGTTGTTAACTAAACTCCAGACTGTATTTGGATTTCACCAGTTTTCCACTGATAACCTTCTTTCTGTTTCTGATCCAATCCAGGTTCCCATCCTGGCTCCTCCAACCTGTGACATTTTCTGAGGTTCCTTGTTTTTCATGGTCTTGACAGTTTTGAGTAGTACTGGTCAGGGGTTTTGTAGAATGTCCCTCATTTGAGAATTTGTACATTCTCATGGTGAGACTAGGGTCATGGGCTTGGGGGAAGAATATCGCAGAGGTGACGTGCCCTTCTTATATAAGGTCTTCACGACATCACCATGACTTACCCCAGGAGACATTTACCGTGGGCTCTTGGTGACGTGGTATTTGCCAGGCTTCTCCGCCACGAAGGTACTATCTTTCCCTCTCCAGCCTGTGTTCTGTGGGTGTCCTTCACAGCACTTTCTACAGCTGTTGGTTACTTATTTGTCTGGTGTGTGTCTCACCCTCAGTGAGACAGGCTGCATCTGTCCTGGTAACCACTGGTAGCCAGTGCCTGACTCGTAGTAAGTTCTTAGGACACCTCTGTCGACAGTGTGAATACACACCAAGTGTCCGTCATCCTCGAAGTCGGGATCACCGTCTTCATTTTTCAGACGAGGAAGCCGAGGCCTGGAGAGATGAAGGACTTTGTCCAAGGTCGCCCTGGGGTTAGGGCTCTTCGCCCTCTTCCGCAGCAGCTCCTTGCCTGTCCTTGGTCAGGCGGCCCTTACCTGGGAAGCAGCGAGTGCTTGACTTTACCAGGAGTTGGCACCTGGAGGGCTTCATGAGCACAGTGTTAGCCCCAGCCTGGGGTTTGTGACTCCGCAGGGTGGGGGCCCCTGAAATGTGCTGTAGTAACGTGCTCCTGGCCGCTACTGGCCTGGGGGTCACTCTTCTACCCAACCCTTTTCGAGGCGACAGCATCATTCCTAACTTGCCCACCACCGTTCAGTTAGGAAGCACTGCAGTGGGGCTTTGATTGCCTCCCACCCTTTCCCAGAGCAGATCCATCCCAGGCCCCTCAACAGTCAGGGTGACCTGGCTGGCCAGAGGGTAAGGCATCAGGAAGCCCCTGCTTAAAGCACCTCGGGCCGCGGGTGAGCTGATGAGCGCCCTGCGGAGGGTCGTTTCTTGTTGGGTGTAACTGGGTTGCAGGATCAGTTTTCAGAGTCCCTCCGGCTGAGGTGGGTTTGGAAAGCCGAGCCCTGATGTGTCACTCAGCTCTGCCTTCGCGCAGGCCCTGCTCCCAGGCCTGTTCAGTGCAGTAATGGAGTCCCCTCCAGTGCCCTTTGGGTGCCTGTCACCTGTGTGTCCAGCTGGTCCCAGAGCTACCTCTAAGTTTCTCCCCATCCCCACAGATGAAAAAGCGGGACCTGGAGCCCTCCGATGCCACCTATACAGCCCTGTTCAATGTCTGCGCCGAGTCCCCCTGGAAGGACTCCGCTCTGCAGAGTGCCCTAAAGCTACGGCAGCAGCTCCAGGCCAGAAACTTCCAGCTCAACTTGAAAACATATCACGCCTTGCTGAAGGTGACAGCCAAGTGTGCAGACCTTAGGATGTGCCTCGATGTGTTCAAGGTGGGGATGTCCTTCCGCCCTGCCTCCCACTTGGGACCTGTCCCATGTAGCAGGTGTGAGGCTGTGGCCATCTGTGTCCCTCACACAGGAAGGTTCGGGGACCAATGAGACAGGCCCCGTGCTGGGCTCGGGGGTTCACAGGTAAATCTGACGAGACCCTGATCTCAGAGGCCTCGGTCAGACAGAGAGACCCCTAACCCCATGAGGACGGTGGGGTCTGTGCATGGCTGTGTCGGACTTGGTGCTGCCACGGGGAGGGTGGCCTCATAGCACTAAAGATGAGTCTGCTCACCGGGGAGGGCCTCCTGCCTAGAAGGAGTAGTGGGAGCCCAAGCCCTAGTATCCAGGGCGCTGGGTGAGTGGAGGCACGGGAGTGCTGAACGTGGGCTTGTCTGCATTAGAGCTTTGACTTGTAGCTTCTTATCTTCCTCAGCAGCCCCATAAGAAGGTTTTTAATATCCAGCTTACAGAGGAGACCAGTACAGGGTTCGAGTGTGGAATACCATGAGCGGGTGATAGGTGTGCTTGCTCAGCTTGCAAGGAAGTGGGACCGATGTGAGTTCACACTGAAACAGCCTTACGGGAAGCAGGGAAGGCTCTAGGTCGCCACAACCAAACCTCAGAGAACCGGGGCAGTGTCAGGGCTCAGCATGCCCTTGGCAGCCTTGTCCTCACACTCTTCCCTCAGGCATTTCTCACTCTGTTCGTACCTTCTACCCAGAGTGACGCGACTGCTTTCCCCACCACATGTAGCAAGGTCCCACCTGCCCATTCCAGGTTAGGGGACCTGATGGACTGTCCAGGCACCACGTGGTACAGAGCAGCCTTTGGTCAGTCCTGGGTCGGTGACCTTGAGTAAGCCTGCCCTGCTGGAGAGGCAGAATTATGGAGTTTGCAATTCAATTTCCAGGACAGGGGCTAAAAGTGACCACTGGGGTGTTCTTTGCAGAGGGGTGCACAGAAGTGGTAAGAGCAGCTGGGAAAGAGAGGAGGAGGAAGTGTAGGCAGCAGTTGGACAGCTCAGCTCAGGAGCTGGTTCTGAGCCAGCCAGCCAGATTCAGGCTCCACGTCTTCCCAATGTGCAGACTTGGACCTGACCCAGGAATGTCTGTCCTGAGCCAGGCCCAGTGGGCGGGTCTGGGCTCTGCCACAGGTTCCCAACAGGACCTCCTCATTCCCTCCCCTAGGAAATTGTTCATAAAGGACATGCGGTCACAGAGGAGACCTTCAGTTACTTGCTCGTGGGCTGCATCCAGGACAAGAAGACAGGCTTCCGATATGCCCTGCAGGTCTGTCCTTCCTGACTCTGCCTTCCTGCCTCTCCTGTCCCCACCACCCCCACTCCGTGCCCCTGTGTCCGGTGTAGACGATGATCCTTTGTGCATTGCTTGAGCTCCTGCTACTGCCCTGGGCTGGGTGTTTTTATATTTGCCATATTTTGGTCTTCCCAGAGCACAGTGCTCCCCACCCCACCTCATTTTACAGATGGCAGGGAGAGGAGGCCCTAGGCGGCGGTGGTGGCATGGCTGCTGAGAGTGAGGGCACAGCCAGCTCATGGTCTCCTACTCTGCTCGGCTGCCTTCTGTGTAGCCGGCCTGCATCTACCAAGCTTATGGTCCCTGCAGCACATCTAATGGGGTACTTGCTCAACCATATCCCACAGCCACCCCCTCAGCCTCTCTGCAGGGGAACCCCAGGAGCTGCATGTAGTTCTGGGAGAGTCTCACAGACATCAACGTTGAGACATTTTGCTCTCATCCCACCTTGGATTCCCAGGAAGAACTCCACTCATCAGCTGGGTAGGCAGTATTAGCAGCGGTACCATCGCTGTTCTAGCTCCTCCAAGTAGAGAAGGACTGGCAGCTCACCTAGAGCCCTCCTACTTCAAGGGTAGCCCTCAGACCAGCAGCATCAACCTTACCTGGGACTTGCCAGGGTCACAGACCCCTGATCTCCACCCCCCCACACACACACATAACACACACACTGCATCCAGATCAGCATTTCATCAGGATCTCCAGGCAGTTGGTCCACACAGAGTTCAAGCCCTAAGTGATCTGAGACAGCCTTGGACCAAATGCTTGCCCCCCCGCCCCCCATGCAGACTCGCTGGAAGGAGTGGCCACCGGCCACCCTCTGGCCATCAGCAAGCTTTATAGTGAAAACCAACCAAGGCCTAGTTCTTCCCTCTCCTTGGCCTGGATCTGTTCTAGTTAGAAACAGTCTGTAATACTAACAGCTATGCACAGTGTCTTGCACTTGCACTTATTAAACTGCTTGAGCGAGGCACCAGTAGCCTCGTTTTACAGATAAGGAAACTGAGGCTCCTTATGTAACTTGTCTTAGGTCCCACAGCCACTAAGCAGTGGAGTTGGGACTGGATCTGAGGTTCGTCTGACTCGAGAGTCAGAATTCTGCCACCATGGGATAGGGTCTGTGTCCCTGCTGAAGCTCAGTTCTGTCATCGTTCCCTGAGGAGGTGCCTGCCAAGACCCTTGCCCTCCTGTCTGGTGGATAGCTACCTTCTTGCTAGATGTGCCCATCTGGGCCTGACCAGCCCCTGCCTCACCTGCACAGTGGTCCCTGATGAGGGCAGAAGTCAGAGCTCTAGGCCCACTGAGTGTGGCTTTCACCTGAGCACAAAAAGAGGAGCAAGTGATACCTTGAGCCCATGTGGTGCCCTCTTGGTGTCAGTCACCCAGACATCACAGCTTTTTGGAGAACACACAGCATACTGGACACTGTGCTGTGGGGATGAAAATGATCTCATTTCATGAGGAAATGGGGCTGCCTAGGCCCACAACCTCACTAAGTCCCCCGCCACCCACACCTGCCTTATGCTCTCAAGTGTGAGAAAGCTGCCTGGGGCAGGGCACACAGTAGGCACTCAGGGAGTGCAGCTGAATCCAATCCTTAAGTCGGCCTAGACTCTTCCATAACCTAGCCTCTCTGGCCGTCCACCCCCAAGGGAGTACAGAGGTGGGCAGAGGCCTAGGGAGAAGCCTATTCCCTGGTACGGGGGCCCAGAAGGATGAAACAGAACAGTTTTGGGGTGAGCTAGAGGAAAGGAGTGATACTCCCCTGAAGTTTCCCATAGAGTTCGCAGGTTCTTGCCCAGAGCCTGGAGTGGAGTCATACTCGGTCCTTCCTGCACCCTATGTGTTTGCCAGTTGGCTGCTGGCTCAGTGCCTTCTCCCTCCTGAGAGGGAGCATGGAGCTGAGGCTTGTTTCTCCCTGGCAGGTGTGGAGGCAAATGCTGAGTCTGGGGCTCCAGCCAAGCCGGTATGGCTACAACCTGCTGTTGGGGGCAGCTCGGGACTGCGGCCTGGGGGACCCAGAAGTAGCCTCAGCACTGCTCCTGAGACCCAGGGAAGAGACGCTGCTGCTCCAGCCCCGGGCAGGTGGGCGGCAGGCCAGGAGGAAAGCCCAGGCTGGGATGGTTGACAGCATGTCAGCCAAGCTGCACGTGGAGACCCTGGAGAGACAGCTGTTTCTGGAACCTTCTGAGGCACTTGAAAGGCCTCCAGAGCCTCAGGAGGCCAGCGTCCCCAGCAAGGCCCAGCCTGAGATGGAAACCAAAGTGGATCCTGATCACACTGTGGCCCTTGCCCCTGTGGTCTCAGAGCCGCCTCCCCGGGAGCTGGAGACTAACCTCCTGACCCTGGGGCCGGTCCCCCCGTCGGTGGTCTCCTTTGGGACCGTGACCACGTCAGCAGACAGGCTGGCTTTGATGGGGGGCCTGGAGGGCTTCCTGGGCAAGATGGCAGAGCACGGACTCCGGCCTGACATCAAAACCCTCACGCTTCTGGCTGAGGTGGTAGATCCTGGTAGCCCCGCAGAATCCTCACTGCTGACTGTCCTGGACACATACCAGGTGGAGGCCGATGTGACATTCTTCAACACTCTGATGAGGAAGAAGAGCAAGCTGGGTGATCTGGAGGGGGCAAAGGTGAGCGTGGAGGCAGGCCCAGGACTCTGCTCTGGAGCCCTCCTTCCCCCTCCCTCCTCTGACCTTCCAACTGTGGGACTATCTTCCCTGCCAGGTGTGTCGTCCATTTCCAGTCAGTGGGCAGACTGTCCAGAGCCCATGTTCTGGGCCTGGGCTCAGGTGAAAAGCTGGGAATCGAGCGAGCTACCTTCCCAGCCCTCTTCAAGGAGCTCACAGATTGGTGGCTGGTGGCTCCTGAGTATCCCTACCCTTCAGCCACCCCACCTCACTGACTTCACACTTACTCTGTGCTAGATGCTGTTCTAAGAGCTCCACATCCATTTGTTTCTTTACTGACCACACCCACTTCACTGATGAGGACACTGGGCCCTCCATTTATATGACATGTTTCTATGTGATGCCTTTTTTTTGCCAGAGTTCTCATCTGGGCACTTGTGAACATCAAAGATGACAAAGACACAGCCTCTGCCATCGGGCTCACAGCGCAGAGTGCACCTTTCTCTAGAGAAGCTACATATGATAGAGCCCCTCTGCAGAACCTTCTCTGGGTCAGCCAGCACTTACCACACTGTTGTCGGCATCTCCCACCCTGGACCCTTAAGGCCTCTGGTACTCCATGGACATTGAAAGCCCAAGTGCAGGGATGGATGGCCAACAGAGAAGTAGAGAGGGACAGGACTATGAAGGGCATTCAGGGAGAAGGGACAGCATATTGGAGGCAGGCAAGCTAGAATGCGAGGTGTACTTGCAGAACAGCTGAATTCTGGGGAGGTGGCTGGACAGCACCCTGGGCCCTTGAATAATGGGCTGAGGCCAATGCCCAATGTGGCCAGCAGAGGGAGCCTGAGGCCTTGGAGCAAAGCTCTACCTCTCGGATCTCCAGCATCCAGCCAAGGGCTTTGACAGACAAAGCTTTTGCTGGGGCTGGTGGGGTACAGCTTATGGTGATGCCATGTCTATTCCCATAGGCACTGCTGCCAGTCCTGGCAAAGAGGGGAATTGTCCCTAACATCCAGACATTCTGCAATTTGGCCATTGGGTGCCATAGACCACAGGATGGTCTGCAGTTGCTGGCAGACATGAAGGTGAGTGAGCCCAGGCCTGGGCAGGACCCATGGTGCTGAGGAGCACTGGAGGTGCTCAGGAAGAAATCTGGGTAGGGGGGAAGTTGGGGTCCTCCCAAACCTCTGCAAGGTGTACTTATAGAAAGCTGAATTATGGGGAGCTGGTTGGATAGAATAAATTGTGGGGATGGGGGCAGGGAGAGGGGGGTCATTCTAGCTTCAAGTGTAGAATGATCATAGGCCAATTTGGGAGAAAGTAGACGCTGGTGAGCTGCTGCAGGAATGGGCATTGAGAGCAGGGATGCTACAATCTTGAAAGCGGTGGCAGTGGGGTGAGATGGAGGGGTGGGGATAGGTCTTGGCCCGAACACTTTGGAGGATAGAGAGCAGGGATGTAGCAGAATTCTTGGGTGGGGGCTCGGGATATAGTAAACCCACAGCCAAGAACTGAGGAGGTCGTCTCCTGCCCATGGTTTACTGCCTGAGTCTGTTGATCTCTGAGAGCAATATTCTCTCTCCACGTTCTTCAGGACTGAGAGGGTAAGGTACTTAGCCACGTGGGATGGAGCCACAGAGGGGGGCATCTGTGCTTTCCTTTTGGAGGGGGCAGTGCAGCCCCTTGTTGCTACGAGGTTCTGCCCTTCTAGTCCCTGGTCACTAGTCTGCAGAGCAGACTTGACTGGCAGGGTAACTCCCCAAGCTGAACATGCTGCAGCAGGCTTTCCTCCGACAATCACCATCATCTCGCTGATTGTATGTCTGTGATGTTCCAGAAATCCCAGATGACCCCCAACACCCACATCTACAGCACCCTCATCAATGCGGCCCTCAAGAAGCTGGACTACACCTATCTCATCAACATCCTGAAGGACATGAGGCAGAACAGAGTCCCAGTGAATGAAGTCGTCATCCGCCAACTGGAGTTTGCAGCCCAGTACCCACCCACCTTTGACCGGGTATGTGCCCCAAGCTCTAATGTGCCCACTGTCACCTTAGCCAGGGCCACTCCCCACCCCTGGTTCTGGCCTTCTGGGATTGGTATTCCCTTGCTTTAAGTTGTCAGTGGCTACCCTTAGGAAAAATCCCAAACTCCTTAGGCCAGTGGTCGGCAAACTGCGGCTCATGGAGCCACATGTGGCTCTTAGGCCCCTTGAGTTTTTAGCAAAGGCCAGCTTAGGAGTACCTTAATTAAGTTAATAACAATGCACCTACCTATATAGTTTAAGTTTAAATTTGGCTCTCAAAAGAAATTTCAATCGTTGTACTGTTGATATTTGGCTCTGTCGACTGAGTTTGCCGACCACTGCTTTAGGCCGCAGCTTGCAAGTCCCTCCTCCACATGGCTTTCATCTCAGGCCGCTCTTCCCTTTGTTCACCCTGTGTTCACCGTCAGTCCAATTGTACTTGTCTTTTCTAGATAACACCAGCCTTTTTCCGGCCTCAGGCTTTTGCATTCTCTCTGCCTTAAATAAACTCCCTCTGCTTTTTCACATAACTGGCTCCATCTCCTTTTGTATAAGTGGCTCTTTCTCAGAGGATACTCAGCTGACTGCCTCCCTTCCCATTACATAAAGCTGTTTCTTTTCACCATGTTTCACAGCTTATACTTACATGTGTGACTCTCACCTTCATGAAATTATAAGCCCCTAGAAGTGGAGACTCTTCTCTGCCTTGCTCACCTGGATCCCTAGTGCCTGCCCGCTGCCTGTACCCAGTGCGGACTGTTGCCAAGTGAAGGGACGGCAGTAGGGCAGTGATAGAATCTGTTCTGTAACGGCCATTTCTGCCTGCCGTTCTGAGGATATCACAATCTGCGGGTTCAGACTTTAGGCCTACTGAGTCAGACTGTGTCACGGATTTAGCCTGGAGAAGCACCATCCCAATGGGTAGGGAGAAAAGTTGGCAAGGACGCACCAAGCTCCACCATGGAGGCTTAGGGTCAAGGACCGCTGTGCAGGTGCGATGCTTGAGTGCCGTTGAAGGCACAGGAAGAATTAGTGATAGCAGTGAAGAGCATGCCAGGCAGAGGACATAGCTGTGTGCCTTTGACCAGTTGGTTTAGTCTTATCGATTTCTGAGTTCTTTATATATTCTGGATACTAGTTTTGTTGGTTGCATGTTGCCAATATCTAGTTAGTAGGTTGTCTCTTCACCCTGTGGTGTAGGGCCCACGAAGGGTCTTCTCAGCAGTCCCCAGACTACCTCAGTACTTAAAGCTTATTGTATTGAAATCATACATTCATACTACCTTATGAGAGTGGACTTATTTCTGTTTGTGATTGTGAAGGTTTTGCTCTATGTACTTTCAGGCTACATTAGATACATACAAGTTTAGAATTGTTAAATCTTTTTAATCAACCCTTTTATCATCATGTGGCAAGTTTTATCTCTGGTACTTTTTTTTGTCTATTCCTCCAGCAGCTTTCTTTTGGTATCTGCCTGGTACATCTCGTTTCCTCCCACCTCTCTGTAGAGGCCACGGCAGCAGTGCTGACGTGACAGTCACCAGGGAGACAGTGGCTGTGCAGAGGGAGTAGCACTCAGCAGACTGTGGAGGTGGAGTTGGTGGGACCTAGCGATTCTAGCTAGGGGCTGGAGTAACATCCTTGGGTATAGGAGAACACCACATATTTAGGAAGGGCTGTTAGCAGATGGGAATCTGGGTCAGCCTTATGGTATAGTAACTTTGCTTTTCTACAGTATACTCAGGTATTATCAACAGCTTTTGTGCCCTCTCCTTTCCACAGCTTCCCCGAGGCCTGAGCCAGCTGCTGTGGTTTGAGATTAGCTGTAGGTAGCATGCAGTGATTCTAATTGTGGCTCCTCTGAATCCTTGAATCCCATGCTTTTCAATTGCAGTACAAAGGGAAAAACACCTACTTGGAGAAGATTGATGGCTTTCGAGCTTATTATAAGCAATGGCTGAAAGTGATGCCAGCAGAGGAAACCCCCCACCCATGGCAGAAGTTCCGGACCAAGCCCAAGGCTGACCAAGACACTGTCTCTGAGGCTGATGTGGACAGAGGCCATGGGGGCAGGTGATGAGGAGGTCCAGGAGGATCTCCATCCAGCAGAACTGGAACAAAGTGCACAGCCTTCACAGTGCTTTGTGGGAACTTCAGGAGTCCCTTTCATATTAAAGACACATGAACATGCTGGTGTAGCCTCAAGCCTGAGGACAAGGTCTGGCCAGAGTAAGAATCGCAGCATTTTGTATAAAGACAAATGCTGGGCCCAGGGTGCCTGACAGGATCCCAGCACGGCTTGGGCCACTTTGGCACATCATCTCAGGCCATCCTCACCTGAGAGGTTGTCTTGATCATGGTCACATGAGATGGTCAGGTTTGAGTCCCAGTGAACTTGATCATGGTCACATGAGATGGTCAGGATTGAGTCCCAGTGGCCTGGTGCTCTCCCACTGGGCTCTGTAAAGAACTATTGCAGGGCCTAAAGGTTTAAACGTTTTATTTCTACAAATCACAGCTGATGAACACCAAAGCCTTCACACATAGAGACCATGCTCCAACTCGGTCCTGTGGCACTGCTCTGCCAGAAGAGCTGCTATCAGGAAAAGGGGGTGTCACGACAGGCAGAAACCTGAGAAGTCCAAAGTCCTGGGCGGAAAGGGGTCAGGGCCCAAAGGCCTCAGCCGGAGCAGCCCCGGCAGCCGCAGTGTGTGCACTCAATGATCCGGCCCTGCAACAGAAGACAGTTGAGACACCGCACTCAACCATATGCCCCCCCCCCACACACACACACACGTAGTAATCCTCCCACTGAGAAAGTTGACAATGGGAGTCACTCCCTATAGGGCACTCCTCAGAAATTCCTTTATGACAGTTCTGGATGACAAAAATTCAGTTCCCGTGTGAAAATGGAAACAGCTGCTGTTGACACTGAAGTTACAACTCGTACTTTTAATTTAAGCTAATTAAACACATTTGGGAAAAAATCTGTGTGACTCTTGTTAATCTGCAAAGTGTACATGATATACCCTGCTATGAGCTTGGGGGGGGGGGGAGGGGGAGGATTCCTACTGTTCAGGGGTCTCAGGTCCTCTGGGCTGGGGAACCTTCCAGTAGGCCATGGGGAGAGAATGGGATGCACTTGAATCTGTACAGCAGCAGAAGTCTTTTCTCCCAGGCCAGGGGCCTATCCAGTAGACAGAAGACCTCAAAGCGGTGGTTATATTTATTTTCCTCTTTTTTGGAGTAAGACCCTTACCTAAGCAAATAAGATCTGATGGTGAAACCAAACTGAATCCAGAGCAGGCTCTGTTCTGGCCATAAGGCTGGGGGAGTACCTCCAACCAGACGCTGCCATGGAATCTGGTGGTCTCAGAGGATAGGGGCTCCTGCCGCTCTGCCCCCAGAAAACGAACACCCAGAACCTTCCCTTGGGGAGGCAGCCCTCGTTCACTTTCCACTGCTCAGAATGCTGTGCCTTTGACTTTCCAGATGATTCAGGGAGACAGCTGCCTACTGAGCTAAAGCCCTGGCCCAGAGCCGAAACTACAAACTGTAACTGGTCTGCAGAGTAAAGGGTCCCTGTAGTGACAGGAAGACCAACCCAGAAGGTGAAAAATCTGGCTTCAGCTCCCAATTGGACCCACAACTGTCAGCTAAGGGGCTGCACTCAAAGGCCACTAATGGCCAACATCCCAGTAACTTCTCTGCATCCTGTAGCCCCATTTCAGAGGGGCTTGTGCTCTCAGCTCAGTTATTGCATACCCAGCACCATTTCCGAGGTTTGGAACTCAAAAGTTCTGACAGAAGAAATAGTGTAATTGAAGTGCTGAGACCTGGAAAAAAGACAGCTGAAGAGTGAGTACTATTGACTGGCTCACCCTTCCCTGACTCGGTCCTCCCAACCACCTTAGAGTAGGTGTTATTACTCCCATTTTGTAAGCGAGGAATTCAATAACTTGCTCAAAGATGGAGTTAAGACTGGCCCCCAGACAAAGCAAATACAATTACTGCCAAACTGCCTGGATGGCTTCCTGAACAGAGGGACTCACTTCTGGGATGGGGGTGGGAAGGAATGGCCAGCAGGACATCCAGCAACCAAATTATTTCTAGTCCCCCCAAAATATAAACTCTCTTGGTATCAACTAGGACAGAATTCTGAAGTGAAAGTGACATCAAATTCAATAGTTAGTCATTATAGGGATAGACATTACCACTTCCAGCTTGCTTTTGGGAACCCGGCAAATGCAATTCGTCCCAAAATTGGTGTCTCGTGTCTGAATGCACCGCAGGCAGCATAAGTTTTCATAACCCTGCTTTTTCCATTTTGCAATCAGGTTTTTGTCTGCATAGCCTTCTTTAATACAATATTCATATAGTTCTGTCAAAAAGATGAGAAAAGGGCATCAAATCATGGTAAAACAAAGCTTGCCCCACCCCTGGCCCATCACTACTCTTCATTAAACAGAATATCCAACATTGCCCCCACCCCTTTTTTTAGTGGTAAGAAAAATCATGAAACTTGCTGATGTAGCTATAATAGAGCCATTACTTAAGTAAATCTCAAAGATACTCAAGTTGGAAAGGCTAAGAGAGAATCTAGCCAATTACCTCTGCTAATGGCTTTCCGCTTATAGAAGAGGTCAAAAATATAGCGGGTTTTCTGGTGGTGGATCCTGAAGATAGGCCACAGAGATTCCACTTTTCTCTTTCCCTCATGAGGTTCTGTTTCAGCTGGGGAGAAAAAGGTGTTTGATTTACTTTGGCAGGCAGGGTTACTTTGCACAGGATATAGTGGTGTTTTTTTAAATAAGCAGGAATAAAGAAGAAATCCTACTTTATACCCACTAGGGTGGCTACAATAAAAAATGAGAGACAATTAAAAAAAGACAAGTAGCGAGGATGTGGAGAAATCGGAATCCTCACATGCTGCTGGTGGGAATGTAAACTAGTGCAGCCTGGTTGGAAAACAATCTGGCAGTTCCTCAGGAAGATAAAGAGAGTTACCATATGACTTAGCAATTCTACTCCTGAGTATGTACCCAAGAGAATCATAAACACACATGCACACAAAAACTTGTATGTGAATGTTCACAGAAGCATTATTCACAATAGCCACAAAGTAGAAACAATTCCAGTGTCCATCAACTAATAAATAGATAAAATGTAAACCATACAATGGAATATAACCTATATATATAAAAGACTAAGTGACTGACCATCCGACCATCTGACTGGTACATATGATGCACACTGGCCAATTTAAAAGTAAACATTGACTCGCTCATGTGTGATACATATAAAGGTCTCGCTGGCCCTGATCTAGACAGAGTAGGAATATTCCCTACCTGAACCCGTTTTGGGACATGGTCAGTTATATGTTGCTTTTTCTCAAGTTCAAAGAGCATGTGATGATAAAGTTAAAGTTGTAAATATTTCATCACAAGGGAAATTAGTCAAGCACTCTTAAAGTGTTTTTACTCTTAATGTGGTATACAGGGAGATATTAGAATAAATGTAATCAATTTATTAGTCATTGTTTTTATATCCTGTTTTTGTTGTTTTTATATCATGTCTTTGTTGTTATATCATGTTGTTATTGTTTATTAATCAATTTATATATTATTTTCATATACATTTTACTAATTTTCTTTCATCTTGACACTTCTATTATAGAGAAAGGGTAAACAGCAATATTAAAATATTTCTTCTAATTAATTTCCTTTCAATGTGCACAAATCCGTGCACTGGGCCACTAGTTCAGTCATAAAAAGGAATGAAGTACTGATACATGCTACAACATAGGTTAACCTTTAAAATATTACACTAAATGAAAGAAACTTGTCCCCAAAGCCAACCTACCATATGATTCGATGTCTTTAGAGATGAAAGTGGATTACTGATTGCCTAAAACTGGGAGATGTGCGGGGAGGGGGAGGGATGACTACTAAAGGGTATTCATCTTTTTTGGGGTGATGAAATATGAAATTGATGGTGGTGATGGGATGCCCAATAAAAACACCCTTTAGTTGAACCCTCTGAAAGGGCAAATTTTACATTGTATGATTTATATCTTAATATAGCTATTTTTAAAAAATAAAGCAAAAAAATTAAGCCACATGATTTAAACATTTTTTAAATACGTTTTTATTGATTTCAGAGTGGAAAGGAGAGGGAGAGAGAGAGATAGAAACACCAATGATGAGAGAGAATCATTGATTGGCTGCTTCCTGCACACCCCACACTGGGGATCGAGACTGCAACCCAGGCATGTGCCCTGACCAGGAATTGAACCGTGTGATCTTCTAGTTCATAGGTTGACGCTCAACCACTGAGCTATGCCGGCCAGGCATAATTATTTTAAACTTAAAATGCCTTCTTAATTACATAAATTAGAAAACAAAAGATTTTGAAAAATAATTCAAACATAATCTCTGTGAAAACCCTGGTCTTTATCCTTCCAAACCTCTTTCTACAGTCTAATAATTTCTCAACATAATTCTGGGCCCACAGACGGGCATCCTAATCATCTTTAAAGTACCTCTAATTTCACTGCCAACCAAAATCCTTTAGGGATAAAAGAAAAATAAAATTGGACTAATCTGAAAGTTCATAGTATGGCAGGCCTGCAGGAAATAACTGCTCCATCTATATATATAGGATCAGGAAGCAGCTCACACCTGCCACAAGCAATTCTCTTTCTTACAAGTTGATCTTTATCTACCACCTTCTCTTGGTTTTTAGAGCAGAGGAGAAAGGTGAGGAATGGTATAAAAACAAAACACAAAACAACAAAACCATACCTCCATTTCTCCAACTTTGAGGCCATTTTTAAAATGTAGGATTTATAATTCAGCTCAACAAATGGTTTCTGTGATGGAATCAAGATGCAGGTGCTGAGGACATAGCAAAAGCACACCGTGTGTCTCATGTGGGGAAAGCCCTGCTCCGGGTGCCCAAGATACAGCAGTAGGGAAGACAGAGAAGCCCTGGAGCTGGGTTCCAGGGGAGGAGAGCAGATCAACACCTGGTAGTTAAGTTGTAACAGATGGCAAGTGGGGAAAGGAGGGACTGCCATTTTATATAGATGATCAAAGAAAGCACAAAGGAGATATCTAAACAGAGACTTAAACAAGGGGTCCGGCTGGCATGGCTCAGTGGTTGAGTGTTGACCTTTGAACCAAGAGGTCATGGTTGATTGCCAGTGGGCAGCCTGCAGGAGGCTGCTGATCAATGGTTCTCATCATTGATGCTTCTCTCTCTCTCTCCTTCTCCCTTCCTCTCTGAAGTCAATAAAAATGTATTAAAAAAATAACCAGGGGTGTGGGTGGGCTGGAAGGTGGGCAAAATGGGTGAAGATGGTCAAAGCGTACACACTTCCAATTATAAGATAAACTAGAGGCCTGATGCACGAATTTCGTGCAAGAGTAGGCCTTTGCAGCCACGGCGGCTGCCTCAATCCCACAGCTGCAGCCCTGGCTTCGTCCAGGACATCTGGTCTAATTAGCATATTACCTTTTTATTATTATAGATAAGTCCTGAGGATGTAATGTGCAGCACGGTGACTATAGTTAACAATACTGTATTGTACATTGAAAGTTACTGAGAGAGTAGATCTCAAATTTTCTTATCACAAGAAAAATACCTGTAACTATGTGAGGTAATAATAGATATTTACTAAACTTATTGTGGTAATCATTTTGCAGTAAGGTATAAATATATCAAATCATTGTTGTACCCCTAAAACTAATACAATGTTTTATGTCAATTATATCTAAATTAAAAAAAGAAAGAAAAATGAGGGGCAAATATGCTCGAGAGGCAGAGCTAACAGCAATGCAAAGGCCCTGAGGCAGGACTATACTGGGGATAAGGGACAGCAGAAAGGCTGGGGGTTGATGAGGCGAGTGAGGGAAAGAAGTAGGTGATGGAGCTCAAGAAGGAGCTGAGGGTGAGAGTGTGTTTGACCTGGAAGGTCACAGAAGGACTTTGGTTTTGCTCTGATAGGGAGGTGAACCACTGCAGGATCCTGAGCAGACAGTGATATAATCTGACTGACTTAAAACTCTCACCCTGGCTGCCCTGTGGAGAAGACTGCAGGGAGAGATTGAAGTAAGCCAGATAAGAAGTGAGGGTAGCTTGAATCAGGTAGTGGGGATAGATGGGATAAAAGGAGCCAGATTTTAGATACATGAATTTTCTAAGGTTTCACTATGAACAATTTTAAATATACACAAAAGAAAACAGTTTATTGAACTCCCAAGTACCTCCTAATAACAGTTTATTGAATCACCCACTTTAATAACTATAAGTTAGCTAGTTTAATTTTATCTGGTTTTCTCCACGTTTGCGAGTGGGGAAAGAGGAGTATATTAAAATTAATCTCAAACATCAAACATCACATTAAAAAATATGTATCTCGCCTGGCAAGTTTAGCTCAGCAGTTGAGCGTCGACCTATGAACCAAACGTTCACCGGTTCAATGTTTCTTTCTCATTGATGTTTCTATCTCTATACCTCTCTCTTCCTCTCTCTAAAATCAATTAAAAAATATATTTAAAAAAAGTTTTAAAAATATGTATCTCTACATACTAAAGACCTTAAAAGATATCTGTAATGCCAATATCCCGCCCAACAAAATCAACCATTATTTCTTATTAGCATCCCATATTAAATCCATGTTCAATTTTCATCGATTGCCTCAAAAATATCTGTTGACAACTACGTGTCTGAATTAAGATCTAAACAACAGCCAGATGTTGTATTTGGTTGATCTGTTTCAAGTGTTATCGGTAACAGTTTTCCCTCTCCGTTCTGCCACCCTTTGTAGGAATCTGGATGTCTTCGATGATTGGATAGGAATAAGAGGGGAATCAAGGAAAGCTCCACAGTTTGTGGCCCGAGAAGGGAAGCAGCTTTGAGGTGGGTGAATGAGGACTTAGTTCTGGACACGTTAAGTTTGAGATGTTTTTAAATATCTAAATGGGGGCCATCCAGTAGGTAGTTGGTGGAGAGTCTAGTGTGGAATCAAGGGTGGAAAAGACATTTGGTCACCTGGGTAGAGGTGGCTGGATGAGAACACTGGGGAAAGCTGGGAGCATGACGCCATCCTGGAAGTGGAACCTTCCTATGCTTTTGAATCTTCTCTCAATCTTTAATCATAGCATCACCTGCATTTTAAAAATCCCTTTTTGGACCCATTTTCACAAGATCATGTGAAATATTCTTTTTTTTTTTTTTTTTTTTTAGAGAAAGAGAGGAAAAGAGAAAGAAAAACACTGATTGGTTGCCTCCCATATAAACCCCGACCAGTGATCATGAACCTGTAACCCATGTGTGTGCCCAGACTGGGAATCAAACCCACAACCTTTTGGTGTACTGGACGATGCTCCAGTAGACTGAGCCAATGGCCAGGGTAAGATCATGTGATCATTCTTGGCTATCGTTTTGTACAGGTTCACACACAAAGGGGAAGGCAGTTTTCAGTGGGTGACGTGGAGTCTCGTCACTATGAGAATATAAGCCAGAGGTAGGGGACATCATGCCATAGTCTATAGACTTCGTTTTTACCTCTTTGCTAATGTCAAAAACTGCCCATTAACTTCAAAATCTGGCAACACTTCTTTTACAGTACTATTATTTAAAAGTCTAATTAAATGTTTATTATGCAAGTGTTGATTATGCTCGATTTCCAACTAGTTTAAAGTCCTTATAAAAACAAAGTTATTTACAAGTCTCAGTTACAGTCCATAGAAAAAATGTCTTTGTCAAATCCCCATATAACCCTCTGCCACACGTAATTTCCGCAATCTCTGCCCCTTAGTCCCTTTTTTGTGGGGACTTACAGAACAACAGTGGCTATACACAAACTTGAGTAATGAGCTAAGGGACATATGAAGAGTTGAGAAGTTGTACTGAGCTAAGAAATACCGGGGACAAACAAAGAGAAAACAGAAACTTTCCTTCCTAAGTAACAGTGCCAACTGCTCCAGTAAGTGTGAGTGGTTCTGTTAATGGCCCTCAGATCAAGAGAACAGGGCTGGTAATGCCACTGGCTTTGTGCTTCTTTGCCAAAGGCCGCACATGGCCAGAACACTGCCACAGACTCCACAGGCAAAACTTGCACTGGAGGCTACAGAATGGAAGCTGGCAGGTTTTGTTTGGCTCCTCCCCAAAATACTTCTTTTCAGTTTGAATTTTAAATTAGGAGAGTTCACACAAAACAGCTGGCTTGTCTTGAGGGGGGAAAAAATTTAACACATTTGGAAATGCTCAGCCTGTATTCGATATGGTAAAATGGGCTCCAGGTAAGTAGCAGCCTCTGCCCCTCTCCAGTCTGCCACATCCCCAGAGCTCCCTCCCTCCCTATGGTGCCCAACACTGAAGCCAAGTCTGGTACCACCTGGCATCCACTCTGCTTTCTTTACAGCAGAAGTAAGAGTAAAATGGGAAAGCAAAGAAACGCTGAAGGGCAACATGGTTAAATAAAAATGGGAGAAAGAATACTTCTTTTGGAGGTAAAGAAAATCATATACTTCTAAATACTCCCCCCCCAAAAGTCATCCCTTAAAAATGGAAGATTTTTTTCAAGGACTCATAAAATCTCATATATTATAGCACTTTCCAAAGTTCCTTTATTTTGAATAAAGATCTGTTTGGGGAAGAAATTGCTCAGCCCAAAATGATCTTGATTACTTTAAGTTCTGGGTATTTAATAGAGGTTTTGAAAAAAAGAAGCAAAGTAATTTAACACTGATTTAGTAATTACTGTTGTGGGTATGACTTCACAATAAAAAGGTTAGATTAGTTACCTCAAAGCTTTAAAAAAAGACCACTTTAAAAAGCAATTTAGTAAGTTGTTACACTGTGATCATATAAAGCCAACAGATGCTTGTGACTTATGATAAAATTTCCAAAACAGCACACTACACTGATTCACAAAGTACAGTATCATACAGCATTTAGAGGGAAGTGAAGATGGTGCATTCTGGAAAACTGGTTGATGATGCAGAAACAAAGATGAGGAAAATAGTGTCAGAAACCCTAAGAAAAATCTGAATAAATGTTTCAGAAAAAAGTGAAAAGAACAGGATTTTCCAAGTAAATATATTTTGTATCATTTAATATATATATCCAATCAAAATAGTAATTATAGGTAAACTATTTGATCTATATTCCCTAAAACTTTTATATTAAAATTGGCCCAAAAATGTTTTTGAGGCCCCTTTTATTAGTGTTATCTTACTTTCTGACACTTATTGCATTCTTATGACTTAGTAAGCAAACAAAACAAATCAATGTCTGGAGGCCACAGTAGTGCCCTCTCTCTTTGCATTTAAGCCTGGCCCATAGAGACATCTAAGCCCAGACAGGAACTCAACTCACCTTCTCTCATCTTTTGATCTAATTCATCCAGTGTTGGTTCAATCAACTCCCAGCCATCTGGGGGAGCTTTCCGGCTTCTTTTGACTTTAGGCATTTTTCCCCACAAGATAATTTGCAAAGATCTAGGAGGGAAAATTAAATGAATTAGTTTCTGATCCTCAGATCACCAAAGGCCTTCACCAGTCTCCACTGTGTACCTTCACTTCATTAACTCTGTTATCTAATCTGTAAAATGGGGATAATAGAACTTATGGGGTCATTGTGAAGACTTAACTATAACTGCATGTAACATGCCTGGCTTTTAATGTGTTTTTTTTTGCTGTTATCATTAACTGACACCAACTATTAGTCTGGCCCTGTACTGGATATTGGGAACATAGAACAAAGAATAAAACACAATCTCTGTCCCTGAGAAGGTGACATTCTAGCAAGGAGATAGAAAGTAAAAAGGCAATTACAAAAAGTGTGATAACTGATTGAGGGAGCTGAGAGGATGAGTGTTTAAAAAGGAAAAAGAGCCCTGGCCTCTGTGGCTCAGTTGGTTGGAGCCACATCCTGCATACCAGGTCTCGGGGTTGATTCCCCGACAGGGCACATACCTAGGTTGTGAGTTCAATCCTTGGTCTAGGCACATACGGAGGCAACTGACCAATGTAAGTCTCTCACATCAATGTCTCTCTCTCTCTAAAAAAAAAATAATTAATTTTCTTATTTTAAAAAAAAGGGATAAAGGCCATGTAAAACAAAAGTACTTCAAGGCTACTTCCAAAGAGTTTAACTGAAAGATCTCTCTTCAGCTACAGGCTCCGCTCTATCAATTACTCTGCGACTTTGGGGAGGTCACATTCCCACTCTGGTACTCAGTCTCATCTGTAAAATGAGGGCAGTGGGTTAGCTGCTTTGTCAACATCTCTTTTTAAACTCAACAAACATACTACATAGAGGCAAATCATGTAAAGCCCATATAATAGTCCAGCCCAAATGTAAATAGTAAAGAAATATTTTCAAACCTCATAGCATATACTAGATGGCAAAGAGAACTGAGGTTACCTCTTACCTTTTTAAAAAAATGTATTTTTTAATTGATTTTTTACAGAGAGGAAGGGAGAGGGATAGATAGTTAGAAACATCGATGAGAAACATCGATCAGCTGCCTCCTGCACACCCCCTACTGGGGATGTGCCCACAACCAAGGTACATGCCCTTGACCGGAATCGAACCTGGGACCCTTCAGTCCGCAGGCCGACGCTCTATCCACTGAGCCAAACGGGTTAGGGCTACCTCTTACCTTTAAGCATAGCAGATTCTCCTCTCCCAAATTCATTCAGTCCCTCCCTTCGGTCCGGTCCTTGACAGCTTACAAAGTTCCCTCCCACCCCACAGCTTCCTTTCATGAATTTCCCCTAACAGCCGTACAGGAATTAAACTCCAGAATGTTTACTAAAGTCAAGGTCGCACAGCCTGGAACTGGCAGCGTATGACTCTGATTGGAAGCTGGGGACTCCCAAATCCGTGATCTTTGCACTTGTTTCCCCTACGCTGAAACTAAAGAGGGGTGGAATCTGGTTCCTGCCCCAGCGCCCGACGGCTGGGAGAACAAAGACTCGGGAACAACCACTCCGCAGTCACCCAGGGAAAAGTCGAGGGCCCTGGCCCAGCCTGGGAGTCAAGAGGAGGCCTCTCAAGGCAGGTAACAGGTAGGAGGTAAACTAAATCAAGAAGAGGTGTCGGGAGGTGTAAGAGAAGTAGGAGCGCTCGGCAGAGGCGGCAAGTGGAAAGACTTTCGGAAGAAAGGAGGGAAGACGATACAACTAGAGCGGGAGGAAAGGTTCATAGAGAAGACAGCATCTGAACCGGGCTTACAAGAACAAGCAGATTTTCTACAAAAAAAACCAACACAACCCAAAAAAACACACACGTTCTTGGCAGAGAAAACAGCGTGTGTGTGTGTGTGTGGGGGGGGGGGGGGGAAGGGTGGAAACAAGAGAACTCCCAAATCTCCCATCCCCTCTGCAGAACGAGCGAGGCGCCACCTCCTCTCCGTAACTCACCCCCATCTCCAGGGGCCCGAACCCGTCCCAGTCCAGCCGCTCAGAACGCCCTCTAGGCCAGTGCAGACCTCCACTCCCTGGCCCATCTTTACCAAGATACTCGAGAACAGAGAAAAACACCCACCTCTAGTGCTGTCAGGTAGCCGAGCTCAGGCTCCCAAAGAGGGATAGAGCAGCAGCCAGCAGCGGAGTAGTCGTCGCTACCGTCCCGTTCGCTTCCGCTTCCCAGATTATCCCTTCAGGATGAGGTCCTCGCGGAGCCCCGCCCCACCTCGCGCAAATATTGCGTCATCTTAGGCGCCCAAAGCCCTGCCTGTAAAGAAAACCAGACCTGCCGCTGCTTTTTTGCTCTCACTTTCCGAGGGTTGGCCAGCCGACTCACGCGTCTCCCCGGGCGGGGTGAGTGGGGGCGCTGTTGCCCGGCAGCACGCGGACAAGCCTGAACTCAGGCGGCGCGCGGGACAGCCCAGCTCCCCGCCGCTGATTCCCTGAGATGCCCAGTTCTCTTGGAGACGGCGGCGGCGGCGGCGCGCCGAGGGGACTGTGCTGGGCGGAAGAAGTCGAGCCCGAGGCATTTCCGGTTCCGGTGTCAGTGTAAGGCGCCGCCGCCGCCGCCGCCGCAGCTGCCAGAGCCGCGATGCCTAAAGGAGGTGAGGAGCGGGCGCGTGAGCCCCGTGGGCCTCGAGGGGCGATCCCAGTCTGGCTCCCGCTGCCCCAGCCCTCGGGCGTCTCAGAGAGCGGCGCAGAGGGAGGATGTCCGTGCCGGCTGAGGGCCAGGCCTAGGCCTCGACGCCGAATGGTCCCGATGGGGAGACTGAGGACCATAGTGGCCTCAGACCACTCCCTCGGGGGTCTGCGGAGACTCGGAGGCTCCGGGTCCTCGCCGACGCTGAAGGCCAGACCTAGGGCGCGCTTCTCTCCGGGGATGGGGGGCGGGGTGGGGTCTGGATCTTTCTCTCTTCTAGGCTCGCCGGAGACTGAGTCACCGTGTCCAGCGCCTGTGCAGGGCCCGCTTGCCTCGTGTGTAAAACGTGGGCCCTCTTGGGCTCTGGGTAGAGAGGCCTGCCTAATGAGACATAAGGTGATGCTCTTGAGCCCGGCAGACTCAGCTTTGGCTGCCCTATTCAGCAGCAGCTTGATGTGTATCTTTGAGTCAGTCCCTTAACCTCCCTGTGTCTTGGTTTCCTCATTTGCAAAGAAGGGTTATAATTGTACCTACCTCATAGTATTGATGCGAGGCTTAAACTAGGTAATCCCATGGAGTGCGCATATGTGCCTAGTAAGCTTTAACTCTTGTTATTTGTAAACTTTGTCAGTTCCTTGGCCAAGAAGGTAAAGAATCCGTGGCTTCCCAGTACATTGTTCATCCTCCTCCATCCTTTTTTCCCCTAAGAGTCAGTAGTTTTCTATTGGAAGCCCATCATCCAGTGGCTTTGGACAGGATATCTACCATTTTCCAGACTTCTCATCTGGAACACCTGGCTGATAACCCCTAAGTTGGAGAGTTGGGATTAGGGGTAATAAAATGATAGAGCACTTGAAGTGTCTAGCTAGCTCCTGGCACAGAACAGATATTCAGTTAATGTTGGCAGCTCATGTGTCATGTTGCTTGAGATGTATTAGCCCACAGGAAAATCTACTTGGAACTTTTTCAAACCTGAATGACTTCCTGACTCTACTTCCAGAGATAATTGGACTTTACAGAGTTTAATCCATTTAAACCTAGGTATCTGCTGGTTTAGTCTGTGGTAGGAAGAGCCACGTCTCCTCTGTATTCCTTAGTTTCTTGTTATGCACAAGGAGGATGCTAAGTGAGCCCTTCTGACTCCAGAATTCTGGCTCTAGGAGTTCTACTTAATAGGCACTTTGAGGCAAGGTTGGAGGGTACAATTAGAAAGTCCTAAACATGAATTCTTGGTTAAATGACATGGCCTTTTGACTTGTGAAAAACTTTATGTATAAACAAGATTTACACTTATTGCTTTACATTAATTTGCTTCAAAAGAAGGCAAAACATGAAAATGTTAAAGTATCAAATTCCTCATGAACAAAGAACCAATATTTGTTTCTGTTTAAAAACTGAAGCATTTTTAAAGGCATGAAGAGCTGATAAAAGTTATTGTAGACCAAACTAAACTAAGGTCAGCCTCTCATAGCCAAGTGTGCAGGATGGAAGCCTATAGTAGCCAATTTTGAGTTGTTACTATTGCCTGGAATTTTCAGAGGGCAAGGAAGGGTGTTGGTTTCTTATAATGGCAAGCTTGATCTTTCACAATAGGACTTTCATGAGCATAGACTGAGACACTCCTGGGAACCCAGGTAGTCATTAAAAATGGGTGGTGTACTTTGTAGCAGCCCAATTATGGCTATGCAGCTGCTGTCTAGGAAATTAGGGAGGCCAGTATCTCTGTTGCTGTCTCTGGAGTCCAGAGCAGCTCCGACGGTCTAATACAGATTCTCTGCTATCAGTGAGAGACTCACTGGAAATCAGGTGGACTAGAGCTTTCAGGAAAGGTGGGGATGGGTCAAAGCCACAGCTAATCCAGTATCCTCTGGGACCAGTAGAAGGGTTATAAAACTGGCTGATGGCTTTAGCAGGGGTCAGTCTATAAAACTGATACTCTTAGATGAACTTTAATTGCTAATCATACATATATTTTAAATTTCAAATTTTTATTGTTGAGAGTATTATAGATGAACCTCTTTTTCCCCCCTTGGCTCCCCTCCACCCAGTTTCTTCCCCACCCCAGGCCTTCACCACCCTATTTTTTGTGTCCCATAGGTAATGCATATATGCATGTAAGATTTTTGGTTAATCTCTTCCTACCCCCCTTCCCTCTGAGATTCATCAGTCTCTTCCATGTTTCTATGCCTCTGATTCTATTTTATTCATCAGTTTATTTTGTTCATTAGATTTCTTGTTCATTTATTTTATTTTTAGATTCAATTGCTGATAGATATATGTGTATTGCCATTTTATTGTTCATATTTTTTAATCGTTTTTTCTTCTTCCTCTCTTATTTATATATTTTTATTGATTTCAGAGAGGAAGGGAGAGGAAGAGAGATAGAAACATCAGTGATGGAGAATCATCGATTGGCTGCCTCCTGCACACCCCCTAGTGAGGATTGAGCCCACAACCCAGGCATGTGCCCTTGACCAGAATCGAACCCGGGACCCTTCAGTCTGCAGGCTGATGCTCTATCCACTGAGCCAAACCAGCTAGGGCGTCTTCTTCCTCTTTTTAAAGAATACCCTTCAGCCCGGCTGGCATGGCTCAGTGGTTGAGCATCAGCCTATGAATCAGGAGGTCACAGTTTGATTCCCCATCAGGGCACATGCCTGGGTTGCGGGCTTGATCCCCTGTGTGGGGCATGCAGGAGGCAACCAATCAGTGATTCTCATCATTGATGTTTCTATCTTTTTCTCCCTCTTCCTTCTTCTCTCTGAAATCAATCCTATATAATAAAACCCTAATATGCAAATCAATTGAAAGGCAGAACAACCAGTCACTATGATGCACAGTGACCACCAGGGGGCAGACGCTCAATGCAGTAGCTGCCCCCTGGTGGTCAGTGCACTCCCACGGGGAGTGCCCTTCAGCCAGAAGCCAGGCTCACGGCTGGTGAGCGCATTGGCGATGGTGGGACCCTCTCCTGCCTCCGCTGCAGGCAGCCAGTAAGAAGCGAGGGGTCCTGGACTGTGAGAGGGTGCAGGCTGGGCTGAGGGACCCTGCTTTCCTCCCCCTCCCCCGCCCCCAGTGCACGATTTTTTTTTTTTTAAATATATTTTATTGATTGTTTACAGAGAGGAAGGGAGAGGGATAGAGAGTTAGAAACATCGATGAGAGAGAAACATCCATCAGCTGCCTGCACACCTCCTACTGGGGATGTGCCCACATCCCAGGTACATGCCCTTGACCGGGAATCGAACCTGGGACCTTTCAGTCCGCAGGCTGACGCTCTATCCAGTGAGCCAAACCGGTTAGGGCCCAGTGCACGATTTTTGTGCACCGGGCCTCTAGTAAATATATATTTAAAAACAAACAAAAAATGAATACCCTTCAACATTTCATGTAGTACTGGTTTGGTGATGAACTCCTTTTGCTTTTTCTAGTCTGTGAAGCTGTGTATCTGACCTTCAATTCTAAATTATAGCTTTGCTGGGTAGAGTAATCTTGGTTATAGGTCCTTGCTATTTATCACTTGAATATTTCTTGCCACTCCCTTTTGGTCTGCAAAGTTTCTGTTGAGAAATCAGCTGACAGTCGTATGGGTACTCCCTTGTAGGTAACTAACGGTTTTCTCTTTCTGCTTTTAAGATTATTTGTCTTTAGCTCTTGGCATTTTAATTATTATTATTATTTTTTAAAGGAATGGGTATTTTATTTTTTATTTTTTTGTTAATCCTCACCCAAGGATACTTTTCCATTGATTTTTAGAGAGAGTGGAAGAGAGAGGGAAAGACAGAAATATCAATGTGAGAGAAACACTTTGATTGGTTACCTCCTGCACAAGCCCTGACTAGGGCCCAGGCCAGGAATGAGCCTGCAACCAAGATATGTGCCCTTGACCTGAATCGAACTCGGGACCCTTCGGTCCACAGGCTGATGCTCTGTTCACTGAGCCAAACTGGCTAGGGCTTGGCATTTTTTCCCTTCCTTTTATGGGGGCAGGGGAGGGGAGCATGGAGCAAGGCTGCCCTGAAGGCAGTGGACTTGTGATGCAGTGGTGGTGGTGGCAGGACAGCGTGGGTCCGCACAGCCCTCCCCGCAGCTGGGGCTCTTCGGAGCCCAGGCCCAACCCTACTGGGTTCTGGACACGGCTTTGTCTCCTCTTCCATCCTCTTGGCTGCAGGCTGCCGCCTCCTCTCTGAAACCAACTAACCCGGACTAGGGCTTGGCATTTTAACTATGATGTGTCTTAGTGTGGTCCTCTTTGGGCTCCTCTTGTTTGGGACTCTGTGCTTCCTGGACTTGTAAGTGTATACATGATTTTCAAAAAGTAATCTGAATTAATTTTGCAGCATATATATATTAATATATATTACACACTTAAATATATATATATATATATATATATATATATATATATATATATATATATGCCTAAGCACTGTTATGACCGGCCGACTGGTCGCTATGATGCGCACTGGTCAACGTAGAAGCTTCCCCCTGGTGGTCAGTGCACTCCCACAGCCAACCTCCCACAGTCCCTCCCCCACGCTGGCTGGCCCCAATCCTGACTGGGTGAGGGACCCCACCCGTGTATAAATTCATGCACTGGGCCTCTAATAGGCTAATAATTAGCCTTACATGTCTACCCCTAATAAACCAGCCTAATGATAATAGCCTAAACCTATCAATAGTATTCTTTTCTGATTCTCTATCTACCCCACTATTTATACTATCCACCTGACTATTACCACTTATGATTGTTGCTAGTCAGTTTCACCTGGCCAAAGAACCTTAAACGGGAAAAGATTATTAATATACTAGAGGCCCAGCATGCACGAAATCGTGTGTGGTTAGAGTCCGTAGGCCTAGCCTGGCCTCCTTTGCTGGCCTCTGCCACCCTGCGATGCTACGTGAAGCTCCCTGCCCCAAGACGCTCCGCGATGCTCGCGGCCCCTCCACTGCTCCACGAGGCTCCCCCCGCCCCACCACTGCTCTGCGAGGCTCCTCCTGACCTGCCATGCTCCGTGAAATTCCCCCCACCCTGCGACTGCTCCACTAAGCTCGCTGCCGCCCTGCGAAGCAGCCCGCTGCTGCCGCTCAACAGTCCCCAGTCCCGCCCACCACTACCACCACCCACTTCATGGTGAGCAGCTCGGGGGGAGGGGGTGTTCGAGAGGTGCTCCATGCACTTCATGGTGACCGGTTGTCCGTTTGGTCATGATGGCACCTGGTTCTGTATATATTAGGATTATTACATTCTCTAAATGTTCTTGATCATAACATTTTCAGCTATAGAATTTTATATCTTATTTGAAGCCACACTAGTCCCCATTCTTATTACCCACTGAGGGCGGCAGACTGAGTGACTTAATGCATGAATCTATTTCTTATTTTACACTCCATTAGGGTCACTACCTTTACTAATCACATTAACTTACATTCAAAATACTGTAGGCTCACTAAATTTTCTATTGACCCAATATTGAGTTAAACCATTAGTATGTTCTTGAGGTAACACATTATTGTGACTAGTGTACATGATAGCTTTTATAGTAACGACTAGAGGCCCAGCACACGATTAAATCGTGCGGGTAGGGTCCCTAGGCCTAGCCTCCTGCGATCAGGGCCATCTTCTGCCTGTTCGCCAGTCCCCAGGCCCAATGCTGCCTCCGCCGCCGCCACTGAGCTGCCAGGCTGTTGGGATCACCAGCTCATCCCCAGCCACTGCCACTGCTGCTGGGACTTGAGGCGCTGACGAAGGGGACCACGGCAGGGGATCCGGGTGCATGCCTGTGCACCAGGCCAAAAGCCTCCAGCAGAGGCTGATAGAAGGGGCTTTTGGAGGCTTTTGGCCTGGAGCCGGCGCGGACAACCGGCTCCCCGCCTCCGATGGCAGGGGAGCCGGGTGTCCTGGGTGTCTGAGGCAGCCCCCCTCAGCGGCCGCCAATCAGGCCGTTGAGAGGCGCGGGGGGCGGGACTCCCGCTCCCCGTGCCTCTCAATGGCCGGATATGCCACCCCGAGTCCCACCCCCCAGCCTCCCGCCGCCCAATCTTGGGCGTAGCAGAGTGATGGTTATTTGCATATTACCTTTTTATTAGGTAGGCTACTTTATATGGTCTCCATCTCTGACTGCCAAAAGCACATGTTGAAGCCCCTATTTCATGTTCTGTAGTATTAGCAACTATAATGCTAAAGTTAGGATGATACGGAATACTATGAATTACTATATTATTAAATCCTGTTACTAATTTTATAGCACACCCTTTCTTAATATTATCTTTACTAGAGGCCTGGAGCACGAAATTCATGCACTGGTGGGGAGTCCTCCCCAAGCCTGGCCTGTGCCCTTTCACAGTGTGGGAGCCCTGCGATTGATTACCCAAAGAGGTAGACCCCACCCACCCATCCGGGGCTCCTTGATGGATTGCTCCAAAGAGGTAGGCCGGAGCTGTGGGACCTGCCTCCGTGCCACGCGGAGCTGCAGGACCCCTGACCTCATCGCGCACGCAGCGTCTACACGTGCACGCAGCCCTGCCCACCTGTGCGCGCCCGCTGCACACGCAGCCTTCTGGTGATCGATCACTCATTACAGTGTGAGGGCATCATGGCGTGAGGGGGCGCCACGACCACATAGGCTTTTATTAATAGGACGGGGTATACTATTTCTTTCACCAGGTAAGGGAAGTTTTCTGTCATTATTTCTTCAGATAGGTTTTCAATGTCTTTCTCTCTGTCTTCTTCTGGCACCCCCATAATGCGAATGTTGGTATGTTTGAAGTTGTCCCAGAGGCTTCTTGCACTGTCTTCATATTTTTGGATTTTTTCTTTCTTTTTGCTCTTCTGATTGGGTGTTTTTTGCTTCCACATATTCCATATCCTTGATTGAATTCTCAGAATCCTCTACTTTCCTGTTGAATCCCTATAAATTATTCTTTATTTCAGTTAGTGTATGCTTAATTTCTGAGTGGTCTTTTTTTTATGTCTTTGACATTCTCACTGAGGTCCTTGGAAGTCTCATTAAGTTCCTTGAAACTCATTAAGTCTCTTAAAGCTCTCATTAAGATCCTTTAGTAATCTTATAACCATTGCTTTGAACTTTGTATCCAGTAGTTTGCTTGCTTCCATTTCTTTCATTTATAACATGTTTCTTTGTCTCCCCATTTTGGCTTCTTCCCCGTGTTTGTTTCTATGTATTAGGTAGAGCTGTTACGTTTCATGGAATTGGTAGAGTGGCCTTGTGTAGTAGGTATCCTGTAGGGCCCAGTGTCTCAGCCTCCCCGGTCATCTGAGCTGAGCACTCTAGGTGTGGTCTGTGTGCACAGTCTTGTAGTTGAGCCTGAGGGGAATTGGCCTCCAGGCCAATTGGCTGTGAGGACCAGCTGCGTCTGCAATGGAAGAGCTGCTATTCAGGAGACACCTCTGTGGAGCAGGACTTCCTTCAGTGGGTTTTTGATGCTCACTGAGTCTGCCCCTTGAGTGTGTCGCTCTTGGATGTTTAGAGTTGTAATCTGATATGGTCTGAAGCTGTCCACCGGGTCATTGGCTGGGGCCACCTGGCAGGAGCTACAGTGAGATCTGCAGATGGCTGCTATTTGTACTGGGCTAGGACCATGGTCGGCAAACTGCGGCTCGTGAGCCACAAGCAGCTTTTTGGCCCCTTGAGTGTGGCTCTTCCACAAAATACCATGGCCTGGGCAAGTCTATTTTGAAGAATTGGTGTTAAAAGAAGTTTAAGTTTAAAAAATTTGGCTCTCAAAAGAAATTTCAATCATTGTACTGTTGATATTTGGCTCTGTTGACTAATGAGTTTGCCGACCACTGGGCTAGGAAGTGCTCAGGCAAGGTCCAGCTGTGAGGCAAGGCAGGCTGGCGCTAGTGCTGGGTCTTGCGCCTTTTAATTGATAGGTTTGGGGTAAGCTGTCCCCAGCTGCTGCTTGTTTAAGAGAATTTAGCAAAGTCTGGAGCCTGAGCCCAGACAAGCCATTCATATGGAAAAGCAACTGCAAACAGCTTGGGTCGAGGCTGCAAATTGGGTGGGGCAGGGTCTCAGGAAATCATCAGGGTGGAGCAAACAGTGTGTTCCAGGCTGATGGAGACTCAGATATGGCTGCCAGTCAGCTCTGCGATGGGGGAGGTTCCAGCACAGGAACAATGACCCCTGCAAGCACCCCTGTCTTCTCAGCTCTGGAACCCTGGGCTAGGGGTCTAGTTTGGGCTGGGATCCCCTGCTTCTCACGGGAGGCCTTGGAGATAGCCCTCCCAATTAAAGAAATATCACACGTGGGTGTCAGACCAGCCTGTTCCACGCCTTCACCCCTTCTATCAGTCTCAATGCACTTTCTTCTTTACTTCTCTAGTTGTAGGACTTCCATGCAGTTGGATTTCAGGTGGTTCTGAATGATGGTTGTTCTGTATTTTAGTTGTAATTTTGATGTAGTTGTGGGTCACGGTGAGTACCAGGGTTTACCTACATTGCCATCTTGGTTCTCCTGCTAGTCATATTTTAACACTTAGATGGTAGTCAGGTCTATTTTCAACTTTAACTATGTTTCTTACTACAAGTACAAGAAAGTTTTCTCCAAAAGGTTTTAAGTTTTCTCTTTCTATCATACCACTTAGATGAAGTATCTTGTATTCCCTAGCATCTGTGGTAAATCATCTATGTGGCTTTGTCCCTCCCCCCAATACTATCCTATCTAATAAAAGAATAATATGCAAATTTACCGTCACTCCAACACAGAAGATGGCTGCCCCCATGTGGTCAAAGATGACTGCCCCCATGTGGACACAACATGGCCACCACAAGATGGCCAGCAGGGGAGGGCAGTTGGGGGCGATCAGGCCAGCAGGGGAGGGCAGTTGGGAGGAACCAGGCCTGCAAGGGAGGGCAGTTGGGGGCGATCAAGCCTGCAGGGGAGGGCAGTTAGGGGTGACCAGGCCGGCAGAGGAGGGAAGTTGGGGGTGACCGGACCTGCAGGGAAGGGCAGTTGGGGGGGACCCCGGGCTATAGGGGAGAGCAGTTGGGGGGACCAGGCCTGCAGGGGAGGGCAGTTATGGGTGACCAGGCCTGCAGAGGAGGACAGTTAGGGGCAATCAGGCTGGCAAGGGAGCAGTTAGGCATCAGTCAGGCTGGCAGGCAGAAGCGGTTAGGGGCAATCAGGAAGGCAGGCAGGCGAGCAGTTGGGAGCCAGCAGTCCTGGATTGTGAGAGGGATGTCCGACAGGCAGTCGGACATCCCTCGAGGGGTCCCAGATTGGAGAGGGTGCAGGCTGGGCTGAGGGACAACCTCCCCCACCCCCTGTGCATGAATTTTGTGCACCGGGCCTCTAGTGTTCTCATAATTGCATCTATCTGTGTTTGGATTCTAAGGGACCAGGTGACTTAGCCAGGCACTACATGCAGTATGCTCTCCCCTATATCCTCCCCTCAGGTCTTGTTTGTGGGAGCCTGCATCCAGCACATAGTTTAGTGCTGCATCAGGTGGTCACATGTTGCCTCTTTTTTTCCTTTGAGTATATGAGGATGGGGAAGTATAGGTTTGGGTTTTGTTTGGTGAGGGACAGGTGAGGTCTGCAATCTCTGGTGAGAGTGCCTCAAGCAGGACACAGCTCTCTGGGACTCGGCAATCAAGGAAGCTGCTTCCCTCCCGTCTTCCTAAATTGCCAATCCTCTTGCAGGGAGAAAGGGAGGCCACAAAGGCCGGGCACGGCAATACACGAGCCCTGAGGAGATTGACGCACAGCTCCAAGCTGAAAAGCAGAAGGCCAGGGTGAGTACATTGTGTCCCAGGGTGGTTCTCTGCCTCTGGCACCCAGATAATCCTGGCAAGGACCACCCATTCTCAGGAAGAAGCCTACACCTGGAATCTGGGGGAGCAGCAAGGAGAAGGCATGAGACTCAGAACAACCAATGCTGGCCATCCTCTGATTGGATCAATTAGAACTTTGTTCAGTCAACAACGGTTGCCTTAGTGAGTCTCTGTTCTTGTTCCTGTGTTCCCACCTTCCAGGGGCTCTCCCTTTGCCAGGCTCTAGGTTGAGCTCCCAGCACCACCTCTTGTCTGTTCCAGCCATAATGGACTGCTTGCCAAACCCAGCATAATATAATGCCCTGCCTTCCCATACCCCTACCAGGCAAAGTAACATTTCTTCCCTAGACCTTACTCAATGTCACCTCTTCTGTGACTCTCACTGGTGCTACCCACCCTTCCCTCTCCAGTGCAAGCTTAGTAGTTAGCTCTACTTTGCTTTTTCCAGACAACTTACAGGAAACAAAATATGTTTCTGTCGTTGTTGTTCGTGTCCCCTGCCACACCTTTAGATTCTCATCTGCATAAGGGCTGAAGGAAGCACAGTCAGGTTAGGGTAGAGGGGCCGGGGTACAAGGAAGGAGGGCCTGCCTGCCTTGGCAGCTGAGCAGGACCTTGGAGAATATGTACAGGTTTTGTAAGGGATCTCTTTGGTGGGGAGGCAAGAAAAGTGGAGGAAAGTGGTGTGCCAGGGCATTGTCTTAGGAAGCTGGTGTAGCAGGGCATCACTGCCACTGATGGTGGGAGTGGAAAGCAGGGGAGGACTTGCCCAATAAAAGTGAGTATGATTTGACAGCTGCACAGGGCAGCTGGGGAAGCAGAAGAGGATCTGAACAGTACTAGCACCACAGCTGAGTCCTTCTGACCTTGGGAGATGAGGTACCTAGCCTGGGAGAAGGGGAACAGGGTCTTTATGGCTGTGTGAGGGGCTTACTGGACTGTGGGAATGACTTCCGAGCTGAAGAGTCTAATGGATAGGCCATTTCTGTCCCAGGTCCCCCCGGGGGACCAGGGTCTTGGAGTAGGAGCCTTGTCATCCTTGATCTCGGCCTTCTCAAGGTCCACAGTCTAGATGTAGTTGGGGTGGGAGGCGGGGGGTGATAGTCTTGTGGTTTTGTTTTGCATTTTTAATTCTGTAGGTTGTCCATTTCTGAAATAGGAAGAAGAGGAACAAGGAGAAGAAGATGGAGATGGGGCTGCAGGTGACCCCAAAAAGGAGAAGAAATCACTAGACTCAGATGAGAGTGAGGATGAAGATGATGATTACCAGGTACTGAGCTTGGTGGGGGCCTGAGACATGAACTCATCCATTCAACAAACATTTATCAAGTGCCTGTTGATCACCAGTCCCAATGGTAGATGCAGACAGAGTCCTTGCTCTTAAGAGTTTACATAACGATGTTTTCGTCAAAGGTGGACCACATATGTGATGGTGGTCCCATAAGATTATAATGGAGCTGAAAATTTCCTGTCATCTAGTGACATCATAGCCATCGTAACATTGTGGTATTATAACGCATTACTCACGAAATGTATGGTGATGCTGTGTAAACAAACCTACCAGTCATGTAAATGCATAGCACGTACACTTACTTAGGCTATACCAGTGGTCGGCAAACGCATTAGTCAACAGAGCCAAATATCAACAGTACAACGATTGAAATTTCTTTTGAGAGCCAAATTTTTTAAACTTAAACTTCTTCTAACGCCACTTCTTCAAAATAGACTCACCCAGGCCGTGGTATTTTGTGGAAGAGCCACACTCAAGGGGCTAAAGAGCAGCATGTGGCTCGCGAGCCACAGTTTGCCGACCACTGGGCTATACCATCTAGGTTTGTGTAAGTGTACTCTAATGTTCGAACAATGGCAAAATCGCCTACTGATGTATTTTTTAGTATGTATCACTGTTAAGGGGCACATGATTGTATGGGCAATAGGGAAGTAAATGAACGATGTAATTTCAAGTAGTGGAAGTATTACAGATAAAATGGACTGTGATCAAGGATACTTGGGAGTAGTGTGCGGTAAGGAGGTTACTTTTAAACTGAGATCTCAAACAAGATGGAACCGGCAATGCAGAGCAGTCGAGGCAGCCAGATTAGTAAGTGCAAAGTTCCTGGGGCGGAACTACCTGATCATGTTTAAAAAATAGAAGGAGGTTGGTGGGACTGTGACTTGGTGGATAAGGAGTAGAGTGGTTAGGGAGGAAGGAGGAAAGGTTGACAAGGGCAGCTCTGGTATGGCTGCTGAAGGGGTTTGGGTTTCACTGTAGGTGGGCAGTGGGCAGCTGGTGGGGGTCTCGAAGTTGGAGAGAGAGAGGAACTGATGTGCTTTTTAAAAGATTGTTTTGGCTGCTCTACAAAGAGGGAATTGTGGGATGTTGAGTTTGGAAAGCAGTGAAATGTTGGTAGGTATCCAGCCAAGAATTTGTGGTTTATATTAGGGTGGTGGCAATGGCAGTGCAGAAAAGTGGGCATATTTTAGAGAGAGACTTAGTGAGGTTTGTTGAGGGTTGGGTGAGGGGGCTGAGGTAAGAAGGAATAAGGCCATGCTTAGGGTTCTGGGGAGGAGCAGGGTGGGTTGGGGGTGAATCTTAAGTTCTGTTTTAGACACATTAAGTTTGTGATATCAGTTATCCAAATTGAGGTGCATAGATGTAGCCAGATTGGACATAGGTATCTGCAGCTCTGTATAGTGGTCATATTGACTGGTGTTTAGAAGCTGTCTTTCCGGTCACTTTATTAAAGAGAAAGATGGGGTTGGCAGGGTCTGATAATGTTGACCAAATCTATTACATCGAAAACTTGTGCTCTCATTTCTTTCTGAACGTCTCTGGGATGTGGGAGGTTCAGGCTCCAGGTTCTTGGGCCAGCATTCAAAACTCATAGGCTGTGATCTGATGGCTAAAGTCATATTTCCCTCCTGTCAGCTTAGATGGCTAGGAATTAGAATTGGTCCTGAGACCATCATTGGCCCACTGTACTCTGGGGATCCAGCATTGCATGTTGTAGTCAGGCGTGAGATTCCGTGGAAAACAGCTTTTGGAGTCTGAACTTAAAGTGGAGGAGTAGTGAGTGCTCTGCTGGGCGATTTTGATTTGGGCTTGGGTTCACATCTCATCTATTGTCTACTTATTGGTTGGCTTTAGGCAAGTTATTTAATCCTGTGCCTCCATTTTGTCACCTTTGAAAGTGGGATAATAATCCCTGGCTGCTGGGACTTAGCATAGGTTGGGCTCTAAGTCATATACACTAGTTCTCCTGTACCTCCCATGCTGGTACTGGTAAAGACAATCCTGTGAGGTTTTGGGCCAAGCATCTGGGGTGGGCTGGGGTGGAACAGGAGTTTATCTCCATCCACATGGGCTGTTGGGAGATGTTGGAAGTGGCCTTCAGGGGCTCTGCAGGACCTAAACTTCTCCAACAGCCAGCTTCTTGTCCTATCTTAGCAAAAGCGCAAAGGTGTGGAAGGCCTTATCGACATCGAGAACCCCAACCGAGTGGCACAGACAACCAAAAAAGTCACACAACTGGACTTGGATGGGCCCAAGGAGCTTTCAAGGAGAGAACGGTAACCTCTGCTGCTGGGCCTGGTGACCTGAGCACATAGGCCAGGGGCTGACCTGTGGGGGCTGAGGCACCCACCTCCACTGAGGCCCCCGCTTCCTGGGCTCTGAGATCTCCAGTGGCTTCAGCTATGGTGTTGATCTCTGTTTCATCTCATTCCCTAAAGGCTCTTTAGAGCAGCGGTCGCCAACTGGTGGTCCACAGACCACTGGTGGTCCATAAGGTCCGAAAGGTTGGCGACCGCTGCTCTAGAAGCTTCTCCACAAAACAAAAAAGCAGAATTTTAAAATTCACCAATAGAAACAGGAGAGCAGATTCAGACCTGAGTTTTGCACTTGAATTAATCCCTCGGGTTACAGAGGGTTTTGCTATAGTTCCTGCTTCCATTGCACCCCACTCCAGGGACACTTCCCTTATCCAGCCTGATTGCATCATTCCTGGCCTGTATCCATCTGTAATGTCATGGCTATGAGATGAGGAGGGGATTTGGGGCCTGTGGAGTCCAGAAGACAGCACAGTGCAGGGAGATCCACTGGCTGCCCAGCCCTCTCCAAGTCTTAGGTGAAAATGGAGCAGCAGATAATTTCCTTGTAGATTGTGTGAGGATCATAGTAAAGTACCAAGGTGCCCTGCACACGGCCAGTTTTCCATAAGCAGTAACCTGACTTCTGATGGCTGCCAGGTGACATCAAGGGCCTTACAAGAGGTTGAAGGTCGTTAGGGAAAGCTGCTCTGTTTTTTTCTTCTGACTAGGCTGCTGGGATTTATTTTATTTTTAAATATATTTTATTGATTTTTTACAGAGAGGAAGAGAGAGGGAGAGAGAGTTAGAAACATCGATGAGAGAGAAACTGCCTCTTGCACACCCCCTATTGGGGATGTGCCCGCAACCAAGGTACATGCCCTTGACCGGAATCGAACCTGGGACCCTTGAGTCTGCAGGCCGAAGCTCTGTCCACTGAGCCAAACTGGTTTCGGCAGGCTGCTGGGATTTAAATCCACCTCCCTGTGCTGGTTCCGTGAGGGGTCTGTGAAAATCCCATGAGGAAGGGGTCTGTTAAAACCCATGAGGAAGGTCCACAAGCTTGGGTGTGATTAGAGGCTTTGATGGACTCTACTCCTCCAATAGATTCCTTCTCACCAGTGAAAAGGGATCCTGTTGCTGCTCCTGCCTTTTGGGTTGCAGAGTGAAAGGCATAAAGACCTGCACCATGCCTGGCTCTTAGCCTTCACTGAGGGGGCCCTGAGAGCCTTCAGGCAACCTCGCTTATCATCCAGATGCCTCCGTGACCCCCTCCTCCCTCCTAGTGTAGGCTGACAGGTATTCCTGTCTTATCTTTTTAGTAAGTGTTTTGTCCAGAGTCTTCTGGGTGAGATATCTGCACATCCAACTTTGATTGCTGGGGGTTTTCCCCTCCCCTCTGGCCATGCCCTATGCCTCGTTTTTCATTACTCCCCAGCCCTGTGTGCTATGAGGCCAATGGGATGCCCAGTCTCTCCCTTCCCCAACCTCCTGCCAGGTGGGACTTCTCTGCCACCTCCAAAATCGGCTCTTCCAAGAACCTGGTGTAAATGAGACACACTAATCTCACACCCTGACAGGTGCCCATTCCAGTTCAGAATCTCAGGCTTGGGAAGAAGATCCTCAAAGGGAAACTAATGACCCTCCCCTCTCTCTACTTATGGTGTTGGTGGCTGTCACCTTTGTCCCATGGGAGTCCAGCTCTTATTCACACCCCTATGAATGGGGGCCCCCCCTTGGAGGCAGCCTCATGCACATCTGAGCTGCACTGATTGAGAATGTGCAGTGTCGAGTCTACCTGGATTGGGTGTGCCTAGTTCCCATCCATGGCCATGTGGTTCACACCTTTCTCCACCCCTTAGAGAATGTGGTTTCTATTGCCTTCCTCCTCCTGGCCATCTTCTGTGGACACAGTTCACTTGGTTTTGGTTCTCCTTTCTCACTGTGGACACCAGATTCTAGTCAGCCACACCCTGCCCACTCCTCACCACCCCAGCCAGACATGGTCCATATTGTGTTAAGGCTTTCCCAAGGTCACAGGCCATGAGCCTACCCACTTATCCCGTCTTCCATCTGAGGAGGCTGAGTACATAACTTGAGCTTCCAGCCCCTTGAGTCTGCCATGCAGAGGTCCAGACTGGTCCCTCTGCGTGTTTTGTTTGGTGAGTGTCCATCAGGGAGGGGCACATGGAGCCAGGGGCCCTCCCTTAGCCAGGGGGCCCTCCACCACTTGGGTCTAGGCCTGAGTACTTGGCCATTTTTCTGGCTCCCACATCCACCTCAGCTGATAATGGTGGGGAAGATGTCCCTTGTGACACTATTTTATCCAAACAGAGAAGAAATTGAGAAGCAGAAAGCAAAAGAGCGTTACATGAAAATGCATTTAGCTGGGAAAACAGAGCAAGCCAAAGCTGACCTTGCCCGGCTGGCAATTATCCGAAAACAGCGGGAAGAAGCCGCCAAGAAGAAAGAAGAAGAAAGGAAAGGTAAGTCCCAGGTCACTGTAGCACTGCCTGACTGGTTCTGGGCATAAATGCTGCACTTCATTGTCCTTGTTGTGAAGTGGGGAGGGGTCAGATTGTTTGGTAGAGGCCCACCCTGTGTGTATGCACCTTCCTCACTGTTAGGTGGAAGTGGGAGTTCCTAACCCCTCCCCACCAGGGTGCTCGGAGGGTCCCACAGCAGCATAGGGTTAAACATGGGTTTGAACTTCAGCAGAGCACTGTCTGTGGCATCTGAGAGAGGCCTCAGGGATATATCAAGTGCAGATCTTCGAGTTTGGGAGGTCCCACCAAGGTCTGGTGCCTTGTGTGGCTGGGGGAGCTGTCTGGGATAACCACTGTCTGTATGAGGGGCTTGGGAGGTGGGGCAGGGTGGGCTGGATTTCATGGCAGACGCAGATGAAATCTGGCCCAAGTGTCCTTTCTCCATGTCCTCCCTCCAGTGGGCCCAAGGTGGTAGAGGGTTCCTGTAGGCCAGGTTGGCTGTGGGAGTTGGTCTGGTTTACAGGAGCGTTTGACTCATGTTCTTATGTCTTTATCTCGTGCATTTTACATGTGGGACCATGAGAGCCCTTAGGGATCCTGCTATCCTGCCTCCTCACCAAACAGCAAGGAAACAGGCCTAGAAATGGGAAACCAGTTATCCAGGGGCATCGTTACCACACTGGAGATAATCTGGTTTTCCCGGCTCCCTGCTAGCGGCTCTTGCTTCACAAATCCCAAGCAGGAAAAGACTTCCTGTGTAACTCTGAACATTGTTGCTGATTTTAGAGAATTCAGCATCTACTGGGAGAGATTGGAATTACTGGGTTCTGCCAGGGGCGGTGTAAAAAGAGTTTCTATTTTAGTCCTGGATTGGGTGTTGGTGGGTCTTTATGGAGTGGGCCCCAAACTCAGTGAGAATGTCTGCACACCAGGGTTCAGTGGCTTCAGCAGAAATCCTTTTCCTGCTGGAGGGTATCAGGTAGGCCTCTCAGTCTCTGCCTGGTGAGCCAGTTGCACAAATGTTTTCTGAGGCCTATCAGACTTACAGTTCTGATTCTGGGAGTGGGGTTGGATATGTGGAGGGGTTGTTTTAACTACCCTTTCCTTCCCTTTCTACTCTTAGCAAAAGATGATGCAACTTTGTCAGGAAAACGAATGCAGTCGCTCTCCCTGAATAAGTAACAAGGCCCGAGGGAGGAGATACCAGGGAACTGGGCCATGCGGCCAGGACTGCTGCTGTGTCTCGCCCACCCTGTGCCCTGTCACCACTGCAGCAGCCCCTCAAGACAAGGAGTTCCCCACAGCCTGGGGTCTCCTCTTCATCTTGGCACGGAAATTGTTTGGGGGATGGTGGGTGGGGGGCTGGGGGGAGGGGGCAGCTGCTATCTTTGAGACACAAAGATGCAGGACAGCATTTCATATGTAACCATTCGAATGTTTTTGCTGTTTTTAGAATTCAGAACTTTTGTTGGGGGTGCCTGGGAGGTGGGTTAAGAAGAGCGTCCATTTGTCCAGTAGATTGCACAGAAGGGGGTGGTTGTGCTGGGGGCTGCTGCTGGTGAGTTTGCAACAACCAGCCCATCTGTGTTGCCTGGGTGCTCACTCAGGGGCTGTCATCTGGGAGCCTGGGTCTCTGAGGGTCATGGCTCTTCCCATGGCCTCCCCTGTGCCCTTCTCTGCCCCATTCCCACCTTTCTGACCAGGGCCCATTCTTAACCCTACCCATGGATCATTTTAAGAAACCGCTGTTTACTGTGCAGCACCCAGGCAAAACATGCTCTACAAATCCAACTTGTATATTTGGCAGATTAAACTTGACATTATCGTAACCCTGTTCCATGATCCATCTTTGGGCCCCTATGCCTGGGCCATTTTCACCCAGCAGGCATGTTGTCACTCTCAAAGCAGGCCTGCCCCACAGGTTCAGTTGGCACTGAGCAGGGTTTGGGGACTGGAGACCTCACAATACAGGAGTTGGCCTTCTCCCTTTAACCAAGTAGGAGTCTTAGGTCAGAGTGGCCAGGGCCCTGTCCACGTCCACAGCAGGCTGGCAGCAGCACTGCACCTCCCTGTCCTGTCCTTCAGGTGCCCCCTGGTGGTAACAGCCTCAGGATTTCAGTGCAGGGAGGAAGCATCCTAATGGCTGATATCCAGCATGACTGCCAAGAGTTATCTCATTCAGTCCTTACCACTCTTTATGGTGGGATGGCAGCAGGGACGCTGGGGCTTAGCACAGTCACGGCTGCCTGCAGGCTCTGCCATGGTGCCTGTCCTGCCCCCCCCTGCAACCTCCTTAGAGGCGCTCTGTCTGCCTCATGAATAGCATCATCCTTTCTTTGCACATGGTCCTGGGAAGTCAGTGACTGGGTGCCAAGTAGGGAGTTTGACCTGAAGTCAGATGGATTTAGTGGTCGAGCCCAACTCCCAGTGGCCTCTACCACATTCCCTGAGCTTGGCCATGCTGGAGGTCACAGCCTTGGGCACCTGAGGAGGGATACCACAGCTGCCAGCATACGCAGCTCATCCTGGCCTACAGAAACTCCCTCATTACTTAGATCAGTGGTCGGCAAACTCATTAGTCAACAGAGCCAAATATCAACAGTGAAACGATTGAAATTTCTTTTGAAAGCCAAATTTTTTAAACTTAAACTATATAGGTAGGTGCATTGTTATTAACTTAATTAGGGTACTCCTAAGCTGGCCTTTGCTAAAAACTCAAGGGGCCAAAAGAGCCGCATGTGGCTCGCGAGCCGCAGTTTGCCGACCACTGACCTAGATTTTTAAAACCCCATAACTATAAAGTATAGTTTTATTAAAAAACAAACAAACATAACCCTCTGAATAAAATGAAAATGGGGGGGGGGGTGGATCTTAAAAAATGAGCATTTGCCAGAAACCAACTGCAAAACATCAGAGTAATTAAATTTACATTAAACCCCAGAATCAGCCTGGAATAAGCAATCACTTGTCTAGGAATCTGACTGCTGAATGACAGGAAGACACCTTCCCCCTAGGCTGGACTGCAGGGGGAAGGAACCATTTGGGGGAAGGCTCTTGGGTTTAAGGATCATTTTTGCTGGCAATCAAAAATAAGGTACCTATGTCTGTGCAAAAACTAACCTCTTCCAAACACAGGCGAGCATGTCTAAAATTGTATTTTTATTACCTCCACGTTTTGAAGCAGTTCATGACCAGCAGAGTGCTTTGGGGACCTTTTTTTACAATAAATGAAAGTATTTGTTTAAGAAAAAGGCACATGTTCCTTCAAATAGGTAAGAAAAGCTCCCAACCCCCTCCCCTCCCTTTCCCCTATGGGTACTCTAGAAATACTCAGCAAAGCGAGCCTTAGCTTCCCTGACCCCTCCCCCAGCAGCTGGGATGAGGCCAACATTCTCCTCACAGGTCATTTGATCTTGAGGTCCTTCAAGGCTGATTCCAAGCTCTGGAAGGAGATGAGCAGAACAGGCTGGTTCTTAGCTGTCCTGTAGACATTCTACCCACCCCAACCCCAGGCAGAGGACAGAAAACTTGGTCTTTGGGGCCCAACAGACCTGGTTTGAATCCCAGCCCTAGAAGGGAGGTGCCTCAGCATGCGGAGGCCCAAGTGTCAAGGGGCTGCCTCTCATCCCCCTACCGCACTCCAACGAAGTGCCCTTCTCCCACTTGAAAGACGGGCACTCAGGGAGGCTGCCCAGGCAAAATGGGATGAAGGGCCCCTGGGAGTCTGGTGGGAAGCCGGGGTGGGGTAAGACTCACCTTCACATCCCAGATGCTCATGCCACCGTCCATGCCAGTAGTGCAGAACTGTGAGCACTTGGCCTTACCCCCGCTGAGCACTGAGATCTGGCTGCAAAGATGATGAGGGCTTTATGGATCCCGGCCTGTGCTGGACTCAAGTCCAGCCTGCCCTCCAGGAGCTCTTGGGGGGCACTGACTTCAGTGAGAAGTCCTGGGGTTTGCTCGCAGGGACGGCCTGGGAGGCAGGCTGTGCAGGATCACAGAACAGGGCTCCCAAGTGTGCTTTAGGAACAGCAGCAGTGTGCAAGGTACAAAGGGCAGCCCAGGCGACTGGAACAAGATACAAAGGCCTGGGCAGGGCATGGAGGACATGTGTCTGGGGAATGTGTGTAGTGACAATAGGGTGGCAGAATAAAGTAAAAGATGGGGCTGGGAGGTCGAGGAACTAGTTCTGAAGAGCTTTGAAAGTGGAACAAAGGTGTTTGGTCAGAAGACATCACTGTACCCAGCAGCCACAGAAGGCCTTAACTGGCTCGGTCAGAAAGTCTTGCCAAAGTTATTTGCCACAGGGTGCACACCTGTGGCTGGCCGGATTTGGGAGTTTTGGAGGGCCTTCTCATCACACCCTAGTTCTCAGGCTGCTGCTGGACCTTGGGTTCTGCCACCAGTTCACCAGTTTCTAGCACTAGACCAGCTTCAGCTGTGGCCCCGCCCATAGCTGGTCACGGCCTGGCCACCCGAGGAACAGGCCCCACCCCGACGATGGTCCTCACAACCGCGTCCTACAAACGCTGAGGCTGCCTGCCTGCCTGCCCCACCAGACTGTATTATGCAGCCTGAAGAGATCTACCTGGCTTCCTAAACCAGGGGTCACACCTCCAAGCTGCTAGAAAGAGTCCAGATCCACCGCTCCCAGGACCACCCACTCCAGGCCCCATCCTGCCCCTCTGGCCCCGCCCTCAGCTGCCTCCTTTCTTACGCAGCGAATCCAGGCCCGCCTCGGCCCCACTAGGCACCCCTCACCTGACGCTGTTCTTGTGCAGCGAGTCTAGGCCCGTGCCGCCAGCCACGCCGCCCTCGGAGCTCGCCTTCTTGTCGAGGTTCTGGAAGCGCTCGCGGGCTGTCAAGCCGCGCTGAGAGTTTTGTTTGGGCACGTCCAGCCGCCCACCGAAGCTCAGCGTCCCCGCGGCGCCATCGTAGGTAAAAAGCACCGGAAAGCAGTCGTGGCCCTGCGGTGGGGGCGGGGTGCTATTTGAGCACAGGCCGAGGGCAGGCGCAGCGCCCCATTTTCCACCCGGGGAAACTGGCTGGAGGCAAGGCGTGCCAGCAAGGGGAAATTGGTCCACGAGTCTGGCGGCCGCACAGGCCGGATGGACTTGGATGGAGCAGCTCCCGGGAAGCTGATGCAAGCTTCCGGACACTGCCAGACCAAGCCCAGGTAGAGGGACCAGGTGTTGGGGCTTAGCAAATAGGGGTGGCTCCTACCCCAGTAAAACCAGTGTCTAGATGAGAAAGCTTGTCTGGGACTCCTCTGGGAGCCCAGGGACCTTCTGTCCTAACAGGCCAAGTGGGCTTGATCCCCCTCAAGGACCCCCATTATGTTTGCTGAGGGTGAAAAGGGACTTGACCGAGGCGGGCAGAAGGAGGGAAGAACAGTAGTGCCCTCTGGACACATGGTAGCTCTGCACCCCACACCCCCCCACTCTGAGTGAGGTGTGACCCTGTCATTTCTACTTGCCAATAAAATAGGCAGAGATGTAAAGATCCATCCAGGGCATGATCTCCACTCCCCCTCCTCCCTCCATGGCCGTTGGTGGAGCATTTTGGTGACAAAGCCTCCATCTGCACTGAGCAGAACCCCCTCACAACACCCACACTGGACATATAAAGTGAGCAAGAAGGAAGTATTTACTATGTCAAGCCCCTGCAGTTGGGGAATTTTTTGTTGTTACCACAGCATAATGCAGCCTATTCTAGTCAATACAGATATATGGACGAAAGGATGGATGGATGAAAGAAAGGAAGGGAGGAAGCAGGGAAGAAAAGCAGGGAGGGAGGAAGGGAAGGAGGGAACAAGGGGATATAACTGCCTGGGCACCTCTGGACTCGCGGGGAGATCTATTCTAATTGGCTACTGCTTCCCTCCTTCCTTACCGCAGCCACCAGGCTGTTTTCTGTGATGAAGGTCATGGCCAGCAGTGGCAGCGTTTCAGAGGCCAGTGTTGTGACTCTGAGTGAGAGAGAGATGTCAGCCACCAGCCCCCTTCTGCTCTGTGCCTGTTGTCCTCCCCTTGGGTGACCAGTACTCACGCCATCTTCTTGTCGGCATCAGCCAGGCACACCGTGCTGTCGTGGCTGACCCAGGCCACGCGGCTGCCACTGGCTGAAAAGCAGACACCGTGCACCCAGCCGCAGCTACTGCTGGACTCAAACATCAGCTCCCCAAAGGGCATCTTGGAGCCCCACGGGGTGGGTGCTGGTCGCTCCTCCACTTCCTTTATGTAGGCTGAGAATATCCTGCCCACAGGGGGAAAATAAAAAAGGTGACTGGGTGTCTAAAGAGACTCCCTTTCTCAAACCTGCCTGGTAAGGTCAGAGTAATTGGCTAGAAGCTCATGATACCAGAGCCAGCTTTTCATGACCTGCACCTGCACAGGTGGTCAAGTGCCATCTGGGCCTCAGTGCCATCTTTGTGCAATGGAGAAGGTCTCCTAGCTCAGTCCTGTGAACTCCCAGGACAATCCATTGGTGACACCCCACCAGGAGGCGTCCTGGTCCTCCTCATGCTGGCCACAACTCCACAGCCAGCCCCACGATGCCTTCTCCCTCCTACTCTGCACCCTGAACCATTCCTCCCCTTGTCTTGCACACTGCTGCTCTCACACATGTTAATCCTCCTCTATACCCCAGGACTAGCAAGGGGTCACCTGACAGATCAGGGTGCCAACAAAACAGCTCCCTACCCACCAACAGAGCCTCATTGGCACATCCTCCTCCCCACGCCCAGGACCTCCCAGGGGACCTCAGCCTGCTGGAGCCTTGTTTCCCAGGTGGAGATTCAGAGACCCAGGTCATCTGCCTGGAGCTGGGAGCTGGAGGCTTGGGAGACTTAGGGCTGCTGAACCCAGAAGTAAAGAACCGCCTATGGCTACTGGGGAATCTACATTCCAGGTCTTAAGAGAATGAGGCAGCTTATCAGTCATTTATTCCTTAGTGTGAAAAAGCACACCACTCATTCTCCTTCGGACAGAAGCCAGGAAACGGAAGGGGTGGCAGATCCTAATGGAGCGGGAGAGGAAGGTCTAGGAAAGAAACCTTGTGGACATTAAGAGGTAGGAAGAGGCCAAGACTCTCCCCAGGCTGGAGACGGGAGCCAATGATGATCCTCGAAAGAGCAGAACCTCAGAGCCCAGGTCACCCTCCTGGCAGCAGAGCTGGTCTACAGCTGGTCTGGAAGGCAGGGTGTGGGGCTCCCCTCCACCCCCAAATTCCTGTCCCATTGATGTCAGGGTCCCACCCTCTCACCGGCACTTGAAGTCGCAGGAGCCTGCGGCCAGGAGCACGTTGTTGGGGTGCCAGTCCAGGCTGAGGACGGTGGAGCGAATGGGCTTCTTGATGTGCTTGCACACCCACCTGGATACGCAGTCAGACAGGCAGGGGGAAGAGAGAAGCAGACCCACTTACCTCAGTGTCAGGGGCCTCGGTGCCCCAGGAACTCCAGGCTCCCACTGCACCGGGCCCTGCAGACCAATGCAGTCCAGGAGAGAGGGATCTGGGCACTGTGAGCCGATGGGCCTTTCAGGGCCAGGTTCAGGCCAGCAATGTGTGGGAACTCTATACCCTGTCGCCTTTAAAACTCAAGACAACCGTGGGCAGGCTCAGTAAAGCTACTAATTGGCTAGAGTGGGATTTGAACTTGGGTCTCCCAGGCTCCAGCCTGAGCTCGTGCCTGGCCTCTGGCCTCAGGGATCCAAGGGAGATTATGATGTGGCCGGAAGCTTGTGGCTGGGTACCTTGGGCAAGTGACTTTGCCTCAGAACCTAACTTTGCTCACCTGTAAAGCACGAACAGATGCCCAGCCCAAGGGCCTGTGGGGAAATCAGTGCCAATACACGTGCAGGGCTTAACGCGAGGACCACAGAGGTGGCCTGGTGTGGTTTGTCCCCTTGTTACTGAGACGGGGCTGTGGGAGCACCCAGTGGTGTGTAGAGCCCCTCACCTCATCTATGAGGTCCAGAGAGGTCACACTTCCCCAGGGTGGTTGAACAGAGAGACCAACACCCCATTTGGTGTTTTCTGAGACACTCTAGTGCCACCACCTGTTAGTCTGCAGCCCAGGGTACCTCCCAGCCCATTCAGGCTCCGCCCAAACACCCACCAGTCATTTTCCTGTTCGAAATAGCAGATGGAGATGACCCGGGAGCCGCTGCCCACAGCGAACTTGTTCTCGTTGGGGGCCCAGCGCACACAGCGAGCAGCCCGGTTGATCCGCAGGATGACGAGGGTTGGCTTCCACGTGCGGCCCTTCAGTGTCCACACGTACGCGTTGCGGTCTGTGCCGCAGGTCACAATGCGGTTACTCTCAGGGGCCCAGTCAATGCCTGTGGGAGGGGAGGGACATTCGGTTGAAGGGAACTAAGCGGAAGTGGATGACTCTGAAGTTCCATGTAGGCGGGGCTCAGAGGTCACAATCTGAATGAAGGCGGCTCCAGGGGGTGCTACTGAAGCTTACTGGGGGTGTTACAGTTCCGGCAACTATCACCAAACATGCTGGGAGGCCAAGCCAAGAGACAGAAAAGAAATGGGTTATTGGTAATGCTGGGCTGCTGGATCAGACCTTTCCTGGAGCCCACAAACTCTGAGTTTTACAGTAACTCGAACCAGCATAATCCCTTTATAACTTAAGCCACTTTGAATCAGGGCTGTGTTACAACCCAAACTATCCTGCCAACACAGTGAGTACGTGGCTGGCCCTGGTTAGCCATGTTAACCCTTGCCTCCCTTCAGGAGGGTGACCCACCTGTCACCTGCCCGTTGTGCTCTTTGAGCTCATGCACCTTGACCCACTTGGCTCCACTCTTCTCATAGATGTGCACTTCATGGTTGTTGGGGCAGATGGCAATCTCTGCAGGAAAGAGCAGGGTGTGGGCGTCAGAAGATGCATGCATGCCCAGGTTCCCCATTGCCCTTCAGCTACCCTCTACCAGAATGCCCTTCACCTGGGCAGCACTTTGCCTTTGAGACTCTGCCTCAGAGGGGCCCGCTGAAGTCCCTCAGGCCCTGCTGGGCTCTTCTTATGACACCTCCCCAGGGACTGGCCCCTCTCACATGGACCACCCAGACGTGCCCACAACAGTCTCATGACCTCTGGGAGCTTCGCCCAGTCCTCTGCTCTCAACTCCAGCCATGGTCCTTGCTGTCCCACCTCAGGGCCTCTGCACCTGTCCCTTCCTCCCTTCCTGTAGGTCCTGTACACACGTCACCTCCTTTGAAAGGCCTTCCCTGGCCACCTTTTCTAAATCAGCACCTCTGCCTCCACTGCTTTCCCTCACCCCATGTGTTCTTCATAGCTCATCTCACTACCTGCCATTGCAGGTTGTCTTCAGTCCTTATCCCAGCCCCTCCCCCACCTGGGAACCCCTGCACCTTTCAGCCCGCCTGCTCTCGTTCCTGCTCTCACCCCCACCCCTCAATGCCCACTCACCTGGCTGCCCCTGCTTGTCCGAGTGGCTCATCCCTTCCCTCCTAAACACCCAGGATCAGAAGTGAAGGAGGGGGACGGTTGGCCCTCACAGAGCCCGCAGTGCAGGGTGCCTGGCCACTTTAATGCCCACGTGTGCTCCGGGGGACAGAGGGCACTCACGTGTGCGGTCCTTGTTCCAGGCGTGGCAGCTGATGGGCTCCATCAGGAAGCTGTGGTAGGCCATGGCTTCTCAGCTCCTGTGCCCAAGAAGGTGAGAACCCAAGTCAGCCCAGACCAGGCCCCAGCTGACCTCACAGCTGGGCAGTGGGACCACCCAGCCTCCTAACTCTGGCCTGATGCCTTGTCTCACTCCTGGGGCCTCAGTGTCCTTGTAAAACGACAGCCCTCGTGGGATGTCTTTGAGGCTCCAGGGAACAGAACAAGGGGTGCTGAAGCCACTGTGAGTGGGGTGTGCAGGGACCCTGCGCCAGGCCGGTCATCACTCATCATCTGTGCCTCAGTTTTCTCATAGATAGAGCTCCCCCCAGAAGAATGGGGTGAGGATGACATGAAACCATCTCAAAAGCCGAGAGCAGTGCCCTCCATACCCAGAGCCCTGGTCTTCCCCACTCTCTTCCGGGTGGGTAAAGAGGGGGGGCTTCTGTAGGCGCCTGTGGGAAGGGCACAGGCGGACCGACAGACAGATCCTATTTTCATCAAGAAAACCCCTTTGCTGCTCCTGTGGCTGGGAGGGTGGGCTGCACTGGGCCTGGAGTGGGTGGTGGGGTCTTTGGGGTCCCAGGATGGCATGGATGTGAGATGAAGGAGGGTCCAGAGGGCAGCCAGGTGCCAAGAGGAGGGGGGACTGGGCCCAGCACTGCAGGTTCAGGCCTGGCAGCAGCAGCAGCAGCTGGACCTCCCACCTGGAGAGGGGCCACAGCTCAGCCCCTGCACATCTCAAGCCTCCTCCCACCTGCTGGCTGAGCCCATTGGGCCTGAGGAGAGGTGGGGCCCACACCTAGAAGGGTCACCCACCGCCTTCCTTTACCCTCACCCCTCCTCACATGGCTCTGCTCATTTCTGCTCTGGCCTGGCTGGCTCCTCCCAACAACTGCCCTCTCAGGCCACTCCCTCCCTGCTGGCTGTGACTAGGGGCGAGGCCCCCTGCCTCTTCTTCATGCTGAGCTTGCTGCCCTCAGCCATCTCTGTGCCTGGAGCCGGCAGAACTCCTGGCCTTCACCCATGCTACTCCCTCTGCAGGGAAGGCTGCTTTCTGGGGACATGCCTGCTGTGCCTTCCGGGCCAGTCCTGTCCACATGTCACACCTGCGTGCCACTCTCTCCAGCCCCTCAATGCCCACCTCTGTTCTATTGGGCAAAATCCTATTTACCCGTAAGACCAAAGTGAACATCACTTCTTCAGCAGCCCAGGCTCAGGCCACACATGCTCATGCATGTTCAGCCTTGTACACACTCAAGCACACTGCTCCCACACATGTGTTTTCGGCCTTGCACACACACTAGCACATTGCTCCCACAATAGCTGCCTCCCGGCCTATCTCCTTATAAGGCCTCTTTGAGTATGGCAAGGCCACGGAAGTGGCTGTGGTGGGGGAGCTGTCAGCCCAGGTCAGCATGCCCGAGGGGGATTTCCCCCAAGCTTCCGGTGCATCTGGACTGGGCCAGTGCTGGCATCCAGTTTTGCTGGGGCAGGGTGTCCTCACTGTCTACACTATAGATGACTCAGGAATGGGAGCATCAGGCTTGTCTGACTGCTAAACTGTGCTAATCTGCCCACCCCCCTGTTCCAAGGTCACTCACAGGGCAAGGGCAGGGCTAAGGCCAGAGCCCACTTCCAAACCCCTAGTCCAGCTGAGGCCAACCACCCTGACCCCTTCAGTCCCAGGAGGCCCAGCAGGAAGAAGCCCTGTAGCTGCATGTTGGGGTGAGGGTGGGAGTCCCTGGATCCCAGACTCAGGCTCAGAGTTGGTCAGCAGAACCCAACTTCCCAGCTCCAACTGTGTGGCCGGGCATTTCTGCCCCTTGCAAGGTCTTGGTAAGAGTGTCCAAGGACATGTGAAAAGCCTGTCTAGCATGCTGTTCCAGAGTTCCAGGCTGTGAACATGGAGAGGCTGGGTCAGCTGAAGACAGTGGCCCCCATACTAGCAAGCCGTGTACCTGAGAGGACTTGGGGAGCTCTGACCATTTTTTCCTGGGTCCCAAAGGTTCATCAAGCTGGCAAAGATGCCACGTGCACAGTGGGACAGGCAGGGGAGGGAGGTTCAGACTACACCTGTCAGCGGTCGCACTTTAGCATGAATTCAGAGAGAAACACTTCCTAGTCCACTGAACCAACACCTTAAAGGGGCAGGGCGTTCAGATGAAGGGGGTGGGAAAGGGGAAGAGGCACTTCCCTTAACTTTTTCATAACTTCTGCAAAGCACCTGAAACCAGCAAGAGCCCCAGCAATGACTCCCGCCCCCCAGGCACAAAAGAGGAAATGAGAGCCCAGAGAGGGGAAGGACTGCTCAGCCACCGTGGCCTCAGGGCTGTAGCCTCCTTGCTTAGGCATCAGTGTCTGTGGTCAGACCCGGGAAGCAGCCTTCACACTGGGCCACCTGCCTCGGAACCTGGACTTCAGCCCCGGAAAACCTCTACCCCACAAAAGGAGGGAGCTGGACTCACTGCCAGCCAACCCTGCTGAGGAAAACTGTCAGGGCTGCTCTGCTCAAGCATGTTGTCTCAGGGATGATTTCTGGTGGAGACAAAGGCAGGCTGAGGCCGTGGCCTCCGGGACACCCACCCACTTGTCCTCATGGTTCGGCGAGCCAGCACTCCTGTGGGCCCATTTGACTGTTATAGACAAAGCGAGGGGAGGGGACCCTGGGCATGGCATTGGGACTTGCTCGCCTCCACCCCCAATCACCTCTGAAACTGAGTGAGGCTGGGGGAACACGGACCAAATCCTGAGACTCCCTGCTCTACCCCAGCCTGGAGTCAGGATCTCTCTGTGGTCCCCACATCCACACGCAGAGAATGCTCCGTGTGAATTGACCCAGGGGCTCCCGTGGCTGGTGGTGTGAGGGCAAAGAAGAGTGACATTGGGGCTAGGAGGGGGTATGGGTCCCCAAGGGGTGGGGTGTGGGTTTCCATCCAGGGGGTGCCAAAGACCATGCACTGGGGCATAAGCCCCACGGGGACGGATATTTGTTCACTGATGTATCCCCAGAACCAATTAGAATACCTGCCAAACAGTGGCACATGAATCCAATTTGTACATATTTACTGGTTTACTGGAGAGCATATACTCAAATTTTTTTTTCCTGATTGGGTCAATGATCAGAAAAGCTTGGAAACCTGCAATCTAGAGGGTCCCCTGAGGATACAGGGTGACTACAGCTCCTTCTAAAGCAAAGCAAGTCAGGTGAAGGGTCCCGGGCCTTGGGGCCCCTTCCTTACAGTGCTGGGTTCAGATTCTGGCTCTGTCCATACTGGCTGGGTGCCGTCGGCCAATGCTTTCCTCACATCTCCATCCAGAAAAGGCTGGGGCTGGACAGGTACCCGCTGTAGGTTTTTTCTTACTTGAAGAGAAGCTTTGCCAGCCTTCCCTGAACCCAGACATTTGGCTGTATTTTCGGCTAATCCAGGCAGGAGGTGCCTGGAGCAAGGATCTCTGCTTTACAGGAGCTCAGGGAAGTCCCCACCCAGCTCAGAGGCAGGCTGGAGAGAGCTGCCAGCAAGCCGTTTGGCAGCAGGCTAAGCAATTACTCCATTTCCTGTTGTGTGTGGAGCAGCCCCTGCCACCCCAGACAGACCAGCCAGCCCCTTCTCCCCAACTCTCCCCTGAAGCCTTACAAACCAAAGTCACGTCAAGAAACACAAATGAAAACCAGCACAAAGCACCGTAAAGCCCCAGTTAAAGGAACTCAAACAAAACAAAAACACATAAAACTTAATGCTGGCAGGGCTGCAGAGAAATTCTAATTTGTTGCTAATTTATTCAGTCTTTCTGAAGAGCGAGGTGATAACGCTCAACTCAACAGCTGGGTAGGAGCAAACAGAACAGAATAACATGAACAGGAAATTAAGATCATTAACACTCTTGGGTGACATAAATTCTTCTTCTTCTTTTTTTTTTTGCTAAGAAAATAGCCACTGAGGTTTTTTTTTTCCCCTCAAAGCAAACATGTTCATACTAACCCTCTTTGTAATGGGGACAGGGTAGAAAAATCCAGATGACTACAGCCATGGAGAGAGCACATGTGATATTAACACGGTATTCTATTTAACTATCGCAAGCACATATGTCATTAACTTTACTTGGCATCTCTAATGCCCAGGATTCCCCGGGATTTTGACATACAATCTATTCTCTCTTCTAAACCAAGCCTAATACGTTTTTTGTTTTGTTTTGTGTTGTTTTTAACCTTCACGCTGAGACTCCAAAGCCAAGATTGGCTCCAAGTCACACCGCTCTTAAAAGGCACAGCAAATTCTGACCCCACATCTCGGAGACCGGGTTCACCCGGGCAGACACCCATACCTGTGGGCCGGCCTTACGGCAGCAGCAGCAGCCCCCGTGTGCCCTCTGTGTGCCCGGCGCAGCAGCAGCGCCGGACCCGCCTTACCAGGCAAGGGCCCGTTTCCCCCGATGAGCAAGGCGAGGCCCAGAGCGGCGGCTCGCTCAGGCCGTCAGCCGGGAAGGGAGACGCTGGCCCGCTTCCCGGGTCCCGGTGGCCTCACAGGCCGGGGGTGCCCTTAGCCCGGGCAGCACTGACCTCCGTGCGGGGGCCCGGGGAGCCCCACTAGTCGCTCCTTCACTCCGGGCCCGCCCTGCCCCTCCGGACGGCCGGGCTGCTCACCCGCAGCTGCCGGGAGAGGGCCGGTCAGCTCCGCCGGCGCCTGGGGCCCCGGCTCCCGAGGCTCCGCCAGGGGGGACCCTCAGACCCGGCCTGGGCCCCAGGCGGGGGGGAGGGACGGGCGGGGACGCCAGCTCATTTCCCGCTGGAGCCACCCGGAAGGCGGCGGGTGGAGGGGAAGTGGCGGGGCGTGGGTCCCTCCCGACCAAGTAACGGGGACGCCGAGCGGGGGCACAGCGGGGAGGTGGGGGGGGGGGGGGGGAGCGGACGCGCGGGCCGGGGGCTCGGCCACCTCGAGGACGCCGGGTGCGGGGAGGCCTCCGCCGCCCGCCCCCCGCCCGAGCCCCTCACCACCTGGCGCCCCTTCACCTCCGGGGGCCCCCCCACACCCCCTGGCAGGTTTCCTCCCTCCCCGCGCCCCCCTCACCCTCGGGCCCCCCTTATCCCCGCGCCCCCCCTCACCTCCAGGCGAGCCCCTCGCCCCCCACCTCGGGGCCCCCAGCCCCGCACGCCCCTCACCTCGGGGCTCCCGGCCGCGGACTCTGGGCAGTCGACGCGCCGAACCGGCTCCGGGACCCGCAGCTACTTCCTCGTGGGCGGCGGGCGGGGCCTGCAGCCGCGGCTCCGAGGGGACGGGCGGGGGCGGGCGGCCCGAGGGCAAAGGCCCCGCCCACCGCCCTGGGTTTGGGGGCTGCCCGGACCCGGGGCGCCCCGGTGCTGTCCGCGACCGTCCCCGCCGCGGTCTGGGCGGGGAGCGCAGCCTGGGCAGCAGGACGGCCGCCCCCAGCGCGGCGGGCCAGGCGACTGGGGGAGCCCCGCCGGCCTCGGGCCCAGCTCGCAGGGACCGCCCTCCCTCACCGCCGGTACCCGCCGGGCAGCAGAGGTGCACGGGCGCCGCCCAGGCCGGGGCGCTGGCCGGGCGGGAGCGCTCTCCGGCGGCCCAGCACGCGCAGCGCCGGCTCCCGGCGCCGTCCCACCGAGTGGGCTTCGCTGGCTCGGCCTGGCCGCCGGAGGCCGGGGGTCCAGGACCGGGGGCACGGGGGCTGGCTGGCTGGAGCGCGCAGGACCCCACCGGAGGTAACGACAGCCTCACGGGTCCTTTCCTGGGCACGCCCGGCGCTCTGGGAGGGTGGGGGGGGGGGGGGGGTGGGACGGGAGCCCGAGATGCCACCGGTAGGTCCCCCTAGAGTCCCCTCACAACTGCACTCGGCCCCGCGGGAAGGGGGGCTGCCTTGCAGACCGTTGCCCCCCTTGTGGGGTTTCGATGTAGACCTGAGTTTCTCAACTGAACTGCCCCATACAACTGTGTGGCTCGGAAGGGGGTGAGACAAGGAAGCCCCTTGTACGGAGCGGCAGGAACCTGAACGCGGAAGTGGAACAGCCGCAGAGGAGGCCCGCCCACCGGGGTTGAGCTCCGAGGGGAGAGAATCGCAGAGAGCGGGCCGGAGCCCTGGGCCACCTCCGACCGGCCAGCCTGAGCCAGCCCGCTCCATCCCGAGGCCTCCGGTGCACAGGCCGAGGAGCCTGCTTTGTTTCCGAGCTGGCTGGAGGTGTGCTTTTCTGTTCTTCCTCACGGAAAGCATCCTGACAAAGACGCATTCCTGGAGCCCTGTTCTTCCTTGAAGAGTGAACGGAGGCAGCCCCATTTGCTGAAAAGAGGACTCATCAGCTGAGTGCGAGCAGAAACCATGTCTGCATTGCTCACTCTGCTCTCCCTGCCGCCGGGAGCAGCGCCTGGCGTAGAGGAGGCCCTCAGTGCACATCTGGTGAATGAGCCAGTGAATGAGCCAACTGCGTGGTGTTAGGAAATCCAACCCAATCCGGGCTCTGCCACGGCAGCTGTAGTGTGACTCGGGCCCGTCACTCCCCTTCAGCGCCTGGGCTTCTGCATCTGTAAAGTGAGGCGGACGCAGAACACCCTGGGCTGCCTCACAGGCCTGCGGTCTCGGTGACAGGGAAGACCCAGGGGGTGGGAAGGCACAGCTCACACAGGGAAGTGGCAGGGGTGTTATTTGAAATGGCTCCCTTCGGGGGGACAAAGTTTTCTAAGCCTAAGAAGTGAAGCCACTTCCTGGGTGAGGGGAGTCTGGGGGTGGAAGAGTTCATTTGGGGTTCTGAGAACAACGCCAGAGCTTTCTGTTTCTCCCCGGAATCTGCCTCTGGCTGTGGTGCCCTGGGAAGAAGATGCTGTACTCCCTGTCTTTCCCGCCTTCTCAGGTATCCAAGGAATGCAGCCGCACACCCAGGCTTCAGGGCAGGCTGGCTTGGAGGAGGGCCGTCAGTGGGGGCTTGGTGCAATGTGTTGGGGTCATCAGGGTTCTTTGACTTTCTGCTCCTTCCTCCTCACCCAACTGGCCTTACTGCCCCCCAGTCACAAGCGGTGAGCCATGCTGCAGGCATCTGGCTCAGGGCACGGTGGGCTGGCCAAGGCAGGGGACGCCAGGGACAGAAGCTTTCCCAGAAGAGCCCAGCATGCTTTCCTTTCCTCTCACAGTGTGCTCACCCCTGAATGCGGACCATGGGGCTCTCTCCCTGAGGCCAAGGGATTGCCCCCTGATCCCTGTGAACAGGAGGGAAGAGGGGAGACACTGTACCTCCTCCCCCAGGCCACACGTACATGTGAGGTGGCTGAAGCCTGGGAGGGCAGATGTCCTCCACGCTGAGGCTCAGAACTCAGTCAGCATTCCACATCCAGGGTCCTGCTCTAGGGGGCAGGCCTTCTGATAGGGCTGGCACCCTCTTGTGCACCCCCTTCCAAGCCACACAGTTGTATGGGGCAGTTCAGTTGAGAAACTCAGGTCTACAACGAAACCCCACAAGGTATCATCAGAGGGGTCCCCTCCTGTCCGTTTCACTGACATTGCTCTGCTCCTGAGCTTGGGTGAACGGAACTGGCCTTGGTCACTACCGTCCCTCCACTTCCTGCTCTCGCCCAGTAGGGAGCATGCTTATCAGTATGGCCGGGGCTCTGGAGATTGTCATGGTTCCAACACAGGGGTCACTCCCCCTCTGGGCTTGCGTTTTGTCATCTTTAAAATGTGGCAACAGCCCTAACCGGTTTGGCTCAGTGGATAGAGTTTCAGCCTGCGGACTGAAAGGTCCCAGGTTTGATTCCAGTCAAGGGCACGTACCTTGGTTGCGGGCATATCCCCAGTAGGGGTTGTGCAGGAAGCAGCTGATCGATGTTTCTCTCTCATTGATGTTTCTAACTCTCTATCCCTCTCTCTTCCTCTCTGTAAAAAAATCAATAAAAATATATTAAAAAAATAAAAAATAATAAAATAAAATGTGGCAACAGCCCTAGCTGGTTTGGCTAGGTGGGTAGAGGGTCCTGAGTTTGATTCTGGTCAAGGGCACATGCCTGGGTTGCGGGCTCAATCCCCAGTAGGGGACGTGTAGGAGGCAGCTGATCAATGATTCTCTCTCATCATTGATGTTTCTCTCTCTCTCCCTCTCTGAAATCAATAAAAAATATATTTAAAAAAAATGTGGCAACAGCCCGGCCAGCGTGGCTCAGTGGTTGAGCATTGACCTATGAATCAGGAAGTCACAGTTCGATTCAGGGCTCATGCCCAGGTTGTGGGATTGATCCCAGGATGGGGTGTGCAGGATGCAGCCAGTCAATGATTCTCTCTCATCATCGGTGTTTCTATCTCTCCCTCTATCTTCCTCTCTGAAATCAATTAAAAAAAAATAAATAAAATAAAATGTGGCAACAACAGTTCCAGCACTACAGGGTTGTTGTGAGCAGTTAATGGCTAATGATGGTTTACCTCGGTGCCGGGCACAGGTAGCTGTTCCTACAGTAATGCATCAAGGGGTGGGTGAAGCACCTTCTTATGGATCCCTCAGGTGACTGACTCTACTTCAGTGGTTTTCAAAATTTTTTTGCTCAGGACCCACAGTGACCAAGTACACACCTCTCTATATATCTGAAACGTTAAGTGTTGTGAAACAATACTTACTATGTGTAATACAAAAATCTGTTATTTTCTCGTTTTATTTACTTTTTTTTTTTTTACTTAGTGTTAGCTTTAATTATATTAAATGCTAGTATTACAAATCAATCCAAATGTAGTAAAGCTAAGTACAGTGGGGACATTTCTCTTTCCAGGAACAATCCGTTTACACATCCTAGTACCATCCCGTAGTGGAGGGGGCTCTTTCTTGTGGAGTCCGTAGCCTCTACTGATGTTCCCCTCAGAGTGAGTGAAAGGAGAGAAATCTTGAGCTCTCTCCAGAGGCCAGTGGTGGCCTAACTTAGAAAGCTTCGATGACGCCTCGGGACCCACAGGATGTTTTCTGCTCTTCTCTGTTCTCCAGATGTTTGTGCCTCCTGGGTGTGTGTCCCTCTGGATCTACTTCCCACTGTTTTCCACTCTGCTCTGGGCCTCAGCACGCTCACCTGTATAGACTGCATTCGTGAGTTCTCTTGCCCTCTGACTTCCTATTTATTTTAACCAAGGGATGTCTCCAGCATTGGGGATGGGAGGTGGACAGTGCATTTGTCTTTTATGTCAGTTTCACTTCTTCCCCTGTTGGGTTTATGGCAGGGGTCCTCAAACTTTTTAAACAGGAGGCCAGTTCACTGTCCCTCAGACCGTTGGAGGGCCGGACTATAGTTTAAAAAAAAAAAGAACAAATTCCTATGCACACTGCACATATCTTATTTTGAAGTAAAAAAAAAAAAAAACGGCAAAAACACCCGCATGTGGCCCATGGGCCGTAGTTGGAGGACGCCTGGTTTATGGCATCCCTTGGTTGCCGGCTTGCTCTCTCTCTGCCCCACGCAGCTCACATCTGGTCCTGGAGACATTCAAGCATCCTCGCCCCTGTCTTCAGGGGGAAAGTCTGCTCCAGGGCAGTCTGGTTTCTGCTCTCTCTGCCCTCAGAGCAGCCAGCATCCCACATCCTCTGGATTTCATAGGCATGCGTCACATCACAGTCACTATGCTCAGCAAACACAGAGGTCCGTATCTGAAAGACAATCTAATCTCTCAGCAGGTTTGAGGGAGGGTTAGCTAGCCCCTGCTCTTCCCCCATGGGCATGGGAGGAGGGCTGACACATTCTCCAACAGAATTCTTATTTCCAAATTCAACCTTGAGATGAGGATTTGCTAAGGGTCACAATCTGGTTTTTGCCCCCACCTTGAAAGTCCTGAACAGGTGTTTTATTTTTATAAAATGCCAGTCATGACCTAGTAAATGGATTTTTACAATCACTACTGGGCTCTGGCCCTCAGTGTGACCGTACTTCCCTTCTCTGAACTGAAGCAGTGTATTAGTTTCCCATTGCTGCTGTGGTAATTGCTAAACAGGTGGCTGTAAACAACACCGACGGATTCTCTTACAGTTGTGGGCAGGTGGCGTTCCTCCTGGAGGCGCCGGGAGCTCGTTTCCTTGTCTTGCCCAGCGTATAGAGGCTTCCTGCATTCCCTGGATCTGTGGCCTCGTGACACTCCAACCTACCATTCCATCATCACTCACCCTCCCGCCTCCCTCCGGTAAAGATCCCTGTGATCATGTTGGTTCCTCCTGGATCACCCAATATCTTCTCCCCATCACATCTTTAAGTTAACCCCATCAGAAAAGTTCACAGGTTTTGAGGATTAGGGCATGGACATCTTTGGGGGGCATTAGTCTATCTACCACACTTTGATAAGTTATACACAATAACTGAAATAACATAGCTTATAATTCATTTTCTGATCTGTGCTATTCCACATTGGGGTAGCTTTATTGCCTTAGCCACACTGCACGCACCTGGGGGAACCCTGGGCCTTCACATCATTGCCTCCAGAGATGGGCACACAGGGAAAGTAAACTACTTGTGATGACTGTTGGGCCAGACTGAAGAGTTATGCGTAAGTAATTCATCTGCGTTCTAAGGCTGACTCTGGTTTTCTAATACTATTCTGGAAAGAACTACTAAATGTTTTTTGGTTAGCAAAAGCCTTCATACATTGTTTCCTACCCTCTGCTACTAGAGGGCCAGAGCTAAGCCTGAAAGCAAACCCACCTTTACTATCTAATAGAATTACTAATACTGCATTACCATTTTACCGGTAGGGAGACTGAGGTTCAGTATGTTAACTATTGCTCAAGGTTACACAGCTTGGCAGAACTTTGACACCAAAGCCCAAAGCTTCAAATCAAAGGGCTTTGGTGATCACCTAGATCCCCTCCAGATGGGTAGTCATTGTGGACCCAAGCCTGGCCTTGTTCTCGAAGGTAGGGCGAGAGGAGGAGCTTCCACAATCTCCTAGACCCCCGCACTGCAGTACAGCACAGAGGGTTTCTGGTTGCCATGCTTGGGATGGGTGGTCTTCCAGGGTGAGAAATGGCCTAAGTTACAAAAAAGAAAAAAACTACTCTGTGGCTATTAAGTTCTTGGTGGCAACGTTCATAAATTTTGTTTTTTGTTGCTGTTGTTTCTTTCATGCAACACATTGTTTCTCTAAAAACCTCTGGGCTCACTAGCCAAGTCATGTGCTTTAATGAAACTGAAAATAAATGAGCTAATTCGTAATTTTTGGCCTGCTTTTGTCTTTCCTCTCTCTGGGACAACAACCTTGCTGATACGCTGGTGCAAACACATATACACAAAGGAGCCCTGCCAGCAGGTCCAGAGAGAACACGGCAGCCAACAGGGAAGGGGCAGGCTCCCCGACCTGGCACCCCGGGTGCTTCTGGGTCCTCTCCTGGAGGGAGGCAATGCTCCCATGAGTCACCAAACGGGCAAAGTAACTCTTCTGAGGCTATCATGACGTCCTCTGAGAAGCACTGTTACCCGGGTCCTAAAACTAAAGTTGTGTTTGAATCCCTGCTCTACTTCTTCTGGCCCAGTGAAGTCAAGAATATGGCCACACTCAAGGCTACTCTATACTTATTTACTTTGTTATTCATTTATATTTACACCTCTCGAGATTCGCAGCCTTGGAATGTCAAACTTCATGTCTAATTATGATGAAAATAACTTAGCTTGGGCACAATAATCACTAAACCAAAGTGATAACGTGTCCTTTTCTCTTCCACACTCCCTCGCATTATGCCCGCGGCGGCACACTATTACAGCAGCGGCTCCTGCTGTTGGCACAGGGCCCAGGCCCAGACCTTGGGTCTCAGAGCAGGCTCCCATTTGGGCGTGGCTGCTGAATGGTGGTGGGCATCTCTGTGCAATATGGGAACAATTCACCTACTTTGCAAAAACACTGCAATGCTAAAAGATAGCATGCAATAAGTGGTTCTTTTGGTTGAAGAAAAACCATTTGTATTCAATTTAAGAAACGAATCATCTAAGATTTTACCTTAAGAATTAGTCTAAAGAAGAACTGATTAAGTCTTTCTACTAAACATGGAAATATTATAAGGAAACAGAACCAAAAACATATTCAGTATTTTTATTTAAATTTTTAGCAATTTACATACCTCTCCACCCTTTCTTTTAAGTTAGTGTGACAATTTCCATAATAAACTACTAAAAGAGAAGCTTTGGTCAAAAATGGAATGAAATAGCAAAAACAAAAACCAAAAAAACAAACAAACAAAAACCAAAATACAAACAAAACCCAATCACTGCTGCTTTGAAAAATCCAACACTTTCACCAATTATATTCAAACAAAACCACACGAACAACATTTGCGCGATACGTGTCTTCAGTGTTTCCTTGCGGCTGGCTCTCCTCACCATCATGCAAATGGGGGAGCTGCCGGGGCAGTTTGTCAGTTTGTCATGCTGGATCTGGGCGGCTCACTCAGCTTCACATTATCCGGAGGCCCTGGATGGAAGACTCTAAGGTCTTGAAAATGGAGGGAAGAACACTAATGGTTACTGAGGACTGTGTATCCTGGCATTTCCCCCACAGCGCCACACTACTCCCCTTCCTCTCCTTGGCTGAGGTGCAGGCCCCTGTGCTCCCGGTACCGAGACACGCTCTCCCAGGACTCTGCCCAGAGTCTCTCCAGGACTGCTGGCCCTTCTAGGCCAGGTGTTCCCATCTCCACTACCCCAGCCCACAGGTTCTGGGCACACTTCTCTGTGATCCTGGGCACATACCTCCTTATCTGTGTCACTGGCCCTTACTGATGAGGGCCACCTGTGCACACGTCCCTTGCCTCTTCACCACACTCTAGATGCCCTAATGGCAGGTACTTCTATGTTTGTGTAGGCCACACAGCAGTTAGCCTGCTGTGCCACACAGCAGGTGCTCAAAGGTGGATGGATTGAAGAGAAAACTGCACTGGGACTTGGCAGCTCATACAAGTGCAAAAAGAGAGAAAAAGACATGGCCTGAGAGATCAAAGGATAAAGGGCATGCCTGTACCCACCCGGGTGGTGCTAACTTCAGATGCCCAGGACTTAAAGCATATGAAGATTAAAAAAAGGGGTGGGGAGGATACTTTTATTATTATTATTTAAAAAATATATTTCTTTATTGATTTCAGAGAGGAAGGGAGAGGGAGAGAGAGATAGAAACATCAATGATGACAGAGAATCATGGATCAGCTGCCTCCTGCACGCCCCCTACTGGGGATGGAGCCCACAACCCAGGCATATGCCCTTGACCGGAATAGAACCTGGGACCCTTCAGTCGGCATGCCAACGCTCTATCCACTGATCCAAACCAGTGAGGGCAGGGGAGGATACTTTTAGAGAAAGATAGTTTGTTTCTTCAGAATATTCTGGAGGCTTTTCCATATTATGTATTTGACTCAAGGAGGGGAAAAAACATCATGGGAATGTACAACGGCAAAATTCGATAAAGCTGGAGTATACAGAGTCCTTAGATTTGTCACTACGCCTTCCATCAGGCCTCCTGAATCTCTCTCTGTCCAGAGCCTCCTGGCCACAACCCCTGCCACAGCTGGAGTCCATATCCTCATCACCTGTTCACTGGACTCAAAAGCCTCTGCCCCAAGCTCTCGTTGCCTAGGCCACCCACGCCTTACAGCCTGGTGTGTTTCTACATCGGTTCTGGAATAGCTTTTAGTTGTCTGTAGACAAAGCCCAGCTTTCTCTCCCTGACCATGCCAAGTTCTTTTCTCTAGTTCCATCTTCTGCGTCTGTAGGACTCACACCACAGTCCACACCACTGGCAGTGCCTTGAATATAGTGTGCACCCCCTTTGCCCCCAACCATTCCTGAATCCCACTGCATCTAGGGATGCAGCTCTTCCCTGCAGTGCCGGCAGTCCATGCGTCCCCCTAAACTCCTCGATGTAAAAACAGAGGCACTGGCTTCTCTTTTGGAGCTCCGATTAATCCCCTGGCCCTCTGCTCTCTCCCACCAGACAAGCACTTCAGGGGCTCCTTCATCTCAATATCCTCAGTACCCAGCACCATGCCTGGCACCCAGAGGACACTTAGTAAATGTTTATTAGACTAATTAGGGTAAACCATACAAATATATCTATGTAGCTAAATTTAGATGGGTACCCAACACAGGGCCTGCTACACAAACAGCACTCAACTTTTCCTCAATGAATAGATGGACATCTAGAAAGAAGTATATATTCCAAATCATTGGGAAAGTGTGGTTTCCTGCTAATGACCTTTAGGTTTTAAAGACGACTTCAGTGTAATATCTTACATTTCTGATCTGCATTGGCTTTGATATTTTGTTTCAAAAAATGAGAAACATTTTTCTCATAGGAAGTTTTAACACAAACAGGATTTGTTCTGAAAGGCAGAAAATACCTTGAAATCCCAAATTGTCATGGCTCCATCGATGCCAGTAGTGCAAAATTTGCGACAATCTTGCTTGTCCACCTCATAAATAGATACTTGACTGAAAAAAAAACAAAAACAAGAGATTGTAAGGTATGCAGTAGAAGTGAGCCCCAACCTTCCTAATAGTATAAGGGCATTGCAAGGAAACTGTCTGTCAACTCCTGAATATCACGTTGTCTATTAATATTAGGCTGCAGCAATCTGACTCAGAAAATATGAAAATGCACCATATTTCCAGATGGCCAGAAGAAAAAAGACTGATGTGAGGGAAAGAGTAAGAACCCACATTAATTAGTGTGTGGAGAAACAAGACAATCCAGGCCACACAGCATGCAAACTGCCCAGTAGCAGGGTGTGGCCAGGACCACAGCCATGACTGAAACAGAAACTAATTTAAACAAACAAACAAACAAGCAAAGAGAGGCAGGATGAAGCATGACTGAAATCCAATCAAAACAAAAATCCCTGATGACTCTGACAACCAGGGCACGTGAGCCAAGAGCTCCCCGTCATTTAAAATGAACCCTTATAAACGTCAGCAAGTCAGACACCCCACAAAATCCCAACCTCGCAAAACAGGGGAACACAAACCAAACAACTTGTCTCAGCCTACTTATCTGAAAAACTTCCAAGAAAATCAATTCTGTAGCTCAGACAATATTTTCCTTTATCCTCTGAAATGACTAGAATATTACCTCTGGGGAAGGGGATGGCAAATGGTACATACTACCAGTGAGCTAAGAATGGATTTTACCATTTTAAATGGTTGGAAAAAACCCCAAAACTATTATTTCATGATGTGAAAATTATGTGAAATTAAAATTCCAGTGTCCATAACATTTTACTGAAATACAGCTATGCTCATTTATTTACGTATTGCCCATGGCAGCTTTTGTACCACAACAGAAGAGTTGAGTAGTTGTGACAGAGACCATATAGCCCCTAAGAGTCTAAAATATATACTATCTGATCCCTTACAGAAAAAGTTTGCTTAATATCTGCAAATAAAAGTAAACATGTCAATCTGCAAGGGTCTGTCATTTTTTTTAAACTAAAAGTCTCAAAGAAGCAAAGAGGGTTGCTTCTCTCCTGATACACAGTCTGCAGAGAAGCTTAAGAAAAATTCACAAGAAATAACTTTGAAAGTCATTCAAGACAGAGAAACTTGAAAAGTGTGAAGAAAGTTTTGCTGTGCCTTCAAGTTACACCTTTCAATAGAGCACAAACATTTTCAGCCTATTTTAAGCCCAGTGGTCCCTTTCACTCAACATGATGAAAAGCACAACTTAGCCCTGGCCAGTGTTGCTCAGTGGGTTGGGCTGCACTGTTCGTCCCCACCAGCTCACAATCCACAGCAGGATCTGCACTCCGCATGTGGGATGCCTTGTACCATCTACACCTTGAAGGACAGGATGACGAGGCGGGTGTAGTTCACTTTTAGGCCCTGGCTACAGGTAGCATTGAGGAACTCAGATCCAGGGGCCCCAGGGGGCTGGGTGGCACTTACGTGATGCTATTCTGGTGCAGAGTCTCCAAGGCTGTATTGCGGTCCTCAGTTGTGGCCCTCTTGTCCATGTTGCGGAAGCGTTCCATGGCAGACATGTTGCGTTGGATGCTCTGTTTTGGAATGTCTAGCTTGGAGACGAAAGTCAAGGAGCCGCGGTCATCATAGTTAAAGAGCATTGGGCAGCAGTCATGGCCCTGAAACAAGATATTAGTCAGGCCTGGAGGGTACACTATCTACCTACCAACCACTCAGAGAATGTTCACCACCGGCATCTCTTATTCCTAAAGGCTTGCTCTGTTTCTTTTCTTTTTTAAAATATATTTGATTTTTTACAGAGAGGAAGGGCGAGGGATAGAGAGTTAGAAACATCTATGAGAAAGAAACATTGATTAGCTGCCTCCTGCACACCCCACACTGGGTATGTGCCCGCAAACAAGGTACATGCCCTTGACCGGAATCGAACCTGGGACCCTTGAGTCCGCAGGATGACGCTGTAGCCATTGAGCCAAACCGGTTAGGGCTAGCTCTGTTTCTTTTAAAAGGCTGTTCTACTTTGTGCTAGTGCACAGTCACAGAGCACGCATTGCTCCTGTTCTGGAGAATTATATACAGTGTATTACAAGGAAAGATGAAGAGAAATACTCACAGCGGCTACAACGCTATTCTCTGAGACAAATGACACACTCAGGAGGGGCAGGAACTCTGTTTTCAGAGTTGAGACCCTGAACACAAGAACACTTGTTAAAAGGAGATACAAGGAACCACTCAGTTTCTTTATGGATACAGAAGATGACAAAGGACCCATTCTCACAGGGGCTTTGGCAGTATAAACAACCACTTATGTTTAAAGGAGCCCCATGACCTGGCCTTTCAGGAATCTCAAGCATGAAATGGCCCTGAGATAACCTGTAGAAACTGAGGCCTTCCGCTCTCTTTAGCCTATGCTCTACTCCCTTCTAAGTCTACCTACCCCACCCCCTCTCCAACTCATGACAAACTGGTCTACAGCTTGGTCCCCAGAAAGCCCTTGTTCTTTCCCATCTCTGCCTTTGCTCCCACACCCCTTTACCAAATGCTCTCTCTGCTCCTCTTGCTTATCCAAAGTCCACCCGTGTTTGAAGCTCAGCTCTGATTGATCACCTCCATGAAGCTTTCCTGGAGCACATCAGCCTAAAGTGGCTTCCCCTTTCTCTGATCTCCTAAAGTTCTTCGTGTCACTCACGACTGAACACCTTATTTTGCTATTTTCTCCTTGCCTGTGCTCACTAGGGGCTCCTAGAGGGCTGGGACCACTAACAGTTAGTAAAGCCTATTCTCTTTCCTCCACCTGGGTTAGGAGCTAGGGCTACTGTAAGTATCTATATATATGTATAGAAATCTTCCAGAAGGCTATATCATTTATAATAGGGAAGGACATTAAAAAACCCCATAAAGTTTAAAAATACAAAAATATCCTTTTTGAAATACCAATTTGTTGTCACCATGTGGCAGAGGGAGCCAGAGTCACCTGATGTGACTGACTGCCAGCATACAGATTAAGTCAGGAAACCTTTAAAGGTGCGTTACCTCTGGCTGCCAATGGGAAAGGATGCACTTAGGAAAGGATATTCTTCCTTTAACATATGAACAAATATGAATTCTGATGTCTAACAAGATGCCTAATGCTCTCTTTAGAGAGCTGAGCAGGCAAAAATGAGTCATTGTGATTTGAGTTCTTCCAGCATACACCAAAGGAACTGGCTTCAAGGTTTTAATATTACTGAACGAAGTCCCAAATTAATGGAGTCATTGTTCACTGACTACACAGAGCAAGAATACATCCTCTATTTAATTTAAGGCTGGTGTGTGACATTTACATGTTGTAAGGAACTCGTAGTAACAGACTAAACTGGCTATTTGAAGGAACTCTTATCAGTAGCAAACCAGGAAGGTTCTTCAAAGGAATCACTATCAGCACTTTCATTAAGAAGTGTTTCTGGAAGTGAAACTCTTTAAATTTTAACTCTTTAAAATTTCCCCAAGTGAACAATCTAAATGTGTGCCTGTGATTTAAAGGCTGCCTTGCAGTTCTCAGACAGATTTTTATGCATGCGTCCTACATAAGCACCCAGAGAAGGGCAGCCTTAGCCAACTGAGAAATCCCACCCCATGTCCTAACTCAAAACAGAAGGCAAATACTCACTGCACGCTTTTTGAGGCATCAGCAACGGACACAGTGCTGTCATGGCTGACCCAGGCCAGTCGACTCCCACTGGCGGAGAAGCTAACGCCATGCACCCAGCCACCAGTACCACTGCCACCAAACTCTGACATCAGCTGACCAAAAGGCATCTTGCTGCCCCAGGGGGTACTGGCTGGCTTTTCATCCACTTCTTTAATGTATGCAGAAAACACTCTGCAGTTTAAGGGGCAGGGGGAGAAGGAAAAAGTAAATGATAATATATGTATACTAAAGGCCTGGTGCACGAATTTGTGTACTGGTAGGGTCCCTCAGCCTGGCCTGCTCCCTCTTGCAATCCAGGACCCCTTGGGAATGTAGTAGTGGGGCCGAGGGCTGTACCACTCCAGCTCATCCCAGCCCCACTGTGCCTGCCCGGCCGCTGGGTAGCATGTTGCCATGGAGGTGGAAGAAGCTCACGCAGCTGTAGCTGCACTTGCCAGCTGTGAGCCCGGCGTCTGGTGCCCTTCTGTCAGCTGAGCGGCGCTCGCGCTGTGGGAGCGCACTGACCACCAGGGGGAAGCTCCTGTGTTTAGCGTCTGCCCCCTGGTGGTCAGTGTGTATCATAGCAACCGATCCACTGGTCGTTCGGTTACGTAGGCTTTTAAATATATAGACAGAAATAGGCTACAGTCTGAAGCTACTAGGTGTCTCAGAATGCAGAGTAAAATATGATGGGGCAAATTAACCTGCAGAAAACTCTTAAGACACAGAATGGTTCTAGGCTGCCTACAGGTCAATCCATAATCAACTAATGATCACAGAGTGCCGCTCTAGGAGTGCCGTTCTGAAATAATGGACACAGAAGCTCTTCCCTCCTGAAGTGTACCTTCTGGGGGAGGATTGTGCTGTCCCACACTCCCTTGCCCATGGGAGATCTGGCTAAATGAGCACAGCATTGTTTCTTGTCTACTTTACCCTCATTCTCAACACAGTATTCCAAGAAGCCCACACAGTCAAATGGTAGGAGAAAGGAAACTATTTGCCACCCTACAATAAACCCTAGCATGAACTCACTTAAGAAAGGGACATCTAAAGTGAAAGCTGAGGGAGGCCATGGGAAGAGCAGGCCGGCTTTCCCTAGCACTGTCAGGCAGAGGGCTGTGCTCACTGTACCCTCCAGGCCCACTGTCCAGCCTTTGTGGCAGGTATTGTCCGGGATGAAGGTGGGTCCTTTATAGCCTGCTATCATCAGTCTCTTTCTCTAATTCCTTGAGGTGGGAAACAAAAGGGATAAAGAACAGCTAGGAATCTATCCTTTTACTTCCTTTTGCCCTCCAATGCTGTACCTACTTTGTAAAGCTTCTCTTCAAAAACTCCTGAACCTAAAGACTCCCTAAATGACCTAGAATATTTCCCTCCAAAATGACAATGGCAGTAGCAGCTCTGGAAGAGTCAGGGCACCAGAGAGGGGAAGGGCACAGTGAGCTGTCTGTCAGTTAGATGATGTTCCTTAGCATCACTGTGCTTTAGATCAGCATCACAGTGGCTACTGCTTTAGTCATCTGAGTCCAGGAAAGAACGGGTGGTTCTCAGCTGCGCCAACTGCAGTGTGGGAACGGAACAGATCCATACCCAAAGGAGCACAAGCCAAAGCAAAGTTTATTTCTAGAATTATTATTAACAAAAGCATTGTAACCTATTTTCACAACCAGATTTTTAGTATGGCCTGATGATCCAGGTGGTATGATCAGTAACACTTAGCTCCACCCTCTAAGGGAGCTAAAATGACTCTGGGTAACATCACAAAAACAAAACTAAATATGAAAAATTCTAGAGAATATCTATGTATTTTTACTCTTACATTGGTTCTTTTTTTTTTTTTTTCAGTCTATAGTGAGTTTCTTTCTGGGCCAACAGTTCTTTTGAGTCCCGATTTCTATGTCCAACAGTTGTTTATGTGTACATTTACATTGGTTCTTAAGTACAAGAACCAATATTTTTCCAAAAAGTACCTTGACACTACTGAATCCCCCTCTCATAGTCAAACTGTCACACACATATTTACTAGTAAGAAAAAAATAAAAAGACCCAAAAAACAAACAAAAAAACACCCTTGGGTATTCTTTAAGCTCCCCCTCCCCACCATATTTTTATTTATTTCAGAAAGGAAGGGAGAGGGAGAGAGAGACAGTAATATCAATGATGAGAGAGAATCATTGATCAGCTGCCTCCTGCATGTCCCACACTAGGGATCGAGCTCACAAGCCGGGCATGTGCCCTGACCAGGAATTAAACCGTAACCTCCTGGTGCATAGGTCGACAGTCAAACACTGAGCCACACCAGCCAGGCTCCCTTGGGTATTCTTGGATATAAATCACTAGTTAGGTTTTCTGGAAATTCTCCACATACCCTATCAAAAAAAAGATGCATCCCATCTCCCAATCCACCGCATAGTCAACATAAAGCAACATTTATTTGCTTTCCTTCTAGCTAAAGGGAAAAAAAGCCTGTTGATAAAGAACAACTTTAAAAAAAGCAATTACTTGTACAATCCTTAAAGGAGTTTTCCAAGTAGCTGTGTTTCTTCTAGCCTCATACTAATAACAAAAAGCTTTAACTGAAAAGGAATAACACAATAATAGCTCAGCAGTACACTGTTCAGCTATGTTTTGTTGATCTTAGTTCACTCTGGAATTTGCAGTCTGCTGCCTGGGTATAAAATGAGAAGTGATACTGTAGTTGAGGGAGGGGGAGAGGAGAAGAACACTTCCCCCATTCCGAACCATGGGTGTTCTGCCTAAGGAAAACCTCCCTCTCCCCACCCTTTCATCTTCCTTCTCCCATACTTCAAAGTCCACTTCTTTCTCCTTTGTTGATTTATGCACTTGCTTTTTAGTCCCTTTTCTAGACCACAAGCTCCTTTCATCGGAATCCCTTATGGTACCTAGCATAGTACCTTACAAAAAGGGACCTTAAAAATATTTGTTGAAAGGTGACTGATGAACAACAACTCAAGTCTGTCTACCAATTCTCATTTGTTCCCACCTGCATTTGAAATCACATGATCCTGCTGCCAGCAAAACATTGTTGGGATGCCAATCCAAGCTGAGGACCGTGGAGCGAATTGGCTTTTTAATGTGCTTGCTTACCCACCTACAAAAGGAGAAAAACTATTTTAGTTTATCCATAAACCAAATGACTTACAAATATGTCCATCGAAAACATCAATGCATGGTTCTTATGTGGTGGCTACCAGGTTTCCTGCCAGAGAGAGGTTGCATTTCTAAAAGAAGAGAGGAGGAGAGAAAGAACCACAGATTGTCCTTTCCATTTTCCTGTCTTAGGTTTTGACATTCTCATCAGGTCAACTGGTTCTGAACTTCTCGGGCTACCAGGGGATTCTCTTTAGTAAGTATATTTATGGATGAACTCTGGTAGTGCCCCATGGAGTTTCAGATTATGTCTGACTTTAACCTTTGAAATAAAAATGGAGGTTTGAAATTACTTGAATTTTTATTATAAATATTCAGTGACTTGTTATTTCATTTTAGGTTAAGTTTGGGTTGTAAGATAGCTTAATTTCCTTTCCAAGTTTCCAATGCTAAGTAAGTTTCCTGAAGCTTCAAATTCTTTTTAACTTTTTTTCAGTGAAAATTTAATCATGAAATCAGCAGAAACTCTTATTGGAGATTAGACTCTAATTGTCTAGCTTCACTTAAAGAGTTTATTTATGTCTAAAATCAGTCATGATTCTGGCATAATTTCTGCCCTTAAACTGCTGCTTAAAAACCAATCATGCTCTGTTCAACATGAGAGGCTTGATATTGTGCCAAATGTCTTTCGTTGAAAGCTAATTGTTTTTCTATACAATCTTTTTCTTAGGAACCTGTCTGAAAAATTTCATTCTGAAAAATAGACAATATTCTACTTGTTTAATATAGTTATTTTAAATTAGAGGCTTAAAGGTTGTTTTAAAGTACTCATATCATACCAATAAAATATTGTTTTATAGCTGAGAAACTCCCCCGAACATACAGCTTGTTCAAATGACACTTTGTACTAGAGTAAAGCCCAATTTACCTATATCTGAGACTATTTTTTAATGAATAAAAATGTGAACAATCACTGACATCGAGGAATACCTAGAAAGAAAAATTGTTTCTTACATATGTATTATAGTGAGCATTCTAAATGTTTTTTAGCAGGCAACATTTTGTTAGCCTTAATTTTACACATGTTTGAAGGAAAAATGCATGTCTAAATGCATAATTCAATCTTGCTGCAAATTCAGACTTTCTTTTCAAAGAATAAAAATTTCGAGGTTTTACTAAATTACAAAGTGTAATATGATAATCCCTTCCTTTCACTGTTTCAGCAGAAAGCAAACAGTAGGAACACAAAGAGTAATGTGTACTCTGCTATTTGTAGTGCAAATACACACGGCCAGTTTCCTACTAAATGACAATTCCAGGTCGAAGAGTAGTTATTCCTTCCTGAATATATGTCAGGTAGAGCAGAGTTGTTTTCTTATCAAAATAAGAAGGAAGGAATAGTTAAAGTAAATTACTTAGCCATAAAATAAACCTCTGCATTTTGACTGGCTTAGCAACAAGTGATTTATAAAAAAAGTACAACAGGCTGATTATATATCCAAGATCCTGACCAATTTTTACTTCAATGGCTTAAACAAGTAAAGCATTATACCAAGGCATAGATTTGGTTAGCAAATAAACTTTAAAGAAAGGAGAACATTGTTATCTGTAAGAATCCTAGAAATTTAAGTGGATAGAGATAAGAGGAAAAATAATTATTTCCCAGGATACTGGGAATCTTTCAAATTTATAATTTATATATCAGAGTAAGAAAACAGCTATTTGGATAGTACAGAGTCAGAAGAATAGTAATAGCTTATAGATAGAACAAACAGGTTAGGAGATCAGGACATGGAAACCACAGCTCTAGATTAATGTGAGAAAGATGTGAGATTTGACTCAATGTGCACATAGGAATGAAAAACGTGCAGAGAATGGAAAATTCAGAGGAAAAAAACCTTCAGATGAAGAAAAACTGAAGCAATAGTTAAGCCTTAACCCAGTGTCTCAAGAAGTCACCAAGAACATAGTGTTTCAAATGTATGATTCAGAAGTAAAAAAAACTCAGATGTTGCTCACCAGTCATTTTCAGACTCAAAGTAACAAACAGAAATGAGTCTTGCTCCACTTCCCACAGCAAATTTGTTCTCTAGTGGGGACCACTTGACAAAAGTGGCTGCACGGTTAATTCTCAGGATCACCAGGGTTGGCTTCCAGACACCATCTTTCTGACTCCAGACATAGGCATTGCGGTCTGCCCCGCAAGTGACGATGCGGTCGCTCTTGGGGGCCCAGTCGATACCTGCAAGTGAGACGTGGCATCATCTCCTTTGCTTAAGCCAATGACAACTGACATGGCACAGGCAGGTGGCCATTGGTATGGTGGGGACAGATGTGGTCCTGATCACCACATCACAAAGGCAAGGATGTTTCTCCACAAAGTTCTGTAACTCGGGATCCTCCATGAGGCCAGGTAGAACAGAGCTGTTTTCATAATTGCAGAGGTTACAAAACTAAGCAGGGACATTCTTTCCACCCATTCACAGGTTTCTAAAGATATCTGGTCTGAAGTCCTTTATCTTCCCTCTTAAGATTTTTTGGCCTGAAAATCTTTATTTTTTATTTGTTTTTATTGTTAATCCTCACCTGAGGATATTTGCCCCCACCCCCCTATTAATTTTTAGAGAGTGGAAGGGAAGGGGAGAGACAGAGTCTTTATCTTTTGGAGATACAAACTGAAATATGAAATGATACAATGTCTGGGATGTGCCTCAAAATAGTACAGGAAGAGAGTTGAGAACAAGACAGTCTGTGTGTTGGTAACTGTTGAATCTGGGTGAGGAGTATACAAGGGGCTCATTACATTATTGTCTATTTTTGTTATCTGTTTAAAACTGTCCATTGTAAAATGTCTTTTGTGTGTGTGTGTGTGTTTTAAAAGATAGCAATTAAACAGTTAACACAAAAGAATAAACTCAGATAAAACACACCAGGACTCTGATATCCCTTTGATGTTTGCTATACTCTTTCTCTGCAGCACTGACTAGTCTTTTCTTCTAGAAAGCTTCAGAAGATGAATTTTATTTTTCTGTAGTTACTACCTTTCTGAGAAAATATGTTTGATCCTTGGTCTTCTGCCACAGAGTTATACTTAGATTTTTCCAACAACAGTTTTTTAAGACTTAAAAAAAATCATTTGAGCATTTGGACAGAAAACAGGCCCAAGTTCAAAGGATTCCAAAAAAGAAGCAGGGGAGAAAAAGGACACAACTAAATATTTCACTTTTTTGGCTATCTCTCTGGTCTTTCATCTTAGCCCTTTCTCATGTAAAAGTATTTCCTAATGCAAAATTTCCGATTTAAAATTTTTGAATGTTATTATTTTTAGCCCATAAGGCCACTGGCAAAGGGACTTAGAGAAAATAGGCCAAACCTAATAGAAATAACATTGTGGGAAAGCAATAGCAACAAAAATAGAAATTATGTCTTTGGTGCTGGTTCGGTAATATATAGTCGGTCAGATCAGGGTGCTCACTAGCATTATATACAAATCCTGGTAAAAGCAAAAAGGGATGGTCACAAGTTTTTGCTGTAGAACACAATGTAAAGAGTGCAGAAAATCAAAACATGTTATGTTTTTCTCTGATTTGGGGGAAGGAGATCTTTAAGCTAATCAGTATGTTAGGGGATTAGAAGCAAAATTTCAGGGTCCGAATTTAATAAAAAGTCACCATCAGTCCCCTGGCTGCCCACTTAAGTGCAAATACAACTGAGAGGAGAGGAAACCCAAGACTGCAGTGAGAAATTTTTAAATGAAAAGTTATGAAGAATAAATTGAAAAAAATTTTTTAATTAATTTCAGAGAGGAAGGGAAAGGGAGATATAGAAACATCAATGATGAGAATCATTGATCAGTTGCCTCCTGCATGCCCCACAGTGGGTATGGGAAAATAAGCACTCTCATACAAGGCTGGTGGGATGAAGGCTATCTGAGGATACCCAGCAAAGTTGAAGATGTATCTATTCCTGTGATACAACAAGTCTACCATATATGAATATCACACATGTACAAAGAGCTCTGCACAAGAATGCTCGATTTAGCACTTCAATGTAATAAGGAAAAACGGGCAACATAAATGTCCTTTGATGGAGGAAAGAGAAAATAAATGAGGTAGGAAATGCCAAACAGCTGTTAAAAGGAACAAACTTGACTTAGATTCACTAACATAGAACTCAGAAACAATGTGGAATGCAAAAGCAAGCTGCAAGAGATGTATGATATAATGTCATTTTGGCAGCCCCTGAAAAATACTAGCCAACAGTACTAGAGATTGCTTATGAATATATATATATACATGTATGTAAAAGTGTTAAAAATGGACTAGGACAACGTCATACTAAATTACAGACTGCCTTCTGAGGGACAGGAACAGAACTGGTGGTGAGAGGGGACTTTACCATTATCTAGAATAATATTCCTTGTTATTAAATATTTGATTCCTAAGCTTTCTGGCACAGGAAAAAAAGACATTTATCTTTCCTGTTGTTAACTCTGGGTGGTAGGTATACGGATGTTTGTTATATTACTCTTTGTCTTTTTCAGTATTTGGAATGTCTTCCTTGCCCCCAGAACAATATGCAGGAAACGTTTGGAAGACACTGCGCTCCCGCAGCAGTTGGAAATTCAGTTTGGCTTACGTTTTCACACAGCTGACATGCTGTCTAGTTTTCACTTTCACGTCTCATCTCCTAATCTAAGCTCCTCAGTCCTCATAGTAGGTTCAGTTTTCCATAACACTAGTTGAGTGTACCAACTGAGCTAAAACAAGCACTTAATAATTGAGATCAGTGTGGCTCAGTTGGTTGGAGCATCGTCCTGTACACTGAAAGGTGACAGGTTCAATTCCTAGTCAGGGCACATATGGATGCTTCTCTCTCGCATTGATCTTTCTCTCTCTCTCTCCCTCCCACCCTCTCTCTAAAATCAATAAAAAAAATTGAGATCACTATTATGCTATTTTCTGAAAATTTCTAAAGAAAACTCAGTAAATGCTACACAACTTTGAATATTATGGCTGACTTACTTTATTAGGCTCTTTATTTTAATGAAAGAGTGCTAAATTTGAAAATACTGTACTAAGTTCATGGTTATCTTCTTTTACCTGTGATGTGTCCATTGTGCTCCTTGAGTTCATGAGCTTTCACCCACTGGCTCCCGTTCTTTTTATAGATGTGGACTTCATGATTATTGGGGCTAAGGGCAATCTCTGGAGAAAAAAGTCAATAGTTAACACTTGAACTTGAAACTGTCACACAAAAAAGGGATATGTTACAGTTGGGATTTAAAAAGTAGAGTGAAGCCTGACCAGGATGGCTCAGTGGTTGAGCATCGACCTACGAACCAGGAGGTCTCAGTTCAATTCCCAGTCAAGGCACATGCCTGGGTTTTGGGCTCAAACCCCAATAGGGGGCATGCAGGAGGTAGCCAATCAATGATTCTCTCTCATCATTGATGTTTCTATCTCTTTCCCTCTTCCTTTCTCTCTGAAATCAATAAAAATATATTAAAAAGAAAGAAAAACTAAACTTAAACATTCACTTTATCAGAGACATATACAACTGTCAAAGATTCTAACCAGTAAGAAATAAATGATGTTGCTATACTTAGCTGATATATAGTTGACCCTTGAACAACACAGATTTGAACTGCGCAGGTCCAATTATATGTACTCCGCGCCCCCCCCCCCCCCCCCCCGCAATAAATACAGTGGCCCTCTGTATCCATGTGATTCACCCATGGACTCAATTGTCTGCTGATAGAAAACATTCTTTTCCATCTGCAGTTGGGAATCTGTGGATGTGGAGGGCAGACTGTATGCCACTTTATATAAGGGACTTTAGCATCCTTGAATTTTAGTATCCAAGGGAGATATTGAGGCCCTCGCATACGAAGGGTTAACTATAGTTATGTTTTTGGGGAGTCAAAACTTATACATGAATTTTCAACTGCATGGGGGAACAGGGGAAGGGTCAGTGCCCAAAACCTTGCATTGTTCAAGAGGCAATTATAATTTTAGCCTGAAGTAAGATATTTGACATTTTAGCTCACCTGTACAACATTATTAGTAATAAATATTTAATTTCTGTTAGACTTTCTGAAATGCTGAAAATAGTGCAGAGGCTCTTATTACTGCTATCATAGACCCATGTTGGAACCATCATGGTTTATAAAAAAACCCAAAAACTTGATTCTGCTGGTAAACTATATCAAAGTTTTCCTTTAAATAAAGCCATTATAAACCACAAAATAAAATTATGTTTTTAAGGGAAATCTCTTGTACCAATCCAAAATAATAAGAACATACATATCGCCCTAGCTCAGTGGTCGGCAAACTGCAGCTTGTGAGCCACATGCGGCTCTTTGGCCCCTTGAGTGTGGCTCTTCCACAAAATACCACATGCGGGCGCACACGTACAGTGCGATTGAAACTTCGTGGCCCATGCGCAGAAGTTGGTTTTCGGCTCTCAAAAGAAATTTCAATCGTTGTACTGTTGATATTTGGCTCTGTTGACTAATGAGTTTGCTGACCACTGCCCTAGCTGGTTTGGCTCAGTGGATAGAGAGCCGGCCTGTGGATTTAATAGTCCTGGGTTCGATTCTAGTCAAGGGCACATGTCTGGGTTGCAGGCTTGATCCCCAGTAGGGGGCATGCAGGAGGCAGCTGATCAATGATTCTCATCATTAATGTTTCTATTTCTCTCTCCCTCTCCCTTCTTCTCTGAAATCAATAAAAATATATTTTAAAAAATCCTAATTTTAATTTTTTTTTTAATTTTTTTTTTTATTGATTTTTTTACAGAGAGGAAGGGAGAGAGATAGAGAGTTAGAAACATCGATGGGAGAGAAACATCGATCAGCTGCCTCCTGCACACCCCCCACTGGGGATGTGCCCGCAACCAAGCTACATGCCCTTGACCGGAATCGAACCTGGGACCTTTCAGTCCGCAGGCCGACGCTCTATCCACTGAGCCAAACCGGTTTCGGCAAAAAAAATCCTAATTTTAATTTTAAGGAGTCAAATTTTTTAATGGATCAACTATAATGTGAAAAAACAAAATAAGTTTTAAAAAATCATCACATAGATATGAATATTCTTTTTTTTTTTTTCAGAGAGGAAGGGAGAAGGAGAGATAGAAACATCAATGAATGGTGAGAGAGAATCACTGATTGGCTGTCTCCTGCACGCCCCCTACTGGGGATCGAGCCCCAAACCTGGGCATGTGCCCTTGACCAGAATCGAACCCAGGACCCTTCAGTCCTCAGGCTGACGCTCTATCCACTGAGCCAAACCAGGTAGGGCTAAAATTAGGATCTTTGACCAAAATGTTAGGTCAATCTTTTAATAGTTTTCCCATCTATTATGTCACCTATCCTCAACTCCTTAGGAAAGCTACAACTGTTTTGCAGATAAATTGTGGAACTAGGTAAATATTTAGCTCTAAAATCGTAAGACTTTCAATGCTTTCTGGAAAAGCTATATATTTCTCTAAATTTCTAGGAACTTCAAAAGCCAAATCTAAGGTTAAACCTGAAAAATGTTATAAATTTCAAATTATAATTTGGCATAATAAAAAGTTTGACTTAATATATTGAATTTATAAAGTAGTTTAAATGAGTTCAATAACAATTTGCATTTTTATTAAAAACTAGAGGTCTGGTGCATGAAATTCATGCACTGAGGTGGGGGGGAGGTGGTCTCTCAGCCCGGCCTGCACCCTCTTGCAGTCTGGGACCCCTCGGGGGATGTCTGCCTGCTGGCAGAACGGGCCTAAGCTGGCAATCGGACATCCCTCTTGCAGTCCGGGACCTCTCGCTCCTTACCGCCCACCTGCTCGCTGCTCCTTAGTGCTCCCGCCACTGTTGCTGCACTCCCCAATTGTGAGCCCGGCTTCTGGCTGATCAGCGCTCCCCCTGTGGGTGCACACTCACCACCAGGGGGCAGCTCCTGTGTTGAGCGTCTGCCCCCTGGTGGTCAGTGTGCATCATAACAACTGGTCGTTCTGCCTTAACGGGTGCTTAGGCTTTTATTATATAGACTAGCGTTCCCGTTGCAGGAAAAATCCTGCAATAGGGTTTCCTGCTGCACTCTACCCCGCCCTGCCTGCTCTCCTCCCTTGTCCCCCGGCCCGCCTTCTCCGCCAGCCCGCCCCACTCTCCTCCCTTCTCCCCCGGCCCCGCCTCCGCTCCTCCCTTGTCCCCCGGTCCACCTTCTCCGCCAGCCCGCCCCGCTCTCCTTCCTTCTCCCCCAGCCCGCCTCTGCTCCTCCCTTGTCCACCGGCCCGCCTTCTCCGCCAGCCCGCCCTGCTCTCCTTCCTTCGCCCCCGGCCTCGCCTCCGCTCCTCCCTTCTCCTCCCCCCGGCTTGCTTGCTTCTCCGCAGCTTTGCTTCCTTCTGCAGCTCTTGGCTTCTTTCTATGCTGTCTTGATATGCAAATTAGCCACCATCTTTGGTGGGGTAATTTGCATACACATCCTGATTGGTTGGTGGGCGTGGCTGGGACATAGCGAAGGTGCGGTCAATTTGCATATTTGTCTTTTATTAGGTAGGATAATTGGAAATACTCCAAAAAATTATTTTTAGATAGGAAAGTGGAGACAGAAGATATAGGAAACTCAATTATGAAGCTTTGGATTCACCATCCTACATGATACATATTTTCAAATACTCAATATAGAGGCTCATATTTAGGTTTTCACCCAACAATAACCAAGAGTGTACTGTTTATGTACCAAGGATTTATTTAAAAATAAGAGTGAGCCCTGGTTGGTGTAACTCCTTCGACCCGAGCACCCAAGTGTCATGGGTTCGATTCCAGGTCAAGGGCATGCACCTGGGTTGCAGGTTCAATCACTGGCCCCGTTGGAGTGTGAGGGGGAGGCAACCAATCAATGTATCACTTTCACATCTCTCTCTTTCTTCCTTCCCCTGCCCTACCTTCCACTCTCTTTCTCAAAAAAAAAAAAAAAAAAAAAAATCAAGTAAAAAATATCCTCGGTAAAGATTCTCCCCCCCCCCCCTCTCTCTCTTTCTTTCTCTCTCTCTCTCTCTCACACACACACACACACACACACACACACACACACACGCAAAATAAGAGTGAACCATGTCTGAATGGCTTTTGAAAAGATAGTGAATTTATAGATTCAAAGAAATCTCTATAAAATTCTAGCTGGCTTCTTTGTAGGAATTAATAAGCTGATCCTAAAATTCATATGGAAACGCAAGGGACCCAGAAGAGCCAAAACAATCTTGAGAAAGAAGTACAAAATTGAAATTTACACTTCCCAGTTTTAGCATGTATTACACAAAGCTCTAGGAAGCAAGACAGTGTGGTCCTAGCACTAGAATAAACATAAAGCTCAATGGAACAAAATCGAGAGTCCAATAAATTTACATTCAATTGACTATTGACAAGGGTGCCAACATAATTGCATGCAGAGAGAAGAGTCTTCAACAAATGGTGCTGGGACAACTGGCTATCCACATGCAAGAGGATAAATGAAGCTGTACAAAAATTAACTCAAAATGGGTCCAAAACTTAAATATAAGTGCTAAAACTATGAGACTCTTAGGAAACATAGGTATACATCTTTGTGACCTCAAATTAGGCAATGGTTTATTAGCTATACAGCAAATACATAAGCAATAAAAGAAAAATAAATTGGAGATTTTAAAAATGAAAAACTATTGTGCTTTAAAGAACACCATCAAGCCGAAACCGGTTTGGCTCGGTGGATAGAGCGTCGGTCTGTGGACTGAAGGGTCCCAGGTTCGATTCCGGTCAAGGGCATGTACATTGGTTGCGGGCACGTCCCCAGTGGGGGATGTGCAGGAGGCAGCTGGTCGATGTTTCTCTCTCATTGACGTTTCTAACTCTCTATCCCTCTCCCTTCCTCTCTGTAAAAAATCAATAAAATATATTAAAAAAAAAAAAAGAAAAACAAAAAAAAAGAACACCATCAAAAAAGTGAAAAGACATCCTACAGAATGGGAGATTTTACAAATCATATACCTGATAAAGGCTTGTATCCAGATTATATAAAGAACTCTTACAACTCAACAATAATAAGAAAATCCAATTTAAAAAATGGGGAAAGGATCTGAATATACATTTCTCCGAAGGAGATATACAAAAAGCCAATAAGTGGGCATACTCCTTTCTACCCACTAGGATAATAGTGGGTATAGGGCTGTAATAAAAAACACAGATAATAACATGTGTTGATGAGGATGTAGAGAAAATGGAACCTTCATATACTGCTAATGAGAATATAAATTGGTGTGGCCACTTTGGAAAATCGTCTGGCAGTTTCTCAAAGTGTTCAACTACCATATGACCTGGCAATTCAACTCCTAGGTATACACTCAAGAGAAGTGAAAACATATGTCCACATAAAAACTTGTATGTGAATGTTCACAGCAGCAATAGTCACAACAGCTAAAAAGTGGAAACAAGCCAAATATCCACCAACAAATAAACTAAATGAGGTATGTCTATACAATATAAAAAGGAATGAAGCTGATACGTGCTACAAGATGGATAAACCTTGAAAACATTGTGCTCAGTGAAAGAAGCAGATGTAAAAAGCCACAAATTGTATGATTTCACTTATAAAAAAATATCCAGAATAGGCAAATCCATGGAGACAGAAAGTAGATTAGTAGTTGCATACAACTGGAAGTTTTGAGGAAAACTGGAAGTGACTGCTAATGGGTATAGAGCTTCTTTTTGGAGTGATGAAAATATTCTAAAATTAGATAGTGATGACTGTTGCATAACTCTGTGAATATACTAAAATCATTAAATTGTATACTTTAAAAGGATGAATTTTATGTTATGTGAACTCTATCTTAATAAAGCTATTATTTTTTAAAAAGAGTGAATATAATTCAATTTTTAAAATAACTCATGGGCCTAACACTACACTTCTGTTTCTAGGTTTTTTTTTGTTCATTCTCTTTGTCATATTATCTGTCACTCTGCTTGCTATACTATGCCTACTTCTAAGAGTCTTCTCCATGCCTTTCTAGTTTGCTAGAGCTAGAAACTCAAGCTTGTTTTGAATAATACTAGAGGTCCTGTGCACGAATTTGTACACAGGTGGGGTCCGGCCAGCCCGCCCTGATGGGGGCCATTGGGGCCAGGGCAGCAGGGGGGAGGGGATGCAGGAGGTTGGTCAAATGGCCCCATGCCTGATTAGGGTGGGGGTGGGACAATTGGGAGCAGGGCTGGCCAGGGGGAGGGGCCACGGGCAGTTGGAGGGAGCCAATTGGGGCCCTGATTGGGCCGGTTGGCCACCGCAGTGCATGTCATAGTGACCAGTTGTCCGGTCGCTTGGCTTTTATATATGTAGATAGTAAATACAAGTTAGTACTGCCCTTCGTACCTCAGGAATAAACCATATGTCTCTGAAACAGCTTATATCTAGGTTCTAGAATTCTGACTAAATGCTGGGTGAGTGTGGTATTATGGCACAACCATTCCAAACAATGGATTTTAATATGTCTTTGATATAAACTGTCCTCTAGTGCAACGATTGCCAACCTTTTGGACTTCACAGACCACCAGTTGGCGACCGCTGCTCTAGTGGTATAGTAAAAGAAGTGGACAAGGAGCCAGAAGGCTTGGGTGCTAGCAAGGGCATGCACCTGGGTTGCAGGTTCAATCACCGGCCCCGTCAGAGCATGAGGGGGAGGCAACCAATCAATGTATCTCTTTCACATATCTCTCTTTCTTCCTCCCCCTGCCATAACCTTAACTTGGTGTGTAACCACTGGAAAGTCCAAAACTTTAGGCCTCTATATCTGCAAACCGAAGGACTGACCCAGTTCCCTTCTGAACCTATATCTGTCCTTTTCACATGTGACAATGATATATATGATCACTAAAAATGCCTACATCTAAAAGTATCAAAGGTACCAAAATAAAGGCACAAAGTTAATAGCATACTTACGGGTACGATCCCTGTTCCAGGCATGACAGGTGATTGGCTCTAGTAAAAACTGATGCAGGGACATTATTACTAGTGGTTTCAAAGGATAGAAAGCTGCAAGGACAACAACAAAAAAAGCATTTAAAATGACAGGCAACCAATATTTAAATTGTCTGGGGATTTTGAAATGTTTGGGAATAAATAAAACATTATTCTCTCATTAAAAAAGAATCTCAATGTCAAAACTTAATCATTTAAACACAATTAGTATTGTAACCACTAATATACAATTTATTCTGTCAAGGGTCATCAAGGGACTTTAAAACCATGGGTTAAAGATTGTTGGGGTACAGGATATTCAGACAGTCTCAAGTGATCATCCTACAGATTACTTACTAATTACAAAGAGAAAAACATGCTTTTTCAACTAAAAAAAAATCTGGCAGTCACCACCTTAACTGAATGATCACACTTAGTATCATAAATAGTGAACCAATATAATCTGAGGACCTCCTGATGGGAGGCAACATGAAGTGCACATCATCTATATCATAAAAAGTCTGTGGTCGTCACGCCATCACACTGTAATGACCGATCAGCAGGAGGCTGAATGTGTGGGGTGGGCGGGGCGCCGTGCACAGCAGGGTGGGTGGAGACTTGACTCTGGAGGACTTGACCCAAGGCTCAGGCGGGTGTCTGGGTCCCGCCTCCCGCATCATCATCCACGGGACTCTTTCTGGGTCCCACCGAGCCGTGGGACTCTGGGTTCTGGGTCTTGCGTGATTTCACGCACTGGGCCCCTAGTCATTTATAAGTAGTGACCACTTAATGTATCATCCAGACCAGAATACTTTTAAGAGAGCAAAAAGGGCCCAGCCAGCGTCGCTCAGTGGTTGAGCATCTACCTATGAACTAGGAGGTCATGGTTCAATTCCAGGTCAGGGCAGATGCCTCGGTTTCGGGTTTCATCTCCAGTGTGGGGTGTGCAGGTGGCAGCCGATCAATGACTTTCTCATCATTGATGTTTTCATCTCTCTCTCTCCCTCTCTCTCTCTTCCTCTCTGAAATAAATAAAAATATATTTAAAAAAAGAGAGAGCAAAAAGGGGCACTATTAATAATTATGCTGTGATAACAGGTCACAGGACTATCCTGGAGTAACCTGGTAATATGGCCAACCTAGCTATAAAGTATTTATGCAAAGTATATTTACTCTAAATCTAATAAAGATCCAGACTCAATTTCCAGTTTATAGAAAATAAAAAGAATTATTAAAGAACATAAAAGGGAAATAAACAGTGAAAACCAGAGTGTGTGTCATATTATAAAACAACTGGTCTGGACTATTAAAAAAAGACAAGTTGGGGTGAGGACTATTTTAGATTAAAAGAGCTATGAAAATCAAAGTTGATATGTGAAACTTGATTGTAATCTGTATTTTTAAAATAGCCATAAAAGACATTTTGTATAATAGAGTAAATTTGAATTTGGGCTACATATTATGTAACAATACAGAATTATTTTCAATTTCTTAACTATAATGGTTTGCCCTCAGGTAGGATAATGTCCTAACTCTTAGATGATAAAGATGATGAAGTGTGATGATATTTTCTGTAACTTATTTTCAATCCTTCAGTACATGTAGATATATAAAGAGCAAATGTGGCAAAATGTTAACAACAGGTGAATCCAGGCTAAGAGTATGCAAATATTTGTTATATTACTTTTTAACTTTTTATTGTAACTAAATGAAAAGCAGGAATCTGTGAAATATCACTAAATTAAAAACCAAATAAAATTATCTATTTTATAGGCACCCAAATCTAGATCCACTGAAGCAGCAACCATTACCTGAAATACGAGAAATTTTTTCAAAAAACCACCCCATTTTATAATTTCTAAGAGGCACTCTCACAACACTCTGAAGTTTCAATACACTTTTAAGTACAAGTCAAATTAACCTAGGATGGAGACTGAAATGTGAAATAGGAATTCTGATGTAAGCAGAAAATAAATGCAAGGGCTAAGAAGGTTGTGAACAATCAAAGTTCAGCAGACAAAGCAGAAGTTAATTTCAGTGGAAAGCAGAAAAAATGTCTCTGCTAATTGTTGTAAAGGAACCCAAAGGTCAAAAAGAGATAAGTGTACCCTTAAATAAAACATTTGATATCTTGAACTGACAGAGAAATGTTAGTGTTTCACCTTTTATTCCGAGGGAGAAGATGGTTAGAACATTAATTTTTTACTTTTGCATGTTCTAGAAAGCAAATTGCAATTCACAAATACAGAAAAAGCCTCTAGTAGGAAATTAAAACAATTTTAAAAAATTCAAATGAGACTGCTAATTTTTTTTAAAAATAAATGTTCATCTCTCTCTCTCCCAATTTTTTATTTTTATTTTTTGATGGTCTTGTTTCCCACAAAGCTTAAAAAAAAAAAATGTTTAGCCCTGGCCAGATGATTGGAGCGCTGTCCAGTGTACCAAAAGGTTTCGGGTTCGGTTCCTGGTCAGGGCACAAATCTAGGTTGCAGGTTGGATCACTAGTTGGGGCACAGAGAGGCGACAACCAATCGATGCTTCTCTCTCTCATTCCCTGTTTCTAAAATCAATGAACATATCCTTGAGTGAGGATAAAACAAAACAAAACACCTTTCTGACTCACTGCATGATTCTCTTTATCTCTGTCATCAGCTGTGACCCATCACAACAGGTTTTACTCACAGTTACTTAAAATAACATGTAGTGTTACAAATATCTCCTGAATTAAAAGCACTTTAGTTTACAGCTACACTTTATAAGGTAATTTGTTAAGTAAATCAAAATTGGTCTTCAAATTAATAATTTAATGTGAAATCTATGTGCAACAAAAGCACATATTTCATGTATAGTTAAAAAAGAACAGTTGCAGACAAAGGCTTTCTCATTCTTCAATTCATTTTGAAAGTAATGTAGCAAAGCCTTCAAAAGAGGTAAACATTTACACAATGGCATAATTACTTCTAATATTGCATTTCTATTTTGATATTATTATTCAAGAGCCATTTTTGGACACACACTCAGACCTGTAATTCTTTTATAATCATGTGGCTATTTTAAGTCAGTAAGCCAAGAAAACAGCCATGTTTGTCAAATTTATAAGGCACTCAGTACACTCAGCCTGTATTCATGAAACTCAGTGAATGGAGAATAATAATAGCTTGAATCTTGTACCAAGAAAAAGATAACTCCTGTCATAGGGTGATAATTATAATTTCTAAACTGTGATTAGTATTTAAGTGAAATTTCAAAACCTTTGTCTTCATGAGGGTAGAGAGGAGAAAAAGGGACAGACAAGAAGGTGGTGACATTAAATTTAATAAGCTCCTACTGATGACCTTTTATTGTCTAGCTCTAAGATGATTTATAGTATAATATGATTCCAGGAATTCTCCCTCCCTTCAGACTCCTTTATTTATCACTTTGAGTAGAGTCATTCTGATGTTTGGTTAGCCATGGGCTCTGGAGCCAAGGGAACATGAGTTTGAATCCTGCTGTTGACACATACAAGCTATGAGACCTTAGTATCTTTAAATCTTATTTATTTTTTATCTGTAAAATGCACATATCACTGACATCCCAAGGCTGTTGGTAGGAGGATTAAATGAAATAACATGTGAAAGCATGTAGTACAGTACAAAGCCTAACTCAAAACAGATGCTCAATAAGTTAATTCCCTTTCTCCCGTGGACCCAAGGCTTTTGAACCATCCCAAGAAGTACACACCAGTTAGGATCCTCTGAACTTGGCCCTGGAGCTTGAAAGTATTTGTACAGTGGAAATTTCGTTCCCTGTTTAGAGTCAGTTTTCAAGATTATGATTCATCTAGTTTCTAATTGCTCTCATTACCCAACCCAGCAATACCAGGTACTCCAACAAGGTCACCACACCCTCCACACATTCAGAGACAGGTTCCAATTTCCGGCACCAGCCTCACCAGCTGAGCATTTTGAACTTCTTTATGCAGAATTTGTTTTAGCATAGGATTAGTCAACTAGATTGGAATACTGCCCCTCTCCCTCCAAGCAGGAGTTTTAATTTTTCCAAGGTGAAACCCCTCCTTAAATTGTGATAAGGAGATGAACTGACACCAGAAATTCTCTGAGTACTTTGTGATAGGAAGGAGCCAGTTACACCCACTTCCTAGCAGGGCAAAAACACCGTCTGCTTTCCTCTCTTTTGTTTTTATATACATAACCAAAAGGTTAGATAAAACTGATGAAAGAGGACAGAAGTAGGATAATTTAGGCGATGACTTGAGGTACATAAAAACAGGGTCTAAAGTTGCAGTATGAGAACAGATGGCTTCATAACCAGAGTCTAAGTCACAATTTAAGTGCCTACTAGGCTCCCGGCAGTGTAAGTACCAGGTTGGGGCCAGAAATATCAGTCAATTTGACACTTTTCTGGACCTCAAGTGAGGCGTGAGGGAGGTTAGGAGGAAGGGAAGATAAATATGCAAAGAATGCCCAGAAGCAGTAATAATAGCTAATATTTACTGAGCACCTACTCTGGGCCAGAAACTATTCTAAGCAATTTATATAAATAAACTCACTTGATTCGCCACAAAGCCCTAAGAATGTTGTTACTGCAGATGAGGAAACAGGGACTCCGAGAAGCAATCTTCCCACGGTCATCCAACCGAGTGGTGGTGCCGGGATTACAATTTTGACAGTCGGACTGGAGGGTGGGAATGTGACAGGTGCTGCTACATCAAAGGTTGCATGGAGCCAATATGTGCAATTCTGAGTTAGGGGACAGCGGCACTCAAGAGGGGGAATCTTAAGGAACCCGGGGAAAAGGTTTTCCTAGAATTTAGACGGGTCTCCAATAACTGAAGGACTGAGGGCTGCGCTAGATAGAAGCCAAATGTCCCACGAGCGCCCACCGTGTGCTAAAGAAAGAAACGAACGGTCCCTCGTGACACACCGATTGGAGGGAGATTATTCCACTTCCATTACAGTTTTACAGACTGTGATAAACGGCCACAATAAAGGTGCAAACAGGGCGATGGAAGCGCAGGGGAAGGAGCCGTTAACTCTGGCACTGGAGGACGCTCGGAGCGCGAACATTTCGGGAGGAACGATCTTTACGGAGGCCCACGAGCTCCGCAGGTCCCACGGAAAGCGGGGATCCCCCCGCCCCTCCGGAGGCCGGGCTGGGAGCCCTGGCCCGCCCTCCGGGCCCCGCGGCCTAAACCCTCGCCTCCTCGTCCCCGCGGGTTCAAGTGCGCTGCGAGGCCAGGTAAATGGAGGCTCCCAGGGTCAGAAGCGCGCTCCTACTGCCCCTTACCTGGGGTCGGGGCAGTCCGGACCGGCTCGGAGCGGAGAATTCGCGGACTCTGGTCAGTCGACGCGAACAGGCTCCGGCGGGCGCTGGCGGAGGACCGGGGCCCAGTGGGAGCGGCTGACAGTTACCGGAAACTGTCACAGCGCCTGCGCAGAGCGGCCGCGCGGGCAGCCCGCGCATGCGCAAGGCTCGGGCGTGAGGCTAGTTCCCAGGCGGGTGCGGCGGGGGAAGATGCCGCGTCTGAGGCTCGGCGTTGGCCCTTCTGAAGCGGAGTCACAAACCGGCTGGAATGTGGTGACGAAGAAGCGTAGGTGTCTTACTCCTTTCCTAGAAAATTCTTCATACTTGTGAACCGGAAGTGTGGATCCTTGGCTGTTTCACAGGAGCATTTGTCAGTAAATGAATTACTGAGAATTGGGGCCTTTCCAGCCACAGGGACTCTAGGAACGACTATGTTTTTCTCCCTTCAGAGAGCCTCCCCTCAGAGCCACTTTCCTCTGTGGAAAGCCCCCGAGTTCCGTCCTGGGTTAGAATCACTTGCTCCCTGCCCCCTAGATGGCGCCACAGGACGCGGGAGTTGGGGGAATTCCCAATTCCCCCATTGAAGACAGTGCTTCCTTTGCAGATGCTTCCTTAACTTGTGAAGGAAAAGGGGATTACTTGGCAGGCTTGGCAAGCTCAGTGACAGAAAGTGACCACACAGGATGGTCTACTAATAAATTCCTAACTGGGTAGGTCACGGTGGATAGTCATGTCCCAGTCCTATAGCTTCCTTAGCAAAGGTCCATCTTTAAGTGAGCCCTGCCCATTGTTCTTATGCAGCTAAGACAAATAACTTTGAAATGTCAGAGTAATTTTCTTCTTCAGACATCTGGAAAGCCCAACCTGCAGCACCAGAACACGAGACCACAAAACTCCCTGTTATTTTGTTGCCTGCACACCATATCTGTGTACTATAATTATCCTCTACCCATCCATGTAAAAGACGTCTGTGCTTTCCCATTTTGTTTTTAATCCAATCTTAGACGTTTCCCTCCTTTGCTTTCCCTGCTTTGATTTCTCCTGCTTCCTTGATGTACCACCGGTGGATTTCATGTAACCTTCCTTTGATTCTAAATGTATAAAATCAGCTGCAAAACGGCCATTCTCCAGAGCATTTTCTCAATTCGTCGAGATTCTGTTTCTAGGCATGTTTTCAAAATTTTGTCTCACATTCATATAAAAGTTTTCTATAGGTTTAGACATGCTTTTGTTGACATACAAATACCCTGAATTTCTAGCTGGACTTGTTGCCCTTGAACTCAGAAATGTAGGAGCAGCACTTCTTCCTCCGGGTCACTGCAAGTTGCTAACCTGCTACCTATTGTGTTCCTTTTAGTAGTTTATGAGTTTGACCCTAATGCTTGGTTGTAAGGAGATGTTCACAAAAGTGACTTGTCAGTTTCCCAATCTCAGAGTCTCAGTATGTTCTCTGGGATTAGTTAATTCAGTTGATCATGGAGCACTAATGCACTGGAAGTAACGGATTTTACTTTGTTCCATGGCTACAAAGTCTTTGGTTATAGAAAGATTGAGGACAGATTGAGAGTGGAACAAACATTTTAACTAATTACCCACTCCCAGAAACATCTTTGCAAAGGAAGGACAGCACATGGAAGCAAGGATTCCTATGTCTGCAAGTTAAATGAACCAATTGGAAGTATGAAGAGTTGGTACCCAGAGTCAAAATACCAACAGTGTTTTATTTAGAGCCCACCTCTTTACAAAGGATAGTTCTTTCTTTGAAGGAGTTTATAATTGGGTAGATGAAATTAACACAAATCAATGATATCAGATTCTTTGTAATACATGACAAGAAAAGAAATAGCCTCAGAACATTAATGAGACATTTAATTTTAATCTCTGGTTCTATCTTTTTTTTTTCTCACAGCAATGGTTTATTTTTTAATTCCAATTTACATTCCATATTATTTTATATTAGTTTCAGAGGTACAACATCGTGGTTAGACACTTATATTCTTTTTAAAAAAATAAATCTTTATTGTTCAGATTATTACAGTTGTTCCTCTCCCCCCCCCACCCCATAGCTCCTCTCTACCCGGTTCCCACCTCACCCTCTGCCCTTACCCACCCCCCCCCCCCCCGCCACTGTCCTCATCCATAGGTGTATGATTTTTGTCCAGTCTCTTCCCGCACCCCCACACTCCTTTCCCCCTGAGAATTGTCAGTCCACTCCCTTTCTATGCCCCTGATTCTATTATATTCACCAGTTTATTCTGTTCATCAGATTTTTTATTCACTTGATTTTTAGATTCACTTGTTGATAGATATGTATTTTTTGTTCATAATTTTTATCTTTACCTTTTTCTTCTTCTTCCTCTTCTTAAAGAATACCTTTCAGCATTTCGTATAATACTGGTTTGGTGGTGATGAACTCCTTTAGCTTTTTCTTTTCTGTGAAGCTCTTTATCTGACCTTCAATTCTGAATGATAGCTTTGCTGGGTAGAGTAATTTTGGTTGTAGGTTCTTGTTATTCATCACTTTGAATATTTCTTGCCACTCCCTTCTGGCCTGCATAGTTTCTGTTGAGAAATCAGCTGACATTTGTATGGGTGCTCCCTTGTAGGTAACTAACTGTTTTCTCTTGCTGCTTTTAATATTCTCTCTTTGTCTTTTGCTCTTGGCATTTTAATTATGATGTGTCTTGGTGTGGTCCTCGTTGGGTTCCTTTGGTTTGGGGTTCTGTGTGCTTCCTGGACTTGTAAGTCTATTTCTTTCACCAGGTTGGGGAAGTTTTATGTCACTATTTCTTCAAATAGGTTTTCAGTATCTTGCTCTCTCTCTTCTTCTGGGACTCCCATAATTCTTATGTTGGTACTCTTGAAGTTGTCCCAGAGGCTTCTTACACTATCTTCAACTTTTTGGATTCCTTTTGCTTTTCCGGAGGAGTGTTTTTTGCTTCTTGGTATTCCAAATCTTTGACTTGATTCTTGCAATCCTCTAGTCTGCTTTTAGGTCTCTGTATGATATTTTTTTATTTCAGTCAGTGTATGCTTAATTTCTAGTTGATCCCTTTTCATATCCTTGAAGGTCTCGTTTAATTTATCGGCCTTTTCTAAGAAATTCTTGAAAAACCTTATAACGTGGTTTTGAACTCTATATTCAGTCTTTTGCTTTCCTCCATTTCTTTCAATTGTGGCCTGCCTCTTTGTCTCCGCATTTTAGCTGCTTCCCTGAGTTGATGGATTTGCTTTGTGTGTTAGGTGTCCTAGCAGGGGCCCAGTGGCTCAGCCTCCCCAGTTACCTGTGGTGGACCCCTGTTGGTGCACCCCTTTGTGGGCTGTATGTGCAGTCTTGTTGTAGTTAAGCCTTGCTTGTTGTTGGTATCCCTGGGGGGAGTTGATCTCCAAGCCAGTTGGCTGTGAAGATCAGCAGTGTCTCCACTGGGAGGGCTTCTGTGCTCAGCTTGGATGGGGCGGAGTCTCAGGGTGGTGCAGACAAGCTTTGGTTTCCCTTCAGCCCCGCCCTAAGAGGGCCCTGTTCTCTGTGTCCCGCAACAATGGCTGCGTGCACCTCTGAGAGAAGGCTGCTCTCGAGTTTTTCCCGCTGCCAGACAGACCAGTTTCTCTCCGACTGGAGCTGGATATCAGTGCAGTCGGGAGGTTTTGTTTTTCTCCCGAACGAGAAGGCTAGCCACAGGGAGGGCTTCTGTGCTCAGCTAGGGTGGGGCGGAGTATCAGGGTGGCGCAGACAAGCTTTGATTTCCCGTCAGCCCCGCCCTAAGAGGGCCCTGTTCTCCGTGTCCCGCAACAATGGCTGCGTACCTCTGAGAGAAGGCTGCCCTCGAGCTTCACCTGCTGCCAGACAGTCTAGCCTCTCCCCGACCGGAGCTGGATATCAGTGCAGTTGGGAGGTTTTGTTTTCCTCCCTAATGAGAATGCCTGCCATGCGCCTCCTGCCCGCCCTCTCCGCGCGCCGCGAGCAAGCCAGCCGCGTATTCAGCTGCTCGCCCTTTCCGTGCTCACGGATCTCTGCACCTCCACAGCTCCTGAGGCTCAGCGTCCTTTTCTCTTTTTTTCTGGTTGTAGAACTTCCTCTCAGCCAGCTTTCTGGTGGTTCTGGACGATGTCCGCTCTGTTTTCCAGTTGTAGTTCCAAAATTGTTGTGGTAGGCAACAATTAGGTGTTCACCTTATGCCGCCATCTTGGTTTCTCTAGGGCTGGTGTTTTTAAATGTACCTGTAATTTGTTTTAATTGGGTATGGTAAGACAAATAGACATGGAAATGATTGTCATGAAGAAAGAAGTTTTTTGAAATTTATTTTTTATTTTTTAAAATATATTTTATTGATTTTTTACAGAGAGGAAGGGAGAGGGAGAGAGAGTTAGAAACATTGATGAGAGAGAAACATCAATCAGCTGCCTCCTGTACACTCCCTACTGGGGATGTGCCCGCAATCAAGGTACATGCCCTTGACTGGAATTGAACCTGGGACCCTTGAGTCCACAGGCCGACATTCTATCCACTGAGCCAAACCAGCCAGGACAAGAAAGAAGTTTTTATATTCACAACATCCCTAGAAACAGGAGACATAGCATGGCATGTGTATGGTAAATGGGAACATGGGCCCCTTCCCATGCTCCAACTCCCCCTCCCACCCTGTGGGAAATATAGTGAAGGCCATCTGTAAGTGGACTGAGAACCTGGCCAGCAACTTGGTCTAAGAAAGGCTAAAGAGAAAGTGCTTCTAGATGTGAGCCTGGATTGTAAACAGGTAGTGTTTTGAACTCACACAGGCACGTGCCCCTTCCCCTGCATGCCCTGTTTTTCTCTGTTTTCTGTACTGTATAAAACCTGTGTTGGGAAAGTCTGGGTGGTGGCAAAACAGTAGCACCCCCTCCTCACCGCCTGCCTCTTCTGTAAGCCCATCAGCAGGTTGGATGGCACTTAGTGGGACAACTTCACCAGTGGTAGCCAGTGCAACAGTAAACCTCACCAGTTGGCTGTCATCAGTGTGTGTACGTAAGTCCTAATAAACTCATATCTTTCACAGCCACTCCTCCAGGTTATTTCTTTGGAATCCACAAACAACTCACTGAGGTTTTCTGGGACCTCAGCACATTGCATATAACAGCATGCCTCTTAGGGCAACATGGCAAAGCACAGGGTTCATCAAGAGGCAGAAAGAATGAGGGGAAAACATGGGCATGAACCTTTACTGTGGTTTTTATGGGAAGGAATGGGTGAGACAGGTTATGCAGGTTTAGGATTTGGCTAGTTTGAATAATTTCAGTGGGCTCTTGTGACATAGAGGCTGTGGCCTTGTGTGAGTAGGGCAGGGGAATATTGACTCCTAGAGTATAAGAGCTAGATAGAAGAGGTGGCTCAGAGTATGAACTCTGGTTTGGGTTGGTCTGTGTATAAAAGCTGTTTGCTTCTCTAAGAACTGGCTAGCTTTGATAGAGGCAGTGTGTCCTTAGTCAGGGAGGCCCCAGATGCTGGAGCATCAAGAATATCCTTCTTATCTAATAAAAGAGTAATATGCAAATTGACTGTCACACCAAGACACAAGATGGCCGCCCCCATGTGGTCAAAGATAGCTGCCCCCCTGTGGACACAAGATGGCCACCACAAGATGGCCTACAGGGGAGGGCAGTTGTGGGAAGTTAGGGGTGACCAGGCCAGCAGAGGAGGGCAGTTGGGGGTGACCAGGCCGGCAGAGGAGGGCAGTTGGGGGAGACCAGGCCAGCAAGGGAGGGCAGTTGAGGGGGACCCAGGCCTGCAGGGGAGGGCAGTTGGGGGGGAACAGGCCTGCAGGGGAGAGCAGTTGGAGGGACCAGGCCTGAGTAAAGGGCAGTTGGGGGGGGACCAGGCCTGCAGTGGAGGACAGTTGGGGGGACCAGGCCTGCAGTGGAGGACATTTGGGGGGGACCCAGGCCTGCAGGGGAGGGCAGTTTTGGGCGATCAGGCCAGCAGGGAGGGCAGTTAGGGGTGACCAGGCCAGCAGAGGAGGGCAGTTGGGGGAGACCAGGTCAGCAGGGGAGGGCAGTTGGGGGGGACCAGGGCTGCAGAGGAGGGCAGTTGGGGGGAGCAGGCCTGCAGGGGAGAGCAGTTGGGGTGGACCAGGCCTGCAGGGGAGGGAAGTTGGGGGGGACCAGGCCTGCAGTGGAGGACAGTTGGGGGGACCCAGGCCTGCAGGGGAGGGCAGTTGGGAGCCAGCAGTCCTGGATTGTGAGAGGGATGTCCGACCACCTGTTTAGGCCCGATCCCACTGGGCCTAAACGGGCGGTCAGACATCCCTCAAGGGGTCCCAGATTGGAGAGGGTGCAGGCTGGGCTGAGGGACACCCCCCCCCCCATGCACGAATTTTGTGCACCGGGCCTCTAGTAGAAAATAAGAAAATATAATTAATACAGTATTTAGCATTTTTGAAAGCTAGCCCAAAACATTTAGCAAAGTCATTTAAATGGTCTTTGCTCCATTTCCTGAAACATGGTGCCCGTGCCCTGATTTCAATTATTGTGGATACTAACTAATAATATTTTTAAGACTATTGATTATATCATTTTAGACCTTTAGGCTATTCTGAAATTATATGTCCTTAGGCAAAAACAGCATATGTGATTAAGTGATGTCCATTTTTTAATAAATACTGGGTTAGAAACCTCACCTCATCTCATGCTACAAAGAATTTGTAGCTCTGTTTTTAACTGGTTTTGGGAAAGTCACTGAGTTGTTTACATCTCCTTCCTGCCACCCTCCTCAAGTGAATTCTGTGTGTGTGTGTGTGTGTGTGTGTGTGTGTGTGTGTGTGTGTGTGTACTACAGAGTTGACCATCCTCCAGGAAACAATGAAGAAGTCTTAAAACCTCATGGAATGCCCCTTGCATTTTTCCAGCTAGAGGCCTGCTGCTGTCAGCCCAGCCAAGCCTCCCTTGGAAGGTCAAGTGTTGAAGTCCCTTGGAATGCTAGAAGAAAATTTGGCAAAAGTCCAAGTGTCAAGGACAATAGGCTCTATGCCAAGTTATCTTGTTTAAACTTCATATTCCTATGAGACAGATGCTGTTATTATTCCCCATTTAATAGTTGAGAAAACAGGAGGTAAGCTAGGTTAAATTGCCCAAAGTCATACTGCTGGTGAATACTAAATCAAAATAATGTCAAAATAGAAGGAAACATATTCTTGTTTAAGAGTAGGTGGGACTTTTGAGCCATGCTTATCAGTAAAAACTGTAATGGGCTGCCTTTTTTTGGCTGGCAGGATTCAGGTAAAAATTGAATAACCATTTTTTTCAGAGATGTTATGGAGGGGATTCTCCAACTGCTTGAGAGTTGGATTGGACAGCCTCTCAATATCCCTTGATAATTTTAAGATTCTGTGAGTTGGTGTTCACACCAAAAAATTCACACACAGCATCTGGAGACTCTACCACCAGAGGGCAGTGTCTTCACACTTGGTCCATTTTCACAGAAGGAATCAAACCTGGTTTCCTCTGGAGCTGCTTAAGAGCACCACGTTTAGAACCATTACAAGGGTGATATGGGCCTATGTGAAGATGGAGCGGGAACTACCAAGGGGATATTACTATCCATTCTTCTATCAGCTTAAATAATGATTTCTGTCTGCCAATGAATTGGAGAGTTGTCAGACTGCTAATAGTCAAAGGGAAGACACCATTTCCAGAAAGCCGAGGAAAGGTGCGTTCTAGGGGCTGTGAACTGGCAAGGAGCCCTCATAGTGTTGCCCCTGCTACCCCTGCACTCTGAAGACTAGGAAAGTGAAGAGAGGAAAGGATTGAGTAGTGTTAGAAGGTGACAGCAGAAACCCTGTCATACTTGGAATGGTTGAAAGACCCAGGAATATTCAGCCTGGAGAAGAGAAAACCTGGAGGACTGTCTTCCATTAAGGTTGTTCTGCAGGGTCCTGGGTATCAAAACCAGGGTTAGCAAGGGGATACTGCCACGGGGCAGATCTCAGCTTGATTTAAGGAAGAACTTTCTGGTAAAGTCTGGAAGGACTACCTTGGGAGGCCACTCGTTCTCCATCATTCAGTCACAGTGTGTCTATTTTAGGCCTGATCTCTCTAGTTGCTGAGGAATATAGCAGTGAGTAAAACAAAACAATCTGCCCTTAGGGAGCTGACCTACCTGTGTCGGAACATATTCTAGAAGATGCTGAGGTGGATCATTTGGAAGCCTCATATATCAGCCAGGATGGATCTTACCATCCCTTCAGTGGATTCCATAACTTCCTGAACTTTATGAAACCTAGATTGGCTTCATATCTCTGAGACTACCCTCTCAAAATTTGCAAAGAACATCACTAAGACTGCATAGTTTTTATGGTTTCAATAGAAACAAGCCTGTGAATTATGATATAGGGACACAACAGAACTCTGATATATTGTAAAAATTGCCTTTGGATTTGGAAGTCTTAGAAAAATAAAAATTCTTCACTTAAAAACAACCTCCAGTCAGTCTACTTTTCATATTTCTTTTATTTAAGCTGCATTGGGACAAGACATTAACATTTTCCATGTGATGAATTATTTCTAGAGAACAGCCAGGTCACACAGATTTACATATTCCATCCTTGACATGAACATGTAGGATCTCAACTGAAACAGACCCACTGTTACTTTTTTCCAAGTGCTTACACATCTTGATACAGTCTTAGGGAAGCCATGCTAATTTTAATTCCTCTAATTATTGGTATTTATATCCCAAACCCACTTCCCTCCACAGCTATCTTTATTCTTTAGCACCTGTCTCTTTCTGGCTTGCACTTTCCTTTGCACAGCAAACATTCTCAGGAAGACCCAGTTTTCATTTTCATATATTTTTTCCTCTCAATGGTCTGCTGTTGAGATCTGTATCACCCTAGAGGACAAAAGAGAGAGAGGTTGAGAAAATCCTTGTGGGCCAGAGCTGAAGTTCTGACATCTTTGCCCCTTCTTGCTAGAAAAATGCCTGGGCTGGTTCTACACAGGCTTCCTTCCTCATAATGGACACCATTGGGTTATATCTGGCTCATTCTGTGTAAGGCTGTGGTGGTTTAGATAAACCTTCCTTGGGCTTAGCATGCTCAAGCAGGCCTGAATTCCACACAGGCCACTGAGAGGACCAGAGTGTGGTTCCCTGGAATACAATGCTCCCCATGAGCTTGCCTGTGTTGTCACATGAGGGGCCAAGGGGCTTGTTTTTCTGTTGTGATGTGTTTTCCCAAGAAAGAAAAACTCATTACATCCCACAAATGGATTTTAAAATTAACAAGATTTCCTTATGGAGATTGTGGGATACTTGCACTCAACAGGGCCTTTCGCAGCCTCACCCATGCCTATCCTGCTAGCTTCATCTCCCTCCCTGTCCATCACTCTTGCCTCATCATGAGCCCCTCTTCTCCAGTCATGATGTACCCTTGTGTGAATCCCACCTCTGCACTTTCACATGTGTTGAACCTTCTATCTGGAGTTCCCTTCTTTCATTCTCTACCTGGTGTGGCAGCAATTTATTCTTTTTATTTTTTATTATATATTTTTTTCATTTTCATTTATTTTGATATCAGAAACTAATACTCTTATAAAATATGCTGATCATGTCCATGGATGTTATACAGTCTCAATTGCTATAAAAATTTCTAAAAATGTCCTCTTAGTTTCTGTACTTCTGTTATCTTGGAAGGTAAACAGGCACCATCCTTGAGTGGCACTGCTCTAGATTCTTGTACAGGTTACATCCAGTGTGGAGCTGTTCCACCCAGCCACTCTAGGTTAAATCAGTCACTCATTCCCTGTGATCCCTTCCCAGGAGAGGCAAACACCACATCACAGTTTATTTGCTCACAGCCTTGTGTTGATGTGTGTGTCTACCTCTCCACTGGATTCTGAGCTCCACAAGGGAGGATGGTCTTTCCTACTCATCTCTATATTCCATAGTACAGGCCTAGCCCATATTCAGAGCTTGATAAATATTTGTGGGACTTAATATAATGCCATTTGGAAAACTAAACTCTGTGGGGTCTTGACTCAGTGTTGACTCATGAGCTAGTTTGCTTAAGACATGTCATGGCTACAGATGGCATATCTGCTCCTATGACCAACAGGGAAAATGGGATAAGAGAGTGAGGATGGATCAAGACATGGATAACAGACCCCAGGGCTCCCAGCCTTATAACCTCTGCATGCTGTTGGCACAGTGATGTGGAGAGAGACCAATCGGACTAGGGCCAGCAGACCCCAGGAATAAACAGTCACCAAGCCAAGGCAGGGGATATGCTTTCTGAGGTGTCTAATTCTGGAGGCTAACACTTAGCAGGTAGAAGGAGCTGAAATGCCTCCTGAGTCTGGATGGTGCAGGAAACCCATCTGGTATCTTCTTTTGGATCTACCTGCACGGTTGATGAGTTCTGGTCATTCCTCCCTTTGGAATAGGGGCTGCTCCCCAGTTCTGCAGGTACCTTTAATTTTGGGGTGAAGTATAAGGATGCCCATGATGAACACCCATTAAATTCTCAATTTAGAACCATAGCATAATAAAACGTTTATAAATTTGTCTCCTGTATTCTTTTTAATTGGTTTTGAATTAAGAAAAATAAGAAAGGGCTATTTTAAATTGTCTCTCTAAAATTCCACCTGCCCTCAGGCTCAAGAAATGGTACTACAATGATTATTATTTCCTTAATGCTAGTTATCGAAATTCAACCAGTATTGATGAGATCCTCAAGAAGAATGATACTGTGGGGGATGTGGAAGCTGAATACACGTTGCCTATAAGCTTGCAATTGTCCCTATGGTTGTCCAGTGAAAACAAGCTTGTACTCAGCACCTATTTTCCAGGCTTAGTATTAAGTAACATCAGACATGGAACCTGCTTTCAATGAGTTTTCACTCAGATGGGGACACATCATGACTACCAGCACCTGTGATATAGGTAAATAGCATCACAGCTGAGAGCTTTCAGATTCGAGAGAGAGAGTGTTGCAGCTAAAGGGACAGGGGAAGCTTTGGGGTTCCCATTGTGTGAGATTAGGGCATGACAGTGTGGAAGCCAGGAAACATAGAAGTCTGAAAAAGCAAAGCAGGAACAGAAGCAGGAAAGGTGAACTTGGAGCATGGCTGTCGAGAGTGGTATCTACACTCACCGGCTGTGAACTGGGACATGGAGAACATCACTCCTCAGAAAGGGTTTTGGAGGAGCCTGTCTTGGACACCTGGATGATCTCAACAGAGGTGATGCCTTTGCCGGCTACACGGTGTCTGGTGCGCAGCTTGTTCAGAGCAGTCTCTGCCATACCAGCCCGCTCCTCAGCATCATCCAGCTCATGTACTGTTTTCCTGTAGCGAGCAAAGGTCTGGTTGGCCTGCTCCTCCTGCAGCAAAGACACAGTGGAAAGTGGGATGTGAACCTGGCTTGTTCTGGTTAAATGTGTTCTGTTATCTGTTCCGCATTGTCATCTAAGAGTGTAATTGTTCTATAATGCTTTTACAAAACACAGCAGTCCTGGGTCAGGGTCATCCTCCAGCTTACCACGGACAACTATCTCAACACTTTTAGATAATTCTTTTTGGCCTTGACATCCATATTTCTAAATAAAATGTGCTCTGTTGCTGCTTTTATAATTTTTGGTTTTAGGCATTAGTTATTGGGGTCCCACTTGGAAGTTGTGGATTTAGTTCTTCCCCTAGCCCCCACCACACATTTCCCATCCCCTTGTCTTCCCAGTAAAGACGTAGTTGTTTTATTTAGACCATATTTACTATATGCCTGGCCTTTATTGAGCCTTTGGGGAATGGCTTTGAGTAGGTTAGTGGCTGATAAATTCAATATGGTGGCCCCAGAACTGGCAGCAAATGATAGCAGAGTCAAATATCTATGTCTTGGATGATGGTGGTAAGTGGACATGTGGTGTAGGATTGAGACTTGAAGCCACTATTTGCTAACCATCTGACTTTGACTTTAACATAAATATCCCATACTGGGCTGTTTACTCACTTGTGAAATGGACTAAAAATACCAGATTTCCTGCCTTGCATCAGGAGAATCAAATAAGGGTGGGTCCTTGTGTTTAACAGTATGACCAGGAAAGAGAGGTTATCCTGGCAGAGGCCACAGGGTCAGCAGAAGAAGGATAAAGGAAGCTAAGACCTTTCCTGATTTTAGAGCACACCCTTCAGTGGGTACTTCACCCAACACAGGTGTTCTTAGAGGATAAGTTTGGTTTTTACATATTCTTATTGCCAGTGTGTAGTGTCCAGTCCACTTCTCACATGATAGTGGGGGTGAAGTGCCATAGACATAAGACTCATGGGAGTCATCTTTTGGCCAATACTTTATTCCTTTCCTGCAGTTAATTCTAATCAAGGCTTGAGACCTGGGCTGGGAAGAAAGGGAGAATTAGGGATGTGTGGTGAGCACCTACCGCCTCTTCAATCTGCCGCTTGTAGACCTTCATCTTGTTCTGTAGCTTCTCCACCAGCTCCTGCATGCGCTGATTGGTCTTGTGGTCCTCCTCTGTCTGGAAGACCAGCTCTTTGAGGCGACGCTCATTCTTCCGTAGAGTCTTGACTGTCTCCACATGCCGTTTCTGCTCGCCATCCAGTTCTGTCTCTAGTTCCTTGATCTGAGGAAGGAGGAGAGGAATGTGGCTGAGGAAGTGTATGTTTTTGAACTTCAGAGCTCAGTGACCTTGGACAGGGATGTCATGGCTACAGTGTCCACTTCCTACCCAGAGGTGAACAGGTGAGCCCTGGATAGGAGGGGTCAGGCCCTTTGTAAACTGGTTACTTTTCCCAGAGCCTCAAGTTTCCTCCTCTGAGAAATGGGAGAGGCAGGGATCAGAAAAGGTGACCAAACCTCCTGGGCCCTTCCAGCTTCAACATTCCAGGAAGTAAAGGCTTATTTTAGGTAAGCAGTAAGAGAGGAATAATATTGGAAACTGAGCCTGGGAACAAAGAGGACGAATATATTGGAAACTGCTCTGCTTGGGGGCTAAGGAAATTCTGGGGGAAGATGACAGGGAGAGGAAGTGGAGAGGAGACCTTTGTATAAATAAATTAGAGCTGTTGCCTCAATATCCCTTTCTTTCCCAGCTCTGGAATAACCTCATCAAATGCTGGGCATGCTTTTGGGGAAAGGACCTCCTCCCTCCTCCAGCCTGGCCGTATCTGTCTCCTAGCCCAGCTCAGTGTTGCCCTCACCCTGGTTTCCAGCTTCATGATTGTGCGCTTCCCTCCTTTCAGAGCCAGCTGCTCAGCTTCCTCCATCTTGGCCTGCAAGTCTTTGATGGTGATCTCATAGTTCTTCTTGATCTTCTCCAGGTGCATGCAGTGGTCCTGCTCCTGCCGGAGCTCTTCTGCCATGCGGGCAGCCTGTGGGAGACCAGGAGAAGAGCATGAGCTGGGGCTGGGTCTGCATCCAGGCTCACGGTGCCTTTGAGAGGTGAGGAACCTTGTCTCCCAGTCTCTCGGAAGCCAAGTGATTGACTTGAGGAACCTCACTAACACACTGCGGGGGTTTGATGGAAGGGGGCTCCAGGCTCCCATGTCCTTCCAAGTGCAAGGGGAGCAGGCAGGGCCATGCACTCATAGCCAGGCCTTCCAGTCCTGTGGACTCCACCAGCCTGGTGCTCTCCAGCCAAACTCTTTGCTGTATCATCCAAGAGGGGCATAGCACAGAGGGTGGAAAAGCACAGATCTAGAGTAGGAAGGTGAAGTTCTGTACCCAGCCCCTGTGTGACCTTTGGTAAGTCGTTTTACCCACTCTTCTTACATTCATTACACAAATATTCATGGAGGACCTACTGTGTGCTATGTCTGGGTCTATGCTCTTGAGACATACCACCAAATTAGACCAACAATGTTCCTGAGCTCCTGGCATTTCCATCAAGTGTGAGAAAAGAAAATCTGTATTTTCTCAGCCCTAAAGTGGGATACATAGTATCTACACTCAAGGTCCATGTGAACACCCAAAGGGATACTGGGATAAAAATACTTGGCAGCACATCTTGCCAACATCCACCCCTGAGCCCCTGATCACAGCACCCATTTTCCTTCCACTAACCCTCCCTTCAAGGCTGGTTTGATGTTCCTCTTTGCCAAAAAGCCTGCCAAGATGAGTCCACATCGATGGCTCCTTTGATCTGTGCCCCCAGGCTGCACTCTCTAATCTCTCACATGATCATGTGTAGCTTGTAAGTGTTCCTCCAGACTCTGGTCTCCTCAGAGCTGGGACCATATCCCTCTGGCAGGGTGCCAGGACTCCATAGTGACTCGAGGAGAGGTGCTGGCCTTCCCTGCCTAGGGTAGCCGGGTCCTCAGCAGGTGGCCTGGCCTGGGGTGCCCCGCCCCCTCCCACCGGCAGCAGGCAGTGCACACACTTACGTCAGTCATGGCTTTCTTGGCCCTCTCATCAGCTGAGCGGAACTCACTGATGAGCTCCTCGTGCTCGTTGGAGATGCGCTGGACATCTGATTCCAACTTGCGCTTGACCACCAGGAGGCTTTGGTTCTGGAGGAGGAAATGAAAGAATTGCTGTGAGACAGGAGTCTGCACAGCCCTTTTGTTTCCAGGAAAGAAAATGACCCTCTCCTAGACATGCTTGTCAGACACCCTAATAGGAAATGGCTCTAGGACCCTGCTTGGAGTGAGGGTCTTTCCTCTGTATTCTTCTCTGGATTTTAGAGCAGAATTTGCCTCATGAGGAACCCAGGAATAACATCATTTAGGCCTGAGGAGGGTGGCAGCTCTAGAAAAATTCTGAACTCAGAGCTTGGAAAACCCAGTTCAAGGTTGGGTACTTCCACCTAGAGATGGATAAATTCCTTACCTCTAGGCGTTTGGCCTTCTAGTCTCCAAATGGGATAACCCCTATATGTCCCATGTACATTTTTTCTTTTGGTAAATTCACATGAGATGATGAGTAAGTAGTAAGCCATGCCAGTAAAGGACTGCACTGTGAACAGTAAGCAGTACTGGTGTTTCCATTAGTAGCAGACAGAACTCCCAATGTTGACCATGGTTAAACCACAAAAGTCTTTGGCCCATTTTTTTCTTCATTTATAAAAATGAAAGTCAAACTTTGGAATATTCTAGATCACTCCCAGTTCTGAAGTTCTAGCCTCAGCTACACTTGTTTAAAATTGGCTTAATACTTAGACTTTTCTGCGGAGTTTCTAAAAGTTTAGATTTCTGGGGTTCTATCATGGATCCACTGGATCAGAATCTCCAGGGGAGTCTCTGGGAGCCTGTCTTTAAAAGCTGTACACAACAGTGTACATGTGGTTAACACACTGTGCTGTGCATGAAACATGGCTAAGATGGTACATTTTATGATTATGATTATTATTATTACCATAACAACAACAACAAAGTTCTGCTGGTGAGTTTCGAGGACTTGAGGAATGAGGACATTAGCTGCCTCTGAATTCTGAGGGGAGCTCACAGGTCTGGGCACCATTCTGGACTTGCCCTGGCATCCTGAGTATGAGTTTCCATGGCACTTCCCAGGGAGCCACCATCCTACCTGGACGTTGACCTCGTTGTGTCGCTCTGTGATCTCCACCACCTCTTGTTCCAGCAGCTTGCGGGAGCGCTCGCTGCCCTCCAAGGCTGAGCGCACCTCCTCCAGCTCCGTTTGCAGCAGGCTCAGCCGCCTCTCCTGCAGGTTGTACTGCTCCCGTAGCTCCTCGTGCTGCCTGGCATCCTCATCCATCTGGACCTGCAGATCCTGGGGGACAAGAAGACACAATCTGAGCTCATCTCTTTGAGCTGGCCAGGACTAAGGGTGCTCTGATCTTCACAGACCTGACTCAGGAGGGAGCTGGGGTGGAAATGGGGAAATGGAGTCACAGCCTGGTGTTTACAGCAGGGCCTCTCAAGAGGCCTTCCTCAATGAGCTTTGACAGTTATACCCCCACTGGCTAATCCCTCTCTTGCCCTGTCTTGTTATTTCTCCATAGCACTTACCATTTTTTTATACTACAGTTTTATTTATTTGTTGCTTATTGTCTACATGCAGAGATATTTGTTGTTTCATCCATTCTCCTACCCCTAGCACTTAATACAGAGCCTGGACAAAGCAGGTCTCCAATAAACACATGTTGAATGCATGGATCCAGCTATACATGCTTTAAAGACCAACCTGATGATGAAGAGTGATAAAGGAGGACTTCAACTCTATTTGTGTTTATTTCTTAAGGTGGGTGAGTAGTGGATACATGGGTGTTTATATTCTTTATTTTTCTATGTCTGAAATAATTTATAATAAGTAAAAAAAGGTTTTAAAAATTAAGACAGGTCCAACTTCCTGTTTCCCTCCTTTCCCCTCTTATTCCAGTGGTCCTGGATATGGACGATGGTAGTTGGGACCTCTTATTTATTTATTTTAATAATTTCAGAGAGGCAGGGAGAGGGGAAGAGAAATAGAAACATTAATGATGAGAAAGAATCATTGATTGGCTGCCTCTTGCACTCCCCACACTGGGGATCGAGCCCTCAACCCGGGCATGTATCCTGACTGGAAATCGAACCTGGGACCCTTCAGTCCGCAGGCCGATGCTCTATCCATGGAGCCGTACCAGCTGGGCGGGACCTCTCATTTATAGTCTCCAAGTCTACTGCTCCCTGGAATGCCAGCCACCCCATGTTCTCACTCTCTTGTCTTTATCCTAGCTGAAGACATGCATGAAGTTAGTTTTCTGTAAGCCTGTAGGCTTGGGGTTGGCTTGCTTTGTGATTAGTTCTTTCCCCTCCCAGGTCACTACCTTGAGTTGCTGTTGTAGCCTTTTCAGGGTCTTCACAAGTTCACTGTTGTTCTTGTTGGCATGGTCCAGCTGGATTTCCATTTCATTCAGGTCAGTCTCCATCTTCTTCTTCAGGCGAAGTGCCTCTGCCCGACCCTTGGCTTCTGCCTCCAGGCTGGTCTGCAAAGACTCAATGGCCCGCTGGTGGTTCTTCCTACAAGGCCAAGCAGAGAAGGCCTTGACGTACTGGACAAGCACATTCAGTCTGTGCTAAACCTCCCTAGATAAGAGACTTCTGAGCATCAACATGAGTATAGCCACCATGTTAAGAAATTAAATTCTCTTTCCTTAAAGTATTTAAGTGAGGGAGCTTTGGAAAAAGGAATGGAAGGTGAAAGTTTAACACATGTCTTTTGTGATATTGATTCATTTAACATGAAAAACAGTCCTGCAAGAAAACTGAGGTTCCAAGATGGTGAAAAACATGCCAAAAGTCATCCATTTAGCCCACAATGAATTGCATTCAAACCTAGATGCTGAGGTCCAGTTTTATTTATTACAAAATAGGAGTTTTTATTATACAAGTTAGATATATACTTATCTTCAAAACAATTCATTGATTGCTCTTAATATATATATTAATTATATTGTAATCAACAAAATAAACATTTCCATAAAGCCCTCATATAAGCTGTATTAATCTCCTTTTATAGGAGGGGACCAGAGGAATTAATTTAAATGTTAAAAAAATGTTTCATTGAGGCAAATAAATGATTAGCATGTAAAGATCCTGTCCACATTATGCTCACCTCTGCTTCCCCCCTGAACACCCACTATGTGCAGGCATGTTGCTGGATTTGCAGCACTTTAAGGTGTATTCAATTTGCAGATATGGGCAAGGATATCATGACATTCTCAAAAGTGAACAAAATCGGAACTCATTTTGGCTTAAAAATAAATACAAGCAAAAACGTTGGAAAAAAATTAAAGATCTAAATAAATGGAAAGACATTTATGTTTACGGATTTAATATTGTTAAAGTGGGATTAAATGCAATCTAGTCACAAACAACCACACATTGTATGATTCCATTTATATGAAATGTTCAGAATAGGCAAATTAAAAACAAACAAACAGAAAGTAGATTAGTTGTTGCCTAGGGCTGGGGCTGGTGGTAGTGGTGGGGGTGAAATGGGGTTTGACTACTAAAGTAAATGGTATTTCTTTGGGGGTGTGATTAAATTGTAGTGATAGTTGCACAACTAAAAACCATTGAATTTTCCCCTTAACAAGGGTAAATTGTATGGTATGTGAATTATATCTTAATAAAGCTGTTGCGCACACACACACACACACACACACACACACACACACACACACAGTGGCATAGCTAGAAATTTAGGGTGAGGGTCAGGTTTAGCCTACTGGCTATAGAGTCATTAGCTTCTCTTCACAACATGCTTTCATATCTATAATTTAATTTAATCTTTTCCACATCTCAGAGAGAGGTGATTAGGAAGCTGTCATCTTCTCATCTGTTAGCTGGGAGAATTGCATCACAGGTAGTTTTTTCTAATTCTTTATTGTGGCAAAATATACATCAGATGAAATTTACTATCTAACCATTTTTAAGCATACAGTTCAGTGGTATTAAATACATTCATGATGTTGTGCTACCATCTATCTCCATAACTCTTTTCATATTATAAAAAACTCTATACCCATTAAATAATAACCCCCATTTCTTCCTTCCCCACAGTCCCTTGCAAATACCATTCTACTTTCTGTCTCTATAATTTTGAGTACTCTAAATACTTCATAGAAGTAGAATCATACAATATTTGTCCTTTTATAACTGGCTTATTTCACTTAGCATAATGTTCTCAAGGTTTATCTATGTTTTATCATGTGTCAGAACTTCCTTCCTTTTTAAGGTTAAATAATTTTCCATTGTATGTATATATCACATTTTGTTTATCCATTTGTCAATGGACATTTGGATTATTTCCATGTTTTAGCTATTAAGAATAATGCTGCTATGAATACAGATATACAAATATCTCTTTTAGAACCTGCTTCAAATTCTTTTGGGTATATATCCAGAAGTGAAAATGCTAGATTATATAGTAATTCTATTTAAAAATTTTTGAGGACTCTCCATACTGTTTTCCATAGCAGCTGTACCATTTTATATTCCCACAACAGTGTAAAAGGGTTTCAAATTCTCTACATCATCATCAACACTTGCTATTTTCTGTTTTTTTTAAATAGTTGCCCTTGTATTGGGTGTGAAGTAGTGTCTAATTACAGTTTTGACTTGCACTTCCCTAATAAATAGTGATATGGAGCATCTTTTCATACGTTTATTGGCCATTTGTATATCTTCTTTGGAGAAATGTCTATTCAAGTCTTTTGTCCATTTTTTGATTGGATTATTATTTCATGGGGTTTTGTGATGAATCATTGAAGTAAGACATTTCAAAGTGTTTGTTAACCACAGAGTACCCCATCTGTATGAAGTACTACCATTATTACCATTCAACAGATGTGGAAACTGAGGTTCAGAGAGGTTAATCTAATTTGCCCAAGATCACATGACTAGTAGGTGGCAGAGACCCAGATTTCTGAACTCTGCTCCATCATACTATCAGTCAGCCTTTCATCCTGTCAGCCCCATACCTCGTAGCTTCAAATTCTTCCTCTTTCTCATGAATTCTCCGGTCAATGTCAGCTTTAACCTGAGCCAGTTCCAGCTGAATTCGAATCACCTTGCTTTCTTCAACCTGCCAGGAATGTAAATGTCAGTCTTTCTGTCTAAGCAGGTTTGCAGACCCTTGCCAAGTGTTCAGCCCCCAAAGAGACAGCCACGAGGTTACCTCCAGGGAAGACTCAGCTTCCTCTAGGGCCACTTGGAGTTCGTCCTTCTCAATCTCTAATTTTTTCTTCAACTTCTGCAGCTCATGCACACTCCGTCCTCCCTCGCCCAGCTGATCAATCAGTTCTTTTATCTCCTCTGAGAAAAATAATATTCTTGTTAATAAGGTGCCTGAGGACTACCAGCTTCCCAGGATCATGGCATGTGGCATAGATATTCCTCCACTGGGGCCAGAAGCAGGCACTCCTAGCCTCATTGTATCAAAAGAGAAGCAATACACTCCAAGTCATGGATTTGTGGAGCATCAGGGCTTGAGTGGATCCAAGCTCCTCTTTTTATAGATGAGGGTCTGAAGCCCAGAGAAGAGTAAGCAAGCACAGAGTAGCTTTAGGGCCAGTGCCCAGAACTCTAGGGGCTGTCAGTTCTATATGCAAGGCCTTCCCTTCTGGAGACACCCCCCCCCCCCCAAAGCACCCCCCAGGCCTCAAATTCCAGCCCGAAACTCTTATATGTAAGGAATAAGTATACATATGTATATTACTTACATGACAGATGTAAGGGCTAAAATAAAATCTACTGAGCCTTTATTTGTGCCAGCTCTTCTACTAAGTGAAGACTTGACACATTTTATTGTATTTCATTAGCACAACAACCTTACAAGGAAGGCAGTATTATTTCCCTATCTTATAGATGAGGAAATGGAGACACAGATAGTTAAAGTAACTCACTTGCCTGAAGTTATATTACTGAGTGCTCGAGTGCTTCTACAAAACTCTTGCCCGACAGTCAACAAACATTTATTGTGCACCTACTGTGTGCCAGTTGCTTAAACCCATGATGTGCCTGGGAGAAAGAGGGCTCTGGCTGTGTCTTTGTCCCTGCAGGCCCACCTGCCTGCCCTTGACTCACCCTGCAGGGTCTTGTTCTCCTTCTTCACTGACTCAAGGTGCTCGATGGACTCCTCGTAGGCGGTCTTGATCTTGAAGCTCTCTGTCATGTACATGCGGCACTCCTTCTGTGAGCTGTCCACCTCCACCTGCAGCTCCTCGCACTTCTGCTGCCACTCAGCCAGCATCTTGTCAAAGACCCGTTGCTTCTTGTCCAGGGCGGCAGCTGCAGCATTGGCCTAGGGAGAGATGGGGATGGTCTCTGACTTTCCTGCCCCTTTCCCCTCCTGCTGCCCCCTCCCTTCCTTTCCTCTCCTTCCCCAGTGACTCTGGTGACCACAGACTTCTTGGGGATTGGGATATAATTCAACATTTATGGCACAAGCACAGGCTTAGGGAGTCAGGAAAGAGCTACATTCTAGTTCTAAAACTTCTGCTACTAGATGTGTGACCTTGGGCAGTCTACCTGACTTCCTAGGCTAGAATTTTCTCAAATGTAAAATGAGGAATCTGGGCCACAACATCCTTCCCAGATTTATGACATTCACCCAATTCCCCATAATGTATTTCTCTATAATGTATTAATATATGTTATACATCCATTGTCCAACTCAGACATGGGCTTGGTATTATTTTTCTGTGAATCAAAGCTGATTATTCTTAGACATTATTTTTTCATAGATTTTCATCTTTTTCATAACTCTCTGGTAACTATATATTTGCTGCTGTGCAATACCAGATTTTGTAAATTTCTGCGTTATTTCCTAATTTGGGAGTAGCAAAACCTTTTTGGGTTTTAGGACGATTTTCTGAAGCCTTTCTCATGGATGTGACCTTCTGCCCTCACAGCTGGCATGAAGCAATGGTCCTGTCTAGACCACGACCAGGTTGATATGGAAAGGCAGTGGATCTTATTTAATTCGGCTGAAGACTGGCAAATCAGCCTGAACCCCAAAGATGCAAAGAGGAATATTTAGCCACACAAACTCTGTGGGACATGGTTTTTATGAGAGAATAGGGAACAGGGATAATATGTTACATGGCTTCCTGGGACTAAGTTTTATCCTTGTCATGGGTCTATTTAAATAGTGGCTCATTGAGTGTTAAGATCTAGAATTATGAGTATATATAAACACATATTCAAGCAGGAGCCTGTTTTCAGTGGGCCTGTATATAGACCCTGTGTTTCATCCTCATCGGCCACTGTTTCTTCCTGTTCACCCCAGACATATGACAGTCTCATCCCGCTCTCTGTGGGCCCTTAGACCTGGCAAATAGGCAGCCTTTGAGCCTTTGACCTTCTGACCTTTTCCAAGTCAATGGTGAGGTCCTCGACTTCTGCCTGGAGTCTCTGTTTATTCTTTTCAAGGGAGGCAGCCCGGGCCTGGGCGGCTTCAGCTGTCTCTTCCGCTTCCTGGAGCCTGGCAGCCAGTTTCCTCCTACGGATGAGGGCAAGAGGGGTTATCAAGGAATCATAGGAGCCCACAGGCAGGGGGCCCGGGAGTGTGGTGCTGAGCTCTAGGGTGACATGGACAAGATGAAGCAATCACTTCCATTCTTTAATTCAACAAGTATTTGTTTCTATTCTGTGCCAAGTATTGTTCTAGGCATTAGGGAAGCAGCAGTAAACAAAACGGACTAAGATCTCTGCCCTCATGGAAGGTCTGTTCTAGGCGGGACAGACAATATACAACATATAGACATAGCACTACGGAGAAAATAAAGCAGGGAAGGGGACACATGAGCAAAGGCCTCAGAGAGGGTGGGTGAGGGCCCCGTGGGTGTCTGGGGTGGAAATTCCAGGCAGAGAAAGGTGAGGGATGAGATTTAGGTTTAGCTGGGAGTGAGAGCAGGCAGTTGCTGGCTGCTCCTGGATAGCTCACAGTAGAAAATAGAAAAGGGCTGGGGGCAGGAGGTGGGAGTTACAGGAAGGCAATTTAGGCTCAATCTTTGAAGATCTTTAGATAAAAGATTTGTGTCAGCTGGAAGGCACAGTGGTTACTGCTATCCTGTCACCACAAATTCCAGTGAGTGGAAGGCACAGTAAGGAGGCACAGGGCTCACATGCAGGGCTTCCCTGGGTGGGCGGGCCCATGGCACCCAAGCAGCCTCTGATGCAAGAGGCCAGTTCAGAGCCACATCTATGTGTCCCCTTTTATTTCCTCAGGCCCTTCAAGCAGAGTGTCCACTTCTCTAGTTTGTGAATGAGGACTCGAGGACATTTACCACAGAGCTGGGGAAAGGCAGAGTGGAAACCTTAGCCACGGGGTGTGGTCTGTGTACTGCCAGCATCACAGAGAGGCTCCACCCCAGACACACCAGGCCTGTGGAGGCTTCCTAAGCACTTCAGAGGCAGAGGAGCCGCCTGGAGGGGGAGCCCCTGCTCCTGACTTCCCTGTCTGACCTAGCACTTAAGGCGGAGGATGAGGTAAGAGAGCCCTTGATGATGGAACCTGAAAGCTGGCGGTGAGTGGGTTCCCCTGTCTAGACACTCATCCCTCCTTTAGAGGAACCTGCAAACTGCCTTCTTCTGGTCTCAGCTGTGGCTGATGGTGGTGAGATCCCTAGGGCCCACCCACCCGCTTGGCCTTCCCGGCTCTCCTGCCATAGTTGAGCTCACTTGGTCTCCTCCAGCTCCTCAGTCCTTTGGATGGCATCAGTCTCATACTTGGTCCTCCAGGTGGTCACCTCGGTGTTGAGTTTGGACACTAGGCGCTGCAGCTCTGTCTTGCCTCCCTGCTCCTCCTCCAGCTGTTCCTTCAGCAAGTCCAGGTCGTGCTTGGTGTTGGCGAGACTCACCACAGCTGTGCTGCGAGACTGTGGAGACCACACGAGCCTGTCAGAGGCCCGCTGGTCTCTCCACGGCCCAACAGTGCAGCAAGTAAAGGGGAAAAAATACCACCAGGGTTTATTTTCCTTTTTTTTTTTCCAATTACTGTCCACAAGATACATATTTTCACTTAGTCATAGTTAACTTTTTTACTTATTAGTGGGTCAAATATTTTTCATGCTCCTTCTACATTTTCATAAGCTATAACTTTCTTCAAGGAGGCTACTCTGTCATCCACACCCCAGCCCCAAACGAACCTTGGACTCCTCATCCAGCTGCCTCTTGTAATCGTCCACCTGTGATGTCAGCGATGTCTTTATCCTCAGGATTTGATTGAGTCGGCTCTGGGATTCTTCATATTCACGGCTCAGCTCACTATTTTCAGCTGGGTGAGAACGAAATGGGAGAAGTATTGGATGAAGAACTGGCTCTTCAGCCAGATCCTGAGCTCCCTCGGGGCATTGCTCCCAAAGCCGCGACTGCGTTGGAATGGGGAGCACAGTGACCACCGCACCAGCCACCCAAATTAAGTCATCCCAGGGATGGAGCAAGTGCCCAAGAGCTGCCAGCCTCCAAGTGACTTGCCTGGGGCAAAGGGCTTTATTCAAATAACAAAGCCCTGACCCTTGGCAGGAGATACAGCAAAGGAGTTTGGAGAAGACAGCGGGGCAGAGTGTTTACTTTGTAAACTGTATTTGTCACGGTCCCAGAACCTACTACATTCCTGTCACGTGTGGACTGATTGCTGGACCGGAGGACAGAAGGAAATGCATGAATCAGAGGAAGACCAGGCTTCTGGTTCTGCTCTGTAAGTCATTAGTTTTGTCACCTCATCTCACTGAGCTTCACTTTTTTCACCTGTCAAATGGGGATATTGATTTTAAAAAGTATTACAGGACGTGGGAATAAGGTCAAAGGATGCCTGCAGGTTCTCTGGTGTCACACTGGAGCTTGTCTAACCCAAGGGGTGTTAACTTCTCTCAGGGAGTGCAACTTTGTTTGACTTACTGTTTACTCCGGTTAGAGCCCAGCCTCTGCAAAGTTAGGTGTTAAACTGGATAGTAATAAGTTCCAAATTATTCAAGTCTTAGAGATGCAAAGGATTTCTTCTGATAGAAAAACAAAAACAGCCCTGGCTGGTGTGGCTTAATTGGTTGAGTCTTGTCCTGTGCACTTAACAGTTGTCTGTTCATTCCTGGTCAGGGCACTGGATTGTGGGCTTGATCCCGGGTAGGGGGTGCACAGGAGGCAGCTGGTTGATGTAGCACTTCTATATCAATGTTTCTCTCTCCCTCTCCCTTCCTCTCTGTCTAAAAATCAACTTTAAAAATCTTAAAAAAGAAAATAAGAAAAACCAAAACCAAACTCAGAGGTTGCAGTGCTGTTGTCCTGTAGGACAGTAACCAGTTTTGTATCTAACTTAGCAGATTTCCTTGAGCACTCCTTTTCCCACTGACTATGTAAATCTCACCCCGCATGTTCTTCAAAGGCAGCTTTACCATTTTTCTGGTTCCCTGATTAGGACACATGTTCACTTTATGTTAGTATGTGGGTCATGTTTTAAAATGTTTAAAAAGTGTCAGTATGACTGCCCCCCCTGCTGATCTCACAGGGTGAGAGAACTAATATGAAAATACTTTGAATAGTGTTCTCCATTTTACACTATAAAAATGTGACTTGGGACATTCCGAGGGTAAAATAAAATCTCCTTGTCTCATCACAGGGGATGCGAATTTTCCAAAGCCAAGAAAGCTCTGAGGAGAGGACCTAGGTACTCTTTCAGTTTCCCTGCGAATCCTCTTCCATTCCATATACTGTTTTTTAGGAAGCTGCAGGGAAGAATGAGCTCACCTTGGAGGCGTGTCCTGATGGCATTGATTTCTGCCTGGTTTCTCTCCAGCTCAGCCACTTTGGCGTTGGCTTCTGCTAAGCTGTCTTCCAGCTTTCGGACATGGGCCTCGGCATTCATCTGCCCAGGAACAGTGCATTCAGTGGGGGAAATGCGGCCAGGCTGCATGTACTAGGGGAACCCAGGCCAGGCCTTCCCTTCCTTCCACCTGGGTTCCCCTAGTGTAGGCTCCCAGGTTTCCAACTCCTTGAGGATCTCTCTATATAAAAGCCTAATATGCAAATTATCCCCTTGGGAGTTTGACCAGGAGACCGGGAGTTTGATCACTCACTATGATGTGTGCTGACCACCAGGGGGTGGCACAGAATGAAGGAAGGCCCCGGCAGCAGCTGGCAGCCGGGAAAGAGAGGCCCCGGCCGGCAGCCAGAAGGGTCCGATTGGCCCTGATCGCTGGCCAGGCCTAGGGACCCTACCCATGCATGAATTTCATGCACTGGGCCTCTAGTATAGTCATATTAATGTAATGATGAGCTTAATAGCACACATTTATTGCCAGGGACTTTTGTAGCCTTCACAAAAGTGCTTTGAGGCAGGGATTATTATTATCCCCATTTTCTATATGAGGAAACTGAGGCATAGTTATGTAGCTTGGCCAAGGTTATATACACAGTTGGTGGGGTCTGTGAAAGGTTCACCTCGGTTTCCTTCACAACATCTAGAACAGGTGGGGAGCCTTTTTTCTGCCAAGGGCCATTTGGATATTTATAATATTACTAGAGGCCCGGTGCATGAAATTTGTGCACTTGGGGGGGGGGTCCCTCAGTCTAGCCTGCACTCTCTCGCAGTCTGGGAGCCCCGGGGGGAGTGGGCCTAAGCCGTCAGTCGGACATCCTTAGTGCTGCTGCGGAGGCAGCAGAGGCTCCCGCCACCGCCGCTGTGCTCACCAGCATGAGCCTGGCTTCTGGCTGAGTGTCTGCCCCCTGCGTTGAGTGTCTGCCCCCTGGTGGTCAGTGCATGTCATAGAGACCGGTTGTTCTGCTGTTCGGTTGATTTGCATATTAGCCTTTTATTATATAGGATTTGCTTATTATAACTCACTTAATATAAATTTATGTTGCTATGAAAAATGCTCTTAGATTTATTGAATTTTGAGTGCCACCTCTGGTTGTCTTGGAAGGGCTAGACCAAATGATTTCATGGGCCTTATATGGCCCGTGGGCCAGACATTCCCCACCTCTGATCTAGACCTTGACTCAAGCCTGCTGGGGGCTCAGGGAATATTTGTGTAAGAGCTAATGCCGGGGCACCTCCCATGGTTCTGGGAGGGGACTTTCCTCACCTTGGACTTCTGCACATTCTCCATGCTGGCATTGAGGTCGTCGATCTCGGCCTTCATGACCTGCTTGTCCTTCTCCAGCTTGGACTTGACCCTCTGCAGGTTCTCCACGTGCTCTGTCAACTCAGCCATGGAATCTGTGTGTTTCTTGCGCAGGGTGGAGGCCGTTGCCTCACTCTGCAAGGCTGCCTCCTCCAGCTCCCGCCGCAGTTTCAGCAGCTCGGCCTCCCGCTTGCGATTCTGCTCAATCTGGGGGTAGAGGAGAAGCAGGGCTTAGCAGGACTGGCTGGCATTGGTCTCCTTGGGGTGGACACTGCTCACCTGCTCAGTGGTCCTTTGATATTCCTGTACCCCACTAATGAGATGCCCTGATTGAAATATGAATCCTAAGCCTCTGGGTGGGTTGCCTATAGGGTTTGTTTAGATAGTGTTGTGTGTTGAATTATGTTTCCCTCAAAGATATGTTTAAATCTTAACCCTGATACTTGATTTGACCTTATTTGGGAATAGGGTCTTTGTAGATGTACGCAAGTTAAAATGTCATATTGGATTAGGATGGGCCCTAATCTCTAATTACTGGTTGTCTTTATAAGAGGAGGGAAATTTGGACCAGAGAGACACACAAGATAAAGGCCATGAGAGAGGCAGAGTGGACCATTAGCAAGAAACAGCTATTAGCAAGAAACAGCAAAGATTGTCTGCCAATCATGAGGAGCTAGGAGAGAGGCCTGGAACAGATTCTTTCTCAGAGCCTTCAGAAGGAACCCACCAGGCAGCCCCTATCTATAGCTCTTGCTCTAATGGCCCCCTGTTATTCTCTTAACTCCCTGCAGTGCTAGAGATAGTCCCTTTGTTAATGCCCCTCATTCAAACCATCTGGGATGATTTTGTTTTCTGCCAGGATCCAACCCCAGCTGGACACCTGCTTCAGTTCAGCTCCACAAGGAGCAGACTGTGGCCAGAATGATGAAGCCACAGGACATGGAGTCCGGGGGCCACCGGAAAGGATATCCAGCCTTCCAGTGATAAGAGATGCCATTCATGCTCTCTGCTCTGGTCCAGGGTCCACATTTGCAAGAGTGCTGACTTCATGAAATTATGAGAGTATCATGTGGCTTCTGGTAGTCTCCATGATGCCTGCATGTGAGTTAGAGGAAGACACATTCCACCCTAGGAGGCATGGCTCAGATTCCAGCCCCCATTCACCTCTCAGTGGGGTGCTCTTGGAGTGTGTAACCTGGTCTATATTTTCTGTATTGTGGTGCTTTGACATCTGGGGCTTTGCTGACTCCAAAAAGATGGCCTCTCTCAGGTTTAGCTAATTCCTAGAGATAGCAAACAACTCAATTTCAATCACAACCAACCAATCTAGAGTCTCCCCACCCCCCAATTCCTTCTTTCATGTGGCTCTCACACTCTCAGCTACTATCCACTTACCAGAATTACCCATGGCCAAGTACTAGACAACTAGGGATGGCCCCTATGCCCCAGAGCCCTCCAAAATGATCCGAACTAGCCAATCTAAGCCTGCTCCCGTGCCTTCCTCAGAAACCATAACAAAGGCTCTAGCTCACAATTCCCCTTCCCTCTGCCCCCTGAATGACCCTGGTGCTTCCATGTGTGGCTCTGCCTGGCATGCCCCCTCCTTTAGGGAACTGTAGCAAACTACAGTTGACCCTTGAACAATGCAGGTTTGAACTATGTGGGTCTATTGAACTGTGGTCAATTGAAAAAAAAAAAGTGTGTATAAATATACCCATGCGGTTCAAATCTGTGTTGTTCAAGGGTCACTGTACCTCTTCAATGGCAATCTTCTCCTCATCTTTTGGCCTTACTGTACCTCAAAGTTTTTTTTATTTATTAATACACTGTATTTTATTTTTTAATTTACTTTATTTTTTAATTTCTTTATTGGTTATGGTATCACATAATTGTCCTCATCCCCCTATTCCCATCCCGAACCCCTCCCCACGTATGCTCCTACCCCCCTGTTGTCCATGACAACTGGTTAGGCTTATATGGATGCATACAAGTCCTTTGGTTGATCTCTCCCCCTTTCCCCCACCCTCCCCTGCCTTCCCTCTGAGGTTTGACAGTCTGGTTGATGCTTCCCTGTCGCGGGGTCTGTTTTTTGTTCTTCAGCTTATGTTGTTCATTATTTCCCTTAGATGCGAATACACTGTATTTTAGAATACCCGCCCTCTGCATGCAATCCAAATCCTGCTTCTATTAGTGCCACTAAGGAGCCCCAGAAGGAAGTGGACCGAATCAGCCTCTCTCTTGCCTACTTTTTTTTAATTTTAATTTTTATTACTAATCAGTTTCTCTTCATGGTAGCCCCAGGAATTCAGCAAAAACTAGGTGGTCTTTATCCCACTGTTTATCATCCACTGTTTATCATCCCTATAGGCAGGCAGGATTGGGGTTCCCAGGTTCCCCGAGGATGGTACCTGAGCAGATGTGGCTCCCCCAGCCTCTTCCAGCCTGTCGCTGAGGTCTTCAAGGTCCCGGGACAGGTCACTGCGTTGTTTCTCCACCTGGGGTGAGAGTGAATGACACTGACTGAAGCCATCCATGAGTCCCTCTTTCCACATGGTGTTTGTGAGGCCAGAGCCTGCACTTGGGGAGCTCTGCACTCTGCCTGCCACCACACATGCTCAGTGAAGGATGCTGTCTGTCCTTCTCCTTGCACTGGGTGGGCCTTATTGCCCATCCTGCCCGCCCCCCCACCCCCAGCCCAGTTTGGCTGAATCTGGAGTTTAGGCGTCTTATGATTTATTTCCCATCATCTTTATTGCTTCATTTCCTGTAGGATCCCTGCCCTCAACCCTCCCTCCACTCTTTGCTCTTCCTTTTACACCTTAGTTCCTGTGCAGGTAGGTGCTATTTCATTGCCTTGGCCTGAAATTCCTCCCTGCCTCAGCCTGTTGAATTCAGTCTTTGAATTCCTAAGCTAATGTTGCCTCTACAACCTGTCCCAGGCAGAGCTAGCCTTCTCTCCTTGGTTTCATACCACAAGCAGCATCTTTGCATCTTACATGATATTTAATGTCCACGTGTTACACAGTGCCTGGCACACAGTAGGTGCTCAAGAAACAATGAGGCCTTTCAACTGGAAACCTGTCCTCCTCTCTGTTTCTGCTTATGGTTGGATTGTAGCTGGCATTTGGCCCTTTGACTCAAGAAAGGTAAGAGAAGTATGTCGTTTACCTTGGCTCTCATTGCTCTCTCAGCTTCCAGTTCTTCCTCTAGTTCCTCGATTCGGGCCTAGCAGAAAAGTAAGCAGAAGAAGAGGGTTGAGGGGGATTATCTTAATTCTGTGGGAAACTTACCCAGTTAGCGTTTTAGAATGGAGGTAATGGGGAAGAGTATTATGCTAAGGAAAATAAGCCAGTCAGAGAAAGACAAATACCATATGATCTCACTTATATGTGGAACCTAATGAACAACAACAAAATAAATCTATATATGTAAAAGCCTAAGCGACCATTATGACTGAACGACCGGTCGCTATGACCTGCACTGACTACCAGCTCAATGCAAGAGCTGCCTCCTGGTGGTCAGTGTGCTCCCACAACCAACCTCCTGTGGCCGGCCAACTCCCCTCCCCTATCCCCCCCACCCCGCTGGCCCACCCCAATCGGCTCTGATCGGGGCAGAGCCAGCCAGCCAACCTCCCATAGCCCCTCCCCTGGGTTGGCCTCCCATGGTCCCTACCCCCGACTTGCCTGGCCCCAATTGGGGCAGGCCAGCTGGCCAACCCCCTACGGTCCCTCCCTCTGGCCAGCATGCCCTGATGGCCCTGATCGGGACTGGGCGAGATAGCCCAGATGGCCCGATCGCCAGCCAGACCGAGGGACCCCACCCGTGCATGAATTTGTGCACCAGGCCTCTAGTAAATAAATACATAAATAAGGAGGTAATGGACGGGAGCTAAATGTCAAAAGCAGAGGGGACCAATGGCCCTGAGGCAGGAGGGAGGCTGGGATATGTGAGTGCCCTCACAGAGCTAGCATGGCTGGCCAGCATGGTTGTGGTGGTGGTGGGGAGAGTGGATGATGAGGTCAGTGAGGAAGCAGGGGCTAGATTGTAGAGGGCATTTTAACCACTGTAAGGACTTTGAATTTAACCCTCAGTGAGGCGAACATGTGTCGCCTCCAAGGACTCTGTGGCAATCTTGCTCCTCAGGAAAACTTAGTAGCCAATCAGCTGCTGTGAGAAAAGGGTGCAGGGAAGTGCATCTTAAAAGGCAGGTTCAGTCTTCTCAGTCCTGGACATACCTGGTGTTCTTTTAGTTTCCGTTGCAGTGTGGAATTCAGAGACTGCTCATCCTCATACTTAGAGTTGACAGAATTGATTTCCATATCCCTCCTGCAAAAGAAGGTTTGACCTCCTGAGGAAAAGCTCTGAGGGTAGACCAGTAAGCTGACCAGAGAATAGAGACTGGGCTGCCAGACGAGGCCTTAAACCTGCTGAAAAATACGTGCTCCCAACCCCCTGGCCTTCGGGGATGACAGCCCAGAAGGACTCACTCTACAGAATCTATTCCACTGGCTTTTCATTCACTTACTCTTTCACTCATGCATTTATTAATTTAATATATGTTTATTGAGTACCTACTATGTACCAGACATCATTTGGGGTTCTAGGGACACATCAATGAACAAGCCAGACAGAAATGACTGCTCTGGTGAACTTTAAATTCTAGGGGCTACAGAATCACGTTAATGCTTTGCCTTTTTAGAGAAAATTTCCTCCAAAAGCTTTAAACAAAAGGCTGTCTCCTTCTGATGTGTGAGTTCTATGTGTCAGGAAGCCACATATGAAAACTAAGATGATAGAACGAGTAGATGAGGAGGATGGGCAAGGCCACATGCACCTTCTGGGTGTGCCACAGAAGAAATGTGCTGAGATGCAGATTTTGCTGCATATGCCCCTCATAGCAGTCTGAGGTACTTTAAAACTGCCTTAGAAACATATACTTCAAAGATGTAATGTCCAAATTCTACTCCTTTTTCCTTATCTTTTTTTCCTTTTTTCCCCCCTTTTTCCTTATCTTACTCCTTATCTCCATTACCTCAGCCTTTTACTTAGTTCAAGCTTATGCCTGGACTATTGCAGTAGCCTTCCAATTAGTTTTTTCCTACTCTATCTTTCCTCCATGTTATTGCCAGAGTGATATTGATAAATTACTCTCTCAACTTGTGATCTTTGAGAGCCCAGTTTATACGTTTCTATAAACTTTCTGCCCTCAGATACATGTATTGCTTAATACAAGTCTCATTTTCATCATCCAACAGGCCATGTCTGATGCTGGGAGCTCCCTGTAGACAGGGCAGCACCTACTCCTTTCTCCCTATAGCCTCCATGGTGGGCACACGGCCTGGTACATAGGAGGTGCTGGTGACAGGCATGGATACATGTGAATCCCTCAGCACAGTGCCTGGAGCCTGGGACCATCTAGAAAGTGGTAGATATTGCTAATATTATTACGAAGACATGAATGACTGCATTGGCGTACTTTTTCACCACCTCCTCAAGATCTAGCTTGGATCGCTCCATCTCATTGAGATTGTCAATGGTCATCTTCAGGTCACTCTCAGCTTTCCGACGAGCCTTTTCCACCTCTGCCCGGATTTTCTTTTCTTGTTCCCAGTTATCCTCCAGCTGTAGAGAAAGTAGAGGAGGGGTGAGTCTCAGTCCAGAACACAATAAGAAACCAGACTGGGCCTGGTTCCTTAGCTGTGGCATCAGAAGAGCCCTCACTTCCCTGGGTGCTTTAAAACTGGGGGATGTGTCAGTCCAGTGCCAAAAATGTATCTGAGGACCCTGTCCTTGAGTGTAGAATTGGCCAGCTGTGGGCATTACCTCATGGATCTGGGTGTTGAGCTTGCTGTTGCTCTTTGTCAGGTGGTTCACCTTGTCCTCCTCAGCTTGCAGATCATCGAGGGTTTTCTGGAAGGAAAGATACACATGTGTGTTCCACAATGTACGCAGGAGCAGCTGGTCAGACCTGGTTTTCTGCCATCACTTCTGAGCTGAGTTGAGTTGACTGCCGTGAATAGCTACTGAGTGCCTGCACCTGGGTGCTAGGTGAGGCCGGGGCAGACCTGAGCACCCGTCAGCAGCAGGTAAGCCCTCGGGTCAGTAGGGGGGCTCTGGTTCTCCACAGGCATGTGGGAATCTGTGGGGGGCTTTTGGTTGTCACAATTATTGGGGGCCACACTGTCACTTAGTGTGTAGTTCCAGGGATGCTGGACCTCTTTGCCTTGCTCTGGACAATCTGGCACCATGAAGAATAAGTCTGTTGTCCACATGCTTGATGTCCCACCCAGACTCTCATGTAAATAAAACAACCATTTATCCTTTTCTGAACCTAGAACCCACCACAACTCTACATATAACTCAAATACTTTTTTAATTTAGTATACACTGCATTTTAAAAGAATGATCTACCATGAACATTGAGAGATGATTTATGAAAATCTCCCCGGGAGTTATTCAGCGTTTTGTTGAATTGCAGCAGTGATAGCCGCCACACTTTGCTATCTGGGTCGCCAACACACCCTCTGGTGCCCATCTGTAGCCGTTGTAGACAGGCCCAGGCAGACAGCCCACTGCTCACAATATCTGCTAGTCCATCTGCTTTACCTTTTACACATGGACAGCTCTATTATTTATTATAAATTACTTTCCATTTATTTCTCCTTTATATTGAAGAGTGCTCTATTGATATTTTTATTTCAGGATAGTAAGAGAGCCTTCCAAAATAGTCAGTCCTCATTATTTGTGGATTATCTACCTGCCAAGTTACCTACTTGCTAAAATTATTTGTAATCCCCAAATCAATACTCATGGTGCTTTCATGGTCACCCACAGATATGAGTGGAATGGTGAAAAATTTGAGTCACCTGGGGTTTTTCAGCTGAGATCAAATGAGATGATGCCTTGCATTCTTGTTTCATCTCATACTGCAAACCAGTGTCCTTTTCACAGTCTATTTAGTGTCACGTTTTTATATTTTTGTTGGTGATTTCACTGTTTAAAATGGTACCCACACACAGTGCTGTCTAGTGTTCCTAAGCACAAGAAAGCTTTGATGTTTCTTACAGAGGAAATTGTGTATTAGATAAGCTTCATTCAGGCATGAGATAGAGTGCTGTTGACCAAGGGTTCAATGTTAAGGAATCAACAATATGTACTAAAAAGGCACTTTTAAACACATTTAATTAAATTAACATAATTGATCATAATCATATGTATTATGTATTGATTGGTTGACAAAATATTATGATCAAAGGCTTACAGAAACCTAACCCTAAATTTCCCCTAGGAGCAGAGTTTTAGTTTTTGCTATTTCAGTGTGTGTGATGATTTTATAGAACATAACTACCTTGAATAATGAGAATTGGCTGTATTTGTTATAAAAAGTGGCTCTGGGTATTTGATATAGTTGAGTCACAGTCGAAGGGGAGGTATTTTCAGAGGCAGCTCAGGGGACATGCTGTGGATTCAGGTTTTAACAGACACAGGGATGAAGGTCCATTGTCTGGTTCTGAGCTTCAACTCACTCTTTGCACCTTTGTTTCCAGAGCTAGGAGGTGCCCTGTGCTGGAGGCTGGTGAGAGCTGGCTCTGTATTTATTAGCTTGAGCCTGTAATAATTGGGTGGGTCTGCCTGGGACCTCAAGACCTCATGTCTGTTGTTGCAGCAATGCATCAGAATTCACTGGTACTTTAGAACTCAAGGACCCTTCCCTATGCCCCACCTCATTTTATGACTCTGGGGATCACACCTCCCAGTGTGCCTGGGGCCATCCTGACTTTTGTCTGTTGTCCCCATTTTACTCTGAAAGCTGTCCTAGTTTGGGTGATAAATTATATGGTTGTCCTACTTATAACAGACCTAGAAGGAAGGCATCAAGATGTGACCATGCTCACTTCACTGATGAGGGAATTGAGATTTAGGGAGATTCTGTGAGTTTCCTGAGGGTCCCTAGCTAAAAGGTGACAAATCTGAGGTCTGCCTGCTCTGCCAAGGGGAGAAGTGGGCAGTGCTCACCTGGTGCAGCTCCTCCAGGGCCCTCTTCTCTTTCTGGAGCTTGGCGATGGAGTCTTCTCTGAGTGAGAGGTCCCCAGTCAGGGTGCGGACCTTGTGATCTAGGGCCTGGAAACCCGGGTGTGAGAGAGACAGATCTTTAAGGCTGGGAACACCTCTGGTGGGAGGAGAGGAGGCACTTGTTTTGAGAGAGGGTCCTTTATTTGGCTGTACTCTAGAGTCACCTGGGAGCCTGAGAAATACCATACCCAGGTCACACCTCAGTCACCCAAGTCAGAATCTTGGGGATAAGGGAAGCAGTGAGAACCACCAATTCGGGCCTTTGCTACTCAAAGCCTGGTCCTTGGATATTAGCTGTGGCATTGGCCGAAAATGTGTTGGAAACATAGATCCTGGTCCCTGCCAGACTGCCAGCCCAGAATCTGCATCTTATCAGGATCCTGATGGTTTGGGTGCACATCAGAGCTGCAGAGGCGTGGGTTTGGTCATGTCTACCTTTCCCTGCTCATGGACCCCGTACACCTACAAGGTACGAAGGGGGTCTTGGGGCCAAGGGCCAACAAGATGGTATCAGGAGCCAGGGGCTCCCCCTGGAGCCACTTGGAGGGGCATCAATTGCTTGTTTGAGCAGCTATAAGTGGCCCCACTCTTCTGATAGGGTTGCCTCTTCTGGGAAGGGAGGAAGAGTGGACATGATGCTGCAGGACATTCTGTGAGGGGCCAGGGATGCTGAGGCTAAGTGGGCAGCAGGCTAATGCAGATGCCTGGAATCCCAGGCTTGAGGAGAACCAGTCAGGTCTGAGTCTGGATGGCACCGTGATGGGAAGAGCGCTTAGTCCCCTTAGGCAGCAGCTCTAACAGAACTTTCTGTAACAATGGACGTGTGTTCTCAGTTTGTTTTGTCCAACACGGTAGCACTGGCTACATGTGGCTATTGAGCACTCAAAATGGGGCTAGGTTGACTGAGGAACCATATTTTAAATTGCATTTAATTAAGTTAACATAACTCCATTTGGTCCAGCTGGGTGGCTCAGTTGGTTGGAGTGTCATCCTGTACACAAACAGGTTGCGTATTCGATTCCCAGTTAGGGTACATTCCTAGGTTGCAGGTTCAATCTCTGGTTGGGGTGTGTGTCAGAGGCAACTGATCAATATTTCTCTCTCGCATTAATGTTTACTTTTTTCTCTCTCTCCTTTCCTCCTTCTCTAAAATCAATAAATATATCCTCATGTGAGGCTTTAAAAAAATATCCCCATGTAGTTGGTGGGTAGGCTCCTGGTATGGCCCCTTCAGGGTGAGCGAGCTGGGATTCCTTGACCCTGAGAGGAGCGTGGTTGTGCGCAAGGCCACCTCACCTGCTTCTCCTTCTCTGTCTTAGCCAGGGTGGTCTCAAGGCCCTCCAGGTCACGCTTCAGGTCACTAAGCTCCCCCTCCAGCTTTCGCTTGGTGGCACTCAGGGAGGCAGCTGTGCCCTCCTCTTCTTCCAGCCGCTCCCTCATGTCCCCGATCTGGCTCTCCAGCTCCATTTTGGTCTTCATCATCTGGGTCAGGCGCTCCTCCGCATCCATTAGGTTATCTTGTTCCTAATGGAAAAAAGAGCCCCAGTCAAAATTAGGGGTCCAGGCACCCACAGGGGACCAAGATGGTGGGCAGTCCTCGGGCTGACAGGACGTCTCCCCACCGCCCCCCCCCCCAAATGTGTTCTGAGGTTGGACAGGGGCTGGGCTAGCTCCAAGCTCCTTTGCGATGTGCACAACAAAGTGTAGTCTAGGAATGTGGGCCCCAGATCAGTTGTAGCACCTGAGAGTTAGTCCGGATGCTAAATCTCAGGCCCCAGGTGAGACCTGCTACATCTGAATCTGCATTTTAATGAGATCCCAGGTGATCAGATGCACCATAAGGTTTTATCAGAGGTGAAGCTGTCAAAAGTCACACAGGCAATAAGTGGAAGAGGAGGGACAACCTGGGGATCCACTGGGGTCTCCCCAAGATGGGGTCAGTGGTATAAGACAACAACTGGTCACAGAGGCAGAAGATTGGCCCAGTGGGGTGACTTTTATTCATGACATAACTTTACTGAAATTCAGATCTTTGTCTGCAAAATAAGGGAAACAACACCATGAGGCGTAAAGCGATGGAGCTCATGAGGTGCTTCTGTAAATGGAAGATTCTTTTATTACTGTGGTCTCACTCAGGCCCAGTGTTCCCAAACATAAAATAAGGTTCGAGGCTTGAGAAACTCTTTAGGGATGTTAAGATGATGTGAAGAAACTATGCTAAGCAGGAAGGACCCAAGATAGAATTGAACCCTTCGCAGTTGTGGGTTTTCTACTGATGAGCTTGGGACCTTGATGAAGTCTCTAATTGTTGGTCAAAGTGAGTTTTCTACCCTGTAAGATACATGGGAAAATTGGGTATCTTAAGGGGTGTTTTTGAGGGTCAAATCAGAGAAGGATCCTTGGTAAACCAGGAGGGTCACAGCAGTGACTGCAGTCATTAATTTGGAATTCAGGGAGGGGGGCATTGAGTCAGGCACCCATGGAAACTAGGTCATTTGTTCTTCCTGCTGTGCTTGCACTTGACAGGCAAGGAACAGTAGGCAAAGAGGGCAAGTTCCCAAGGTCCTACAGCAGACCCAGGCTCACTTTGGGGGCTTCTCCCACCACATCTTGTCTGGACAACCCTCGCAGGGCCAGCATATCTGTGTGTGCTGAGGGCAAGTAAGACTTTGATAGAGACATTTTGGTATTTGGGTCAAGGATGACATTACAATGAAGAAAAGAGAAGGCTGGAGGCACACAACTCTCAGGAAGCTTATCCTCCCCTCCGTCTAGGGCCTGACTCATGGCAACCCTCGAGGTCTGGACAGTTGCCAAAGCCCCAGCTCCTGTCCCTCCCTCAGGGCCCCACGTACGGCCTGCAGTTGGATTTTGAGGTCGTTCTTCTCCTGGCTGAGTGTGGCCACCTTCTCCTCCATATCCTTGACCTTGGTTAGCAGCTCTTGTGTCTTGGACATGGCATTCCTCAGCTCCTCCTCTTTGGCCTTCATCTCTTCCTCTTGCCGGGCCACATTCAGGAGTGGCTTGACCTGAGTAATATCATAGAGTGTTAGGGAGATGGGCTTTGCCAGGGGACTGAGAGACGGAATATATGGCTGGGTCTCATATTCCCACTGGGGTGGAAAGCAACTCTTGCTGCAGCTGTGAGGAAGAGCCCTTTTCCATAGAGACCAAAGCATGTCTGGCCTCTACAGAGAAGGCCCATCCTTCTTAAGATCAATCCTCAGGGTGCTCTTTGATCCCAGGAGACACAAAGTTAGATGGTCTTCAGTATCTAGCTGCACCCAGTGTTTACACCAGTTTTGTAAATTGTGTGTGCTTGGAGCCCTGGCTATATCCACAACTTGGCACCCCCTTGCTTTTCTTCCTTATTGTGTGCTCTATCTATCTATCTATCTATCTATCTATCTATCTATCTATCATCTATCTATCTATCTATCTATCTATCTATCTATCTATCATCTATCTATTCTCTCCCTATCTCCATCTCTCTGTTTTATTTTGTTTTTATCTTTTTATGTCTCTCTGTCTCTCTTGTGTCTGCTCTCCAAAGTGGCAAAGTTCACATAACCAGGTTATGTAGGCACTATGACTTGCAGCTGTCACACTTTTTTTCAGTGAAAATATGTTTTTCTCTGCTGACTCATCCTACCTGGCTTAGTTAAATAAGATTAGCATTTAGTCAATATACTAAGAGTAAAGGATTTTTATTTTGTAGTATGTTTTTACTCATTGGAATAGCACTTTTCCCTGAATGTTTAATTAGTAAAGTTTTACTTTATAGTAAAGAACAGGGAAGCTTCCAGTCTCTGTCTCCTTGTCATCTGTGATCACTGTGTCCTGTTGAAAGACCCTAAGAGCTGTTGGTCTGGGACTTCCTAAATGGTAATCTGTACACAAAGATGACAGGTGAGATGGATTCCAGCAATGCATCGAAACCCTTTGATTTTTATTGTTACATAGTTTCTTTAAAATAATTATCTATACTAATAAAGGGTAATATGCAAATTGGTCACGACGCCCTTACAGTAACAACTGAATAGCAGGCTGTGGGGGGTGACCAGGCCGGCAGGGGGATTAGCGAGGGATGACCAAATGACTGACCAGCAGGCTGCGTGGGGCGACCAGTCCAGCAGGGAGGTTAGCGAGGGACAACCAAACGACTGACCAACAGGCTGAGTGGGGCAACCAGGCCAGCAGGGGGGGGGCAGTGAGGGGCCACCAGGTCGGCAGAGGAGGACAGTGATGGGCAATTAGGCCGGCAGGGGTGGGGGCAGTGAGGGGTGGCCAGGCCGGTGGGGAGAAGCCAATTGGGGGCGACCAGACCAGCAGGGGGGCAGTTGGGGGCGACCAGGCTGGCGGGGGGGGGGGGGCAGTTAGGGGCAACCAAGCCAGCAGAGAGGGGCAGTTAGGGGCAATCAGGCTGGCAGGCAGAGGCAGTTAGGGGCGATCAGGCAGGCAGGCAGGTGAGCAGTTAGGAGCCAGCAATCTTGGATTGTGAGAAGGATGTCCCCCGAGGTGTTCCAGATTAGAGAGGGTGCAGGCTGGGCTAAGGGGACTTCCCCCCAGCCGTGCATGAATTTTGTGCACTGGGCGTCTAGTTAATAACGTAATTTTGAAAAAAAAATTTAAAAATGAAAAAGAACTTGTCAAATTCATAATTTTATGGATGCTATTTGCTTAGGATGAGATTAGAGCAGGTTAAGGAAATGAAGTTTCCTTTTAAAATAACTTTTCAAGATAAAAACAGTGAGTTGATATAAAGGAAAAAGCTCAGTCATTGAACAGGTGGGAACGTGTCAGTGATGATGAACTTTGAGAATGCTCATCTAGGACCCTCTGCAATGGCCTGTGTGTGGGCACATTTGGGAATGCGGAACTTACTATTCTGCATTCAGAATTTGTGGTCAGCACCAATTGTTTGAAAGCACCTTTTCTACAGGAGGGAAAAGAAGCGTCTGTGTGTGCTATGGGGGGCTCTCAGCCACCCGAGATGACCTGGAACCTGGCCTAATTCTCCACAAGGCTGCCCCTTGAGACCAGCATTCTCCTGTCTGCTGAGTGTGGCAGCCCCGCACCTGGCTCCTCTGGTGCCCAGTGGTGTGTTCCCTCTCCATGGGGGCCCCAGGTGTGATGTCATAACCTGGTGTGATTCAACCTGCATGCAGTAGGATGGTTCATGGTCTCCTGCATTGGCTGAGGATGGCCTGGCTGCTTGGGGCACCAGCAGCCTCATCACCTGGCTGACTCACACTGCCCTCACTGCTCTCTTGGATGAATCTGGGAAATGAGATGTCAGATCTCATGATTTCCTGAGGCCACCCCGGTTCTGAAGCCAAGGACTTCACTAAGGGAGTTGAAGATGTCTCAACCCCAGGGGTGGGGCACTGATAACCAAGCCCACTTTCTGCAGCAGAGTGCGGGGCTCCTCTCCACTCTAAGTGTATTTTATTTTTAGGGATGAGATGAAAGGTGGGAAGACACTATGATTTTTCTGAGGGAGAAATTAGCTCCTGTCTGGAAGGAGGCTAGACTCCTCTGTCTCCAAGGCACTCTCATTTTTAGACTGTCCCTGCAGCATCCATGGCTTTCCACCCCCAAGAGGCACCTCTTTCTAACTAGAACTGAGGCCCCCGGCCCACAGATAGCAGCAATTCCGGCTGGCCTAGCCCTCAGCCCTCACCTTGTTGTAGAGCTTCCACCAGCCCCAGAAACGCAGCTCTAAGAACTTGCGAGTGTTCCGCTGGATGACTTTCAGGCCAATTCTGCAAAAGAGAATTCAGGGTTGCATGGGTTAACATGCAGGTGTCAGGACCTGGCCTCCCAGATGGAACTATTCCTGTCAGACAGCATAAGGCTGAGACAGACTACTCATTTCTTCCTGCATTTTTCTTCCTTTTCCTCACCAGAAATCACCGATTGGTCTCTAACCCCATATATCAGCAGTCTTTAAAATCCACCTTTTCTTGTCCCTTGCACTTTAATTTGACTGACTTTTACCAGTGACTTCCTGTTGCATCAAAGTCTTGGGCTGGCTTGGGTTGCCATCCGATCACTTAGCTCCTAATCAATGTCCCTGCCTTTAGCTGGGGTCATAGAGGGCCTGATGCTGGATATCCGGAGTTCATTACTGTTATTATTTATCCATTGCTATTATTATTACTAATTCTATGACCACAAATTGCCAGTCACAAGTCAAGCAGGGCAGCCTGAGATATTTTCTAATTACTGTTTTAGGGAGTTGACTAAAAAACAGGATTCTGAGGGCAGGGATTTGGAATGAGGATTTCTGGGATCTAATCCTGACTCTGCATGAACCTGGCCCAGTTCCTTAACCCCTCTGACCTCAGTTTCCACATCTATAAAATGGCGGTACTGGCCCTCCCACTTCCCTCTTACAGCATCATCATCATATGGAGCAAGTAAGGGGATGGCTGTGAAGTAGCTTATACACTGTAGGGAGAAGGGTTTATGTTAGGTGGTCCCTGTTATGAGTTCAATTGTGTCTCTTTCAAAAGGTATGTTGAAGTCCTAATCCCCAGTGCCTGTGAATATGACCTTATCTGGAAATAGGTCTTAGCAGATGTAAAATTACTGGCGGTCAGATGAGTTATACTGGAATAGAGTGGGACCCTAATCCAAGACAACTGCATCCTTATAAAAAGGAGGAAGATTTGAAGACAGACACAGAGAAGAAGGCCATATGAAGACAGAGGCAGAGATTGGAATGAGGCCAACAAATGCCTGGGGCTACCAGGACTGAAAGAGGCAAGAAAGATTCCTCCTCTAGAGCCTTCAGAGGGAGCATGGACTTCCAACACCTTGATTTCAGACTGTTGACCTCCACAACTATGAGAAAATAAGTTTCTGTTGTTTTAAGACACCCAGTGTGTGGGGCTTTGTTATGGCAGCCTTGGGAGACTAATATAGCCCCCAACAGGGTTCTATGGTCCAGCAAAGACATTGGCACCTCACTGCACTGTGTCACTAATGGAGCTGACCACTGTGTGTGTGGTGGGGCTCCTGGGCATTTTGTAAGGATGGGTGTGGCTTCAGTGGTCCTGCCCCATTGGTGTTCGTGCATGCTACCTTCGTTCCAGCATCTTCTTGAACTCAACCCTCATGAGGAAACCCCGGAGCCGACACTGTAACATCGTCATGATCTTGGCTAGACGTTCATCTCGCATGTCCTCAAGCTTGGCCAGGATGCCTGCTCGGAAGAATACCTAGAGGAAAGACACACTTATCTGAAAATAGCCCAGCTGTCACCAACAGCAGCAACTTGGGAGTGGAGGTTAAAATCAAAGCACCAGAGATTCAGAAGGGTCTTTATAAGAGTTAAGAGACACAGTCTGGTGCTGGTATTTGAGGCCCCTCAGAATCATCTGGCCCCAGCCTGGACATCTCCAATAGCAGGGCAAGTTCCTCTTGCCCTTGGATTCTCCTATAGGCTCCAGCCCTGGTCTTGCACTTACTAGCTGGGTCACATTGGACATGTCTCCTCACATCTTATGGCCTCAGTTCCTTATCTGTGAAGTTGATCCCTCCCTTAGATGGTTGTTATAAGGATTAAATAACAGGCAGAAAAGTCCCCTTGTAACTATGAAGCTCTGAGTAAGGTGTGAGATCCTTATAATCCCCACTGCTGTGATTGCTTGGAAGCCAGGGTGTCAAGGGGCCTCTTTTTTTTTTTTTTTTTTTTTACCACCATGCAAAGCAGCCTGGATAGTCATGATCCCATGGAAATCTGGGAGTGGGAAGAGGGGATAGTGATCAGCTGGGGGTGGGGGGTGGGAGGTTGACTTTCCAGAAAGGAGACAGAGTTGTACTAAGGCTGCACAATTTCAGGCATCCAGCTCTTGTGTGTCAGTGAGACTCATCCCCAGGAAAACTAGCAAAATGCAAACTTTGGTCACAAGATAACATTCACCCTTCCCCTCACGGCACCTTTAGGACCTCTGATAAAACAGGTGTTGGCAAGGATGTGGATCAAGGAAAAGGTGTGTTGGTTCAATAGTTTTGGAAAATGGTTTGGCATTCTCTCACTCTACAATAGGCAACTGTCCTCCTCAGCATATATCTCAACCCTGGCTGTACCTGGAGGCTTTGGAAAGATGTGGATGCCTGGGTATAGGTGATTTCAAACAATTTCTGGGGTAGGGCTCAGGCATTGGTGTTTTTAAACCCCCCCAGATAATTGTAATGTGCAGTCAAGGTTGAGAATTTGTTCTAGAGAAAAATCCTACATATTGACCCATGGATAAGGATGTATACAGTAGTATTGAAAAGATAGTTGTAGTGTGACCACCTGAGGCAGTATGACATGGCAGTGACAGTGACTGGGTGTCGAGTACCAACTAACAAGGATGAATCTTAGAAACATGATTAAGTGATAAAAGCATGCCACAGAAAAATATATCAACTATGATACGTTCATGGAGCTCAAACCAGGCAAAACTTGGGGCCATATGTGTATGTTATAAAACTATTTTTATAAAGGCAATGGGATGGTTAACTTTCAGGACAAGCATTACTCATAGGGGTGGGGAAGAAGGAGAGGAAAGAGATACAAAGATTAAGTTCTGGGTTTTGAAGTGGGCTTATGAGTGATCGCTTTATTAGTAACATCTTTTTGTCCTTTCAATAGGACATGATAGAAACTTCTAGAAGGACAGAAGGAGCCAGTCTTTTGGCCTCAGCCTTCTTTGGATGTCCATGTGACTTTGGCCAAGTCACTCTTCTTTGGGGGGGACCATGGTCTCTTTTCCCTCCCAATGGGAGTGTAGGACCCTAAGTCCTCCCAGATCTGAGAGTCCGTGATTCTATATGTGGGGGGAGGGGGTAGAGCCCCCCAACAAAATCCTTTATGTGGATGCTATGGACACTGACAGGAAAATAATAGAAAAGAATACTCCCTTCTGTCCGTCCCCCGCCCCCCGCCAAAAAAGAACACCCAGGGAACTAAACATCATAGGGTAAAATATTTGATATTTCAAAATTAATTGGCACTGAAGTTTGGTCTTTGAGGGGCAGTGGAGCATGTGGCTGGAAAGTGGGGCCCACATGGGCCAAATTGGGGACAAAGTCATAGTTTATAGGCAGAATCACCCTGTTCTCTGTTCTGCCCCAGCCACCAGAGCCTGCCTGGCCCTCAGAGCAAAGCTGTTCACAGCAGCCCTGGGCCTTTACCTGGACCTGAGGTGCCCAGTGCAACCCTTGAACAATAGCAAGATGCAATCTGTTTGCTCATATGGTAGCTGCCATAGTGGTGATGTCATCCCCGTTTTTCTAGGTCACATGACCTGCAGTCATAGGGCCTGAGGCCTGCGCTATCCTGCCTAGTTCTATGACATTGGACATGTCACCTCGCCCCACCCTCAGGCTTTCTTATGTTTTCCACCTGTTAAAGGTGGGGTGGGGGAAGGAGCTTGTCTTCGAGGTTCTCTCCAGCTCAAGTATTTAATGATTCTGTAACAAAACCTGGAGTGTTCCTGTAAGTAAAATTAGTTACCCCTAGCACATATTAATTGGGAAGGAGGCCAAAGCTAACAGTTCTGGTAGATGCTAGAGTAGTGTTACAATTCTGCTAATACCCATTGCTGCAAAGCAAGCTCCAGGGAGCTTAGGACACCTGTTCTGTTTATTGGTTTAACCCTAGAGCTGAGAATCATGGCTGGTACACAGGACATTCCATGAGAATTTGCTGAGTGACCAGATGTGTTGACTGCACATGCATGCTGGAGCCTTCACGTGCATTGAGCCACACCAGGCCTGTGGAAAAGCTGTACCCATGAAACCGGAGAGGCAAGTGACCTGCTCCAGGCTACACAAGAGGCAGGCTATGAGCCTGACCCTCTTGACTGTGAAGCCAGTGCTCCTCCCATGTCACGCTGGCTGTCACGTTGGGGTGCAGTCTGACCAGGTAGCTATAGATGGACACTGTGCACTGTCAACCTGGCTGGCCTTAACAATCCTGACAGTACTCTGTGAGACCAGGAAGTGAGACCAACAAAGGACAGCCCAGGTCCCGTGAGTCGGGATCAGGTGGCTGCCCCATCTGAGTCAACCCAGAATTATCTGCCAGCTCAGGGCTGGGGCTGTTGGTGTGCGTGGGCTAGGATTATGGTGTTTAACCTAAAGACCCAAACCACACTTGTACTGCCATGCTCTGGTCAAATCCAGGACCTTGATTCTGATGGGCTCCTTTTATTTTTAGAAATCGGGGGTCACACAATCCTAAGAAATATCCTACCATTTATTGAGTAGCATTCTGTCTGATTTCATGTATGTTACTTTTAGTCACCCCAAAGTCCCATGAAGCTGACCTTATGAGCCCTGCTTTTTCAAAGGAGGAAACTGAGGGTCTCATTAGCCAAGAGGCTTGTATAAGACAGGCAACTGGCCAGTGGTGGAGCTGGAATTCACACCTTGAAGCTCACCTTCTTAAAAAAGGCGGAGTGTTATAGGGAGGGTGCACCACCGGAAGACCCTACCTTGGTATGTCCAATTTTGTATTCATTTACATCCAGGTCAATGGACCCAAGCAGCAGCTCTGAGGCCTTCTTGTTGTCTACGAATCCCTGAGGAATCACGTTGGGGTTCAGCACTTGGTACCTGTCAGGAGAGGGTAACAACAGTCATGCAGTCAGTGTCACCTCCAATCTGGCAGCATGAAAGCTTGTCCATGCAGTTATCCCTTGATCTATGGCATGGCCCTTGAGTCAGGGGATAGATTTCTTTTACAGATGCCACAGCAGGTAGATAGATGTGCCTGACAGGAGACTTTGGGGACTAAATGTCAGTATGGGTTGAGGTTTCAGGGGGGAGGTGTTTGTAGAAATGAAGACACCAAACTTTTTCTTTTCTTCCAGGCATAGGAGAACTGCTTATTTTTCCTGACCTGCAAGCAGCCCCTTTTGTAATCTTGGATAAGTTCTCCCCCAATTAGGGACTTCAGATGACTTGGACAAGATGACCTCAGATGACCCTTCTTACTCCATCAATCTGTGGTCACATGTTCTAGCAAGAAGAGAGGGAGTAGAAGTAAAATAATCCAAAGATGGGGTCTTGGTTTGGGTTTAGACCCTGAGACCAGGATTCAAGTGCAAGTAGTTAATTGGGAAGTGGCAGAGTTGGGAAGTGGGGTGGGAAGCAAATAAAAGGCATGCTATCAAGCCAGTTATTACAGCAGGCAACTGGATCTTAATCCTGCTGGGGACACTAGGAGCATTGGTGAGTTGGAACCTGCTCCTGCTGGCTCATAAGAGTGAATAGTGTGCATCTCTTCCCAACTCCACATTCAGTGGTGCCACATTGATAGCTTGAAATCAGCTGTGGTGGGAGTATTTACACCATGGAAACAGGCAGACACTACAAATCAGGATTTCTGTTTAAAAAACAACAAAAAACTTGGAGAGCCCATTGTTAAACATTTACCAGCATGTTGCTATCTGATCTGACAGCCAATATAGGACACACCTCAGAATTACCCCATCAGAAGGGTGAGAGGGCTGAAATATTTATACACCAATGGCCCTTACTCATTGGTTGGAAGGCTGCCCCTAGGGAGGCATTAATTCCTGATACTTTCAGCCTGCCAAGTAGCAAAGTAGGCCTCATAAGCCAGAGAAAGCCCTCAGCAAAGAAATGCAGGTGATGGCAGTTGAAACTTGGGCCAATGTATACTGAAGTAGGAATAGTGAGGCACCATATGTCTTCATACCCATAGTGTCTGTGACAATGGGATTATATTTGTCAATAGTCAATCCCTGGAAATTGTCAAAGTTTCTGGAACATACCACTCACCTCTGTTTGAACTCTGGGTATTGCAGCCTGTTTGGGAAGCCCTTCCTGCAAATACGGATACCTTCCAGGACTCCATTGCAAGCCAGCTGGTGCATGATTAGGTGGGCATCCACCACGCCTGCCAAGAGGGAGGGCACAGGATGGGGAGTCACTACTCTATGGTGGGACAGGCCACTTGCCACTTAAGAAGACTGAAATGAGTATCCACATCATCAACCCCAGTCTCCTCCTATCACTGCCCAGAGGTCCCTGTTCCCCACAATTCAGCAAAGTCCCAAAGGCTCTCTTGAGTGTGACTTCTGTCTGGGTGGACACCACTCTGCTGTACAAAGCAGCTAGAACACAATTTTTGGATTATCCATTGTTGGGGATTCTTTCATGCCCCATTTAGCCCCAATTATTCCTGGTTATTGAACTTAATTTGGAGCAGACACCAAATTCACAGATCCTGAGAACTTTCAGCAGGGATACACATCCCCATGATATACCTGATTGCTTGTACTCATTGGGTACAATACAGCGGACAAAATGAGGGGCAGTGCTATGGAGGGTGGTCATCAGCTTGTTCAATTGCTCCTGGGGATGGAGGAAAAATTAAAATGAAGAGTGAGTAAATTTGGCACTGGTGTTGCAGGACACCTACACTCAGGAGAGGTATTTATTTAGTTTAATTAATTAAATTAAAATTAAAATCCAGTTCTTTCAATCACAGCATCCACTTTCAAGTACTCACTAGCTACATATGGATAATGGCTACCATATTGGACATCATATTGGAAAGAAGAGAACATTTCTGTCATTGTGTAATGTGCTGTTGGTTAGCAGTGTTCTCGGAGGTCCAGTGACTTGCCTAAGGTGACATGATTTACAAGAAGCAGGGCCTCTTCTGATTCAGCACTGGGTCATTTACTCCTTTTACTACCAAGAAAATCTTGGTAGTAAAAGGAGCCACAGTGCCTGTGTGTGGACCAAACCCTGTCCATTGTTAACCTCCCTACTAAACAATTCCTCCTCCTCTGCTTGGATCCTCCAGTGAGGTGACCCATTCTGCCTTAGGACAGCTGATTCTTGGGAAATATTAAAATCTTTCTCTGTGTAACATCTCCTCATTGGCTGCACTTCTGCACTTTAGAACATGTTTCCAGTAATGCCCAAACTTTGTGGGAGAAGTCATGCTAACTAACTGTAGGGCACAAGAGCTGCTTAGCCATTGATATCTCCACTTGTTATGTTGGGCAAGTCCCATTATTCTCTGGGTTTCAGTCTGAAACTATACTGGACCTCTCTGAGGCTCTTTTCTGCTCTACTGTCCTGTGGTTCTGTGACCCCTTCAGAAGGAAACAGACTCCTCAAATGCAAGAGGCAACCATAGTCATAGAAATGAAATAATCCTGTCCTTGGTTGTGAGGTGGCAACCATACCACCATACCATTGAAAGGGGGGGAGTGTAGGTGCACTGAATGTAAGGTGGACTCTGGGGCAGCCCCTACTTACCCTGTAGAAGTTGGAGACTGTCATGAAGGAGGAACCTCTCTTCTGCTTCTTACTTCCAGCTGAGAAAGAGAGACAATACGTTTCACATCAGCACCCAGTATGGGAGGCTGTCTCAAGAATATGCATTCTCTGGCTTTAAAAATTTTTTGGGACTAGTTAAGGTGGGGTCCTCCCATCAGAAAAATGAGATCTACAAGGGAGTGGGCCAATGGCTGACTGTGACATAATTGACAAAAGAAGTACTGTGTTCCATGGAGAGTGTGTAGCCCTTGGTGGTTTAGGGCTGGCACAAGGGGACAAACTATTCCCATCACCTGGGGAAGAGGAAGAGCACACAATCTGAAGAATTGCATGTTGGTGGTGAAAACATCTCTGAGTCAAAGGAGATTTGCAGTTCTTGCCCCACTGAGTGACAGCCCAATTGGGCAGCTATCACCCAGAATGTTCCCCTATGGGCCACACAACCTGGACTGGGCTGGAGGTAAGGCTGGGCTTGTCATTTGCCTCAGACAAAGGCAAGCAGGGAGCAGAAAATAAGCACAGAGCTTCTGGGCATCAACTTTTCCAAAGCAGTATTGTTCCACCTACAGGTGATATGGACTGGATGATTGATTCAGTTGATGGAAGCTCTCAGGTTGCATCTGCATCCCTCTATGGTAGTATCCTCCATGGCCTACCTTAAGCAACATGCCATCCATCCATCCATCCATCCACCCACCCACCCGTCCGTTCATCCATCCATCCATCCATCCATCCATCCATCCATCCATCCATCCAGAGTTGAATGAAAAAGTTTTTTTTTTCCTTTCCTTTTGGTCACAAAGGGGCATAAACATAGGGAGACTGGACACAACAAGGGTTCAGCCATACCTGGGGCCTCCTCTTCTTTGAAGAGAAGGGCCAGGATTGCCATTGTCGATTTCTGGAACAAGCCCACCACTGTTTCATTCAGGGGGTCTTTGTTCTTCTCTAGCCAGCCTGTGATGTTGTAACCCACCTGGAAAGGGGAAAATTCCAGTAATTATATTTCTACCTATAACTCTACCTACTCTCAGTTCCCAAGACCAATCTCCCATCTCCTGGTACTTCCATTCTTGTCCCAATGACTCCCTGGAGTCTTGGGATATCCCACATAGAGGTCCCATCATCTGCTTTCTTGGGCATTTGCAGTTTACCTGTCTAGGGCACCCAACCTCTGGCCTTTGCCTACAAACCAGGACTCCCAGCTGCTCTGTGCTGGGCTGTGACCTTATCTTGCATGTCTTGCTTTGCTGGCCACATTGAGCCTTCCTGACCACTGGATCTTCTTCTACTCAGGTGATAGGATATTACTGTCAGTGACTGGCCTCCCTGTGAGGGCATTTGGTCTGTCCTTGCTGAGGAGCACATATACCCTGGGCCCGTGGTCGGCAAACTGCGGCTTGCGAGCCACATGCAGCTCTTTGGCCCCTTGAGTGTGGCTCTTCCACAAAATACCACGGCCTGGCTGAGTCTATTTTGAAGAATTGGCGTTAGAAGAAGTTGAAGTTTAAAAAATTTGACTCTCAAATTTCAATCGTTGTACTGTTGATATTTGGCTCTGTTGACTAATAAGTTTGCCGAACACTGCCCTGAGCCATTGCCTGGTGGAATGGGGGGCGGGAGGCTTCACTTATTCATTTCTGGGGGCTCCATTGTGTCCAGGTCATTGGAAATCCATGAATTTCTATTTTCCATTTGCCATGTGGCACCAGCAACAGAGGCAAAGAGGAAGGAGGCTTTCAGATCCTTCCATTGAGTACTGAGAAACAAGGGAGCAGACGAGAACCCCAAAGTTTGGGTTTCTTATGTCCTATAGAGCATAGATGTTTGTCATCTCCAGGCTTTATTTTAGAGCCTTCTTGGAAGTGCAGAGTCCCCATTTGACTTTGAATATTGCTTCTCATTTCAGTGTGGGAGATGGGTGGAACACTGCAATTCAGCCTCAAGCCTGCTGTTTGCTCTAGATATTGGCACCATTCATTTTGTGAGTAATTGACATTGTTATGGTTAATGAGATTATAAACTCTTGGTCCCAATGCCCAATCCAACAGCAGCTTTCCTGGTGGCTCTGGTGCTAAGGCTACTGTTTCCTGCAATTAAACCCAAGGAGGGTCAACAAACTCTAGTGGTAACAAGAACATTGGCATTTATGGCAATACTTAAATCCCAAGGGAGCCAAAGATTCTTATAAACTGGGTGGACAAATGTTGTCTCCCCTATGAATTATTCAAATAGAACCTGAGTCCTGCTTGCACTTAGTTTCCCCCTTCTCTGAGGACTGGTTTGTCATGAGTGGAAAGCCACTTCAGAGATGTTACCTTGTTGGTTTGGCAGCCACAGGCTGTCAGAGGGATGAGTTAATCATTTAGGAAATGATTAATGGGCTCATGGAATTTTTAAAAAAGTGTTCTCATTTCTGACCAAGACTGAAGTTCACCTGTCAAACCAATCATACATAATGGTGTGGCCCTGGCAGTTCTGAGGGTAAAAAACTGTTGGTCACTCCCTAGTAGGCATCCTAGGCTGGATATCTTTTGAATTCTCAGATGAAGTGATGAAGTGTGAACTAGAGTTTATGTCAGTGAACTGGTCACCCTGTTTTATCATGGGTGTACTAGTTGGAGGCAGGAAGCCTCAGGGAGGGTGTGTCAGGACCTATAATAGGAAGAAGAAACAGCAGCCAGTAGGTGGCCACAGGATAATACTCACAGTGCCTGCATAGTGGACGAGCTCAAAGTGGGCCTCAGGCCCTTTGCCCTTTCCTCCCTTGGGTTTGAGGAAGTTGTTGGACTTGCCCAGGTGGTTGTCATATAGGGCTGCCTTGAATGTGGCATCGGTGGCCTTGGGGAACACACACTGCTCCTCCAAGATGGAGAAGATGCCCATGGGCTAGAAGAGAAGAGGAATGGACAGTGTTAGAGGAGGCCACAGAATCACAAAGGGGACACTTTGGTGTTGGCCTGGGGTTGGTGGGAGGGGTGCCTCACACACCCTGTGGCCAGGAAGCAGAGCTCTGGGAATGATGCCTGGCACTTCATGGTCTGGTCTTCGAATGCCATGGCCATTTAAACTTGAAAGAGGCTAGAATTCATGTAGTCCAGGAGAAGAGAAGACAAGTCTGAAGGAAGCAGGTAGCTCCCCAGAGTTAACCCCATCCATACAGTGGTGCTAGGTAGTTTGGCCCTCAGAAAAAGGGTGAAATCAGTAACACCTGACCTCTCTGTGTTTAATTTATCTGCTTTTATTTACTCCTCCTCAATGACATTCCTGACTACCCACGGGCCTCATGTTGTTCTAGGTCTCTGCTTACACAAAAAAGGGGTGCTCATAAATGTTATTGGTGCCTTAATATCCCCCATGCTATGGGAAGTCTGGATTTTTAAAGAAGACTTCTGGAAGAGGGCAATGCTTAACCCCAAAGCTCAAGCGTGAGAACATTCTAGGCTCTGTGACAGCTGGACAGGGAGATATTTGCAGGTGTTGGGGGTGGATGAATCATGCATGCAGCCTGATTTTGGAGACTCTGTTTTCCTGGAGGGTTAAAGCTGAGCCCACATCGGAGACCCCTGGTTATCTTTAAAAATATATATTTTTATTGATTTCAGAGCAGAAGGGAGAGGGAGATAGAAACATCAATGATGATAAAGAATTGATCATTGCTGCCTCCTGCATGCCCCCCACTGGGGATTGAGCCTGCAACCAAGGCATGTGCCCTGACCAGGAATTGAACCATGACCTCCTGGTTCATAGATTGACGCTCAACCACTGAGCCACACTGACTGGGCACCGCTGGCTATCTTGATGATAGATTCTCTATGGTGGGCTTAAGGATGAGCCTAAGAGACAAGATAAGTTCTTTCTTTTTTAATTTTTTAACTTTTCACTTTGATATAATTTTAGGCTTGCAAAAATAATGTAAAGCATTTCTATATACCCTTCATCCAACTTCTCCAAATGTTAACATTTGGAGTTACTCTGTACAATAATGAAAACCATGAAATTAACATTGGTGTAATACTACGAACAGACTTTGTTCAAATTTCATCTATTTCATTAATGTCCTTTTTCTATCCCTTTTCCGAATTTAATCAAACAATATCTATTCTTGAACTAGGCCATTTGCTAAACCACCAAAATCCCTATCGTGTGATTACAGGAGAGACTATTAGATTGCCTGGGTTAGAGCCCAACTTCTCCACTCATAGGTGGTATGACCTTGAACAAGTGACTTCCCTTCTCTGTGCCTCAATGTTCCCCTATGTGAAATGGTTATAATAATTTATTCCCCACATATGGTAGCTTGTGATGATCCAATGAGTTAAGGCATGCAACAGCCCAACTAACCATGGTTACTATAGTCACTGATATACCCATTTTGTTAGAGGTCAGAATCAAGCATGTCAAACTTGCAGGTCAGACCAACCAAAGTCATCAGCAGTATTGCTGACTGCCCTGAATCCAGGTTCTGTCTCCCTGCAGACCACAGTGAAATTTCCTCCTGATGTGAACTCTGGTCCTGGTCTCTCTCTAAGCCACTCCTTTGAGGAGCAGGTTACCTTTTCCAGGAGGTCGATGCAGGCCTGCAGGTCGAGGCCAAAGTCTATGAAGACCCATTCGATGCCTTCCCTCTTGTACTCCTCCTGCTCCAGCACAAACATGTGGTGGTTGAAGAACTGTTGCAGCTTCTCGTTGGTGAAGTTGATGCACAGCTGCTCGAAGCTGTTGAACTGTGTCAGGAGGACAAAAAAGAGGGGTCTCAGCCCAGACCCTGACAGAGCCTTTCCCAGGACCAAATGATAAGTCATAAGCAGAGCTAAAATCTGCCAAGGGCCAATCCATGTTGGGCACTGTCCCAAGTGCCTTAACACGGATCACCTTGTCAGTGGCTCCATCAGCCTTGTGAGAAGCCCTTCTCCCTTACCCTCCCTACAAAGAATGAAACAGCTTGAGCATGTGCCCCTGGCCACACAGTACTGCCAGGACCAAAACATAGGCAGTCAGACTCTGGCCTGTGTAGTTAACAAAAATGTTTGTGGAAAGAACCATTTTCTTTCCAGGGATGGAAATTATTTGAGATGTTTTTATAGATCTGATCCCTGTTCTGCCTTTGGACAGTTCTCTCTCTGGTAGTTTATCTCATTCCTCATCTGTAGAATGAAGGGATTTGAGGAATTTATAAGCATTTTTTAAAAAAGCCAGAGACTACTTTCTCTGAATGAAACCCTATGCTGAAGCCTCATATGAAAAACAAGTTTAAGTAGAGGTGCCATTGAAATCACAGAGCAATATGCATGCATCAGACGCTGGGCTAAGCTGCATCTGCTCAAAAACCTTACAAGGCAAGAATGGTTGGTGTTCCCATTTATAGACAGGGAAACAGAGGCACACAGTTTGGAAATGGCCAAGCTGAGATTTGATTTCTGTTTGTTCATTGCACACACTCTGCTATTGGCACAGGGTGTCCTCTTTCTTCCCTAGTCCATTCCTGATGACTGTCAATGGCTGGCCAGGACTCTAGGGAGCACAGTTTAGACACTCTAAGACTCTTTCTACCTATGAAATTAGCTTATTCTATTGTAGACAGCAGCCAGATTACCCTTTTAGAACCTGAAAGAAATTGGGCTAAACTGTTTTTAAAAAAAATCCATCTGTGGCTAGTAGAAATCTTAGAATAATAGGATAGCAGAGCTGAAATGAGCCTTAGAGATCATCTCCTCCAGCCTGTTCATTTTAGAGTTGAGAAAACTGAGCCTCAGAGAGGGGTAGACACTCTCCTAAAGCAACACAAGTTGATGGACAATCTGAGTTCAGAATCAGTCTACTGACCCTTAAACATGCGGCTTCCAATTATAGAGGCAAAATCTTCCTGACCCATAATACTAGTCTTATGATGACAATTGAGTCTCATTTCTGTGGGCAAGAAGTGGGAGGCCACTAATGTGTTGGTAAATCAGCTCTCTCGTTCTCTCTCTCTCTCTCTCTCTCTCTCTCTCTCTCTCTCTCTAAAAAAACAACAAACACACACACACACACACACAAAAACAAAACAAAAAAAAAAAACACACACACACACACAAAACACACCACACACAAGCAAACCTGATTTGTAGTGTTGGCCAATTTCCATGGTATAAATATACCAGGGCCATATATCAACATGATGTCAACTGGCTCACAAAATTCCAGAAAATTTAATAATCAGCCCTTGTGAGCCAGTACAGGCTGGCTCCAGCACACCTCTCATTCTATCCATTATCATTCTTTATGACTAGGCAAATGAAGACGAACCATTCTGGAGGCCAAAAGTTGGAGACCCAGGAGCAAACTGAAATTGACCCATTCCAGGTCCAAGGTGAGATGGTGGTGAAAAGAAGCTTATAAAGGGAGGATGGCCACCCCAAAGCAGAAATAAAAGGCAAAGCCAGGCACACCTCAAAGATCTCAAAGCCGGCAATGTCCAGCACCCCGATGAAAAACTGCCTCTGCATCTTGGTGTCCAAGGTCTTGTTGATCCTGACCACCAACCACTTGAACATCTTGTCGTAGACAGCCTTGCCCAGCGCCCCGATGGAGTTGTTGCATTGTTCCAGGTTCTGGCCCTTTTGCACAAACTCGTTGCCTACTTTGACCCGAGGCCTGGTGATGCCCTTCTGGAGTTCCCCGGAATTAAGACCCATGAGATGGGCGACTTTGTCAGCCACTGAGCAGGGATGGAAAAAAAACACACCAACACAGGTGAGTGAAAGAAGGATGGTGCCATGACATGGAGAAACTTAATATGGTCTATTTTGTGATAGGAGATGAGGGGAGGGTGGAGGAGACCGATGTTGCCAATGAGAAAACAGAGGTCTGAGGTGGTTTCCACAATCCCTCAAGGTCAAGTGGCAAAGCAGAGTATAGAAACCAAAATCATGTCTCCGATTCTCTGTCATTTCTCTCTGAGAATATAATTGCCTTGACATACAAGGAACATTCTTGGTTTACAGCATGTCTCTGAAATGGCATGAATCCCTGGAGAGCAGCGAACCCTGCCGCTGGCTGCCTCCTGTCTGAGTGGCCCCAGTTCAACACCTACCCTCGGTGGTGTCCACTTCAGCTTGCTCCTCTCTGGGCTTCTGCTTGAACTTCATGTTGCCAAAGTGCATGATGCCCCCAGTCAGCTTATAAACGCTAAGCTTCTCCTCGGCGCTGAAGCCCAACACATCAAAGGCAACCTGCAAGGCCACAGGGAGGAGAAAGCCGAGAACCTCCTGGTTTCTCATTCCAGAATGAAGGCCACAACTCTGCCACCCTTGGACTCTAGAGGTCAGGCACACCCTGCTCAGAGAGGCCTGTTTTTCTTCAAGGAGCCCAGACTATTTGTTTAACCTCTCTGGCCTCTGCAAAATGGAACGTCCAGCAGGACTGAAAACAGAAAACGAATGGGTGGAGTACATGGCCCCCTGAAGCCCCTATGGAATTCAGGTTTAATACTGCAAAGAGAAACTGCTTGCTATGACAGGCTTGGGGGGAATGCTAACTGCATCCCAGAAATCTCCAGGGAAGCATCTGGGTTGCTGCCTGACAATTCTTAGGGGGACCTCCATCCCAATTCTGATGGTAGTGCATGCAGGCTCCCAAAATTTCTGTCTTGGTTCTCTTTGTCTTTCCCGAGCCACACCCGCCCACTTACATCTGTGATCAGCAGCTCCTCCCCGTCGTCCATGTTTTCTACCGAGGTGACGCCCTGGCTTATCCAGTTGTACTCCTTAGGGTTGGGGACCAGCAGCAAAGTCTCTGCCAAGAGCAGAAAAGTAAATTAACAGCTTGGTGACACTTGCTTTCTTCTCTTTCATTTGTAACCAATATCTCCAAATGCCTCTCATGTGCCGGGCATGAGGGGTGACAGAGCTGAATAAGAGATGATCCCTTTCCTCTGGAATCACCTTCAGAGTCATGGAGGGACTTGAACAGGGTCACATGAGGAGCTTGAGAGTGGAAAGTGTATCTCAGGGACTTGGTTGGGTCCTTTGTCACTTGACCCTGTTTCTGGCACCTAGTGTGCACTCAGTAGATATTTTTGGAATAAGTGAATTCATATTTTTCACCTTCCTCTTTCCTGCAAAGAGCAGGTCAGACTCTAAGGCAGAAGGTAACACATGATTGCAGTGGGCAGTAATAATCACTTCATATTGGGACGTTGTTGTTTTCACAAATATCTTTACTTTTATTTTTCTTCAAATGTGTGTCCCTGTTGGTCTTTGTTTTTTCACTTTTGGAAGAGACATGAGTGCAAGAAACACTTGTCCTTTCTTTCATCTTTACTTTCAAGAGAAACTACAGCTCAAGAATGAAGATAGGCATCAGGGCATGGCGGAGAGTGTGGTAAACAGGAGAGCCTAAGCTCCATCCAAAGGGGCCATCACCATTCAACCTTCCTGATTAGTCCCACAAAAGAGAGCAGGCCCATGGCTACCAGATCTTCTGCTATTCCAGGAAAACTAGGAAATTGGGTTTTTATGTGAAGTCTCCCAAAATCAAAATGCCATCCATTAATTAAAAGTGCACTGTATTGAACAAATAAAGCCCACCTGGGGGTGGGGGTGGTGTCCAGTGCCTTAGTCTCTGGCTGGGTCAGGAGGTGTGTATATGGAAGATTGAGTCTTCATTCCTCTCCTCCCCCTGCTTTTACATCCTGTGCAGGTCTACCAAGGACAGTTGAGGCTGTTGGTGCCTGCCCAAGGGCATCCAGCTGAGTGGATGAGTGCATTCTGCCTGCTGAGCAGTGCACTTAATGTCAGCTGTGCCCCCCCCCCCCCCCCCCCCCCCCCGCCCAGAGAATAGCCTGTTGTTATTGCACAGACAAGCACTGGCAGGGCTAACTGTGGTCTTTGGCTGACCTCTCTGCTGCTGTCTGAGTGTCGAGCCCAGAGGCAGCAGGTCTAAGACACAAGAAGTCTAAAGCTCCACATCTCAGCCATGAGTTTCAAAGCCCCATCTGTGAAATGAGTTAAGCCTCATAAGGCTGTTGTGAAGATGAGATGTGAGTGGAATCTTAAGAAAATTTCCTGTAATCTACTCACATAATTTTAAAGTAAAGGGATTTGGGCAGAACCGTGGGCTCCGCACATGGAAATTTGTTTCGTTATTGAAAAAAAGGGAAACGTGAGTTAAGGAGAAGGCAGACAGACATAAAGATCTTTACCAATAAGGTCAGGCTTCTTGTTAGAGAGAATCTGGTAGAAAATGTGGTAGCCCCTCTCAGCTGATTGCTGTGAGATGACCCGAGATTTCTCTAAGAGATCTGGAAAAGAATAAGCAAAATGCCTGTAAGTTTCCCCCACTTCTGCCTGGAGTGCAGGGTTCCTCTCCATAAAGCCCAGTGCCATCGCCAGTCATGGGCTCATTCTTCCCTCTCCCCCAGACACACAACACAGCCTCAGGGGGCCTGACTGCTGGTGGAGGCCAGACAGGCTGGGCATGAGGCAGGCTACGCTCAGGAGGGCCCCACACTTGATGTAATGTTCCGGGAAGAACCTTCCGAAAGGGCCTGACTCACAGCTCTCGATGTCAGCTCCAGCCAGTTTGCCTGTAGTTCCAAAGTGGATCCGGATGAACTTGCCCTGAGCAGGGAGGGGAGAGGCGGATTGTGAGGGAGGGTGTAGTTCTAGAGCAACACGTGGCCCAGGTTTGGCCGCAGCCACTCAGTGACAGCCCCCTGAATTCAGAGGGTACTTGGGGAATGTAACTGGGCCAGACGTGGCTGTGGTCTGAGTTGTGGATGTCCCATGCAGATGGGCAGAGGAGGTGGATGGGTTTTGGAGCTCCATCTTGGGTCTGTGGGGTAGCCTGTAGATTTGGGGTGGGGATTCACAGCCTCCAGATATTGCAAATCTCTGGCTCCTCTGTCTGACTTCATAGCCCCAACATCACTGTGTTCCCAAGTTTCTGCGTTCAAGCCCCTTGATTTGTGTACTGATATGGGCTCTGTTTGATATAGACCCTGACTGATAAAAGTCTCTGAGAAGATGATGTGACTTGCTTAATCCCATTGGTGTGTTTAAACCAGCCCCAATTTACTTACCTGGAATGGGGTGAGGATACCTGTCCCACCACCCCCAGGGCCCACAGTTGCCGCTGCTCACACTTACAAAGCGAGAGGAGTTGTTGTTCCTGGTGGTCTTGGCGTTCCCAAAAGCCTCCAGCACGGGGTTGGCCTGGATGATTTGATCCTCCAAGGACCCCTGCCCCGGAGAGAAACACCAGGTGGGTTGGCCTGTCCTGGGGCTACTGCCTGAGGACTCAGGGCTTTCACATGACAGTGGCTTGTGTGTCAGGAATCAGGATGGAAACAGGTTTGGGAGGCTGGGAAATTGGGGTTGGAGGGGACCTGGAAGGAGGGCCACTGCCTGATGGCTACCCCCTGCAGCCCCTGATATTGGAGGGGCACTGGCAGATGCTAGGCCTTGAATCTTTGCTGTTGTTTCCTCACTGCTCTTGGTGGAGAGACCCCTGAGTGACCTGAGCACCCTTCCCTGGCATCTCTGGTGTCTCTCTCTCAACCTTCCTTTTCTTGTCAGCTTTTGACAGCCACCACTGACACAGCTAATGCTCTTTGTGCCCCAGGGCCTGTGTGTAAGATGTGGCCTAGGCAGCAGAATCCATCCTGTGTGAGGAGACCCGGGTCTGCAGCCACCTTCTCCCTGTGTGACCCCACCCAAGTCTCTTCTCTCCAAGCCTCAGTCTTCTTATCTGTAAAATGGGCCTAACCCCCAGAGCAGGCACTATGTGTGACAGCCTGCCCAGGCCACCCTTACCTTGCCATCCGAGGACTGTTTGCCAGTTCCTCCAATATTGGCAAAGTACTGGATGACTTTCTTCGTGTTCTCAGTCTTGCCAGCACCAGATTCTCCACTGTGGGTGGAAACGGGAGCAGACAAGTGAAGCACATAGAGGGGAGTAGCAGCAGAGAAGTAGAGCAATAAAAGGTGCAGGCTGAGCGTGATCACATTTCACACTTTAGCTGTGACAGACAGGTGGGGGGCTTAGGGACACGGAGGCTCCCCTTGCTAGTCCTGCTAAGCCTACTTGCTGTCTACAGATTTCTATACAAGGTCCCACCAGTTAATTTAAGAAGGCTTAATTACACGTATAAGACACAGACCTAATTATATATATATATTTACGGAGGGACAGAAGGGACACTTACGTGATTAGCATAGACTGATTTTCACGATCTGCAGGGAAGAAAACAGCAATTGGAAGATGTAATTAAGGAAACTTAGAAACTTAGACATTTGGCATCATCTTTGCCACCCACCCTGCATCCCACCCGACTTGGAGAGTGGCCATAGAAGCCAGGTGAGTCGGAAAACCCAGCATCCTGTGGGGTCCATGGTGACATGCCTGCCTCTGCATCAAACATCCTCGCAGAAAGGGCCAAGAATTGACCAGCCACCCTGGTGCTTCTACCAGCACCATCCCCAAAAGCTATCCAGTCATAAAAAATAATAAAGAGAAATGATAATAAAAATTACTTCTGGGTCTCTGTACTGTATGGCAGAGACCATACAACGAATGGTTAAATTTTGACTTGAGTTCTGGGCAAGTTACTTAACTTGGCAACCTGGCTTTTGTGATGCTTAAATGAGATAGGGCGTGAAGTAGGGCTGGTGCTTAGCAGATGCCCAGTGCACTCACTGAGCACTGGTACCTAGTGTTAATATCACATACGGTTGCAGCTCAACATTTAGCAAAGAACTTCAACAAGTGGTTCAGGTTGAGCTTGGGTAGCATGTGGCTCTAATGCATCTGGAGCAACAATAGCAAAGAGTATCTCACCCACCACAAGAGCCCCAACAGGCCCCACCCCACGCACCCATGAGCATGTCATGGTAGGCATTGTCCGAGATGGAGAAGAGGTGGGGTGGCATCTCTGTGCGTTTCTTGCCCTTGTACATGTTGGCCACCCGGGACCCGTAGATGGGCAGCCACCGGTAGGGGTTGACTGTCACGCAGAATAAGCCCGAGTAGGTCTGGTGGGAGGGAAGGAAGATGGTTAGTTGGCCCTTCCCTCTACTGCCCCCTTCTCTCTGAGCCCCAGCCTGTCATAGAGCAGCCTGGCTGGAGGTCCTCTCTGGGGGCAAAATCTATGCCTGAGTCTTTATTCAGTAAGCAAAACAAGTTTTCTCTTTAATATATATTTGTTTTCTTTTCTTTTGGTTTAATTATTTGAATAGATAACACAGGCACTGTATGGACAAATATGCAGCAAAACGTTCTCCCAACTGCTTAGTGCCCACCTCCTCTTCCCACAAGTACTTTCTAATACCCACTCCCAAGGTTTCTGATGCATATAAAGACAGATGTCTCACATTCTTATGTCCCACCTTGTTTTTAAAACTGAAGATAGTATTTTACAATATTGTTTTATATCTTGCTTTCTACACTTAATATATCTCGTAGAATTTTCCATGAGAGTCCACAGTGAGATTTCTGGGGTATTTTACAGCCATGGAGTGCTCACTGTGTGGGTTTGATCTATTTATTTTTATTTTATTTCAAAATTAAATTTATTGGGATGACATTGGTTAATATGATCATACAGGTTTCAGGTGTGGGTTTCTATGTTACAAGATCTGTATATTGCACTGTGTGCCTACCACCTAAAGTCAAATCTCCCATCACCATATATTAGGTCCCCATCACCCCCAACCACTTCCCTCTAGCAAACACCATACTGCTGAGACATCAGCTTCTTTTTTCATCCCAAGGCAATTTTGTAAGAAAATCATCCCGTTAAAAAAAATTAGAAAAACCAATGAGATAGTAAAATAAATGAACTGAAAGGAGAATAAGTGAGGGCAAGCAATAGCCAAATCCATGACTACCCATCCATGGCTTCCAAACTTTTTCTTCTCTTTGCTGGACACTCATATTGACCTGATGTCCCCACTCTGTGCCTCTTTACAGTTCAACTTTAAGACCTTCCACTTTGGTCCAAGTGGGAATACTGCTCCCCCCAGCCCCCCCAACCCCCGCCCACCTACCAACCCCAGTTTCTCCTTAGCATAGCTGTGATATGTTGAATTTTAAAAGGAATCTTATTAAGAGTTGAAAGTATGATGCACAGTGTCTCATCCTAGGACTCCAGCCATTGAATCACTCTTTCAAGCACGATCTCAGTGTGTGTGTGTGTGTGTGTGTGTGTGTGTGTGTGTGTGTGTAGGGGGGTGGGGGGGTGGGGAGGAGGGAGGATGGCAGATATTAGCCTGCAAATCTGTTTTGGTCATAATGAAAAAGAGAGGTTCCCCACCCTCTCTCACAGGAGGGACCTGAGAGGGAAGCTTTTGGGGTTGTGGAGTCCTTGCCTGTCAGTGTTGTTCAACCAGCACCTGAGGTACCTTAAAAGGAGACTCCTTGCCCTGACCCTCCACAGAGCCTATGACATGGCCACCCATGGAGAGCAAGGGCTTGGCATCAGAGTGACTCTGATCTAAGCCCCAGCCCTGAGCTTAGCCATCAAGTCCACACAGACATCCCCAGCCCAAACTCCAGGCTCAGTCAAGGAGAATGTGGTTCTTTCCAGACCTGAGGTCCAATGATGCCATCACTAGTCTCCAGGCCCAGCAAATATCCCCAAGAGCTTTCTAGAGATCTTTCAGCATGGCCTGGGGATTTGAATCTGGACTAAAGTAGTGTTGAAGTAGGTTGAGAGAAGGAAGCATGCAGCAGCCATCTTGGTTGTCACCACAAATCCTGAGGGGCCTCTGACCTTGAAGGCAGGTCCCACCTCACCTGTTCCTACCAGATATGCATCTTTCTGTTTTAGTAAAGACATCTAAAGGGGCAAATACCAAAACTCCCTTACATCTCATGTTTCAGGAAATCATACTTCTGTTTTAGGAGTTCCAAGATGGTCAAGGGACTGATGGTAACCCACTTTGCACATCCTAGCATAGTGCACAATGTTTGTAGAATGAATGCTTGGATGGATGGATAGAAAGAAGGAAGAAAAAGGAGAAAGAAAGGAAAAAGGAAAGAAGGAAGATAAACGCATGGTTGGCTAGATAGACAGGGAGGGACTTCTAATCAAGTCATATAAAGTCACTAGGGGGAAAACAATGTTTTTATTGGAGAGTTTGCAAGGGTGGGGTCGGGAAGAAGACTTTAGGGTGACAGCTTCAGCAAAAGGTATTTCAACTGCCTGTGGAGATGGTGCCCATCACTGAGGTGTTGAAAGCTTGGAGTGGAAGTCCTACTGTGTCAAAAACATGGTCCCTGTGCCCTCATCTGAGTCATAATGTACATTGGTTGCTGGGAAATGTAGGGTAGTTGCTCCCTCCCGTCAGGAGGGGGGCAGAAGATCTGCAGTGCCCACTTCCTTCTCACCCCAGCCCCAGGCACTCACATAGATCCTCATGTTGGTGTAGCGTTGGCGCAGATTGTCCAGGACACTGGCCTCATTCAAGAAGGTCATGTCCGCCATGTCGCTGGCCTGGTAGAATTTGGGCGGGTTCATCTGCTGGACATCATCCTTCTTCACAGTGACAGTCTGCGGGGAGATGTCAAGACATAGCAGCACATGAATTAAGGACCAGTACTGTCACAGCCACAGCAGCATCTGGCACAGTTACCGCACACAGATGGGTGTCCTGGAAGGAGCTGCAGTCAGGAGTCCAGTGGGCCGAATTCCTGGTCCAACCATGCCCCACTCTGCAACTTGGGGTGGGGAGGGACTTCTGAGGCGATATGAGCCCTAACTGCCTCCCATCTGAAGTAGGGATGACAATAGCCCCCATGGCTGGTTTCTGGAAGAATTTATATGAACGTAAATGGGATCATGGAGAAATACCATGTAAGCTATGGATTTCCCTCCCTACATTCACAGCATCTCAGGCCTATGCTTCTCTTCCCACCAAATCCATCCTGGCAGCTGATCAGAGCTTTCTCATTGATCCCAGGGACACATTGCAATTGCAGAGATGTGACTCTTGCTCTCTGCCTTGGGAATTAGTGAGGGTGTCTAAATAGCAATGAACTTTTTCATAATAAAAAGACATTCCCCTTGAAAGTAAGCAAGCAAACAAGATAAAGAAAAAGAAGACAACAATGAGTGTTTTGCAGTAGCTGTACAGCATTAAGAATCGAAGCTCCTGTGCATGGTAGGCAATTCCTGTCCCCCTTCTGCACCCCAGTTTTTCATCAGTAGATGAAAACTAGCACCCACCTCTTAAGTTTTATCATCTGGGACCAGAAAAAAAAAATCTTTGAGTTGCCTATATCCTGAGATGTGAGGCTTGAACATACACTTTAATTTTTGGGACTTTTAATAATTTATGAGTCCAATAGGCAGGTAATTTGAAATCTTGACAGTTTTGGGAAGTCCACCCAATGATGATCACCACCCTTAGTAAGTCAAGCTGGGTCCAAAGTGGGGCCTTTGGGCCCCCACTCTTATGGTTCATCATTTCTTACAACACTGCCATGCTCTGCCCTTCTGAAAAGTGGGTTCCTTTTGAGAATTAGGCTTGATTTTCATGTTCAAATCCACTTTAATTTGGGTACAGCCTCATCTCTCTCTTGTCACTTCCCTGGAAAGAGGCTATGAAGTAAAGCTCAGCTATTGCAAAATCTCATCAAGGAAGGCCTCTGGCTTTATGCATGAAATTAACTAAGGACTGGCCTCACATTTCTCTTTTGCAGCCCACCATGGAGAGATGGCATGGTGACGTAAAGGGGACACAGGTGTTTGAGCCAGATGCTCTAGCTTTGAATCTGAGTTCATCATTGTGACTATGGGCAAAGGGTAAAGTCTACTTGATCCTACTGCAAACTAGGACCAATAAATCATATAATAAGGTTATTGAAAGGATTAAATAAAATATTCAGTGCCTCACCAGGAGTCTATAGCAGATAGGGATTTAATAAAACAAACTTTCTATTCACCTTCTCAAGCCATCCCTCACAGTCAGTGTGGACTAGCAGAGACTGGGAAAACATCTATATGAGGGGAAAAAAACTCTGATTTGTACCATTTGTTAATTCCTCTGGTGAAAATACTTCCACCATGCCTGACATCAAGCTACCAAAGGTTTAACAACTGGCTGCAAACCCTGAATGTTTAACATCGAGTCCTCACAAGCCAGGACAAGCCAGCTCAAGCACACCACCACCAGGCAGCAAGGGGCTCAGGAGCTGAAGAGCTCTCCCAGGTTGGCCAGAGTGGTCCGAGCCCTGTCTCACATTCCTCGTGCCATCATGGGCCCATAGTGCAACCACTGACGGGTAGGATGCTCACTCTCACTCTTAGGAACAGATTCCACATGAGAGCTGTTTGGGACTTTAAAGATGAGCAGCTCTCATGATAATCTTATACACATTTCTGTTTCAGAGCATATAAAGTACTTTCCCATGTCCTATCACGTTGGAATCTCTATTGTGAGAGAACCAAAGCTCAGAGAGGAAAAGTGTCTTTCTCAGGGCCACACAGCTTGAGTATCGTTGAGTCTGAACTTGAACCCAGCACCTGGGACTCAGAGGCATCTGCTCTTCTTGCCACTCTGACTCTTGAGCAGAAGCATGGACAACAGAGCCTGAGTGTCTGCCACTTCCAAAGCTCGGTTTCATCCTGGAGATTCCTCTCCACTCACCTGGTTGGTGACCGTCTTCACGGTGACTTGGTCGCCCTGTTCAGACTGGATCTCTCCAGCGACGAAGCCTTCCTTCTCGTCTTTGACCCAGCAGGACCTCTTGATATCATAGGGCTTGCTCATGGCTTCGATCCTCTCCTTTTCAGGAGGTGCCAGGAAGGGCATCGGGTCCACATCGTCCCCGCATTCGCCTTTGTATCCACCAGGCATTGCGGCTTGGCTGAGGGAGGAGCAAGAAGGAACCAAGGATGGGAACCAGGACTTCCGTAGGTGCTGTAGGGGAGAGAAAGCAAGAACAGCTTGTCAAGACTTACGTATGGGCTAAGGCGAATGCCTGAGAGAGGCAGGGGGTCCTAATAACTTAAAATAAGCTAGTAACTCCTCGGAGTTGTGTACCCCCCAACCACAAAGCATTTCTGCATCTTTTATTGATATACCCCTCACATTAAGGCCCTGAGGTCAGGCTGGATCATTTTATGGAGAAGAAGACAAGGACCAGGAGAGGTTAAAGCAAGGACTTTAACCATGAAATAGCACCGGAATACAATTACCACTTGTTTTTCACCTTCCCTTAAGGCAGTGGTTCTCAACCTTCCTAATGCCGCGACCCTTTAATACAGTTCCTCATGTTGTGGTGACCCCCAACCATAAAATTATTTTCGTTGCTACTTCATAACTGTAATTTTGCTACTGTTATGAATCGTAATGTAAATATCTGTGTTTTCCGATGGTCTTAGGTGACCCCTGACAGCGGTTCTCAACCTGTGGGTCTCAACTCCTTTCACAGGGGTCGCCTAAGACCATTGGAAAACACAGATATTTACATTACGATTCATAACAGTAGCAAAATTACAGTTATGAAATAGCAACGAAAATAATTTTATGGTTGGGGGTCACCACAACATGAGGAACTGTATTAAAGGGTCGCGGCATTAGGAAGGTTGAGAACCACTGCCTTAAGGGATGAACAGAGGCCACAAGCCATGGTAATACTAGAATTACAGTGGCTTGTCCCCAGCAGAAATCACAGCTCTTCTCCTTTTATTTTAGTGTGGTTGCAGGCATCTCAAAATAGTGTTTACCCTCTTCTCAAACTTCGAAATTACGTACTTATTAGACCCTCAGTTGGAGGTTTTTTGTTAAACCTGCTAACAAAGAAGTACACTTTTAATTACTATATCACAAATTGACTTTTAACATTTCGATAGCTGTATTTTAATACCATCGGTTTTCTTTGTGTCTCTATGACTCCGCCGTCACCAACCTTTTGGACCTCATGGACCACCAGTGGTCGTGGACCACCGGTTGGCGACCGCTGCAGTCTATGTAGTTTATTTTATTCATTTAAAAACACTAATCTGATCAGAGGTCCGTAGGCTTTACTAGACCCGGATACAAATAATTGCCCAGGTTCACTGATTATCTTTCTCAAGATGAGGCCAGCCTGGGCTTCTTAACCCAGAAGTTTCACCAGACCACAAGGAAGGAGGAGAACCGGGGACTCACAGGGGCAGGGAGGGAAGTCAGGGCATCCCAGGTTGTCTTGGGAGTGAAGAAACTTCTTGAAGTTTTGGGGAAGGTGTGTTCTGAGCCCCTTTGCCAGCAGTGCTATTCTAGAGGCCACGGGGCCAGGCTTTACCTTTAAACAACTCAGGGGGACCTGGAGGATCTCACTGCTGTGCCCCTGGCCCCTGCTGGAATTGGGCTGCCCTTGGGAGAGCGCCAGCTTTTCCTGGGAGGGGTCCTGGGAAAAGAGGCTGAGCCAGGACAGGCAAGCAGAGGAGGCAAAGCCAGACACGTTCTCCTCTTCCCCCTCCCTGTGGGGTCCAGCTTAGAGTTCTGGCTGGCGCCTGGGTTCCCCAGCCCTGGAGTTGGTCCATTTCATAGAAACTACAAATGACAAGAGGACAGTGGGGGTCTTGTGTCATCTGGTGATATCTGTAGTCCCATTGGATAAAATGGTTTAAATTCAGTTAATAAAATATATAGGGTCATCAAGAAAACAAATGGCATTAAACTATAATTGACAAAATATTAAACATGCATATGATGGTAATACATATGCTTCTTTACTAGCACATCAAATAACACAATCTAACAGCAGCTCTAATAACCACTGTTCTGAAGCAACAATGGAAATTAACAACATTTTGAGCTTTTTGCAGTATTTGTAACAGGATATGAAAATATCAGTGACTTCCATTGCTGGCAAAGTTACAGGTACTGCTAATAAGAATGTGACTTGTTGCCCGTGTTGAAAGAGGAGGACATTTTACATTTCGGTGAAAGGCAGGGAACATCACGATGGGATTGTTTTCCCATGGAAGATCCCGAGCCTAGGGTAAAAGTCCTGTCCTGAGTCCTGTCCCGAGGAGCACTGGGCTGGGAGTCCTTGGTTCCTGCCAATAGCTTTGAGCAGTCTTCACCCGGCATCCAGGAGACTGTGTCTCACTCAGCTGCACCACAAGTCACCTTGGAGCTCAGTGGCCTTCTTGGGCCTCTCCCACCCCCTTTACAGAAGATATGATTGCTCAACATAAACCTCCTTTTGTCATTTGTTGTCCCTGCCAGCTCAGTTGCATTGTTTTTTTTTTTTTTTTTTCTGTCTCATTTTCCTGGTTCTGTTTGACATAGATGGAAGTCAACAGGAAGATGAGACCAAAATCCACAGGAACAGAAAATGCAAGTATCAGCCAGGTCGGATTAAAAAGCATTAGACTTGTCATTAAAACAAAACAACTGCTTCTGAGAGCTGGGTTCCTTTTTAATTGTTCTAGTCGGGGAGGAAGGGCCCGGAATTCTCCTTGGTTTATTCCAACATGGCTGCTTGTACTTCTTTAATGGTAGTTTTGCTGTGAACCACCAGCTAAGGTGTTATTGCTGTTGTCCTGGCCTGGTGGCCTGGGGCACAGACTCCTGGGACCAGGCGTCCCCGAGGGCTGTACAGGCCTCTGACACCAGGTTCCGCCCCTCTCAGTGGCCACCAGCCTCCTTCTCAGGTATGACCCTAACTCTAAGAACCCCCTGCATCCAAATCACTCCTGTACGCCCCTCTCCCCCAAAGGCTCTTTCCAGGAATCTTGGATAAACAAGACCCATTTTTAAAATTCAAGAACCACAACACATATAAACATTGAGCTCATTGAATGCAACAGCTAAAAGGGTCTTCAGGGGAAGAGATGCAGTACAAAGTACGGGAAAGACAGGGCTGGGATTGAAACCAGCATGGACCCAGCACCCCTCCATGCCTCCCCGCTTCCCCAAGGATGGTGCAGGGAAGTAAGGCTGATCTGGGTTTGAACCCCAGATGCTCCTGCCTCATTGTGGAATGCAGCACACGTCCCACAGGCCCAGGTCCCTCGGAACATTGAGTGAGATGCCCACTCTGCAGCCCCTGGGTCAGGCATGTGCTTAAGAAATGCTCACCCCCTGCTCCTGCTTGCTCATCTCTCTTCATTACATCTACTTACCTCAAGCGGCTCCTCCAGGAACCCCCGCCCCCTCCCCTTCTCCCGCCACATCCCCTATGGTACCCACCTGAGACCACACTGGAAGAGACTGGGTGCCCAGCAGAGCCTGGCCATTCCTTTTTATACCTGCCCAACAGGTCTGAGCCAGCAAAACCTTAAAAAAGAAAAGAAGCCCTCAGGGCTCCAGTGGGTCAGCTGGCCTCACCTTCCAGGGCATGACTGGACTTTCCCAGGTCCCTCAGGGGGGATCAGTGAATGCCCTTATTCTAGGACATTTGCCTTCCTCCCATTGCCCCTCTGGGGAAACTGATGACCTCAGCCCAGGGGTGCAGGCTGTGGGCAGAAATAGAACAGCCAGCTAATGAGTTTTCCTCTTAAAGCTGTAATTGCCCTCATAGAGGGGGCTAACTAAGGAGGAAGACCCAGGTAGACTCATCCAAAGCCTTTGGCATGGATGAGCCCAGAGAGCCAATTGGTGATTACTTTGCCCCTTTCACATGCTCAGGCTGGAAGGCCCGGGTAAGCTTGGACTTCACTCATCTAGTCACGACCGTGGCCCTCCTGCAGCCCACCATGGCCCGCAGAGGTCACGTGGCATCATGGTGCAGTGTCAGCTCTGAGTCCTAAAGCCGGCTTTGTTTTGTTGTATTTTATTTATTTATTTTCATTTCAAACAAATTTATGTCCTTGCTTCATGAAAAACAACACTCTAGCAGCAGTGCAGCCAGTATACAATCACAATGCTGCAGAACATTTAAGCATGAGCTTTTAAAAAATTGCAGGGCACACAATGGGATGGCAAACTTATGAGAGTTCAACAATGCAGGAATCATGTGTGGTTCCCACCATGGGGTTATTATTAGCTGAGCAGGACATTCATGGTGTTAATTATAACTGAATGGAGACATTTTGAGCTAAGACTGGATATTTTCATGTACTTGTTTTGGTAAACTGCAACTAACTTCAAAAATCCCAGTAGCCCCCTAAATCAACATTCGGTGCTTCTGGTTTAGATTGTTAAGGAAACTTATGTTAAGTTAGTGACACTGATCTGAATTGTAAATCGAGCTTTGAATTCAAAATGCTTCCCTTGCATTTTGTGGCCTTGAGGAAGTCCTTGCCCTCTCTGGGCTTGCCTTTCCCATCTGTAAAATGGGATGAAAGGACTGATTCCTTTGTGCCCTTATCAAGCTGGGGGATGGCCTCTGGGTCTGCAGGGAGAAACTGCTTGGGGGACTTTCTTCCTGGCACCTGCCATCATTCCTATCTCCACCTCCAGGTCCTTAATTCACTTTTTTTTTAAATTGAGAAAAAACATAACAAAATTAACAATTTTAAGCACATAACTCAATGGCATTTAGTATAATCACAATGTTGTGCAACTACCACCTCTATCTAGTTTCAAAAGACTTTCATCAGCCCCAAAGGAAACCTACTATCCATTAAACAGTTTCTTCCCTCACCCCTGGCAACCAAAAATCTGTTTTCTGTCTCTATGATTTTACCTATTCTTGGAATTTCATATGAATGGAATCATACAACATCTGACCTTTTATGCCTGGCTCTTTCATTTAGTATAATGTTTCCAAAATTCATCCATGTTGTAGCTGTAAATGGGAACAATAGTGGTACTTACCAAATAGGCTAGTTAGGCATTACATGAGTTCATATATGTAAAGTGCCTAGCATCTATTAGATGATCAATAAATATTTGTTGAATGACTGAAAGCCAGAGCTCTGTGATGGGAACAATGACTCCAAGCACACTACTCTGTTCAGGTGGTAGTTGAGATGGAAATTATTCTTGGTATCTACATCCAGAAACCCCTGGACTTGGCATTCATACACAGAGGGCTGGGCTCTGCCCCCAAATAGCTGGCTTAGGAAATAGGCCTGCTGGACTTTATGTGTATGTCAATCTGTCTCTGCCCCCCGCTCCCCCGCTTCTTCCTTCCTTGCCCCAGTTCCTTGAATTCTATACCCAGTTCTTTATAAGACCCTAGCAAAGATTTTCAATTAACTAGAAACTTTCTCTACCTTTGAGGGTTTTGCAGTGTTGCCTCGAGGCCCCTGGTGGGGAAACACTGTGCTGAGTGCTATAATGGGAGATGGACTGGGGCGGGTGGAGGTAAAGGTGGAGGGGTGGCGCCATAATCAATCCGGTCCTCTCGGTTCCTCCTGCCAGCCTGAGGACCCCCACACTCAGTGCCTTTGGAGAGTCCGCAAGTACCAGGCCCAGGCCCAGAACCTTGGATGGAACCGAGTTCTCAGTCAAGTTACCCTGCCCAGACTCAGGGCCAGGAAACCAAAGCTACAGATTGCTGTGTGCCAGGCCCTGAGCTCGAACCAGCTGCCCTTCCCATGAAGCAGAGCGCCAGCTGTGAAAGGACCACAGGGCGGCTCCCCAGCCCGGGGGAGCTCCTGCTGCTGGACGCCCCGCCCTTCACTGGGCAGCCACAGGGCAGGCCCCGCACCAGGTCCCACTACTTGTGAGGCTCGTCAGGATGGTGAGGGCTATGTGTGGGGGACTTGGTCTTCTCTCCTTGCTTAAAATGCTAAGCATGGCCTTGTCTAATTGGATACTAAGTGTTGGCTTCTAGAACATTCTTAGAACTCAGAAATCTCCCAAGTGGAAGTTCCTTGGTTTTGAGTCTCTGTTCTGACCTTGGGCAAGTCCCTTAAACTCCTTGAGCCTCATTTCCCCCCACTATAAAATGGTAATAACAACAACAATAACAACCACTAACCCCACAGAATTGAACTGATCAAGTGAGATTATGGACTTGAAAATACTTTTTAAAGTTTTGACTAGTCACCATCAACTAATGATATCAAGTATCTTTTCACATGCTTATTTGCCACCCACATATCCTCCTTGGTGAAATGTCTGTTCAGTTTTTTGGGCCCATTTAAAAAAAATCATCAGGTACTTTGTTTTCTTATTAATTTTTGAGAGTTCCTTATATATCCTAGATACAAGCTATTGTTAGAGATGTACTTTGTAAATATTTTCTCCTAGTCCGTGGCTTGTCTTGAAAATGCTCTTAAGTGGTAATATGCTGACTACATGTTAAGGGTCTCCCCAAGTGACTCAGCACGGAGACCCCAAGAAATTTCACCTCCATCTACGTGTGCTTATCTCCTGGGCTGCTTCCCTGGCCCATTCTGGGCTCCTCTGAGCGAGGCCTAAGGTTGGAGCTGTGAGTTCTGATAACTTGGCTCAGGGCTGGTGGTGGGAGGGGAGGGAACATAATCTGAAAATATTTCTCAGGCCTGGGTGTCCCTCAGCTGGTTTCTGCAGGTGTCTGCAGGGTCGTGTCCTCAGAGCCTGATCCTGGGGCCCCCAGGGGAGCATCTCATTGCTGCCTCTGACCGTCCAGCTCCACATTGCACATAGTTTGGATGTGTGGGTTATTGTTAGGCTGCTGGACGGATCAGGCTGGACCCAGGCCTCCAGGTCATTCAGGCTCTGGAACCCTCTGACCTGAAGAAGTGCATCTGAGACAAGCCTGGCTTCTGGCCTCTGCCTCCACCTTGTGCCCGGAGCAGCCCCTCACCAGGCACTCCCACCCCAGGCTCCTGCTTCAGCTCCTTGGGGGAGCTTTTCAGAAGCCCAAGGTGGTCCTTCCTTCCTCTCTCTCCCCTCTCTCTCGGAGCTGGCTTTCCATGGAAGGGAGCAGAAGGGGAAATTCGGCAGGAAACTGCTATTGAGGGGGTCAAACAAATTGTGAGAATGAAAAGTCGGAAACAACCTAAATGTCCATCCATGGCTCATAAAGTGAAATGTAAATAAAGGCAAACAAAGCTACATGGATATTTTTAAAACTAGAAATTCACATTCCTTGATGTGGAGCAAGGCCTATAGCACACTGTTGGGTTTTAAAAAATGGCCCCTTTGTGACAGATGCACCAAGAGCTTCTCTGAAAGGATGTTCATCCAGGCGACCATGCCCAGTAGGTCTGGTGGTGGGATTTTAGGTGATTTTTTTGGTTAAATCCCTTTTTTAAAGATATCACTATTGCCTGAAGCTTTTTTTTTTAATTTTTAATCCTCATCCAAGGATATGCTTTATTGTGTTTTTGTTTGTTTGTTTTAGAGAGAGAGAGAGAGAGAGAGAGAGAGGAAGGAGAGGGAGAAAGAGAGAAGGAAACATTGATGTGAGAGAAACATCGATCAGTTGCCTCCTGACAAGGGATTGAACCCACAACTTGGGTATGTGCCCTGACCGGGAATCAAACCATGACCTTTGGTGTATGGGGCGATGCGCCAACCAACTGAGCAACACCAGCCAGAGCCTGACGTTTTTTCAATGAGAAGAACCATTTTTAGGTCCTGAAATCATTTTTTTTTTTTTTTTTTTTTAGGAAAAAAGGAAACAAATGTACGTTGAATGTGTCCCAGGAGGCTCCCTTCAGTTTTTCACCCCAGGGTGGTGGGTGGAGGGGTCCTTCCTGGCATGTTCTGGAAGCTGCATTCCCAGCTGTTGTTTACCGCCTTGGAGGAAGGAGGGATCAGTGCCCTCCCAGGAGTGTTTTGGGATGAAGTCTTGGCAGGTGAAAGACAGTTCACAGTGTGCTCCTTGAAGACCAAACATGGACACGGAGCCTGAGCCCAGAAATAGCCGCTTCCTCCAGGGACCCTTGGAATTCTGCAGGGTCACCTCAAGGGCGGAGAGCCTGAGCAGCCGCTGGCGGAAGCTTCCTCAGAGGCTCTGAAATGGAGATGGGGACGGGGACAGGCTCCTCTGAACACATGCTCTGGAATTGGGCCAGAGGCAAGGTGAGACCTAGACAAGGAGTTCGCCAAACTCAGCCCAGTTTGAAGTCTCAGATTCCAAGCAAACTTGGAGATTTCCTAATTAATCATGAATTCTATGGGGTCTCAGAAATATTGTGGTGAAGACTGCTGAAGGATTTCTCCAGCCGCATTTCTTTCTTTTTCATACTGCATTTAGATGTATATCTCAATTTGATATTACTTGGCACTAAAGTGCAGTTTTTTATTTTATTTTGAAAATATCTACAAATCTTTCCAACTTGCATCTCTTCCTCCCCAGCATCATTCCTCTTGACCAAGAAATACTTACTCTTATTTTTCCAAAGGAGAGAGTCTCTTTACTTTCAGTGAATCAATCTCCCAAGGACAAATAAAGCCCAGTGTTTGAAGAGTTCAGGTGGATTCAAACCCCAACTCAGCGGGGTAATCTTTCATTCATTTATCCATCCCATCCTTCCATCAATCATACATTATCCATTCATACATCTGTCCATTCATCTGCCTATCATCCACTCATCCATCCCTTCATCATCCATCACCTATTCTTCCATCTGGTTGTCCATCCAGTCATCCACCATCATCGCCTATCCATTCATTCATTCACCCATCCCCATCCATAAAGCACATATTTATGATGCTCCCTCTGGGGTCAGGGAGCCAGCTGGAGTGAACCTTGACCTTATTCTTGTGTACTCTATGAAGACAGCACGTCCCCCCAAGGAGCCATTGCAGAAAGGGGAGCATCATAATGGACACACAGTGTTATCTTTGAATACCCACCTCTCTTCCTTATCTGGGATAATAACATCTATTTCACCAGGTTGGTACACAAGTGAGCTGTGAACAGTGGACAAAAAGGCCCTGTGTGATGATTAGAGCCTAGGTGCCCAATGACAGCTGTGAGTTCCGAGTTCCTTGGCAGCAGGAACCCTGCCTGGTTCACTCCTGAACCTCGCAGAGGCCAGCAGAGATTAGGTGCCCAGTAGCTTCTCCTGGTTAGAGCCTTGTCCATGGCCCAGCTCCTGAGGTCACATGGTATCAGGAGAAAGCCAGACATGACTGTGGATTCTGGGTACAATTTGTGATTCTGCTGTTCAGAGGTCCAACGAGGAGAACATTCTATAGACCGCTCCCACATCCCCAGAACAAAAGCTCTTAAGATAACCAGATGGAAGAAAACCTCGGGAGTGATGGGAGTGAACTGGCCCACAAAACAGAATGACACTTTTGGGATATAACTCCTGCATTGAGGGGTTCGGGTTCTGATTTTACCAGAGAGCCCCCAGACCTGGTAAATAATCAGCCTTCAGTTTCCCTTGCTGTCCTTTCACCTGCCTTTTTTCCCCCCTTAATATCTCTTTTCCTCCTCATCTCCTGGTTCTTGGCTAAGAGTCTAAAATTAGCTCCTTAAGGGTCAGCAACTGGGAAGTTCAAGTCCCCCAGATCCCAGGGACTTTCTGACACGTGTGAGCACACACAGACAGACACACACAAACACACAGACACACAGACCCACACCACCACAAACTCCCACACACAGAGGCCAAAGGTTGACAGCTGTATTTGCCAGGAGCCAGTGGATTCCCAAAGACTTAGCTCAAGCATGAAACCTTCCTTGAATCCCCTGAGGAACTGTGAAATCAACTCTCTGATTCTGGGGTTCTTTAAAAAAAACACCTTTTAACATTAATTATATAACAAATAGGCACCTATAATAATAAAACCATAATATGCAAATCGACTAAATGGCCAAACAATGGAACGACTGTCCAGACGACCTTCCGGATGACCTTCCGGACGAAGCCGGCAGGGCTGCAAGGGCCGAGGCAACCGGGGCTGTGAAGGCCTACTCTTGCACGAATTTCGTGCATCGGGCCTCTAGTTTATAAATAACCAGGGATGTACCAAGTTGGGGGGTGGTGGGAGCAGTTGGTCAGGGATATGGGCAATGAGGGAGTGCATTGATTGTAGGAAATTAAAAAAAAAAGAAAGAAAACTGAGCAGAAATTTGTCTGCTTTTTAAACGTCCTGCACTGGCCATTATAAATGATAGCAATGACAAATACTGGCCCCTGCCAGGGGGACCACTCCACCTACCCTATACCTTGTGCTTGCCACTGTAAATACAGTAGTAATGATGCTACAAAAACAACGCAAACATGCTCTTGTTTTATAGACAGTAATCGAAGGAAGGGAATCCTGATACACGCTATACAACATGGATTGAGGTCATTATACAACGTGAAATAAGCCAGTCACAAAAGGTCACATTTTGTATGATTTCACTTATATGAGGTACATGGAGTCGTCAAATTCATAGAGACAGAAAGTAGTGGTGGGTTCCAGGAGCTGGGGGATGTGGGGGTGGGGAGTTAGTGTTTAGTGGGCACAGAGTAGGTTTTACAAGATGAAAGAGTTCTGTAGATGGGTGGTGATGCTGGTTGCACAATAATATGAATGCACTTAATGCCACTGAACTGTACACTCAAAAAATGGTAAATTTTATGTGTATTTTACCACATAGAAAAAAAGTCAGGCGTGATCCCAGCACAGGGATTGAGTAGAGCATTGAGGCAAAAACGGGGCCACACAGACCTGGCCTTTCCCCATCATGCAACATTGGGCAAGTCATATCGATGTTGGCAGCCTCCGTTTCCCACTCTGTGAAATGGGATTGGTAATTCCTACCACAGCATCAGAGGAGTCAAAGTGGCCTAAACAAACCAGGCAACAAACCCATCCATGTGATTCAAGCACAGGAATTTAATGTAAGAGTTTGTGGGAAAGGTATGTAGGGAAGTGCTGCTGGGCCAGTGGCCCCCAGGGATCAGCTGGAGCAGAGGTTGGGAAGGCGAGGAGCAGCGCTCAGTGGAGGGTAGGGCTGATGGAGGAGCAGATGGGAGAGGGGAGGCCAACATCAGGATCCCAGTCTGGGTGGACAGTGTGGCCCTTACGTGCGACTGGGGCGTAGGAGTAGCGGAGAAATGCAGCGACTTCCATCTGAGGACTCGGAGTCCATCCAAAGTGCTTTTCCATGACCTTTATGTGGCAGCTGTGGCTGTGGTGGTGAGCTGGTTAGATTTATTCACAGGACACTGGCTGGATGCTTGGTTTGGGAAGGGCGTGAGTACTGCCCACCTAGGAACATCCTGGGTGATGGGGGAGGGTCACCGCAACACAGCGGGGGCAAGGGGGGCCTGGCTGTGGTGCCAGCATGCCCTCTATGCATTCAACAAATGTGACGAGCAAGGACTCCTCCTGGGAGTAGAGCAGGAACAAACCCCTGCCCTCTCGGAGCCTACGTTCTCTGCCGCTGGGGGTGGGGCAGTGGGAGTTGGAAAATATGCAAGTAAATGTACTGCCTTTCACATGTTAACAAGTGCTGCTGGGGACAACAATAACATGAAGAAACTCAGATGGGAATACAGGATTGGGGTGAAGTTCCGTTTTAGATGGGGTGGCCAGGAATTATCTCTAAAAGCGGAGACTGAAGGGAGAGGGAGGCCCAGGGAAGCGCAGGTGCACAGGCCCTGAGGCCGGTGTGCGCCTGATGTGCGTGAGGCCAGGGAAGAGGCCGAGGCGGCTGGAGCAGGTGAGTGGCGGGAGTGAGATAGAAAGGAACAGAACTGGGGAGAGGCAGAGCAGGAAGGGCCTCATAGGGGATGATGGGGATGTTGGGGAGCACTGGGGAGTGTGAGCAGCAAAGTGGTATAACGGCCCAGTGGTCGGCAAACTGCGGCTCGCGAGCCACATGCGGCTCTTTGGCCCCTTGAGCGTGGCTCTTCCACAAAATACCACGGCCTGGGCGAGTCTATTTTGAAGAAGTGGCATTAGAAGAAGTTTAAGTTTAAAAAATTTGGCTCTCAAAAGAGATTTCAATCGTTGTCCTGTTGATATTTGGCTCTGTTGACTAATGAGTTTGCCGACCACTGGTATAACCTGACTTAAGTGTTTCAAGGAGCCTCCAGCTGGATGTGGGGAAAATCCTGAAGGGGCACGAGCTAAAGCAGGGCTAGCTAGCTGTGACAGGTGAGAGGATGCTGTTGGGCCTGGGTCCCAGGTGGAGGTGGAGAGGTGTGGCCAGAACAGGGCGGCCTGGGGTAACCCCTCCAGAGCCTCGGATCCTGCAGAGGTCAGGTCTCCATGAGTCATCCTGAAACCCCCTCTTCTGACGCCACCACTCACCGCCCACCTCGGTTTGAAAACGTAGCATCCGTTTATGCGTCTCTTTCGTTGTCACCCACCACCACCTCCAATGGTCACTGCGTCCTGCACAGCTCTGAACCCACTGGTCTTTGCTGAACCCCACCTCGTCCTTCAGGCACCTGGGCGTGAGGGTGCTATCCCGAACTCAACGCTTCACCCACTCAGAGCCCGACTTCTTCACACCCCTCACCTGCTATAGCCAGAGCGTCCTGGGGTCACGCCCTCCTCCCTCCTCTCAGTAATCCACACCGATGGCCACCTCCTGCCTGCTCCTCCTCCGTGCAGCCCTCCCCGGGAAGGACTTCCCCTCCACCTCCCCAAGGCTACACTAAATATCCCAAGATGACAAAATGCTGATTTTGTTGGGTGTGGTTGTGGTATTTTGGTTCTAGTTTTTAAAATCTTTCTATTTGTGGGTGAAATAATATGATGTCTGAGATTTCCTTTAAAACATACCAACAAAAAACAGTAAGTGCAAGGTGAAAAAGGTGGGGGGAGAAGAAAGAAGACGGTGTTAGTAGTTGTTGGACCGTGGCGACCAGTACTGAGATTCGTTGGTGTCTTTCTCTCTACTTTCATGGACTTGGGACTTGGCCCTAATAAAAAAGTAAACAGGCGCACCACCAGCTGAGGCCTGTGGCTCCCTGCTGCCCTCAGGACAGGTGCAGACGCTCTCAGAGGCTGAGTGAGGAGGCGTGCAGCTCACCAGCACTGTTCAGAATTTCTGGCGTATCTACCTCTGTATATAAAATGCCAGCGACCGGAGCGCTATAACCACCGGAATGACCACCAGAATGACTGATTGCTATGATGCCCACTGCAGCCATCGAACCCGAAGATCGTGGGTGGGGCTGGTGGCCAACCTCCTGCAGCCCCTCCCCCGACCCGACCCCACCCCAGCTGGGCCCCCCACCCCAATTAGGGGCAGGTCCAGCAGGCCAACCGCCTGTGGCCCCTCCCCCTGGTTGGCCCCACCACCCAGATCGGCCCACGGCCCCTCCCCCCAGCCAGCTCCCATCCTGATCAGCCTCCCCACTCTGATCAGGGGGCAGGGCCGGCCAGCCAACCACCCATGGCCCCTCTCCTTGGCCGCTGGCCCCCAATCAGTCCCCCCTCCCACCCCATTTGGGAGCAGGGCCGGCCGGCCCACCACCTACAGCCCCTCCCCACAGCCAGCCCCACCCCTGATCAGCCCCCCCACCCCAATTGGGGATGGGGCCCACTGGCCAATCGCTGGCACCCCTCCCCCCCTGGCCAGCCCGGCCCTGTTTGGGCCCCAATCGGAGAGGGCTAGCCAGCCAACCTCCTGCCATCTCCTCCTCCCAACAGGCCCGGCTCTGATCTGCCCCGATCAGGGCCAGGCCGCTGGACCCCACCCATACACGATTTTGTGCACTGGGCCTCTAGGATGATAATAAAAAGCAAACAGACTTGTAGTCAATTTTGTCATCGGTTTAAATCTCCCTACAGACAGTGCCCTCCCCTTACTGCCTGGACCAGAGTGGACAGCTCCCACTGTCCCCTCCTCTGCCCACCAGCCTATCTTTGCCCTGGCACCTGACTCCATCTGGCAATCTGAAGGGCCTCTGTTTCCAGGGGAACATGCAATGCCTTTTCCTATGCTCTTCCCTCTGCCTGGAGTATCCTCCTCAGTGCTAATCCTGCTTTTCCTGAGGACTTGGCCCTGGTATCACCTCCTCCAGGAAGCCCTCCCTGACCGCCCCACCCTGTGCTATTGCTGTCCTGTTTCCACTCTGCTGAGAGGGCCCATCTCTGCTCCTGAAGGGAGTGCGAGGACCAGGTCATCTCGTTCACTGTTGCATGTCAGGGCCTGGCACACAGTGGGAACTCAATACATATTTGTTGAATAAATACAGGAAATTTTGTTTTTATTTCCATTTCAATACGAAGGAGACCTATTCTCACCACCACCCAACTGTCTTGCCTGCCTTAAGAATAAGCTTTTATTAACTGTTCAACAGCAGTTTTAAGCTTAATACTCCATTTTAGGATGAAGCCTCTCAATTAGCCAGATCCCAGAGGCCCAGAATGCAAACCCTTCCTGGAGGGAGATCCCTCGCCCCTCACCCCTCGCCCCTCACCCCTCGCCCCTCGCCTTGATAGTCCATCTGAATGTCTCAAAAGGCTGCAGCTGCAGAGCCTGAAGGTACGTGGTGCCTCTGAGGCTCTGGCTTGGGGACATGAGAATCACCTGCGGACCTGGGCCTCCCCCTGGACCAACTCAGCCTCTGGGCTTGGCCCAGGTGCAGGTGTTTGGAGCTCCCCACGTGACTCCAGTGGTCGTCCAGGGCTAAGGACTATTGGCTGGTCAGACACCAGCCCTTTAGGGAAGGGCCAAATGCCTGAAAACTCTTGCACCTTCCAGGGGCATTAAAGGCTGACCCTAGCGCTGGAGGCCATGGCTCCCTGACCGGTGAGTGAGAATCGGGGTGGCCTGTTCCTGTGCGTGAGGGTGTGTGTGTATGTGGCGGCGGGGCGGGGGAGGGTTGAGGAAGGGGGGGCTCCTGGTGTGGCTGTGTCCTCCCCTAGCTCTCCATCTGGTATTGACCGGACACCTTGCCTTGTTTGGGCAGTGACCACAGAGCTGTCTGGGGGCCGGGTGAGGCTCCCGAAAGCCAGGTCTGTTAGGAGTGGGGGCTCCCAGACGGCCTGGGCCTGGTCTCTCCTGTTGAACTCTGCCTCAGTTTACAGAAACTGTGCTCAGTGGCCCTCGGCTTGTCTCCAGGATGGGTAAGGAGGGTGTAGTACACGCTGGGTGTCTCCGTTTGCCCTGCAGAACCCAGTTGGAGGGTGTGTGGAGCTGTGTGACCACACAGCAGCCTGTGGATCTGGGCGCCCCGTGCCTTGGCTGGGTTCCCGCTCCCTGAACTATGCCTCCGGCCATTCTCACCTGTGCGGCTTGTCCACTGGATTCTGCGCCCTCCACAAAGCCTGGCCCCCTGCCTCCTTCCTTGCTGTGACACCGGCCTCCCCTCTGGGCCAGCATGAGCCTGGAGAGAGGCCTGGCTGCGTGCCCCCTGCATCAGACGTGTTGTGTGGATCTATCTTATCCATGTTGGTAAAACCCTTTGGGGAGCCAAAGAATGCCAAGGGGGCCCCGTTCCTGGGGCCTGCTACTCCTCCCCTTCCTGGGGAACCCCTCTCCCCCTGCCCAGCCAGCTTGCTGACCTGTGCACCTTGGAGCAGAGTTCTGCTCCATTTTCCCTGGGGAATAAGCCTCACTCACTCCAACTCCATGTGTAGTTGATTTAGCTTAGAACAAACCCTACTTCGTTTGAAGAAGTGACCGTTAGTGATGTAGGTCTGAACATACTAACATCAAAGGATGTCCACAGTATAGCTGTAGTGAGAAACGTGTCCCCAAACCATGCATCAAGCGCCTCTTCTGTAGCCAGCCCCCGCACAGGAGCAGAGCGGCTGGGGTGTGTGGCAGGTGCTGTGAGGTTACTTGGAGGAGGAGGGGGGTTGTTGGGAGTTAATGCTCAACACGCTTATGAAGAGCTTAATTTTCTTAAGCTGCGTGTGTTAATGTTAAATCAGGAAAATACTGCTCTAGGAAAGCCAACTCTTGGATGCTGAGCTATGTCTTAATTTAACAGTTCTTAGTTCATGAAAGATGCTGAAAGTCAAAGATTGGCTGGACCTGGAAAAACAGAAGGAAAACAACATGGCCCGTGATGCCCCGGCCAGAGTGAGTGACTCAGGGCCATTAGCAGGGTCTGGCCAGGGGCCCTGGCCTGGGCCTCTCCCGCCGGACACCAGGGCAGGGCTCTCAGTGAGTGGGAACCAGCAGAGCCGGCGTGAGCCTGTGTGTGTGCGTGCGCATGCGTGCGTGTGCAATAAAGCCCCTCAGTTGGTGATGTTTGTGTAAAGGACCAGTTGGGCTTTTTCTGGATCAAACTCAGAGAAGCCACTGGTAAAGGATGACGGTGGCCTGCTCTCCTGGGTGCTACAAATAGCAACGCGAGAGGAAGGAAGCACTCTGAGCTGTGACTAGAGAAGCCTGTGAAAGCCAGGTTTGTTTTGCAGCTGGCTTTGCAGACTGTTGCCCAATGAGGTGGTTTGGCCAAGCCTGTGGCTTTCAAACTGCTCCTTCAGGACGCCTCAGGGAGCGGGGAGGACCCTGTCCCATCTGAAGTGAGCTCTCTCTGCTTATGCCATCAGGGGCCTTCCATTTGGTATTGGATTTGAAGGAAGGTGGTTGCTCTCTAAACCCCAGGATCCACTTCCAAGGTTCCTTTATGGCTATATTTTGGGGGTGTGGCAGAAGGCTGAATGGTTCCCATGGCAACAGTTCTAGAACTAGACAACTACCTTGTGTCTCCTCAGAAGCAAAAGTACTTTCTCCCCTGGTACCAAACCAGCCTCTTATGCACAAGCAGGCCGTCTCATGAACTGAGCTGGTTGGGCCGCTTACCGTGGGTGGAACAGTAATGAGGTGGCAGCACGCAGCCGAGTGTTTCCCAGGTGGCCTCTAGTGTTTCCATTGCCTAAAGCGTGTGCTTCCCTAGCTTCCCTCACCCCATGTGTTAAGTGTCACTCATGGTGGTGACTTGGTGTTCTCCTAATCAGATCTTGTTACAGCTTGTTGGTGGCAACGCTTAGTGATCCCAAGCATGGACACATGAGTCAGCTCTAGACCCAAGTCCTGGTTCTGATATGTATAACAGCTGTGGGAACTCTGGGTCTCGGTGGGCAATGATGTCGGAAAGAGCTTCCCCACCTGCAAAATGGAGGTCACTCTACCTTACTATTAATGTTGCTTCATTTAACCCTAAATGCCTAATATTCTTGTCACGTAGTCAACGTGTCTTGGTCATTGCTTCCTGAAATAGGCCCATAATAATAGCTTATCCCAGACTTATAAAATACCTTAAGACTTACCTCTTAAGATATGGGATATATTCTATAGCTTCTCATTTAAATATAAATCTCAGAATCCAATTGATAGTCATCTTTTTTAAAAAATTCTTTATTGTTGAAAGTATTACATGCTAGAGGCCTGGCACATGAAATTAGTGCACTCAGGAGGGGGGTGTCCCTCAGTCCGGCCTGTGCCCTCTCGCAGTCCAGGAGCCCTTGGGGGATGTCCAACTAATGGCTTAGGCCCGCTCCCCATGGGACCATCAGTCAGACATCCTTAGTGCCACTGCAGAGGTTGGAGAAGCTCTTGTCACTGCTGCTGTGCTCGCCAGCTGTGAGCTGGCTTTTGGCTGAGCAGCGCTCCCCCTGTGGGAGTGCACTGACCACCAGGGGGCAGCTCCTGTTGAGCGTCTGCCCCCTGGTGGTCAGTGTGTGTCATAGTGACTGGTCGTTCTGCCATTAGGTCGATTTGCATATTAGCCTTTTATGCCTGTGGGATAGGGCTGAAACTGGCTCTCTGACATCCCCTGAGGGGTCCTGGATTGTGAGAGGGTGCATGTCAGGCCAAAGGACACCACTGGTGCATAATCGAGGCCAGAGAGGGATGTGGGAGGTTGGCCAGCTGGGGAGAGACTGCGGGAGGGCTCCAGGGCATGTCCAACCCATCTCACTCAGTCCCTATCAGTCGGACCCCAGCAGCAAGCTAACCTACCGGTCAGAGAGTCTTCCCCCTGGTGGTCAGTGCACGTCATAGTGAACAGTTGAGTGGCCTTAGCCTATCATTAGCATATTATGCTTTGATTGGTTGAATGGACAACCAGATGACCAGACACTTAGCATATTAGGCTTTTATTATATAGGATGTTCCTTTTTTTTTCTCCCATTGACCTCTTCTAGCCTGCCCCTGCCCCCCACCCCAGGCCTCCACTACCTTAATTGTCTGTCTGTGGGTTATGCATATATGCATACAAGTTCTTTGGTTGATCTCTTCCCACCCACCCACCCCTGCCTTCCCTCTGAGATTCAACAGTCTGTTCATGCTTCTATATCTCTGGATCTATTTTGTTCAACTGTTTATTTTGTTCATTAGATTCCACATATGAGTGAGATCATGTGATACTTGTCTTTCTCTGACTGGCTTATTTCACTTAGCATATGACTCTCCAGGTCCCTCCATGCTGTCCCAAAGGGTAAGAGATCCTTCTCTTTTACAGCTGCATATTATTCGGTGGTATAAATGTACCACAGCTTTTTATCCACTCAGCTACTGATGGGCACTTAGGCTGTTTCCAGATCTTAGCAATTGAAAATTGTGCTGCTATGAACATAGCGGTGCATACATTGTTTCTGATTGGTTTTGGGGGTCCCTTAGCATATATTCCTAAAAGTGGGATCACTGGGTCAAATGGCAGTTACATATTTAATTTTTTTGAGGAAACTCCATATTTTTCATTATGGTTGCACCAGTCTGCATTCCCACCAGCAGTGTACTAGGGTTCCCTTTTGTCCACATCCTTGGCCAACAATTGTTGTTTGTTGTTTTATTGATGATAGCCATTCTGACAGGTGTGAGGTGCTATTTCATTCTGATTTTAATTTGCATTTCTCTGATGATTAATGAGGTTGAGCATATTTTCATATGTCTATTGGCCATCTGCATGTCCTCTTTGGAGAAGTGTCTACTGTTTTTTGGTATTGAGTTGTATGAGCTCTTTATAAATTTATGCCTTATCAGATGAATCATTGGTGAATGTATTTTAACATTCAGTGAGTTGTCTTTTCATTTTGTTGATGTTTTCTTTTGCTGTGCAAAAACTTTTAGTTTGATATAGTTATATTTGTTTATTTTTTATTTTATTTTCCTTTCCTGAGAAGATATATCAGAAAAACAATTACTAAGAGAAATATCTGAGATTATACTGCCTATTTTTTCTTATAGGAATTTTATAGTTTCAAGTCTTATATGTAAGTCTTTAATTCATTTTGAGTTTATTCTTGTACATAGGGTAAGAAGGTGGTCAAGTTTCATTTTTTTGCATTTATGTGTCCAGTTTTTCCAACACCATTTATTTTTATTTATTTATTTATTTATTTATTTATTTATTTATTTATTTTTAAATATATTCTATTGATTCTTTACAGAGAGGAAGGGAGAGGGATAGAGAGCTAGAAACATTGATGAGAAACATCAATCATCTGCCTCCGGCACACTCACCACCGGGTATGTGCCTGCAACCAAGGTACATGCCCTTGACTGGAATCGAACCTGGGACCCTTGAGTCCGCAGGCCGATGCTCTATCCACTGAGCCAAACCAGTTAGGGCCCAACACCATTTATTAATTATAATTAGACTGTCTTTATATGTGCTTGCCTCTTTTTGAAAATATTAATTCACCATATAGCTGTGGGTTTATTTCTGTTCTGTTCCATTGATCTATATGTCTGCTCTTATGCCATTACTATGCTGTTTTGATTACTATGGCCTTGTAGCATAGTGTGATATCAGGTAGTGTGATTCCTCCAACTTTGTTTTTCCTCAAGATTTCTGTGGCTATTCAGGGTCTTTTGTGGAGAAACCAGAAGTATCTTAATACATTTTAGCTTCCTTCTAATTAATACTTAAAAAAGTATTCAACCTAAAACTCATTTATCTATAAAAGTTAGACCATTTCCCCAGGACGCTCAATGCTGTCAAGTCTGTGAGTTTTGCTTGATATAAAGAGAAAAGGGTTGTTTTCAATTTCATTCTCCCTTAATCTGGTGTCCAAGTAAAACTCTTGGGACTGGATCAAGACTTGAAGGACACATGGACTGATTCCCTAACCGTTAAAATAGTCAGGGATGTCTGGGCATGGGCTCTCCCTTCAAGTCCCCAGTCTCTCTTGGATCCCCACATTGGAAGGCTCAGGCCTGCTCCTCAGGAACTAGTCAGCACCAATGAAGTTGTGCTCAGACTCGGGGCAATGGGATGCTGAGAATCCTGGCCTGCCCAGGGTGTACATGACCTTCATTTACTTTGGGAGGAAGATTGACTATTTTTCTGGGTGTGGTATAGTAGGAGTAAGAGGAGGAGGTAAAACCAGCTGATACTATTTACTAGCTGTGTGATCTTAACTTCTCTGGCTTGTTGCATCTGTAAAAGTGAAATCAGATGCTTTACACATGTTCTAAAAGCTGAATGTGGTGACAGCCTGACTGCCTAGCTCTTAAGTGCCCCAGGTCTTCCTTTTAAACACTAGATGAGGTGGCAACAGTGGACAGCCATCAGCCTGGAGCTGAAGAAGGCCAAGAAATATGAGCAGGCCTGAAAGAGAGGAAATACTACCAACCTCTCCTTGGACCCAGCTTCTGAAAAACTGACCAAAGGGTTACATCTGGAACATAGCAATTAGAACAGCTGTGTATAAAATACAGCCTTAGTTTCTCTGGCTGGAAAATGTTTAATGGATTCAGAACTTGCAAGCTCTAATTGATGGTCTTTAGGGAAAAGAGATCTTGGCTTGAACTAAACTGATGTTGTCAGAAAGCTATGGGTTGTTATTTTTGTTTCTGTGAGTCTGGGATCTATGTTCTAATGGAGAGAAACGCTGCTTCTAATTGAAAACTCACTTGCTACCGCTCAGCTCTAAGTAGGAAATGAGGGGTCATAAAGGTTATATCTCAGTAGAGGCATCTAGTCACTCAGCCTGTAAAATCTTCTCTAGGATTTGAATGCTACCCTCCGTCTTCCCTTCTCCATCCACCCAAACTCACTAAATGCAGATCTTGGTTTGACTTCCAGGCCAATACTGTTTTTGTGAATCCTTTCCAGAGTGCCCTGACTAGGAGGTTTCCTTTCTTAGAACTCCAGTAGCTTTTCTACATGACTTTAATGATCCACCCCTTGTCCCGCCTTAACTATCCATGTGCATCAATGCACCCTGTGAGGTTTAGGGCTTTTAGAGACCAGAGGTTGATTGAATCTGGGCAAGTGGATTTGATGATGTGTTACCGGCTATTGTATAGAGGTACTGTAATCATTCTTTGAATTGCCATAGGATTCTGAAGCGTGTCTCTCCGTAGCTTCATTTGTCTAGAATAGTCCCTAAGATTCACCCCACCAAAGAAAGATGAAACTATGAAACTAAAGAGTTGTTTTTTTATCCTACACTAGAGACCCGGTGCACGGATTCATGCACCAGGAGGGTCCCTCAGCATGGCCTGCACCCTCTCGCAATCCAGAACCCCTCGGGGGATGTCAGACTGCCATTTTCAGCCCGATCCCTGCAGACCCTCCCTTTCCCCCTCCCTTCTGAGATTCATCAGTCTGTTCCATATTTCCATGCCTGTGCGTTGAGCATCTGCCCCCTGGTGGTCAGTGGGCGTCATAGCTACCAGTCGAATGGTTGAATGGTCGAACAGTTGAACAGTCGAATGGTTGTTTAGGCTTTTATATATATATAGACTAGCATGACTTTAAAAAAAGTATAGTTCACATGTCACAGAATTCACTTTTTTAAAGTATATAATCAGTAGTTTTTAGTATATTCATAAGGTTGTGCCACCATTACCACTATCTAATTTCAGAACATATTCATCACCTCAAATAGAAATCCTAAACCCGTTAAGCAGTCACTCTTTAGTCCTCCTTCCCCCTCTCTTCTGGTAGTCACAAATCTACTTTGTCTCTATAGATTTACCTATTCTGAATATTTCATATAAATGGAATCATTCAATATGTGGCCTTTTGTGTCTGGCTTCTTTCACTCACAGCATAATGTTTTCAAGGTTCATTCATGTTGTAGCATGTATCATTACTTCATTTCTTTTGTGGCTGAATGACATTTCATTGTATGGATGTACCACTTTTTGTTTATTCATTCATTAGTTGGTGGACATTTGGGTTGTTTCCACTTTTTGGCTATCTATATATATAAAAGGCTAATATGCTAAGTGTCCCTTCGACCGTCCAACCAGTCGTTATGACACACACTGACCACCAGGGGGAAGACGCTCAATGCAGAAGCTGCCGTGACATGCACTGGCCATTTACAGAGAAACGGCACCATGGACCTGGCATTGACAAAGCAACACTTGGCTTCCCCCAAGTGGGACGCAGACCCTGCCACCACCCCAGAGCGACAGCCCACCAAACCGCAGCTGACACTGCCAAGACCCCATAGTGCAAAATGTGGCCCACAGCCCAGCCCAACCCTAAAACGGTTGCTGTGGGTGCTGGGTAATGACGTCACATAGCAACGCCCCACTTCCTCTCCCTAGTGACTAGCCTCCTTGGAGTTTCTTCAGCCCAGGAAAACGACTTGCTTTATAGCCAGGTGCAAACATTTTACACTTTAACCAAATGTCTGTGAAGCATTTTCCCATGCCTTATCTCATTTGATCCTCACAGAAGTCCTGGAGTAGGTAGATAGGAAACTCGGTAGAATCCTATTTTCTTTTCATTAGCCGGAAAATGGAGATTTAGAAAGCTTAGAAACTTGACCCGACTGAAAAGAAGTAAGAAATGGTGGGCCTTGAAAATGACTTCAGGTTTTCTCACTGCGCAGAATACTAGGTGTACTGGTTAATAATTCAGATTTTGTAATAAAAGAAAACACAATAATTTCAAGAGAAACATCAAAAGTGCTTTATTCAAAGTAATGTCCATCACTAGCTACACATTTCCCCCATCTTGCAGGTAATTTGTGAATACCATCCCAATAGAACTTTTCTTGTTTTGAGGCAAACCATTCAGAGACCCAATTTTCCACTTCTTCGTATGCTTTGAAGTGCTGCTCAGAAAGTGCGTGTGCCATAGATCGGAACAAGTGGTAATCTGAAGGAGCAAGGTCTGATGAATACAGTGGGTGGGTTAATACTTCCCAGGCAAGATCTTTTAAGGTGTCTTTAACTGTCTTTGAAGTATGTGATGGTGCATCATCATGAAGCAAAATTACTTTGCCATGTCTTCTGGCACATGCTCGTCATTTTATGATCAAAGCATGGTTCAAATTGATTATTTGTTGTTGGTAGCGATCAGTATTAATGGTTTCACCTGGTTTTAGAAGCTCATAATACACCACACCTTCCTGATCCCACCAAACGCAGAGCATTGTCTTCTTTCCGAAGCCATTTGGCCTTGCAGTTGATGTTGATGGTTGACCTGGATCAACCCATGATTTTGTGCATTTGGGATTCTCAAAATAAGTCCACTTTTCATCACCAGTCACAATTCGATGCCAAAAGACTTTGTTTTGTGCCATTGAAACAACATTTTACTGATGACTTTTCAGTTTTCCATTTGTCTTTCATTCAGTTGATGTGGCACCCATTTTCCTTCCTTTAAAATCTTTCCCTTTGCTTATAAATGATCAGAAATTATTTGCTGAGCAACGTTTAATCTTTCTGCAAGTTGTTTTTGAGTTTGACATGCATCTTCATCCAATAATGCTTCTAATAGTTGGTCTTCAAACTTTTTCAGTTAACCTGGATGTTCTTTGTCTTTCACATAAAAATAATCACTTTTAAAGCATTTAAACCAGCGTTCACAAATATTTTGAGTTGGAGCATGTTCACCATAAGCTTCCTGAAGTATGCAATAACTTTTTCTTCAAAACAAAGTTATGAATTAAAACTTCCCGCAAATGCTTTTTTTTTGCATGAAATTCGACATTTTTAAGTGTAAAAATATCCATGATGTTAACACCTTCAGCAAATTTGACATATGAAGTTTTTTAAAAAAAATATTTTATTGATTTTTTACAGAGAGGAAGGGAGAGGGATAGAAAGTTAGAAACATCGATGAGAGCGAAACATCAATCAGCTGCCTCCTGCACACCTCCCACTGGGGATGTGCCTGCAACCAAGGTACATGCCCTTGACCGGAATCGAACCTGGGACCTTTCAGTCTGAAGGCCGACACTCTATCCACTGAGCCAAACCGGTCAGGGCGACATATGAAGTTTTGAAGCTTGCTGTCAATACAACAAAATAGCATGCATATCAAGTCACATATATATCAACATATGTGTAACTCCATCTATTGAAAAAAAATCTGCATTAGTAACTGGTACACCCAGTATAGTCAAACACTGCTGCAGTTAAATATTTTACCCTTCGTTCTCCCTGTGTGATCTACAATAATAATCTGGTTTGTGTTGATATTTACTGCTGTGTTGCTGACAGTTACTTGGAAGAGAAGTTGGGGTGCTTCACTGGGCTGGAAAAAGTTTAGGTAAATCAGAAAGCAGGTCTAATTAATCAAGTTTATTCTATATATATAAAAGGCTAAGTTGACTTGCGCATGCATGATACATATAAAGCTCTCGCTGGTGCCAATTGCATGCGTGTTTCCATCTGTCATTGTCGATTGTGAATTTGGTTGACACTTCCATTATAGAGAAAGGGCGAATAGCGATATTAAAATATTTCTTCTAATTTCCTTTCAATGTACACGAATCCATGCACTGGGCCATTAGTTCTGAATAATGCTACTGTAAACATTCATATACAGGTTTTTATATGGACATGTTTTAAATTCTCTTGAGTATATATCTAGGAGTGGAATTGCTGCGTCATATGGTAACTCTATGTTGAACTCTTTGAGGAACTGCCTGTGGTAAGCTGAATAATGGCCCCCCAAATGTCTCTGTCTCCTAGAACCTGTGCATTTTACCTTATATGACAAAAGGGTCTTTGTAGATGGTAACTAAGAAAAAGATCCTGAAATGGGGAGGTTATCCAGGGTCATTTAGATGGGCCCAATGTAATCACATCAACCCTTATAACAGGAAGGATAAAGGACAAGTCAGAGCAGGTGATATGACAGAAGCAGAAGGTAGTGTGCTGCACTTTGAAAATTGAGGGAAAGGTCACAAGTCAAGGAACACAGGTGGCTCCACTAGAAGCTGAAAAAGGCAAGGATTCTCAACTCAGAGCCCCCAGGAGGCACCAGCCCTTACAACACCTTGACTTTAGTCCAGTGAAACTGATTATGAACTTCTGACCTCCAGATCTATAAGGGAATAGGTATGTGTTGTTCTGAGCCACTAAATGTGTGGTAATTTTTTACAGTAGCAACTGGAAACAAATAGGCTGCCAGACTGTTTTATCAAACAGCTGACATTCTTATAAGACTTGCTATTGTCCATTTTTGGATTATAGCCATCTACTAGTAGTGGGTGCAAAGGCCAATGTTGTTGTATTTTGATATATTTTCTAATGACTAATTATGATGAACATTTTTTGTATGAGCTTATTGGCTATTTGTATATCTTTATTGGAGAAATGTTTATTTAAACCCATTGCCCATTTTAAAAATTCAAGTAATTTGTCATTTTATTGTCAAATTGTAAGAGTTCTATATATATTGTGGGTACTAGATTGTTATCAGATATGATTTGGCAAATATTTTCTCCCATTCTATGTGTTGTCTTTTCACTTCTTGATAGCAACCTAAAAGAACAAAGTTTTAAATTTCGACAGGCGGGGATACTCACCACTATACTAACGAGTACGAGTCATAAGTTTTAAATTTTGAAACAGTCCAATATATTTACTTTTTTTCCTTTGGTTGCTTGTGCATTAAGTATTATATCTAATAATCCATTGCCTAATCTAAGATCATAAAGAGTTACCCTGTGTTTTCTTCTAAGAGTTTTATAGTCTTGCCCTGGCTGGTTTGCTCAGTGGTTAAAGTGTCGGTCCGTGGACTGAAGGGTCCCGGGTTCGATTCTGGTCAAGGGCACATACCTCAGTTGCAGGCTCTATTCGTCAGCCCCAGTCGGGATGCATGAGGGAGGCAACCAATCAATGTGTCTCTCTCTCATGATGTTTCTCTCTCTCCATCTTTCTCCTTCCTCTCCCTTCCACTCTGAAAAATCAATGGAAAAAAAAAAAAATCCTTGGGTGAGGATTAGCAACAAAAACAAACAAAAAGAATTTTATAGTTTTAGCTCTTATTTCAGGTTATTTATCTATTTTGAGTTAAATTTTGTAAATGGTGAGTAGAGGTCCAATTTTATAGTTTTGTATGTGGATGTCCAGTTAGCCCAGCATCATTCGTTGAAAAGACTATTTTCTCTCCATTAGCCCTTGTCAAACATCAGTTGACCAAAATTGTAGGGCTTATTTGTGGACTATGAATTCTCTTCCTTCAATCTGTGTTTATCTTTATCCCAGCACAACATAGACTTGATTACTGTAGCTTTGTAGTAGGTTTTGAAATTGGGAAGTGTGAGTCTTCCAAATTTATTCTTCTTTTTCAAGATTATTTTGGCTAGTTGGGATCTTTTGCATTTCCATATGAATTTGAGAATAGGTTTGTCAATTTAATAAAGGAAGCTTATATTTTAATGGAGATTGCATTAATTCTGTAGATTGATTTATGGATTATTGCCATTTTAAACAATGTTAAGTCTCCCAATTCATGAATGTTGGATGTTTTTCATTTTATTAGGTCCTCTCTAAATTAAAAAAAATTTTTTTTAAATTGATTTCAGAGCGGATGGGAAAGGGAAAGAGAGAAACATCAATGATGAGAGAGAATCATTGATCAGCTGCCTCCTGCACACGCCCTACTGAGGATTGAGCCTGCAATCTGGGCATGTGCCCTTTACTGGAATCAAACCCTAGACCCTTCAGTCCACAGGCCGATGCTCTATCCATTGAGCCAAACCGGCTAGGACAGGTCCTTTCTAAATTTATTGTTTTCAGCATATGTATTACACTTTTGCTAAATGGATTCCTAAATATTTTATTTTTTGGATGGTATTATAAATGAAAATGTTTTCTCAAATTCAATTTTGGATGGTTTATTGCTAATTGTATTTCTATACAATTGATTTTTGTATATTAATCCTGCAAACTAGCTGAACCTTATTAGCTCTCATTTTTGTGTGTGTAGATTTCCTTAGGATTTTCTATATCTAAGATCATGCCATCTGCAAATAGAGATGGTTTTCTTTCTTTCCAATCTGAATGCTTCTTATTTTTTTCTTGCCTAATTAACCTATCTAGAACTTTCTGTACTATGCTGAACAAAAGTGATAAGAATGTACATTCTTGTCTTGTTCCTGTTCTTAGGGGAAAGCTTTCAGTTTTTTACCATCAAATATGATGCTAGCTATGTGGTTTTTTTTTTTTTTTTGTAGATGCCTTTATCAGGTTAAGAAAGTCCCCTTTTATTATAAGTTTATTGAATGTTTCTTTTTATCATGGAAATGTGAATTTTGTCAAATGCTTTTCCAATATTTGTTGAGATGATTTTATTAATTTTATCCCTCTATATTGATTTTATTAATATTGTATACTAATTTTGACTTTCATATGTCGAACCACCCTTGTATTCCTGGGTTAAATGCCAATTGGTCATGATGTGTAATCCTGTTCATATGTTGATGCATTTTGTTTCCTAGAATTTGTTAAGGACTTTTGCATACATATTCACGAGGGATATTGTCTTGAAGCATCCATCTTATATAAAAATGCTGTTTGAAATTTAAACCCTGCTTGCTTAAATAATAAGGAAAATAAGACTACTCCCACTTCAGAGAGGCCATTAAACCTTCCCCGGACAAAATTATCAGTGCTGGCACCAGGCCAAGCCTTTGGTTGAGGTCTCAAGGCCCCAGCACATAGGGGCTCTTTAAGAACTTGCAAAAGGGGCCGGAAACACCCCGTATTTGGGAGACAAAGAAGGTAAAAACATATAAATAGGGAAAGTTCCTCCATGTTGGGGCCCAGAATTTGAGAGACATTTTCCTCTGGACCCGCACGTAATAAATGTAACTCCATCTCTCTAAGGGTTGCTTGGTTCTTCTCTGGTTTTCTATAACAGTCTGTCCCCCCTTTTTTTGTATTGTCTTTGTCTGGTTTGGTATCAAGGTAATACTAGACTTATAGAATGAGCTAGAAAGTTTCCTCCTACTCCTGAAACTAATATAATATTGAATGTCAATTGTAATCAGAAAAAAAATTTCCCTCCTCTTTTATTTTTGGAAGAATTTGTAAAGAATTACTGCCCGGCCCTAGCTGGTTTGGCTTAGTGGATAAAGTGTCAGCCCACGGACTGAAGGGTCCCAGGTTCGATTCAGATCAATGGGACGTACCTCAGTTGCAGGTTCAATTCCCAGCTCTGGTTGGGACGCATGCGGAAGGCAAGCAAATCGATGTGTCCCTCTCACATTGATGTTTCTCTCTCTGTCTCTTCCCCTTCCTTCCACTCTCTATAAAAAAAATTAAATATGTTTTAAAAAGAAATAAGCCATATATATATATATATATATATATATATATATATATATATATATAATTTTTTATTATATATATATAATTTTTTTAAAGGAATTGCTGCCTGGCTGGTGTGGCTCAATGGTTGAGCATTGACCCATGAACTAAGAGTTCGATTCCTGGTCAGGGCACATGGTGGGGTTGCGACTCAATCCCGAGTAGGGGCATGCAGGAGGTAGCTGATCAGTGATTCTCTCTCATCATTGATGTTTTTATTTCTCTCTCTTCCTTTCTCTGAAATCAATGAAACCATATTGGAAAAAAAGAGAACTGCTATTAATTTTTCTTTAAATGTCTGGGAAAATTTACCAGTGAAACCATTCAGGCCTTGGCTTTTCTTTTAAAAATTCAATCTCTTGTTATAGGTTTATTAATATTTTCTATTTATTTTTTGAGTCATTTTTGGTAGTTTGTGTGTTTCTAGGAATTTGTCCTTTCTTAGATTATTTAATTTGTTGGCATACTTCATCTAGTCTCTAATCCTTTTTGTTTCTGTAAGCTTAGTAGTAATGCCCCCACTTTCATTCCTATTTTAATACCTTTAGTCTTCTCTTTTTCTGTGTTAGCCTAGGTAAATATTCGTCATTTTTGTTGATCGTTGGAACTAATTTTTGGTTTCATTGATTTCCCCCTCTATTTTTCCATTCTCTGTTTCGTTTATTTCTACTCTAGAATTTAATATTTCCTTTCTTCTCCTTGTTTTGGGTTTACTTTGCTCTTATTTTTCTAGTTTTTTTTAAGGTATAATGTTAGATTATGACTTTGAGATATTTCTACTTTTCTAATATATGCATTTATGGCTTTATGTTTCCCTCTAAGCTCTGCTTAAGCTTCATCTCATGTTTTGGTATGCTGTGTTTTTGTTTCATTCATCTCTAAGTATTTTCTAATTTCCCTTATGATTTCTTCTTTGAACCATTAGTTATTTAGGAGTGTGTTATTTAATTTCTACAAATTTGTGAATTTCCAAAATTTTCTTCTCTTATTAGTTTCTAATTTTATTCCATTGTGTTTGAAAAACATACTTTGCATGCATATGCCTCTATTCCTCCACTACTGTCAATCTTCATTTGTGTTAAATGGGTATTTTCTAGTTTAGTATTTTAATTTCCTTGTTTCTTTTACTATATACTTTTTTAAAAAAAGACATCAACTTCTGCAGGGGAGGGCAGTTAGTGGTGACCGGGCCGGCAGAGGAGGGAAGTTGGGGGCAAACAGGCTGGCAGGGGAGCAGTTAGGCATCAATCAGGCTGGCAGTGGAGTGGTTAGGGGGTGATCAGGCTGGCAGGCAGAAGTGGTTAGGGGCAATCAGAAAGGCAGGCAGGCGAGCAGTTGGGAGCCAGCAGTCCTGGATTGTGAGAGGGATGTCCAACTGCCCGTTTAGGCCCGATTCCACTGGGATCGGGCCTAAACAGGCAGTCGGACATCCCTGGAGGGGTCCCAGATTGGAGAGGGTACAGGCTGGGCTGAGGGACACCCCCCCCTCCATGCACGAATTTTGTGCACCGGGCCTCTAGTTATAAATAACTAGAGGCCCGGTGCACAAATTCATGCACAGGTAGGGTCTGGCCGGCCTGCCCCAAGGGCCGGGAGGTTGGATGGGGGTGGGAGGGCCTTAGCAAGGAAACAGAAACCACCAGGAGGGTCTGCAAACAGGCCCTGAGCTCCCTCTGGCCAGGCGGACTCAGAGTGTCTCTGTGTGTACATTAGACACAGCCCGGCACTCGCCTTTGTCTGTTGGTCAAATCCAATTGCATTGAAAAACTTGTTCCCCTTCTTCTCTTTGGGCCCTTACAACAAATACAGGCCAATTGGAAGACGTGGGCTCCAGCGACAGAGCCAGGCCCCACAATCACCCAGAATTTAGGCCCAAGACAACTGGGAAGCAATCTCCACAGAACAGAACACACTGTTTTAGAGTCTTTATTCTCCCCTAAAATGTGCCCAGCTGCTCCTCTTTAGCCGGGATAGTCTGAACTAAGGAACCAAAGACCAAGTTTCCTTTGAGGTGGGATCCACCAGAGCCGGCTGGTGGCAAGGCCCACACAGGCGCTGCCTTCCTCCCAAGCTTGGTGTGCTCTGAGACGGTCCGTTTCTGGTGGTGCTGGGCCCTGGGCTGCTGGTCGGGTGGGTGGCAGGTCCACAGGGTTTCTCTCTGCCGTCCTCCTGGCCTCCCTAGCAGTACCCTCTGGCCCGGTGCGCCAGGAGGCTGTTGCTAGAGCCGGGACTCGGAGAGCGAAGGAGCTGGCCTGCCCCGAGAGGGACCTGCAGGTGGCCAGGCTGCGCCCCCGACCCCGCTTCTCAGTCTCGCTCAGGTGGATCAGGCCAAAGCCTGCTGCTGCCCAAGACTGGCCATGTGGGGAGGGTTGCAGCAGGGAGAGGGGCACCCTGACCTGTCAGCCTTGGTGACGATCATCTCGGTGCCCAGCTGATTAAATTCATCCCACAGAGCCTTCATTTCAAGCTGCACACTCACGCTGGCCACCTTCACGTTCTTTTTTACCGGCGCCTTGGCGGCGGCTGCGCAACTGACCCTGGGGCCCTCGGGCTCGGCAGTGGCGCTGGTGGTGGCCCCTGCGTCCAGCGCTTCGTAGCCACCGGTCATTCCGGTTGTTCTGCCATAAGGGTCGCTGGGCTTTTATTATATAGACTAGCGGCCCATTGCAGGAATATTCCTGCAAGAATAGGGCTTCCTGCAGCCTGAGTGAAGCTCCCACCCATCTCCGCTGCCTCGCTCCTTCCTGTCTCCGCTGCCTCGCTCCCTCCCTCCCGTCTCTGCTGCCTCGCTCACTCCCTTCTCCCCTGCCTGCTTCCCTCTTTTCTCCGCCACCCTGCTTGCTTCTCTGCAGCTTTGCTCCCTTCTGCAGTGCTTGGCTTCCTTCTCCACTGTCTTCAGTCTTCGCTCTGAGCCTGGATATGCAAGTTAACCGCCATCTTGGTTGGGTTAATTTGCATATCGCTCTTGATTGGCTGGTGGGAATGGCTTGTGGGTGTAGCAGAGTGATGGTTAATTTGCATATTACTCTTTTATTAGATGGGATGCTGCAGTGAACATAGGGATGCATACATCTTCAAATTAGTGTTTTAGATTTCTTTAGCTACATACCCACAAGTGCAATTGTTGGGTCACAAGGTAGTTCTATTTTTAACTTTTTAAGGAACTGCCATACTGTTTCCTCTAGTGGCTGTACTATTTTACAATCCCATCAACAATGCATAAGGTTTCCCTTTTCCTTCACATCCTTGCCAATACTTGTTTGTTGATTTATTGATAATGCCATTCTGACAGGTATGAGGTGATATTTCATTGTGGTTTTAGTATGCATTTCTTTGAAGATTAGTGATATTGAGCATCTTTTCATATGTCTATTGGCCTTCTGTATGTCCTCTTTGGAGAAGTGTCTATTCAGGTCCTATGTGCATTTAAAAAAAAAAATGGATTGTTGTGGTTTTTTTTTTTTGGTGTTGTATGAGTTCTTTATAAACTTTGGATATTAACCCTTTATAAGATGTATCATTGGCGAATATGTTCTCCCATTCAGTGGGTTGTCTTTTCACTTTGTTGATGGTTTCCTTTGCTGTACAAAAACTTTTAGTTTGATATAGTTCCATTTGTTTATTTTTTTTCTTTGGTTTCCCTTGCCTGAAGAGACATATCCATAAAAACTATTGCTAAGAGTAAAGTCAAAGTGTTTACTGCCTATATTTTTTTTCTAGGAGTTTTATATTTTCAGGTCTTATATTTAAGTCTTTAATCCAGTTTGAGTTTATTTTTGTATATGGTATAAAAAAGTGGTCTAGTTTCATTTTTTTTTGCATGTATGTGTCCAATTTTCCCAAAACCACTTATCAAAGAGACTGTTTTTACCCCATTGTATATTCTTTGTCATAGGTTAGTTGACTATAATAGTGTGGGTTTATTTTTGGGCTTTCTATTCTGTTCCATTAATTTGTTTTTATGCTGGTACCATGCTGCTTTGATTGCTATAGCCTTGTAGTATAGTTTGATATCAGGTAGTGGATACCTCCAGCTTTGCCCTTTTTTCTCAAGAATGATTGGCTATTTGGGGTCATTTGTGGTTCCATATAAATTTTAGGGCTTTTTGTGAAAAATGCCATTAGTATTTTGATAGGGATTGCATTAAATCTATAGATTGTTTTAGGTAGAATGGACATTTTAGTGATGTTAAGTCTTCCAATCCAGGGGCATGGTATATTTTTCATTTATTTGTATCAACTTCAGTTTCTTTCTTAAATGTCTTATAGTTTTCTGAATATAGTACGTTTACCTCTTTGATTAAATTTATTCCTTGGTAACTTATTATTTTTTGATGCAATTTTATCTTTTTTTGGTTGTTAATTTTTTTTTTTTAATCCTCATCTGAGGATATTTTTATCCCATTGAGTTTTCAGAGAGTGTGGAAGAGAGGGAAAGACAGAAACATTGATGTGAGAGAAACACATTGATTGGTTGCCTCCTGCAAGAGCCCCAACCAGGGCCCGGGCCGAGGAGGACCTTGCAACCAAAGTAGGTGCTCTTTTTTAATTAATTAATTAATTAATTTTTATATTTTGTTTAAATTTCTTTATTGATTAAGGTATCACATATTTGTCCTCATCCCCCCTTCCCATCCCACACCCCTCCCCACGCTTGCCCTCACCCCCCTGTTGTCCTTAACCACTGGTTAGGCTCATATGCATGCATACAAGTCCTTTGGTTGATCTCTCCCCTTTATCCCCACCCTCCTCTACCCTCCCTCTAAGGCCCAGCAGTCTGATCCATGCCTCCTTGTTTCTGGGTCTGTTCTTGTTCATCAGTCTATGTTGTTTATCATTTCCCCTAGATGAGTGAGATCATGTGCTACTAGAAATACACTTATAAGAACCAAAAATGAGACAAGCAATAATGGTTATGCTGAAAGGCAAATGAATAAGTCTGTAGTGAGTTTCTTTCTGGGCCAACAGTTCTTTTGAGACCCAATTTCAATGTCAAACAGTTCCTTATGTGTACATGTCAGCAATGATATTTCAGTTCTGGATGGTGGACAAATGGTGGTAATGCAGTTCCGACCCTCTCTGGTTTGGTCCTGGGCAACCTGCAGTGACGCACAGCTGCTAACTGCTAGTATGGCAAGGCGACGTAAGCGTCTTCTATCTCTAGACTGCTTCTCTTCTGTCTTCATGGCTGGAGTAGTCCTGTCGATTCCTCTCTGTTGCCGGAATCCACATGGTCTTGGAATTGTTTTCTGAAAATATACAAACATATTCTCGACCAAAAGTTAATAAAGGGATATTTTCTATAAAATTGACTTGGGATCCTTTTTCATTTTTTGCCCAAATGATTTTCCTCTGGCTTGTTTTGACACCTTGTGTGTTTTTCATGATGTCTTGCTTTTAGCCTTACAATTAATTTTCTAAAGTACAAATTTTCTAGATGTAATTTACTTACAGGGTATTTTTCCTTACATGATATTCTTCTACTATTCCCCCCTTTTTTGATTTAAATATTAGGAGGCTTTTGAAAATTTTATAATGTAGTCTTGATAGCTTTTAAATTTTAATTTTTAGCACTATAATATTACTGCTTTAGGTTCATTACATGTTATGCAATTTTATCATGAGATGAACTACCAATAAAAATTTAGTTAACACTTTAGGAACTGCTTTTTGTCCAGTACAATTAATTTTTCTAGAATATTCGCTTGTTTCAATTAGCCAATTTAAATTAGCCTGAAAACTTGACTACTATATTACTCTAACAACAATATTATTTTACCCTGTAAATATTAGTGGAAAGGATTATTTGCCTTCTTGAGTAGGCCCTGAGCATTCCTGGTGGTAGGCTGGATTTAGATATCATAAACCCACTTCCCCACACCATGGGTACAAGACAACTCAAACAATTCTTGTTGTAGTGAGAGGGCAGCTGCTGTCGGCCAAGTCTCTGTCGGTCACCTGGGTCCTGATCTGAGCTGGGCATGGGAAGCACGAAGCAGCCATGGGGGCAGGAGACCTCCCTCAGAAGGGGCTAGGGTTCAGGCCCCTGCAATGTTGGGGGGGGGGGCGGTGAGGGTCTGTGCCCCACCTCTGTTGATCCCCAAATTCTCTCCTGATGGCCGCTCTGCGACTGTGCCTGTCTTAGGTTGTTCCTTCCTTGAGGAATCTTACCCGTCTCTGGCTAACCAGCCATCCTCCGGGGCCAAGCAGGGTGACGTGAGGTTCAGTTTTGTCTCCTTGGTAGCCTATGCCCCCGTGGCCTCCATGCCCAGCACCTGCCTTGGGATCCCCTCGCCTGTTGGCGGGGCCCCAGCACTGATCATATATTTTGGGGAACCCAGGTTTCTTCTCCAGGGAGGGTCCAGATCGCCCCACTGGGCGACAGACAGATCCATGGTACCAGTCATCACGAGGCTTCAACCTCAACATGAACAGAAAGCTTAGGCAACAGCTGTAAGCAATTGGATTGTGAGAAGAGGGTCCCTCTTGGCCAAAAGGGCAAGAGGGACCAATGAATGCTCAGGTGCCTTCCCAGGAGGCCCTTTACACAATAGAAGAGATTAAATCCTTACATGTCCTTTTGAAATTGCTGCCAGACATTCAAAGAATTAGTTTGTAAGTTTGCTTGGGATAATTGTATATTATGCTGTTGTAATTCTAAAATATCAAGAGATGTGTTACCTTTGTCTCAAAGCACCAAAAAGATGATTTTTTTTATTGATCCCCAAGGGTGGGAGGTACTATTATAAGTAATGGGGGTAATCCAAATTTGGGAAAAATTTTAACGATATTGTAGAATAATATCATGTAAGGATATTCTTTGCTCTAGGCCATGGCAATTCCCTTTCAAACTGGCTGTCCATTCCTTTTTGTATAGACAAGGTCTTAGTTACATTTTCTGCCCCTCTCCCGGGGGCAAGTAGTGATAGTAGTGACACCCTTTCTTTGGTGTCCCAAAGTAGGTGCTCTTGACCAGAATCAAACCTGGGACCCTTCAGTCTGCAGGCAGACACTAACCACTGAACCAAACCAGCTAGGGCTTTGATGCAATTTTAAATGGGATTTAAAAAAATTTCTCTTACTGATGTATAAAAATGCAACCAATTTCTTAATATTAATTTTGTATCTTGCTTTGCTGAATTCATTGATTAATTTTAATAATTTTTGGTGGAATCTTGCTTACATTTATTCCTATGTGTGTGTATGTGTGTGTGTGTGTGTGTGTGTGTGTGTGTGTGTGTGTGTATATATATTTTTTTTTAATATATTGATTTTTTACAGAGAAGAAGGGAGAGGGAGAGAGAGTTAGAAACATCGATGAGAGAGAAACATCTATCAGCTGCCTCCTGCACACCCCCTACTGGGGATGTGCCTGCAACCAAGGTACATGCCCTTGACCGGAATCGAACCTGGGACCCTTGAGTCTGCAGGCCAATGCTCTATCCACTGAGGCAAACCAGTTAGGGCTCCTACGTATATTTTTTGATGTAACTGTAAATGGGATTGTTTTCTTAATTTTTTTTTTTACACACACATCAGTTTATTGGAGACTTAATCACATACAAGTTTATTGTGTTTATGTACATCATTTAACTTAATCCCCACAATAGCTCTGAGAGAAGAGTGTTATACCCATCTCATAAATAGGAAGCGGAGGGTTAAAGATTTGTACTCAGAGATATCTGAGAGTGAATTTAATGCTTGTTTTAAAATTTTTTATTTTTAATTATAGTTTATATTCAGTATTTTGTAGTAGTTTCAGGTGTATAGCATAGTGGTTAGACAGTCAGATACTTTGCAAAGTGACCCCCCCCCCCCAATATTTCAAATACCAACATGGTACCCTACATAATATTACAATATTATTGACTATATTCCCTTTGCTGCACTTTATATCCTGTGACTATTTTGTAATTACCAATTTGTACTTTTTAATTTCTTTATCTTTTCCACCCAGTTCCCTGAACCTCTAACTCCCAACCCTCTGGTAAACATCAATCTGTTCTCTGTGTCTTATTTTTTATTTTTATCCTCACCCAAGGATATTTTTCCATTGATTGTTAGAGAGAGTGGAAGAGAGAGGGAAAGACAGAAAGAAATACTGATGTGAGAGAAACACATTGATTGGTTGCCTCCTGCATGAGCTCCGACCAGGGCCCAGGCCAGAGAGGACCCTGCAACCGAGGTTATGTGCCCTTGACTGGAATCGAACCCGGGACCCTTCAGTCCACAGGCAGACAAACTGACTAGCACAATTTTTAAAAAAAATTTTGTTGATTTGAGAAGGATAGGTATTAATTCTCTTTGCTTTGTAAAACCCACCTATGAAGCCATCTAGCCCAGTAGTTTTGTTTGTTGGGAGTTGTTACTAATTTGATTTTTGTTACCAGTTATTGGTCTGTTTAGACTTTTTGTTTATATCTGATTCAGTCTTGGGAGATTATGCATTTCTAGGAATCTATGCATTTCTTACAGGTTGTCCAATTTGTTGGCATGTAATTTTTCATAGTATTTCCTGGCGAGTCTTAGTACTTTTTTGGTGTTGGTTGATACTTCTCTTTCATTTCTGATTTTATTTAGTTGGGTCTTCTGTTTTTCTTGATGAGTCTGGGTCAAGGCTTTGTAAGTTTTGTTTATATTTTCAAAGAACCAGCTCTTGGTTTTATTGATTATTTTCTATTATTTTTTAAGTCTCTATTTTATTTCCACTCTTATAATTATTATTTTCTTCCTTCTACTTGCTTTGGGCTTTATTCTTTTTATTCTAGCTTCTTAGGTGTAAGGTTAGATTGTTTATTTAAGATTTTGGTTGTTTTATCATGTAGGCTTGTATTGCTCTGAATTTCCTTAGAATTTCTTTGGCTGTGTCCCATAGATTTTGGGTTGTGCTTCATAATTTTTTTCTTGTAATTAATTTGTATTTCCATACCATTGTAATTGGAGAAGATACTTGATATGATTTCAATCTTCTTAAATTTATTGAGATATTTTGTGACATAAGATGTGATCTGTCCTGGATAATGTTCTATGTGCACTTGAAAAGAATGTATATTTTGATTCTTTGGGGTGAAATAACAATATCAATTAATTTCATTTGGTCTAATGTGTCATTTAAAGCCACTGTTTCCTTGTTTATTTTCTGTCTGGATGATTTATCCATTGATGTCAATGGGGTGGTACAGTCTCCTACTATTATTGTCTTCCTTTCTGTCTGTCAATATTTGCTTTGCATATTTAGGTGCTTCTAAATTGGGTGTGTAGATGTTTGCAAGAGTTGTATCCTCTTGGTGAATGGGTCCCTTTACTATGAAATTCCCTTCTTTTTCTCTTGTTACAACTTTTGTTTTAAAGTCTATTTTGTCTGATATAACTATTGCTATCCCAGCTCTTATCATTTTCATGAAATATCTTTTTCCCTCCCTTTACTTTCAGATTGTGTGTGTCTTTTGATCTGAACTGAATCTCTTAGAGATAGCATATGTAGGGGTCTTGTTTTTTTAAAAAATATATATTTTATTGATTTTTTTACAGAGAGGGAGAGGAATAGAAAGTTAGAAACATCGATGAGAGAGAAACATCAATCAGCTGCCTCCTACACACCTCCCACTGGGGTTGTGCCTGCAACCAAGGTACATGCCCCGGACCAGAATCAAACCTGGGACCTCTCAGTCCGCAGGCCGACGCTCTATCCACTGAGCCAAACCGGTTAGGGGAAGGGGTCTTGTTTTCTTATCCATTCAGCCACGCTTTTGATTGGAATAATTAGTACATTTACATTTAAAGGAATAATTGATAGGTATGTAGTTATTGCCATTTTATTTTATTTTTTTCTGATTGTTTTTGTAGTTCTCTGTTCATTTCTTATTCTCTTGTTCTCTTGCGTGTTGATGTCTTTCTATAGTTTTGTGTTTTGATTCCTTTGCTTTTGTTTTTTGTATATCTTATAGATTTTTGGTTTTTGGTTATCATGTGCTTGCTTCATATATACCAATCTATGTTGATAGTAGTCAAATTTTTAAAAATATATTTTTATTGATTTCGGAGAGGAAGGGAGAGGGAGAGAGAGACAGAAAAATCAATGATGGAAAGAATCATTGCTTGGCTGCTTCCTGTATGTCCCACACTGGGGATCCCTGGAGATCAAGCCTGCAAGCCGGGCATGTATATTGACTGGGAATTGAACCGTGACCTCCTGGTTCATATGTTGATGCTCAACCAATGAGCCATGCTCGCCAGGCAATAGCAGTCAATTTTAAATTGATGGTCTCTGAAATCCAGACACATTCTAAGCTCACTACAATATTTACTCACCCCTTTCACATTTATGCTTTTGTCGTTATGTTTGACCTCTTTTGTGTGTGTGTTTTGTGTGTAACTTAAACTTATTGTTGTAATTACACACAATCTTTCTATTTTTGTCTTTTAACCTTTGTACTAACTTTATAGTTGTTTGATCCACTGCTTTTACGGTTTTCCTTAGTGAGATTTTTTCTATATATTTTTGTTCATATTTTGTTCTCCTTTTCTATTTAAAAAAGTCCCTTTAACATTTCTGGTAACACTGATTTAGTGGTAATGAAGTCCTTTAACTTTTTCTTGTCTGGAAAACTTGTTATCTCTCCTTCAATTCTAAATGATAGCCTTACTGTGTAGAGTAATTTTGATTGTAGGTTTTTTCTTTCATCACTGAATATTTTTCTGCCATTCTCTTGTTGCCTGAAAAGTTTCTGTTGAAAAATCAGCCAATAACTTTATATGAGCTCCCTTGTACATAACTAACTTCTTTCCTCTTGCTACTTTTAAGATTCTCTTTTTGTCTTTAACTTTTGACATTTAAATTATGATGTATCTTGGTGTGGGCCTCTTTGGGTTTATCTTGTTTGGGACTCTCTGTGCTTTCTGAACTTGTATATATATCTATTTCCTTTGACTGGTTAGTGAAGTTTTCAGTCATTATTTCTTCAAATATGTTTTTAATCCCTTTCTCCCTACCATTTCCTTCTGAGACCACTTTGATGCAAATGTTGGTACACTTGATGTTGCCCCAGTGGTCCCTTAATTGCATTAAAAATTTAGCATAGTCTATTTTGTCTGGCATAAATATTCCTATGCCAGCTTTTTTGTTGTTTCCATTGTTATGAAGTATTGTTTTACATCCCTTTACTTTCAGTCTGTGTATGTCTTTTGACCTGAAGTGAGTCTCTTAGAGACAGCATATGTAAGGGTCTTGTTTTGTTATTCATTCAGTCTCTGCATAACTTTTGGTTGGAGCATTTAATCCACTTGCATTTAAAATAATTGTTGATAGATAAGTATTTATTGCCATTTTATTCACATTTTTAATCTTTTTTCTTCTTTGAAAAGAAGACCCTTTAACATTTCTTGTAATACTGGTTTGGTGGTGATGAACTCCTTTAGCTTTTTTTTGTCTGGGAAGCACTTTATCTGTCCTATAATTATAAATGATAGCTTTGCTGGGTAATTTCAATTGTAGGTCCTTGCTTTTTATCATTTATATTTCTTGCTGATACATTCTGGCCTGCAAAGTTTCTGTTGAGAAATCAGCTAATAGTTATCTACAAGGGAGCTCCCATAAGACTAACTGTTCTTGAGATTTAGATATTTTTCTTGAATAAACTCTTTTTGGTTTAAATAAGACAAATTGCTGCAAGCCTTTGGTTAGTTTCTAGAGTTCTGAAAGAGTTGATTCTGACTGTTTATCAGCTTTCTTGTTGCTTTTATAGAGGACAGAATTTTTGCAGGTCTATATTATGCCATTTTTTTTGCTGTTATTTACAAGCATGTCTTTACTGCATAAAATAAAATGGTGCTGGGGATCTAAATGATGTTAGGAATTACCTCTCATGCAGGGTGTATGCATATGTGAGATCTATGAGACCACCAGATGTTCTTTCCTCCCATAATAGTATAGACCAGCATGAAGATTGGGACATGCTGTCCAAGCCAGCCTGTTCTAATCAGATAGATGGCTAGACTAGATGACTTTCATGGTTCCTTTTTGCAGAGACTCTGACCTGAATGTTTATCTTCTTGCAGATCAGTCTCATTTTGCAAGAAATAATCAATGGTACAAATGCCTCAGATCCAGACCCATGTTCCAGGCCATCCAGGAAGCCAGGCATTGCCAAACAGATTTCTTTTATTTACAGGTTCATAGCTGGAAATGAGCTCCAGTGGCCTATTTGTTTTTTTGGCAGTGGCAAAATGCCCACACAATATAAGAAAAGGCTAGTTCATTCAAAAGTGAGACTAAATGTCTCCTCTACAATGTCCTTAAGAACTTAAGATTAGCCTCATGTATTTGGGACCAATGCTCTAGTCCCTGTGTCGCCCAGAAAAGCACACGCTGAGGAGTTCGTGTTGCATGGTTGGAAGCTCCCAGATTCCTGCCTCAATATAAATACAATGCTTTCTGGTGAAAAACTCAATTGGGCCTCTCAGGATTATGACAAATTAAGTTCAGCCCAATGTTAGCAATTTCAGGTTCAGAGACGGCAGAAACAAACAGTACGATTAGACCTCCAAAGACTTCAGATATTGGGGTTAACAAACACAGGATATAAAATAAGTATATTTTACTTTTTAAAATTTATCTTTATTGTTGAAAGTATTACAAATGTCCCCTTTGCTTTTTTTGATTTTCCCATTGACCCCCCTCTACCCTGCACACACCCCTCCCAGACCTTCACCACTCTATCATCTGTGTCCATGGGCTATGCATATAAATTCACTGGTTAATCACTCCTCACCCACTTCCCAATCCCCTGCCTTCCCTCTGAAATTCATCAGTCTGTTCCATGCTTCTCTGTCTCTGGATCTGTTTTTGTTCATCAGTTTATGTTGTTCATTAAATTCCACATATGAGTGAGATCATGTGATACTTACCTTTCTCTGACTGGATTATTTCACTTAGCATGATGCTCTCCAGCTCCATCCATGCTGTTGCAAATGGTGAGAGTTTTCTTTTTTACAGCCGCATAATATTCCATTGTTTAAATATACCACAGCTTTTTAATCCCCTCATCTGCTGATGGGCAATTGGGCTGTTTCCAAATCTTGGCTATTGTAAATTGTGCTGCTGTGAACATAGGGGTGCATATATTCTTTGTAGTTGGTGTTTCTTGTTTCTTAGGATATATTCCTAGAAGTGGGATCACTGGGCCACAACAAGAACCTGTACCATACCCTTGTGAAAAACATGAAACAAATGTCCATTCTTTTCCAGCACCAAGACAGAGAGGCTCTCTCAAGGTACCTGCTGGGCCCTGTATTACCTCACCAATGGCTGCAACAAGTGCAGAAGCCAACTGGTTGACATGGAGATCCTGCCCAGGCCAGTTGAGCACTTGGAATGTGTCCCAGGTCCTGTCTGTCTCTATATGGGCCTTCAGGTTAGAGTTTGTCATTTCACTTTAGCAATTTCTGTCCTTTCCCACCCCCAGGTCTTCCACAGTCATCTCTAATCCTTTATCTGGAACAAAGCTTGTCATCTGCATTTCCCTGGTCCCTGCTACTCTGTAGCCACACATTTGAATCCATTTTGATCCAAAATTCTAGTGGGTATTAAAAAATGTACTTTTTCTCAATCTGATAACTAGAAATTATAGAATAGCACCAAATTAGAACTGCTTACAATCCCTCTAACCAGTGAACTATTCTTTTGTGGCCTTTCCTTCTAGTGGTCTATGTTGTAGACATAAACAAGTTGGCTTATACAGTGTGTGTGTATTAATGTTAAGCTCATTGTAACATTTGAGTGTCTTACTCAAATCTAAAAGAAAATTCCCTCTTATTCCCTCCCTCGTTTGTTCCCTAAGACCCCTGCAGATATAGTTGAAAAGTAAGTGAAATCAATATCAAGTACTTTCCTATGTTATGGAACATTTCACTTATATGATATACTTGTTGAAACTGTAGTTTAAAATGTGGGTGCCTTTTTTACTTCTATGCTTAATACTGCATATTATACAATCTTAGTGGTTGTTTATTCTAAAATTAGCATAGTATCCCTCAGATGTCAAGGTGGGTTTGGGGATAGTAGTTGGGGCATGGATGGTGTGAAGAGAATACAAGAAGTTGCTTATTCTGGGGGGCTGGGCCCAAAATGTGGGTCCTCTACAATGTCCTTAAGAACTTAAGATTAGCCTCATGTATTTGGGACCAATGCTCTAGTCCCTGTGTCGCCCAGAAAAGCACACGCTGAGGCTATGATTTGCTTGTAGCACTATCTCCACCTCTCACGTGAATAGCAGACATGTAACATAATAGGATAGGAACATTCTAGAACTGTTGATGGGCTGCCACTACAGTGCAGAGAAACCAAAATAAATCCACATTCAGCCCTCCTAGGACAGCTGTCTTGAGCCCAAATGTAAACCCATTCTGGGGACCTTTAGTGTTATTGAGAGGAGGTTTGTGAATATACCAACAAATGCCATCGGGATCTCATTAGCTTCAATTAAATAGACACTAAATTCAATAGACATTATTATATTATAAACTCTACAATTTATCAGTTTTCCCAATGTAAGGCTATAAAAGGGACGGCATAATTTCTTGATAAATGTATCTTTTTACTTTCTATTCCACTTGAGCCAGAACTATTGTGAGGCTGGCAATACATTTAAGCTATAATAATACCGTGGATGTGCTGAATTAATAAAAGTCATGGATGTAATAATTGTTCACAGGCTTCCAGAGAGCCATCAGCATAGCATGACTAATGTTTGGGAGGGCACAGATCTTGGTGTGTTTGTCACCTTCCACTCTGATAAACTTGCACCATTTTGTTACACTTCTAGCCTTGTTCTTCCACACCCTCTCTCCCCCCATTGTGGGGAAAATTGTCACGGGACCAGATCACCGCCACTGATGCAGGCATGCTGTTCCAGCTCCTGATATACCCAAAGTCTTCCATCCACAAGACAGCCCGGGGCCCTGGTTTGTGCAAGAAGACCCAGGGAAAATACCCCAAACTGAAAGGCTGAAGAGAGAGGCTGGCCACTGCAGCCTGGTAAGTAATGGGGCTTATTAAGGGAAACGTACATACAAAGTGTGTTTTGGGCAGCTGCAAGATGAAATTGGTTCCTGCCAAGCATCATAGAGATCCAAGGGATTGTCATGGATACTACCAGGTAGAGAAAATATCTTGACATGCTTCACCAGGTCAGGACAACAACAGCTTATTCCAGGAACTGGCACACAGGAGGAGGCCAGGGAGAGGTGCTGATTTATGTTTGTCTGATCATAACTGCTATTCATTCTGTCTCTAAGGAGGGTCTGTGAAAAGCAACCTCTGCTCTGGCCCAGGTCCAGCTTTGGGACGGAGAGCGATCATATCATAAAACAGTCTCCTTCACATCCACCCCCTTGGGACTGGCTCTTACAATCTCACTTGTCCCTCTCTGCCGCCAGGTGCTCCGAGTGGTCAGCAAGGGGCTTCAGTAGCAGGGAAGTAGCTTGCTTAGTCGCCAATTGACCATATTGGAGACACAATCTGCTTCAACAGTACAGACAGAGACAGAAAAGAGAAAAATTAAAAGAAGCAGTCCAGGTATTAGTAACATTTCCCCCCATCATGACTTCTAGGCCCAAAACCAGTGATTTAGTAGCTCACCTAGGCTTGGGGTCAGATCACTTAAAGCATTTGAGTTTTCATTATGTGCTAACAGAGAAGCAATATTAGCAGACTTATCTTACCTAATAATAGACAAACATGTAAATTGACCGTACCTCCGCTATGCCACCAGCCAATCAGGAGTGATATGCAAATTAACCCAACAAAGATGGAGGTTAGTTTGCATACTCAGCCACTGAATGACAGGGGCGGGACGCTTGTGTCATCACCATGGCGACGACACAGGCGTTCTGCCTTACCCCCGGTCTCTCAGGGCCTCTGGCAGCGTGGGAAAAAGGGGCCGGAGTGGAAAGAGGTGGCTCCGGGGCCTGAGCAGAAAGGCGGTGCCAGCAGCCAGGGAAAGGAAAGCCCATTCTAGCACGAATCTTCGTGCATCGGGCTTCTAGTATGGTATAAAAACACAACATTCAGTTTGGATGTGGCACAGGAACACTAGAAATAAATCTAAGATCAGAAAGCTAAATATTTAGTAGGGTCATAATTTTATTTGTACCATAATCTTAGATGTTAACATGGCTGCAGCCATGGAAATCTGGCCAAGGGAAGTGATTTTTTTTCTGGTGTGAGCCAGGTAGGTAAGGGGAAGTATAGGTTAGGCCAGGGCCCTTACCTTCTCTCCTCTTTTAATGTTGCATGAACTGGTCTACATATAGCATGTTTCCATGGGTCCCACCAGAGACTGAGCAGTTCTTCCCATGCAGGAGCATGAAGCACCTGACCCATCCCAGTGGGAAGTCCCTTTACAGATTCCAGTAAGTGTCTCCGTTAGGATTTGGTGCCTTGATAGTGTGTTGGCCCATGGCAAACATCGGGTCTATTGCTACATCCTTTGTTTTCTACACCTTTTCCCTGCTGGGTGCCTCTGGCTGAGTTCCCAGCCTGACATGTGGAGCAGTGCGCCCCACAGGGTCGTTATTAAATGTATTAATGTTTGGGAAAGCACGTCTGTCCACCCGGCCCAAGTAGGTTTTCCACTTCATAACTTTGCTGTTTGAGGACACCCTTTTCCATTGTACCAACCCAGTTGCCTGTGTGTTATATAGGAATGGAATCTGCATTCAGTAACTCTATTGACCAGTCACTATATTTTAAAGGCAGCACTATGATGTCCACTCTTCTGGTGTACCCAGTCTACAGGGTCAACTGACAGGTCAGTTGCTAATGCATGTATTTTTGCCAAGTCATCTGCCTCCTGGAGGTACAGACACCTTCTGGACAGGGACATGGAAAACAAGGTCTGCCTCAGACTCTTGCAAGTGAGTCCAAATACATTTCTACATCTACCGTCTCCATAAATGCTTGTTCATAATTATTCACTCCTCTGTGTCTACTGTCTAAGCCATAACCCAACTGGCAGTATACAGGATCAGTGGCCAAGGTTCAGGTATGATCACCAACCAGCCAGCTCTTAAAGCAGCCCAGGTCGTGTCAGTGGATGGTTGGGCTGAAACTGCCATCCGGGTAGCTGGGTTACCCCAGCTGAGCCGTTGGTGTACCAGGTCCCAGCTGGAAGTTTTCCTATTCTTTTTGCAGGTTGCAGCGGTTGACACAGGGATGGGAGCAGCAGTATTTGGAGGGTAGTACGCTTATGCTGTAGGAATACTCGCCATTTGGTCAGCATAGGAGTCTGAGCTGTGGCAGATGCAGGTCAGTGAACATGTTGTCAGTCCAGTTCTTTTTTTTTTTTTTTAAATATATTTTATTGATTTTTTACAGAGAGGAAGAGAGAGTTAGAAACATCGATCAGCTGCCTCCTGCACACCCCCCACTGGGGATGTGCCCGCCAGCAAGGTACATGCCCTTGACCGGAATCGAACCTGGGACCTTTCAGTCCGCAGGCCGACGCTCTATCCACTGAGCCAAACCGGTTTCGGCATCAGTCCAGTTCTTGATGGGAAGGGAAGTTCTTCTGTAACTGGCTGCTCTTTGGTAAGAGGCTCCGCCTGTGTTAGCGCTATCTATACACGGCCAGGAATTGCAGTTCTAGTGAGTGTAACTGATTTCTGCCCCCTTCCACAATAGGGAACAAAATCCAAGGGATAGTCTCTTTTTTTGCCATAATGCCCAGCCCATGCCTTCCTGGGTGACTGAAATATCTGATTCAAATGTCAACCCCACCTGGGGAATTCCAAGGGCTTTAATCTATTTGACCAGCATTTTCACAGGCAGCCTGTTTGGCTCCCCAGCCCCATATATGGCCCTTTTAAACCAGGTGATAGAATGGCTGAAGGTATTATGCTGAATGGGGTATAAATATTCACCAGTACCCCCAAATTCCCACAGAAGCCGGTACCTCTTTCGCATTTTGTGGTAATGATAGGCTTGTAGTTTGTCTGTGACCGACTCAGGGACAATGTGGGTCTTACCTGAACATATGACTCCCAAGAACGTTAGTGTGGTGCCTGGACCTTGAATTTCCTGCCCATCCTCACTGTTGTAGGTGGTTCAGCGAGGCCGCAAGGTGTTCTGCAGCAGAGGCAAATCTTCATAGGTTAACATGTCCTCAATGTAATGAGCCCACAATCAGAGGCTGGGAGGGAAAACAAGTCCCAAGCCACCATCCCTTGGCATGTGGTGGGGCTATGTAAATAGCCTTAAGGTATACCCCAAGTGGGAAACATTTTCTCAGTTTGTCACTGTGAAGGCAATAGCCTTAGCCTATTTTCTGGCAGGGGAGAGCGTCAACCCTTCCAGAAAATGTACACCGAACAGCAAGAGTGTACTGATAACCCATACTGAGTGGCAGTTGAATGAAGTCCAGCTTAAATGCCCTTTGGTACATGAAAGAATGCCAAAACTGAGAAAATGAGGTTTGCCAGGGCCCTGGAAGAAGCAAGCAGCCGTCTTGGGGTTCTCAGGCCCTGTCTATTCATTTAAGGTACAACCATTGTTTACCCATCTTAGTTTCCCTGATCCAGGAGCAGACCGCGGCCACGTTACAAGGACGTCTGGACAGCAAAAGTCTGGCAGTGAGGGGTTGTTTGTACAGAAGGAGAATAGGCTTCATTTTGTTGCTGATGCCTTTTCATGAAAGTGAACTAGAGCATTCTGAATACAAAAGGCTAACTTTTCCTATGGAAAGGATTCAGTTTTCTTAAGTAATCAAAGGCCTGATTAAGACCACATAAAACCCAGGAAGTTATTCTGATAGAATCTTTGTTTTCTAGGCAGAAAACTTTTTACAATATCTTATCAGGAGCAGACCCACAGTCCAAAAAACTTCATCCTTTTAACAGAAAGAGGAACAAACTCTAAATCTGCACCAGCTTACTTTTGATATTTAAACCATTTACAAAATTAAATCCATTTTTAATCTTAGCCAGCTTGATCACACATTAAAAATGTTCCCCAAAGTTTTCTTTTCACAAACCTTCTACAATTATTGCTAAAGGTTTCATCTAAAAACCTTTTTATTTGACACAAGTCTATATTTAATTTATTAGTTCTGAACAATTTTGGTTAGGTTATGCACAAAAACTTCATGAGATTTTTTTTTTCTGATAGCTCTATAGACAAGTCCAAATTATAGGAATACTTCAATGAAATATTAACACAGTATTAATGATTTCTAGTTGCTCTGCTAATGTTTCCTTTCTCCTTTCCACTTTTCTCTCAAAGAACAGTGAAAAAACTTTAAATATTGTGTGATATTTTTGTCTTTATAGGAGGAAAAGTTATCTTAAACTGCTTTAGAGGATTCCATGAAGAGTAAGTTTTTCTTTTTTGATATATCTGACTTTGTTATTTCTCCTTCTGAGGAAAAGAACAGCTTTTAGCTTGGTTTCCTGATTACTTAACTAAAATCTCACAGCAAAAGCTTTGTATGTAATATGGTGAAAATAAGGGAAGTGCTGAATGTCAGCACTAAGTACTATGAGTTGATGAAGAATGTTAATAATGGGTGATGAATATGATACTATCATATAGTAGTTTCATTATGTTTCCTGATACTGACACCTATGTATCCTTAAGTATATTTTATTTATACTATATCTCAATTGAAAAAGGACTTGAAGTTTTAAATTGTCTTGACACATTAAAATACTATATAATAAAAGGCTAATATGCAAATCGACTGAACAGTGGAACAATCAGTCGCTATGACACACACTGACCACCAGGGGAGTGCCGCTCAGCCAGAAGCTGGACTCACGGCTGGCGGGCACAGCAGCGCTGGTGCTAAGGATGTCCGACTGCCGGAGCGGGCTTAAGCCATCAGTCAGACATCACTTGAGGGCTCCCTGACTGCAAGAGGGCGCAGGCCAGGCTTAGGGACCGCCCCTCCCCCCCCCCCCCCCCCCCCCGCCACCAAGTGCAAGAGTTTCGTGCACCAGACAGACCTCTAGTATTTTATAATGTTAGCAGTCCATTATTTTATGATTAACTCCTGCTTTGAAACACTAGAAAGAAGGGGAGAGAAAAGGAATGTTCTCACTTATTCATATCCCATATTGAAGAAGTAAAAGACTGTACCAACAGAGTGAAGCTATGAAAAAAGAGATCTAACAGTAACCTGAAATAGCACTAATTAAAATTGGAACTCTGTATACAGGGGAATTGTTAAATTTTATGCCCACTGAAATAGCAAAATAATTATACCTTAGTTACAAAAATAAAGAATGCCTTATTTTTATCATATTTTACAACATCCTATAAAAAAGATGAATAGCTGCAATAAAATGCATTAGGCAAATGTGGCTCTAGTACTTGCTTCGAATGCCAGCTGGATCTGTAATTACATTTTTGGGGAGATGAAGACTTGAATGGTTTCATAGAATGTGGTATGTAATATTACCTGCCAGCAGTGCTATTTATAGACACTCTTAATTAACAAGGATGTGTCAATATATTTAATCTATAATTTTAAAGTATATTAATAAAACACATTAAAGATTTATATCCTTAAATATAAAATAACTTTTTATTAAGTAGTAGGATATCTATCCTTATATTAGATATCCTTATGAAAGGAGATAGATATACAACATCTAAACTCACCCAATGATACGTTTTTATTTTTTTTAGAGAGAGGAAGGCAGAGAGAAACATCGATCAGTTGCCTCTTGTACACACCACAACAAGAGATGGAACCTGCAGCCTTTTGGTGTATGGGACAACGCTCCAACCAACTGAGCCACGCAGCCAGGCACTTTATACATCATTTTTTAATGTAAGATTTGATTTTTATCACATTGCCTTTAACCAAAAATAGAAGCCAGTTCCTGAGAAATAAATCACAGGTTAGAGGTTAGAGAAGAGTTTTAAAAATAGTTTAATCAGTAGTTCTGTTCTTTCTCTTATTAGCATAGATACTGAACAAATTTACTTGCCATTTAAATCTATAATTGAGAGACAAGAAAGCATTTTGGCAGGTGAAAAAGGACAATCAATTGAAAATTAGACGCAAGAGAAATCCCTTCAAAGCCAACATGCTAAATTTTCATATCGTTCAAGATTGTGAGTCTCAGATCTGCGTTAAAGGCCAAAAGATGATACTGATTTGCAACTGCCAAGCTATGTCTAAGGAAGTCACTTTTAAAGGAGAATGACAGTGAAAGCAATTTTAGGGGTCACCCTCCTCTGGTGTATTTGAAAAGGGAAGTGGGTTAGTCTCACACTCTCCAGTTATCCCCATAACCGCTCCCCACCACCCCCTCTGCTGTCAGCTCTGTGCACTGTCCCCTTGACAGACAGAGTTCAAAGGAAAGCCAAGCTGGCTGTCCTGGACACTGTGCCGTGTCGGCCAGCTGACCTCAGCGGAAGGGGAAGTTGACGATGCTGCCCCTTCTCTCTCACCTGAACTTTATTCTCAACATATTGAAACCTCCACTTTACTGAAAAATCAGGAATATCTACAATGTATTGTGTGTAGGAGGGAGGCGATATTGAAACCTCCACTTTACTGAAAAATCAGGAATATCTACAATGTATTGTGTGTAGGAGGGAGGCGATATCTTTAAAACTGTATGCTAAATGTGACATTTTTGGGAGTGAAAAGGAAAAGCAATTATGGAAAACTCCCCTTCCTAGCTTTTACCTTTCTGACAGAGGGAACTTCTGTTCCTCATCTTTCCTGTGCAAGTCGCCACCCCGCTTCAAGAGGTTCTGGTTCCTGAACCTCCAGAGGAACTTCCGGCCTGGGAATCTGGCTTTCTCCTCAAGCCCTGTAAGTCACCCACCCCCCTAATTTGATTCCTGAGTATAGAATAATACCACCACCTCAGTGGGAGTCAGCAGGAGACTGTAGCTAGGAAGTGGCCTGGTGCTCAGGACCCCCTACCCCTGTGAGATGTGCTTTCTTAGCCTTTCAAAAAAAAAAAAATTTACACTCACACACAGTTCTCAGTTCTCATAAGGTGAATGTAACACGTTTTTCCATAAATGAAACATTTTCCCAATGAGTACAGTAAATCATATTGTTAAACTCAGTAAGGTCAGTTCTCTTTGTTCAAACTTCTTTTCTCCAGACAATGCTCCGAGCATTGGTTTTCAGTGCCACTTGGGACCCCTGGAGGTTCATCAGGCCAAGCTGTTGTAAGGTAAGCACTGAGATGTTATTGCCCTTGCTACTGTCATTCTTTTACGAGTGCACAGTGAAATTCTCCAGAGCCTCTCTTGCCATCATCATCCTGACAGCGAATGGAATATATGCTTGTGGACCCTGTGTCTTCTAAAATCTTCCAAAGTAAGCTCTTTGGGGTCCTTTTTTTACACTCTTAAAAGTTAATAAGGTCCTGAGACCTAACTTTTGACAACCCCTCAAAACCATAGATTGGTCCACCCCCGACAGACGCTCTTCAGGTACATCACAAACACTGGGAGTTTTACAGTTACAGCTCGTCCTTGCCTTGAGCATATTGAATACCTGGCCGGATGTCCTTCCCCATAAAACGTTCTAAACAGAGGCTAGCAGTGCAGTTTCCCTTTAGCCCAGAACTGGGATTTTTATTTTCTCCTACCTCCAAAGTTGCGATTTTCTTCCCCCAGGAGGCATCTATATCTAAACATTGTGTGTAGTTTCAGAATAAATAAACATACATATATTATATAGAAAGTCTTATTGTTAAAACTGATCATTCTTAGATTTTATATATAGGTAATCGAGGAATTTCTGTAGATGTTATGCCATTTCTGTAATAGATAAGCATTTACACTCTACAAAACGATAGCAGGTCTAAGGACATATATAGCCCTTTAATTTACTAGAGAAGAAAAGTTAAACCAAAGAAAGCTGTTTTTAAAAATTCCAGAATGAGCTTTAACAGGTTAACGACTAAGAAACTATCAGAGCTGTCATTTGCTGTGAAGTTTGAGAGCAAACAACCAGTCACCACTGACCATTCAATTATAGCTTAATAGTCAGTGCAAACTTTTGCTTTTTAGTTTTGAATTTTTATTGGATTCCTTGTCTTTTATCTACCTTAAAAACAGCAGGAAGGGAAAAAAGCCGAACTTATCAATAGGCTAAAATTTGTCTGTAAAGTTGATTTCTGGTATTTCTATTCTATATGGCTTCTGTGGGTCCTATTACTTACTTAGAAAGCACTTCTCTTCTTAACTACAGGACCTACCTATTATTTTATCCCAGATCCCCAGAGGCAAAGCATAGCTTAAGAACTCATAAAACCCAGCTTCTTACTCACATGCTCTTTACCACTTTGAAAGTTACTTCCTCATGCCAGATATACTGCTAAATGTGGTTCACAACCAAAAAAATAATAGGTCAATTACAAAAAGACTTAGGGTATTTATCTGTTGTTTTTCTTAGGACATAACATCTATAAAGGAAAAAAAGATCATGAATATTAGAAATAAACATTTAAAACTACAAAAAATGTTACCCAGATAAATGTAAAATACTTTTCATGTTACCCTCAAATACCTTGCTTTAGTTAAAAGTCATTATCCCTGCAGTGCAATAGATCCAAAGAACACAAAACTGATCGTCCAATATTGTTCACATGATATAGCTAGAAACATATCTAAGTCTCTTAAATCATGTCTGCGTGCCCAATGAGAGGGAGGGAATGACAGAGAGTGAGTTAGTTTTAGGAGTAGGAAAACAGTGAAGCAATTGGCTAGCTATGCTTTTTAGATCTAGTCTTTGAAGTTCCAAGATAATAAACAAAACAGACTAGACAGAGCCTATTCTCTAAGCTGAGTAAGAGAACAAAATAATCCCAATGTTACAACAAAGAAAATAGCTGCTGAAGTTAGATATTATTTATTCCTCTTACAGCAGCATTAGGTAATGAAAGTTTATATAGATGAATAAACCATTCATTTTGGAAAGAAAAGCATACATTACATCAAAATCTAACACAGAAAAATACAGGTCTTTCATATCCTTAGGGAACATATTTTTCCTAACTGCATGTTAACTGCTAGGCTTTATGGTCTTTTTCAATGAGGTTGTCTTTTCTAAATAGCACCATTAGTGGGAACCTAAGAAGTCCTAAAACAATCTCTGTTTCCTATAGATTAATGTCATATTAGTAAATCTCAGAGAATACAAGTTATTTGGCCCATTCACTCAATGCTATTAATACAGGCCCCAATTAATCCAAATATGTGTATTTTCCCTACTTACTCCCATTTTCCAGTCTCTGCCTTTGCTCATGCCATTCTTAGTACCTATAATCTCTTTCACAATCATCTTTTCACACCGTGGTTCTGGGGTTGCCTGTTGCTAAAACCCAGTTTAGAGACTACCCTAAGGTTTGTCTTAAAAAAAAAAATTTTTTTTTTATGGATTCCAGAGATGGAGAGAGAGAGAGAAACATCAATGATGAAAGAGAATCATTGATTGGCTGCCTCCTGTACATCCCTTACTGGGGATTGAACCTGTAACCCAGGCATATGCGCTTGACGGGAATCGAACCTGGAATCCTTCAGTCCGCAGGCCAACACTCTGCGCTGAGCCAATCCGGCTAGGGCAGTTTTGTCCTTTTAGATCAGAATAGTACAGCAGTGAATAGGTGGGGATCCTGGAGTCAGACATCTTGATCAACTAGGAATAGTTATGGGCAAGTGAATCTTTCTTTACACAGTTTCCTCTCTAGTAAGTGAGATTGGAGAAACTACCACAGGGTTATTGTGAGGGAGGCATCGATCGGACTGTCGGGCCTCAGAGGGAGGGTTGGGGAGGGTGGGGGTAAAGGGGAGAGATCAACCAAAGGACTTGTGTGCAAGCATATGAGCCTAACCAGCGGTTAAGGGCAACAGGGGTGTGGGGGCATGTGTGGGGAGGGGTGTGGGATGGGGATGGGGGGATGAGGACAAATATGTGACACCTTAATCAATAAATAAATAAAAAATAACGTATGCAAAGCAGTAGGCTGCTGACTGACTCGTGCACAGTGGGCCCGCTGTCATGTTCTAAAAGTGAAAACAATTGCGTCCTCTCCTGGCTCCAATTGCACTTTCTGTTCTTCTTTACCAATCTCTCTCCACCTTGGGTTAACATACACTCACATTATGTCTTCTCTAAGGACAGGATAAAAAAACGCTCATTTTTTATCTTCTATAGCCTTTGTATACTATAATAATGGGAAAGCTAGCATTTATTAAACACAAAGCACATGCCAGAAAAGTGAGCTTTTTATATGCATCATCTCGTTTAATTTCCATAACCACCCTATGTAGCAAGTAACATGAGTCACCCCCACTTTACCGTTGAAGAAATGGGTTTAGAGAGGTTAAGGAACTTGCTAAATGTTCCATAGTTCATGGGGATTTTCTGATTCTACATCCCAAACTCTTAACAACCATGTTACACTGAATGACCATAATAGTCACTGTAAAGATGCGGTGGGCACATCATAAATAACCACTACCTTGGAGAGTCATGTCTGACAGTTTTTCCTGTGAAGAGTGAAATTAACAATGGAGTTTAAAGAATTGTGTCATGGAGTCACAGAGGGGGCCTGGAGTATAGCTAATCCATACTGCTGCTGTATAGAGCGTGGCCCATGGACCAGCAGCTCAGCACCCCTGGAGGCCAGCTGGAAATGCAGAATAACCTTGGGCCCCACCCCAGAGACTCTGAATCACTATCTGCATCTGAGTAAGATCTCAGTTTAAGAATCATTTTTTTTTTAAGAATCATTTTTTTTTTTTTTTTGTAGAGGCCTCAATTCTCCATGAATTGAAGAATAGAAAAAGGAAAATTAGACTCAGGAGAATTTTCTTTCTAAAGGTAAGTGTTAAGAGATCATGGAATAAAATATGGAAGGAATGTGTAAGAGTGCCTTTCCAATAAGTTATTTTTAAATGATAAGTGCTAGTCTAAGAAACCTCAACTAGGAAAAAAGGGTCTTAGTTCCCGAGTATATGGAAGATTATAATTAGTTGTAGAACATAAGTTTTCTGAAAGTAGAGTCTTTATCTCATTTATTGTTGTATTCTCAAAGCAAAGAAGAGAACCTTGTACATAGTAGGGACACAACAGATATACCTATGTTGAATGAATAAATGTATGCGCTATCTCATTTATTGTTGTATTCTCAAAGCAAAGAAGAGAACCTTGTACATAGTAGGGACACAACAGATATACCTATGTTGAATAAATAAATGTATGCGCTTAAGATTCTCAGGGCAATTCAAGTACAGTATAGGTATCCTCTAAAAAGTAGAATTGGGGACAGGAACCACTTCTAGGTTCTCAAACTTTAGAGAAGTGATTTGTCTTATGTGTTCTAATATGAAAGAGATTTCCTGCCATTAAGGAGGACACAAAAAGGTGAAGAGAACATAATGTTAATACCGAAATATGCCTTATATAAGAGACAATTATGTATTACATAATGGAAAGAAAAATGATCTTTTCTTTATATGTTCCATTTTCTTGTTTTAGTAAACTCCTGGGCTTAATAAAATCCGAATTTTGTTCTTCGAACATTGCCTCAGAAGTTTGCTAGGGACAAGATGATTAATTCGGGACCGATTTCTGGACACCAGGGAGCACAGCTCAACAGGCCAATAACAAAGCCAGATTTCTTAACACTTACTTTTAGCTCAGTTTAAGAGAACAGCTGCTTTCATTCCAGTATCTACTCATCATGATGAACCAACTCTTGCAGTGCGTCAGATCCTCTTTCGGCATTAAGCTTCAAGGCCAGAGACACACTCCTGACAATATTGGGAAGTAAAACAGTAAATCTGTGTCTGGTCAAGTCACAGACAGGCTTTGTCTCATTGATTACTGGATAACCAAGATTTCTTTACCAGCCTTAAGTATCGATAATATCGGATTCATTTACCAATTTCACTGTCAGAATGTTACAAAGGCTGCTGAGGTTTAACTCCCTTGCATTCACGAAAGAAGGAGTAACCTATCCTGAAGTGTTGGAACAAAAATGTTCCATTGTAAATAGAAATTTTGAAATGCTTTTAGCTAAAGAACTGAAATTAAAGCAGGACAACTTTTATCATAGTCCCACAAAGCCACCTATAATTCATGACTATAGCAAATTTTTATTATTTCTTTGGGTTTCTTATAGATACAACTTTCTTTCTAAGGAAGGTAAGATAATTCTAGAATTTTTTGGTTAGTTTTACCATTACGACAAAAGTAAAATATATAAGAAAAAGAAAAGTTATTTTGTAAGAATTTAATGCTAGCAGGGACAAGGTTCCTCACAAACGTTCCGGGCCGTGTCCTGGTGGTGCCTACCTCTGAAAGCCATCTGCTTGCCGCTCAGATGACTCTCGTGGGTGACCCCAGGGCTGTATTTCCTTGACAAGGAAAAGTGAAAATATCTGCAGGGGAATGAAACAGTATTTCAATCTACCAACCAAAGTAATTCCAAAGGGTTGATGGATGACAGATAAAAAATGTCAAGTGTTCCCAAAATTAAATAGTTCAGTCATAAGTCATTCAACTCAGGCAAGAGCAAAAACAACAGTGCTTGTCCTAACAGCCACCAAAAAGAAAGGACACATTCCAGCCGCAGCGACAATATTGCTTTCTCCGGCAATCCCTAACAGCGACACGTTTGAGAGCACAGGGAGGACAAAATAGAAATATCTGTCTTTCATGGGTGGAACCCCATGACATATTTCCAAAGAGAGAGCTCATGCGGAGAGGAAAACCAGGCCAAAGCATAAAACCAGAACTGCATCTTTCAACAGAAAATTCCCTGACATACCTATTAACGATTAGAGCACCGAGCACAGCAGCCGCCTTTGGCTGAAATAGACGAAGTCATTGCAAAGGCAGGGGGGTGGGATTTTCTTCGCATGATGCACACACCAAGAAAACAAAAGACCTTACAGAGGCCCAAGGTAATAGATGTCAGTTTCATCATCCAGATCTGAGTCCCTGTGCACATGGACCAAAAGCTGCTGGAGGCTACGGACTTAAAAGTCCAAGATGTCACATAACCTTTTGTCTGTTCTTTTTTCGGAACTAGCGTTTTGATTGAAAAATAATACTGTCACTGGCATATTCCTCTAAAGTGTTGTGTGTTTGTGTGAATATATATTTGATCTGTTTTTCTCCACAGATGAAAGCATACTTTATATATGCATAGGCACTGTTCTGAACCTGATCTCTTTTTGCTAAAAATATACTTTGAAAATATTTCTCTGTTAACTCACAAACATCGGCCTCACCGGAAAGGACTAAATAGTATTACATTGCTTGAAGTCCCATAATTGATCCCACCAGCCATTAACAGTAAAAATGCTTTTACAATGAAACACAAGGCAGGGGCCCTCTTTCTGGGGCTGTACCTATATGAACATATCTTTGGATAATTTTGTAATACTGAATTTCTGGTCAAAATGTGTGTTCCTAATTTTGATAGAACTCAAATTTGTTAGCTAATCCACCATTAAAACTTTGAGGATGTCTTTTTATACCCTCACCCACAATATATGTGGATCTTTGGTGAATCTGATAGGTGAAATGGCATTTCATTTTTGTTTTAATTTTCAAACCATTAATATCCATTTTTAGTGCCATTTATATTTAAATGTGAATTAGGATTGTTTATCTTTCATTGATTTGTAGAAGCTCATTATATTCCACATTTCATCAAATCTAAGACATCATTAATTGTAACAAAAAAAATCTGTCCTTTAAGTTAAGAAACAGTGCTTTTTTTTAATCAACTATAATTTTTAATTTGAATATCTTAAATAATCCTTTTACACTTAAGTCGGCAGATGTTTTTGTCATGTTTCACTCTCTAACATATAGACAGGAACTAAACCACATTTCTCCAATGTCTGACTCTTCAGAATCCTTGCAACAGAGTCCTCCGTGTTCATGGTTTTCCATATAACGGTGTCTTCTGTGCAATCAGAGGGCTGGTATTGAAGTATTTCTTTTAATCAGTTCCTCAAAGAACTAAAAGCCTCCAGGGCTGGGCTAGTAAGCTGACATTTAATGTTGTTGACATTAAATAGAGCTAGCCTGCTCTGGACTCCAGCTGCAGGCATGTTGCTAAAGGAGTCTCATACCCCAACCTCCCCTCCCCTCCTCTCCCTTCCCCTTCTCCTCTCACAGCCTTCTGTTTCTATAGATGACACTTGGAAGCTTCTGGACACCCTCATTCCAGAGATGCTGAAATGAGGTGAAGACGTGAATACAATGAACACAATTCTCAACAAGAAAACGGGACTTTGCATTAGGGGTTGTAAATATCTTTCTCAGGCTGGTACTTTATTTTGACTAATATTTTTATCATCGAGAACGTTTACATTTTCATGTGGTCAAATGTATCATTTTTTAAATGTATGGAGTATGCATTTTGTGCCTGGAGCTTCCCCATAATAATATTATAGAAAAAAAGTCCATACTTCCCAAGGAACAGTTTGTTGTTTGTTTTACTTTTAAATTTGTTATCTTATAGGACATAGGGTATGTGTATGTTGTGTGTTCAGTAGAATGTCTGAGGTAGAATTTCAGCTTTTTCTCAACTACACAGGTTTTCCACTATCATCATATACTACTAAATTTTCACATCTGTGTTGGTTTATTTTATAATTTAGCTTCCTTTCTTTTATACACTGATCTATGTATATTCTCAGAAAGTGTAATACAATGATCTCCTGTAGTGAAACTTGATGAAATATAAATCTTACAGTAATATAAGTGGGCTTTCAATTCTCCTTTTTCTTAAGTTTTCTGCCTTTTCTGAGTGTTTTTCTCGTTAGTTGAAGTTACAATCACTTTATTCTCTTTGTCACAATATTGAATTTACATGATTTAGAGCGTTGCAGTCTCTAGAACACCAATTTACTGTCTAAAAACAATGAACTCATTATACTTATTAAAATATCATTCTGTTTCTAAACTTTCAAATACATAAGTCCTGTTCATTTATATTGTTAAATTTATATCTCACTATCTTACTAGTTTATTGCTGTTGTGAATAGGTTTTATCTAACATTTTCTAACTAGTTATAATTAACATATAAAGAAGCTGTCAATTTTGTAAACATGCTGATTACTCCAAATTCTTCTTAGTTTTAATATTTTTTCCAGATCATTCTGTCTCCAAAGCCTATACTCTATTACACTCTTCTGCACCCACATCAAATGCCTGCTCTCATAGGTGTTTCCTCCTGGAATCTCTCTTCTCCAGTCTTCTCCAGGTGAGCTTTAATTTAAGTAGCCACCCGGCTGTGCATTCCCTTTCATTGCCTATCTCTGGCCTTCTGTATTACACCTGTTTGCTCTTGTTTATAGGTGGTCTGCAACTTTAAACATTACATGTCTTGTATTCCCAGCACCTAGTAAAGTGTGCAGTCTATTGAATGTGATCAATAAATACCTGCAAATGAAACAAAACAAAAAAACTACCACAAAGAATAGAAATTCATTTTTAAGAGTCCTGGGTTCTATATATTTGCATTTTATTAGTGGTTAGTACACTTCCCTGCACATAATAAATACTCAATAAAGGTGAACTACTGGCTCACTACACTCCTTATACTTTTAAATATGCCGGTGCATATAGATGCTACTTCTTTTAAAATAATCCTTGAAGTTGTAAGGTTTCTCTTGGACTTCTCTCTAGCCCATGGTCATGCAAAGACAAGCAACAGTTATGCACAGGAATGTATTCAGAGGCTAAAGCTACTTTTCCTCAGACCCAACAAACGTAGGGTTTTGGCATCCCACACCACATGAAAATGAAATAGAATTGAAAAGTCAAAACACAGTTGGACATATGAACAATGGGAAATCATTGACCATATGAGTATCATACTTTTGAGGTCCAACATGATGACCACCACTGTTGCTAGTAAGAAAACATCTTAAAATAAATGCCTGGATAACAAGAGGGGAAAAGGAGAATTGACATCTGCATTTACCCAGAATTCTACACTTCTCTTGATTTCACAATCATTCTGTTTCTACCTTTAAAACAACACAAGTAAGAACAGTTATTATCCCGACTTTACTTACAATGTTATTTAAACACTCTGAGACAAAATTATTTTTGCAAAATGATGAGGCCAACAAGTAACATAACTGGCACTAGGAGTCAAGTTTTCTGAATCACAATCCAATATTCTGACATATTTGAATATTGCTGTACTTGCAACCAATTTTTTATTCACAATTGCTTGTTTTATGATCTGAGGGTATGCTTGTTTTATGATCTGAGGGTATATTTGTTAAACAGTACTACCACCTGCTGGTAAGTTTTCCAATAATTTACATTATAGCAAATCCTAAAATGGCAAAATAACAATAATAATAAATTGGTTATTTTTTTTTATCTACTACATTCTCTAGAACATCCTGTTGTATCCTTTATAAAGTAGTCAAATGAATCTTGTAAGATTAAATGTCCAAACATTTTGTTTCTCAAGAATTTATAATCACATTAATTTTCTAGAATGTGTATATTTGGAATAACATTTTACTGAACTTTTATACAATATAACATCAAATTTGGTGCCTACCAATAATATAAAACAGTAATCCCCAATTTTGTGTGCACAGAGGACTCATCTGATGAGGTTACTTAAAACCAGACATTTCTAGGTGTCAAGATTAATTTTGTGTGTCAGCTCGAGTGGGCCATGGAGTACCCAGATAAACATTGTTCCTAGGTGTGTCTGTGAGGTTGTTCCCAGGTGACGTTAGCATTTGAATCAGAAGACTCAGTAGACTGGCCTCCCAGAAATGGTTGGGCATCACTAAGCCACGGAGGACCTGAACAGAACAAAAGGCTGGAGGAGGAGGAATTCCCTCCCTGCTTTCCTGCTTCACTGATTGAGCTGGGACACCTCATCTCATTTTCTCATTTTTCCTGTTTTAGAACTGGGATTCACACCAGAGGCTCCCCTACTTCTCAAGCATAGAAACGCTTACTGAATTATACCATTGGCTTTCCTGGGCCTCCAGCTTATGGATCCTGAGACTTCTCAGCCTCCATAATAATGTGACCAATTCCTATTGGATACATACATGAGCACACACACATTTTTTTCTCTCCTTATTAGGTAACAAGAGATACATGATTTTATAGTATAGTATTTTAGTACTGTCAATTTAACATCATAGTATTGAGGCAGGATAGAAAGAATTAGGGAAAACCCCTGACAAGTGGAATGAGGAAGTAGGAGTGGACATCACCAGGCCAATAAACCTCTAGGTCCTTTCATCAGAGCCCCCACCTCCACGCATGATCATGATCGTAGGGAAAACAGCTCTGGCAGGAAACCCCTGCAGTGGTCACAGAAGTCAACAACAACAAGGACTGGCGAACACCGGATCAATCCAAGATGGAGGAAAAATTGACCAGAGACTGACCCCAAAGCTCATTATACCATCATTATAATGAAAACTGACACCACACATAGAAGGAAGGTCAAGGGATGCAAATGCCATTACACTCCTGGGAAGACCATATTAGGGACAAGACCCCTCCCAACTAGAAAGCAGTCAGAATTTGGCACCACAAAATTCAGAAACAAAGCATCCTTGGAAACACATGAAACCCCAAGAACTGACTGACCCCACAAGCAACTCACCAGATCGCTCACATCCACCTGGATGTATACTTTCACTGTCACAGTGGTGCCCTGTGAGACTTGTAACCAGGGGGGCAGCAGGTGACTCAGCCTCTGATCTTGTTGCCAGGAACCTGAGTCCCAGCCTGCTTTTCTTTACCCGAATAAAACTTGCTTTCACTCTCACACTTGTTCTTGAATTCTTTCCTGTTTGAATCAAGAGCCCCAGCATGAAGTTATGGGATATCATGGAGAAGAGTAAACATAACTTAAGGACTTCAACTCTTCTGGGGAAGAATGTAGTGCATTTTTGTTGGATGATTGGCAGAATTATGACCACGTTGTTTTGGTGATGAAGTGTGGTTTAAGATGTGGATGGGTACCAAGTTGACAAGAGGTGAACTTGTGATGGTTAATTTTCTGTCAACTTGAGTGAGCCATGGGTGTTTAGGTTAACATTATTTCTGGGAGTGGCTGTGAGAATGTTTCCAGATGAAACCAGCAGTCAGTAAAGTAGAGTTCCTGCCCCAGTGTGGGTGGGCATCATCCAATCTGTTGAACAAAAAGTAGGGGAAGGAGGAATTGGCCCCATTTCCTACCTCACTGATTGAGCTGGGACATTGCATCTCATCTAATCTAATCTCTGCTCCTCAGACTGGGATTTACAGCATCAGCTGCTCTGGTTCTCAGGCCTTCAGACTCCAACTAAATTATACCACAAGCGTTCCTGGTTCTCTAGCTTGCAGGTGGTATATTGGAGGCAGAAAAGTCCCACATAGTTATGTAAGCAAATTTCTCATAAATTTCCACATATATACATACATTCCCTCCCCTCACCCCCACTTACATATCATATTTGTTTTGTTTCTCTGGAGTACCTCAACACACTAGATTTCTCTCCCGAACATTCTCATTATATCATTCCCGATACATTCAAGAAAAAAAAGTGTTATTTTTAATGAGCACCCCAAGTGATTCTCATGATGAAGAAAGCTGCAAAGCTCTGACTTTGCAGAAGATTTATCCTGTCTCTACCCATAGTTGGTTCTGATCAAGGTCAAAGAACCTTTCTAAAACAGTTCTTGAGAAGAGAAATATGGGGACTGTAGAATCCAAAAACTAGATATTCTCTAAGAAATTTCCACTGTGGACATCATCTTTCCAAAATAAAAACATTTGAAAAAATTGATCTGTGAAGACAAACCCATATGTGGTAACTGAATTTTCACAAATGTGATAGTTAGAAAAACTTGTTTTGGTAGTCAGCAATGTTGTACTTCCAATTAATTATCCCACTGTACCACGAAAGAATTGTCAAAAAATTAACTTTACAAAATAAAGGAAAAGAAGGAAAAAAAATTGTCAATATCAGTGAGATTAGAAAGTAAGAAAGTAATTTTGAACTAGATGTTTTGTCATAATCCTTTACTTACTCAGAGTCTAATTGAACAATGTCACAGCAGAAAGATAAAAATCAGGAGAAACTTAAGAGATTCTTGGCTGTAACTGCATTCGCTTGCGGCCGCCAGATGCTGAAGTCTAATTACAAAATTAGTGAAAAATAAGCCTTATTTGGGGAGCGTTGGGCACGTAAATAAACGACATTAGAAGGAAATAGAGGCTGGTTTAGGACACACTGACCTGAGACAAACCATTAGCTGCCTTACAGACCCATTCTCCATCCCATCATTCGCTTGTAAAACCAATGCTGGCATCCGACAAGTGAAACCGTTTATGGCTCATTAAAATAAAGGACGAGAATGAAGAAGCGCAATGAATCCTGCTCCCCAATGCTTTATCCTCAGACTCACCAGCGTTTAGTATCACATGGAGAGCTAAATGTTCCATGTGGCAAACAGATTGTCCGGGAATGGCCTGCTTAGAACTGAGGTAGCTGGTCAGCAATCAGCTTTGCCAGCTCATGTGCAAGAGTTTTTCATTCATAGGCATGCCTTCATCTGGTCATTAATAAGTCTTCCCCCTCATCCTCCCTTACGTTGCACATCTCCAGCTGATGTATGACTTCAAAGCTGCCCTTCAGTCTAGCCAGGTTTTACCTATGAAAGAATGTGAAACCGGATCTGAAAGTCTCACACAGCAGTCATTTTTCCTGGTGACTGAACTGCTCTGGCCAAAGTGACAACAGAGCGTAGCCTGCTTTGAAACCTGGCTGTGTTCCAACTAGAACATCCAACTGCCGTCTGAACGGGTGTGGTTCCTTGGGTGCATACCACCAAACTCAGAGGAGTTAATTTTATTGATTGGTTCTAAGTACTAAAATGTAAAACAACCCCACAAAACAACAACAACAACACACCACTCCATTTGAACCACAGAAGAAAAGCAAGCTCTGTTCTAAACCCAGTGAATAAGTCTGCATTGTAACAAGAGCCCCACATGGTTTGAATGCACATTAAAGTTTAAGAACCACAGTGTTAGGATAAAAGTCCAACTCCTTCCATGGTTCACAAGGCCCTTCATGAAGTCGCCTCACTTACTTTTCCTGCTTCTCTTAACAATCCCCACCCGTCCAGCCTATAAAGATGCCCTGAGGTCTCTTCCAACTAGATTTTCCGATGTCTGTGCTTTTCCTGAACCCTCTTTCCCACACCACACCCAGCCACTCACAATGTTACACTTTGTTCTCTGTCAAGGATAGTTCTTCATCCCTCTCTTGTTTCTTTCATCTATAAATAATTTCTACTTCTTAGTACAGAGGAAGACTTTACACTCCAAGTGAACATTTGCATTTTAAAAATGCTGTTGTTCTCCATATAGCTGCTATGTAGATACTAGGAGATCAGTGTCAATAAACCAAGTAGGTAATTATAGAAGCCTGGACAGAGATTGTGCAGTGAAGGTGGGGAGGATAGAATACATTTGAATGATATTAAAGAGGCAAGGTTGATGAAACGGGTTATGAACTGAACTGTAACCTCATTGGCTGAAATTTTAATACCTTACTATCTCATTATATCCAACCCATCGTTGAAGAAATTATAAAAATAGAGTATCATCTTCGCTGGCCAGTGCTAACAAGGAGGACATGCTCAGGTAGAGCATGAAAACTGTGAAGCCCGAAAGCCAGGTGAGTTCTAGTGCAGCGTCTCGTAGGCACTCCTGTAGCTGGAGATGCATTCAGGCCCGAAGGCCCAGCTCAGGGAGCTGAATATAACAGTGGCCAAGGAAATTGGAGTTAATGGGGGTCAGAAAGCTATTATGACCTTTGTTCTCAGTCCTCAACTGAAATCTGTCTTAAAAAAAAAACCAAGTCTGTAAGTACTTGGAAAAAGGTTCAGTGGGAAGCACATTGTCTCTAATGCTCAGAGAAGAATTCTGCCTAAGCCAACTCGAAAAAACTGTACCAAAAAAAAAAAAAAAGCCTTAAGCTGGGTTGGCTCAGTGGATAGAGCGTCAGCCTGCAAACTGAAGGGTCCCGGGTTCAATTCCGGTCAAGGGCACATGCCTGGGTTTTGGGCTCAATCCCCAGTAGGGGACGTGCAGGAGGCAGCTGATCAATGATTCTCTCTCATCGATGTTTCCATCTCTCTCACCCTCTCTCTTACTCTCTGAAATCAATAAAAATATATTTTTAAAAATAGGGCAAAAGTGTCCCAGAAACCACACTCTGACAGCTGTGCACATGTGATCCGGGAGGACTTAGTCTCCCCAAGGGAACCTGTGGGCAAGAGAATCCAGGTGAATACAGAGGTTTATGAGATAAAGTGCTGCAGAACCACGTGATGTGGAACACAAGGCTGAAACTTTTTCTGGTGTTTATAAGAAGCTCGTTGGCAAGGTTGTTAATTTTAAATTCCTAGAGTTTTAGTTGTAAACAAAAATGACTAAATAAAATACCATTCACCAAAAATTTTTTTAAAAAAAAGTAAATTTCATCGTCTAATTTCAAAGCCATCCTGGAAATGAGAGGAGCTTCTCCCAGGGTAATGAGTAAAGTCCCGACGAGCTAAAGCGTAGTCAACCTATATGGGCTCTTCTTCCTGAAGGCACCACCACGGTCTGGGTCTGGTTACCTGACCTCCTTATTACCTAAGAGAGAGACTCGCAAATGTTTTGATTAGCGTGTACCTCATTATGCTTTTTTGTTTTTATATTGTCAAGAAAATATCATAACACCTCCTTAATACCATGTACATTCAGCACAGATCAAAAGCAAACTTTGGAGATAAGGACCAAGCTCTAAAGTAAGGTGACTTCAGACCTACCCTAAAATGAAAACCAAGTCCTAAGAGATCAGCGAGGAAGAAATAACTTGAAGATTGACTATACAAATAAGAGGGGCTTGAGAAACACCCTGGACTTCCCAGAGAGTCTCTCTAACAAAGCATAAAATCAAACCTACACAAGTCCAATGTGATCAGTTAGTAACGTAACTCCTTGATAAAACACAATTCAGAGGTTGTACAATGTTTTTTTAAATAATGTGCAACATGAAAAAGTACTAGATATATAAAAACTAAAATATTGTTATGCATATTAAAGTAAAAAGCAATCAATAGAAACCAACCCTAAAATGGTCAAATTGGTGAATTTAGCAGACAAAAATTTAACACAGATATTATAAATATGTTCAAAGAACTAAAGGGAAACTGTTACAGTGGATGAACAGATAAGGAATATGAGCTGAAAAGTGAAAATTATAAAACTAGCAAGGAAAATTCTATTCTGTCCATGAATGATTAAATATGACAGGAATTTCACTTCCTCCAGTAGAAAACTCAACAAAATAGATTACACAACTGATTTCAGATATTGTGTAACAGACAGGAAGTAACTATTATCCCTTAGAAAAGGGAAACAAAGTAGGCCACGTAATTGCCAGAGGCGTTTCTTTATCACACCACAGAGAGGGGCAACCCTATCAATCTGTCATTTTTTGAGTATAATCATAAAAGTGTAATATGGTAATTAGACCAGATGTCCTTCCAGACGACCTTCTGGATGAAGCCGGGGCTGCGAGGGAAGCCCGGGTTCCGGGTGCCAGAGGAAGGAAGGCCTACTGTTGCACGAATTTCGTGCTTCGGGCCTCTAGTACATACAGAAAAGAGGATGCAGGGAGACAAGAACAACTAGATTCAGTAGGGCAGAGTAGTGGGATAAAGGAAGCTGCAGAGACAGACAGACATACAGAATGGGTCCTTCAAATATTTGGCTGATACTGATCTGCATATGTATGAGAGAAATTACCCAAGACGAGAAAAGAAAAACTATGGGAAGCAGTAGGTCAGACAATTCCTACAATTCACAAGGGCTAGGGATAACTTATGATTCCATTAGCCAGGGTTTAAAGACTCTATGATGCATTGGATAGTCCACAGATGGGTATGAACTTATGGGTGGGGCTCTCTTGAAGTAGGCCCACTAAATAATCTTAAAATCAAGCCTCAAGAGTCTAAAATTAATATGACACTAACTCCAACATTCTTTAAAGGAATACAATTCAATTCAGCCCTCAAAAATACCAGCAACCAAAATAACCAGACAAGCAAGGAAGCAGGAAATACTATCTGTACCGATAGAGAAATCATCCAGAGAAGCAGACCATAAAGTGGCAGAAGTTATTGATGTAGCAATAAAGAGGTTTAAAAGGCTATGGTAAAGATTATAAATATTCAAGTATGTCAAGGAAAACTGGACATAAATTAGGGAAATGGAAGATAACATGCAAATCAAACTCTAGAGATGAAGAATACAGTATTTGAAATAAAAATATAATACCTGAGATTAAGAAAAGATTATAAGATAGTGAAGAAAGTATCAGTGAATAAAGAAAATAAAGATAGGAGGTAAAACTGTTCTTATTCTCAAATGACATGTTTGTCTACATAGAAAATCCTAAGAAAGCCACTGAAATTAACGAATAAATTTAAGCAAGGTTTATGGGATATAAGATAAATACTAGTATACTATATATTAGCTACAAAATTAGGAAATAATTTTAAAAATCCAAAAGATAAGATGCAAAAGCATAAAAATATTAGGAATAAATTTAATGGAAAATATCTAAGAACTGTACACTACAACACTACAAAACACTATTCAGATAAATTAAAGATCTTAATAAATAGGGAAATAAAAATGTTTGTTGATTGGAAGACTAAGTTTTGTTAAGATGTCAAGTCTCCTCAGATTAATTATGGATTTAATGCAGTCCTAAACTAAATCCCAGAAAACATACACATATAGATCAATGGAGCAGAATTGAGAGTTCAGAAATAGATATATCAGTACATGAATGTCTGGTCAATTGTTTTTTGACATTGGTACCAAATAATCCAAAAGGGAAAGTTTTTCAACAAACTGTGCTGAAATAACTAGATATTCATTAAAAAACCCCCAAACCTTGGCTTCTACCTCAAATTTCATAGCAAACACAAACCTTAATTTGAATTGGATAGAGACCAAACAAAGTTGAAACCATAAAAATTTTGGAATCAGATACTTGGATCAGTGGTACCAAAGACTTCTTAAACAAGATAAAAAAAAATCACTAACTATAAAATACAAAAAAAGGTCAATTTGATTTCATCAAGATAAAAACCTTCAACTCTTCAAAAACACCATTAAGAAAGCCATGTTGAACTAGGAAAAAAAATATTTATAAGCTATATTTCAAAAGGATTTTGCATCCAGAATACATAAAGTACCCTTACAACTCAAAAATAGAAAAACAACCCAACTATTTAAAATGGGCAAAAGACTTATGTAGACTCTTCACCAAATATATATATATATATATATATATATATATATATATATATATATATATATAATATATATATCTATACACACACACACACATATATATATGTATATATGAATACAAATGGATATGAAAGGTGTTCAACACTACTAGTCATCAGGAAAATATAAATTAAAACCTCAATGATATGCCACGAAATATCACCAGAAAGGCTAAAATTATTAATACTGATCATATCGAGTTTTGGAGAGAATGTAAAGCAACTCTGAAATTTCAAACTTTGCTCTTGGGGATGTAGAATTAATAAACCACTTTGAAAAGTCACTTGCTGGTTTCTTTTTAAATATATATTTATATGACCCAGAAATACCATTCATAGCTACTTATTCAAAATAAATAAAAACATGACCACACCAAGAGCTATACACAAATAGAGAAAGAGCGGGTGAATAGATAAATGAACTGTGAAATTCAGATAAATACTAGTCAGTAATAAAACCAAACAAGACATTAAACTATGACACATGCAAAAACATGGATGAGTTAAAAACTATGCTAGGAAAAAGAAGCCAGCTATGAAACAGCATATACTGTATAACTCCAGTTATATGAAGTTCCAGAACTGACAGTATTAGATTAGTGGCTGCATAATGGTGGGGGTGGGGAGGAGGACTGACTGCAAAGGGGATTGTGGGAACTTGCAGGAGGTGATGGAAATGATGGTCTTGATGATGGTTACAGAGGTTATATACATTAAAAACAACAACACATACAATGCAATTACTCAATAAAGTTTGTTTGAAATAAACTCTTCTTATTTTACTGCAAATCAGTGAAAACCTGTACAAATGGCACCAGCCTTCTTGGCCAACTTGGGGAGGCATCCATTTGCAAAAAGGTAAAATTAAATGATTAGTCAGAAAGAGCAGTTATTTTGTTGAGTAGCTACACTTTTCCTTTCAATATGTTATTTCACTTAGATTGCTCTGATGTAGGAATTTACTAATTCCTAATAAATTAACAATACTATTAAAAAAGAAAAGAAATATTAGCCGTGTTGATCATACGGCTTGCATTGATACCCAATGAGCTGATCTCATAGTCAGCAAGGCCACTGCTATGGTCTGAAAGTTTGTGCCCCCAAATTCTTGTGTTGAAAGCCTAACCTCCAATGTGATGGTAGTAGGAGGTGATTAGGTCATAAGGGGAGGGCCCTTATGAATGGAATTAGTGCCCTTAAAAAGGCCAAAGAAAGCTTCCTTGCCCCTTCCGCCCTGGGAGCAAGGCGGGCCCTCACCTGACACGATATCTGCTGCTGCCATAACCTTGGACCTCCCAGCCTCCAGAATTGTGAGAAGCGTTTGTTATAAGCCACCCAGTTTATGGTATTTTTGTTGTAGCGGCCAGGATGGACAGAAACAGCCACAGACCTGCTAATCACTTGGTTTCCGGTTAGGTGAATCTTAGCCATCTTCATTTTGCCAGCTGTCAGTGAAACTGATGCTTGGAAACACACTGATTTAGAGCAGCAACAAGCAACAGTTCTAAAATAAATACATCTTTTTAAGGTTTGACCAGAGGGTAAAATCTCTTTATAGATTATACATATTATAGTGTCTCTTTACAGATTATACATATTATAGTTTAAAATAGTACATTCTTGACCATTGTATTTTTAGGAGCATCATTTAAAGTACCCCTATATTTTCATTAGAATAGCAAAATATAAACTAAGTATTTTAATAACTCATGTTCCCAGAGTGCATTTTAAATATGTATTCCTAGGCAAATTTGAAATAAAAAATTACATCACAAATAAGAATAATGATGCATTTTAAGGAAAAAAATCGCATTATTCTTATTTATTTATTTATTCAACAACTATTTGTTGAATACCTACAATGTTCTAGGCACTATTGTGGATGCCTGGGATTTATCAATGAAAAAGACAGATAAAGATCTCTATCTACATGGAATGTAAATTCCAACAAGGAGAGGAAGAAGTGAAGAATAAACACGAGTGGTGAGCTACCTAATGTCAGAGGTTAATAAGTGCCTTGGGGGGAAAATGAAAGAAAAAGTAAACCAGAGTGAGAGCCAGCCTGCCAGACCTGGGAGTGTGAAATCCTCACCCCCAATCATGAGTGTATGTATTTCCCAGCACACCAATATTTTAATGAAACGATTTATGGTGCAAAACAGACCCTATGTTAAGAATGCAAGATTGATAGTGCTCTCTGGCCCAATGTTTCATATAGAAGAAATGTTCCTTTGAATTGCCCATTTTTTGGAATTCCAGTTCGAATTAAGTTGCATTGATTTCTTCATAACGTAAGTAGTTATAAGAACAGCTCAATTAAGAAGTTATAGGACATCTTTAACTTTTATTTTTTGGTGCATCTTTTTTTTAGGTAAAACAGTTGAGTTAAAATTTAACCACCATTTATTTCTCTGCTCAAGAAACCAGAAAATTATAAGATATTTCCAGTACAAGGTTAAAAGTAAAATCTTAACCTTGTACTGGGAATATTATTACAATTTATAATCATGATTTATGAGTACACATCTTCTGATTTATGACTTATCTGACAGCACATTAGTTAATTATGGGCAATTTAGAATGCTCAATAGGTATAGAAATCTAATACCTTAAAACAGCACTCAGTAATTTTTTTATCACAAAACTGAGTAGACTTTGAAGTAGCTCAGGCAAAGCTATCCCTGCTTCAAGGTTAGGAGTGGCTCATTGACCCAGAACAGCCAAGACCAGCGTGTGTATGCATGCTCCCTGGTATAATATTGTGTGTCCAAAGTCAGCTTCAGCTGCCAGACAAGAGGCCCATTCCCTCGGCGAAGAAGAAGCGGTTGTGACTAAAAGTGAGGATTCAGTAGAATGCTCCCACTGTAAACTTAGGGCCAGAGGGCACCTGACAGACAGACTGCAGAGGAAAAACAAACCATGCCTCCGCATTTTCTGCTCTCCACAGCCCAGAGCAGTCAGATGGTTCCAAGGTAGCTTTAGCACCAGTGATTAAAAAGCCAAAACCAAACCAAAACAAAAAACACCCCAAATTTAGAGTTGTCACAATGCGTGAAAAGACAGTAGTCTTATAAAAATTTTTTTAAAAAATATTTTATTCATTTTCTACAGAGAGGAAGAGAGGGGGATAGAGAGCTAGAAACATCGATGGGAGAGAAACATCCATCAGCTGCCTCTTGCACACCTCCTACTGGGGATGTGCCTGCAACCAAGGTACATGCCCTTGACTGGAATCGAACCTGGGACCCTTGAGTCCGCAGGCCGACGCTCTATCCACTGAGCCAAACCGGTTTCGGCGTCTTATAAAAATTTTTTTATTAAACTTCCCAAAATTTAATAATAGAAACATTGGGGAGAACAAAACTATTAGATAGAATCCACAGGACATAAAAAAAGCTAGAAGCTTGGCATCTCCACAAATAACCAGCTGAAAACGTGGCCTCCTCCCCCGCTTTGCTGCACCCACACCCGCCCCACTCCCTCCAGGTCTTCATGCTTGTTTACTTAGTTTTAAATTTTCCCTCTTTGCACCTGTAATTAATAACAGGAATGGGAGTGAAGAGGCCACCAGGGGAGCAGAAGACGGAAGTGTAACAGGGCAGAAAGTTTGTGTAGCTGGCAAACTCAGGGTGTGCCTTTTAGAGTAATTAACAAAATGACATCCTTTTTGAGATCTTGGTCACAGGACACACCCATGTTCATCACTCTTCTGTCACTTTAACTTCACAGTAAATGCATGTGAGATTAACTTGTCAACTCAAGTTAAAAATCTAAGTGCTTTTGTCAAAATCATGAATTTTAATTATCTTCATGTTCAAGACTCCTTTAAAGATATATGATGTACTCTTGGCTGACTGGCAAAGGCATTCATTGCCCACAACGTACGAAAAGCTTAAGATCTATCTTACCCTCTACCCCCTGTGTCCAGCTTAGCAAGGAACTGCTGATGTACAAATTTAGTTCTTTAGAATTAATTGTACAGGGCAGGAAACCTAGAATGGAAACAAGACTAGAAGTTGGTTGGGTGGATGAAGACAAGAGAAATGTCTCCTTTTCCACCTCCCCAAGCTAGAGATGGCTACTAAGGGAGGGTACACATTTTGTTCAAATGCGGGCTGCTGGTAGCTTTGGGTATCACTACAAATGGAATTAATAGAATCTCTCTCATTGTTTCCATGGAAATTTGTACCTCTACAGAGTACTTCTCTTTTGCCTCCAAGTTAGTTCTTATTTCTTCTACTAAACTCTAAGCAGCTTAACCTCAAGGATAATATTAAATCACCCTTGGGGCTCTTGCCATCAACATTGCTTTGCACATGGAAATCAGTAAATAAGTGCCCATTGAACAAAAATGCTTAGTTATGTGACCCAGACCCAAGTAGTCCTCCAATCATCAAGTGTTCCCATACTGCGTTTAAAAGGCTGATGCTAATACCAGTTGTTTCATTATAAAAAAGTAGTTTTAGCATCCTGCCTTAATATCATTAGACACCAAACTTACAGCACTTAAATGTTCTAAAACTCCATGAAACATATAAGACTCTCTTGACTTAAGTACATGGTCTGCAGAGGTCATACTAAAATTGTATTGATCACTAGTAGTACCCTAAGTGTATTCTTCTCAAATGTGCATGCATATTCCTTCTTTTAAAAGACTTACACATGAAGAGACACAGACAAGCTTTATGTTTAATTAGTCGCTTCATTTTACTGAAGGCGAATTTAAAATACAGAGATTAGAAATTGAATTATATGGGCTTCTACTCTATGTAAACAAAATCCCAGTCACTGGAATGAACTGCATCAGGCATATAAAGGCATATATTCTCTTTAGTTGAAACAGGTCTTCCTACTTACCCAACATCAGGAGAATGTTTAAATGACAATCCAAAGTTTCAAGCTTTTATTTTTTAAAAATTTATTTATTGATTAAGGTATTACATATGAGTCCTTATCCCCCCATTGCCCCCAACCCCCCCACTCATGCCCTCAACCCCTGTTACCTGTGTCCATTGGTTAGGCTTATATGCATGCATACAAGTCCTTTGGCTGATCTCTCCCCCTTACCTTCCCTCTGAGGTTTGATGGTCTGATCGATGCTTCTCTGTCTCTGGATCTGTTTTTGTTCATCAGTTTATGTTGTTCATTATATTCCACAAATGAGTGAGATCAAGTGATATTTATCTTTCTCTGACTGGCTTATTTCACTTAGCATAATGCTCTCCAGTTCCATCCATGCTGTTGCAAATGGTAAGAATTCCTTCTTTTTTTACAGCAGCATAGGATTCCATTGTGTAGATGTACCACAGGTTTTTAATCCACTCATCTGCTGATGGGCACCTAGGCTGTTTCCAAATCTTAGCTATGGTGAATTGTGCTGCTATGAACATAGGGGTGCATATATTCTTTCTGATTGGTATTTCTAGTTTCTTGGGATATATTCCTAGAAGTGGGATCACTGGGTCAAATGGGAGTTCCATTTTTAGTTTTTTGAGGAAACGCCATACTGTTCTCCACAGTGGCTGCACCAGTCTGCATTCCCACCAGCAGTGCACGAGGGTTCCTTTTTCTCCGCATCCTCACCAGCACTTGTCGTTTGTTGATTTGTTGATGATAGCCATTCTGACAGGTGTGAGATGGTACCGCATTGTCGTTTTGATTTGCATCTCTTGGATGATTAGTGACTTTGAGCATGTTTTCATGTGCCTCTTGGCCTTCCTTCTGTCTTCTTTCGAAAAGTATCTATTAATTCCGTTGCCCATTTTTTAATTGGGTTATCTTCCTTTTGTTAAGTTGTATGAGTTCCCTGTATATGTTGGAGATTAAACTCTTATCGGTGATAACATTGGCAAATATGTTCTCCCATGCAGTAAGCTTTCTTGTTGTTTTGTTGATGGTTTATTTTGCTGTGCAAAAGCTTTTTATTTTGATGTACTCCCATTTGTTTATTTTTTCCTTAGTTTCCATTGCCGTAGGAGCAGTATCAGTGAAGAAATTGCTTCAGCATATGTCTGAGATTTTGCTGCCTGTGGATTCCTCTAGTATTTTTATGGTTTCCCGTCTTATGTTTAAGTCCTTTAACCATTTTGCGTTTATTTTTGTGTATGGTGTAAGTTGGTGGTCTAGTTTAATTTTTTTGCATGTATCTGTCCAATTTTCCCAACACCATTTATTGAAGAGACTGTCTTGACTCCATTGTATGTTCTTGACTCCTTTGTCAAATATTAATTGAGCACAGTGGTTTGAGTCGATTTTTGGGTTCTGATTGATGCTTCTCTCTGAACCTGTTTTTGTTCATCAGTTTATGTTGTTCATTATATTCTACAAATGAGTGAGATCATGTGATATTTATCTTTCTCTGACTGCCTTATTTTGCTTAGCATAATGCTCTCCATTGGTCTATATGTCTGTTCTTGTGCCAATACTAGGCTGTTTTGAGAACAGTGGCTTTGTAATACAGCTTGATATCTGGTATTGAGATCCCTCCTACTTTGTTCTTCTTTCTCAGGATTGCTATAGCTATTTGGGGTCTTTTTTTATTCCAGATGAATTTTTGGAGAGTTCATTCTAGGTCTGTGAAATATGCTTTTGGTATTTTAATGAGGAGTGCATTGAATCTATAGATTGCTTTGGGTTGTATGGACTTTTTAATGATGTTGATTCTACCAATCCATGAACATGGTATGTTCTTTCATTTGTCTTCCTCTATCTGTTTTTTCAGTGTCCTGTGGTTTTCCAAGTACAGGTCTTTTACCTCCTTAGTTAAGTTTATTCCTAGGTATCTGAACATAGATGCCAAAATCCTCAACAAAATTTTAGCAAATTGGATCCAGCATTACATCAGAAAGATCATACACCATGACCAAGTAGGATTTATCTGGGGGATGCAAGGATGGTACAATACCCGCAAATCAATAAACGTGATACATCACATAAACAAATTGAGAGATAAAAATCACATAGTCATATCAATTGATGCAGAAAAAGCATTTGACAAAATCCAACACCCTTTCTTGATAAAAACCCTCAGCAAAATGGGAATAGAAGGATCATACCTCAACATAATAAAAGCCCTACATGACAAACCCACAGCCAATATCATACTCAATGGGCAAAAACTAAAACTATTTCACCTAAGAACAGGAATGAGACAAGGATGCACACTTTCACCACTCCTGTTCAACATAGTACTGGAAGTGCTAGCCATTGCAATCAGACAAGAAGAAGAAATAAAAGATATCCAAATGGGAAAAGAAGATGTAAAACTGTCATTATCCGCAGATGACATGATACTGGACATAGAAAACCCTAAAGACTCCATCAAAAAATTATTAGACTTAATAAATGAATTCGGCAATGTAGCAGGATACAAAATTAATGCCAAGAAATCTATGGCATTTTTATACACCAATAGTGAATTTATGGAAAGAGAGATTAAAAAAACAATCCCATTTACCATCACACCAAAAAAATTGAGAAACTAAGTTTTTAAAGAAAAACACTTTCTTTTAAAAATCATTTTGCTAGGAGGTTCATTTTCTATTTCCATTCTCCTCTTGCCAATGTTTGGCCCTGTCTTTTCATTAATCAATGATGAATTTAAATGGTTTTGGTAAATGCAATCTACCAGGAAAACAAGTGACTTTATAAGTCAATTCAATAGAATCGAGAGAGAGAGAGAGAGAGAGAGAGACAGAGAGAGAGAGAGAGAGAGAGAGAGAGAGAGAGAGAGAGAGAGAGAGAGAGAGAGAGAGAGAGAGAGAGAGGCGTAATGTGAGAAAGCAGTGATGGTAATCTTTGCTTTCAGAATCCAGAATCCAGTTAACAAGTTGCTACTGGCTATGGCTCATATAAAGTGGAGAATGGGAAGACATTTTAATACATAACTGGCACAAAGATAGGTTTTCAAAAATTGAAAAGTTAAAACCAACAGCAGACACATTTTTAGGAGAATCAGGTCTAGAACAGGGTCTCTTCGGGATCACTGTCAGTTACAGTTTTATTTACTATTTGCATGTACAGACAGACAGAGTAGATGTCTCTGGACAGTGAAATATCAAACGGGTGAGGGGAGTGCTGTAAAGGCTATAGGGACTGACAGAAATGCCCCAGGGGAGGTCAAGTTAAGGTGTATGGTAATGTATTTAGAGGGAAGGGACTCCACTATAAAGCCCATCATCAATCATAATCCAGGATAGGGCATTTCTATGGTTCCTGACACCTGAACCCAACACAGAACTGTGGTCATAAAAGTTATGAAGGAGGCACACTTGGAAGGAAAAGAACAAGGACTGTCACAGCCCCTGGCCTGTGCCTTATACAATGCTTTAAAGAAAGGAACTATTTTTATAAGCTGTCATAGAATTATAGACTTTTCCCCTAAAGCAATAACTATTGAAAAAATGTTGAAATACCAAAGTTCTACATATAGATATTTTTGTTGGTATTCTCATAACGTATTAAGGAAATCCATGCATTTTGGCGCTTCAACTTATTTCCTGAGACTAACAGCAAGGACAATGACCAAGACTTCCCTCAACAGTCCTCTGGTGTCTGACAGAGACAGAGCCCACATCTAGATGGAAATGATTCATTTAGTTCACCCAAATGCTGGAAATACATAAAGGAACCTTTAGAGGTTGTTGAACCTTTTCTTTGGTTAACTGTCTGTAAAAGTTTAAAATAAATGTTGATGTTTGTGATGGAAGTCCTTTATTTCTCCTTATACACTTTTTTGTATATTTAAAAATGTAGTAAGAAAAATATTTCCCCTTAAGAGTCACCTTTCCTCCATCAACCAAATAAAGAGAAAACATGTCTGGCCTATTTGAGATAAGCCAGGGTGCATCCCTGCTGTTTCAGGGTAATTTAATTATGCAATGATTCATCGGGTTCTTATTCAGTCAGAGAATTATAAAAATGAAATCAACACTGTGGATAAGTTATGGCAAGGGGCAGGATTTGGAAAGTTATCTTGCTGTCTTCCCTCCTGGCCCCGAAGCCTAGCATTCTGCATGTTGTCAGGAATCACTCACCAGTGAGAATGATGAATTTTCAAGACGAGGTGATGCAACACTGGAATGCACTCAGTTTACCTCTGCCTGTTGGCATCCTTCTGTGTCTGCTTATGGTTTTTATGACTGAGAAGGTTATTATTTATTTTTTCAGAGAAGGTTATTTTAAAGTCAGAAGACAGTTTTAGAAATGCTATGGCCTGGAAATGCATGAAGTCATTCTCAGATTACTCCATGAGGTAGACACCAGTAATCATCTTGATTGGGTCCTGGCTGAGGCACAAATTTTAAGTAACTCTCCTAAAGCGATGCACCAGACAGGTCCAGAGCCAAGTCTGAAACCCAAGACTCTGACTCCACAACCTCTGCCATGAAGAAACCCTGCCTGTGCGAACATTGGCTCTCGGTGGGCAAAACAGCGGAAGCACTGTGGCAGCCTGAGGCCCACAAGCTAGCCTGAGACGGGCAGGGAAAACTTGTGATTTAAGGGAGCTCCTTGATTTTAGCTCAAACCTGTACACATATGCCTTGCTTGACTTCCCTCCTCAATCCTGAAACAATAAAGGAACACAGAAATGAATACACTTGTAAGAGTGGAGAGATTGGGAAGTGGTCATTCGGGAACTAGAAACGAATCATTTTCTGGAAGTCTGAAAGTACAGCATTTTTTGAAAATGTCTTTTTGTTCAACATTGTTTTGTTATAATGTTAAAGAAATGCTGTAGGAACTTAACGTGTTTACCTCCATGAGCCTAGGGGACAATTGGTTTCATTACGTGTCATTTCACTAAACTCATAGAACCTACAGACGACATTGAGGGAGGACTCACTGTACATGGGAATCTGTTCATGAGAAAGAAAGACCAGGAGGAAACCAAGATGCTGGTGAAAGCCGAACTCCCCAGTAGAACCCTGGAACCCACTGAGCTCAGTGACAGAGGATAGGTGTGAAAGGAGCAAAATAAAATAGGAGTCTCTCTATAGAGAAATACAAACACCATATGGTTTCATTTATGTGTGGAATCTAAAGAATAAAACAAATGAACCAAAACCCCAGAAACACAGTAGTAGATATGGAGAACAACTGATGGCTGCCAGAATGGAGGGGGAGGGGGGGAGGAGCTTCGTGAAAAAGGTGAAGGGATAAGAAGTACAAATTGGTAGTTACAGAACAAACTCGTGAATGTAAAGTACAGCGCAGGGAATCCTATCTAATAAAAGGGTAGTATGCAAATTAACCCTCACTCCGTCACAAAGATGGTGGCGCCCATAGCCACAAAATGGCTGCGCCCAGTCCTCTCAGCCCCGCCAGAGTCCCCCAGTCCCAGGGGGGCGGCCGCTGAGAGCGGGCAGTGTGAGTGTTCTGCGCCCGGCCATGGATGGGCCTCTGGGCCGCGGGCACAGAGCAGCCAGGCCCCGCAGAGAGCTACTGGTGCACGGATTCGTGCACAGGGCTACTAGTATTGCAGTAACTATGTATGGTGCGAGGTGGTACTAGACTTATCAGGGGATTACTGTCTTATATAAATGTCTAACCACTATGGTGTGCACCTGAAACTAATATAAAATAATATTGTATGTCAACTGTAATGTAAAAATTAAAAAAAGGAGTTTCTCTATAGAGTGAACACACGACCAAACATGCCTTCCACCCCCGCCACCAACACATGCACACACAGTGCTTACCTCTCCCCACCATAAAACGCACTTAACCTTTTCTAAACAAACTACAAAGAGCTGCTTAGAGAAAGCCACAGTTCCTGTGTGGGTGTGGGTATCCCAGCAGTCCTCATTCTAGAACTGAGAGAACTCCTAATTCCCTAGGCAGTGCTCTGCCTCCAACCACAGAGCTCATCAGTCAACAAGGCTGACTCAACGGGAAAAAAAGGAGAGACAGGGAGATCCCAACCAGCCTTCTCATTCAGGGGAGGCTACTAGGAGAGAAAAGCACATGTTCACAGACAACAGAAGAAACCCATAGAAAGTACTTGGTATAATCAGTTTTTTTATTCTTAAATTTGAGCAAACAATCACTGATTACTGGCCATAGGAAGATCATCAGCAGCAAAGAAAAACACACACGAGGTTAACAGATAAAACTGATCTTTTAAATATGTTTTTATTGGTTTTTAAAAAAGTTTTTTAGAATATAAAGATGTTTATTTAAATTTCATCATACTGTTATAAGCTATTACTGGGAACAGTCATAAGTATAATTTTGTTCCTTTAAAACACATGACCGTTTTTGAGGACACAGAAAGAGGCCCTGAGGTCTGGCACTTTTTGGCAATATTATTTGCATGAAAAGTCATGATGCCGAGATGTAGCTGATCTTCCACAAAGAAGAGGGAAAATGTTCTCATTGTTGAGAGTTCTTATTGAAGCTATTAATGTTTAAATGTAGGAATTACATCTCTTAGCACCAGAGAAAGTGACATATGTTTAAAAAGCCCCGAAGAGGATAACCAGCAAATGCAATAATGGACATGAGACGCTGCATCTCCTGTCTCATCCTGATCCGACCCTGGTCTCTGGACAGGAGGTGTGAACTCCGGGGGGGGGGGGGGGGGGTATGGTGGCTAAAAATGAGCAGCAGGTTGTCCAGAGGCAGCCAAGCAAAGGCAGAGTCGCCGAGACAGTCCACACTCCCAGGGACTGTAGTATCTTGATAGTATCGGCAGCCTGTTACTGTCAAGGCCCCAGCCTACGATGCCAACTATGACCCAGCAGGTGAGGGTCCCAGGGCGAGCACAGTGATGGGCTTGCTGGCCGTGGCCTTGGACGGGGCAGGGGACGGGGCTGGTGCTGGGGCTGTGGTTGATGCAGCTTTTGTGCTCAGAACTTCATCCTGGGGCCACAAAACTTGTTTAAGCCACTTCCTGCAGTCTCCAGGTGAGGTCCTAACAAGGAGGTCGGTCACAGCTCTGTCACTCGCCATGTTTTGTTTAACAGTCTGCCTTCACCATGCAACCCTGCCCAGTTTCCATTCTTTGAGTCAAAGCGGAGCGATATCTGTGCATCCGTCGCAAACTCCCAGGATGCGCTGGTGCGTGCATCGGTTCCTGCTTACACATCATGCTGCCCTGTAGGGAGGGAGGGCCGCTGGTTGCAATAATCTCTGCTTTAATGTCAAGCAGGATCTTCTTGAGCTCTTCCATTACGTATTTCAGAGTGTCTCTCTGTTGATTCCAGGCCTGTGTGGCATTCATCTCCAGGACACTGATGAGTTTGACCTTCTGGCTGCTACAGGTACAATGAAGAACTGTGTTTCCATTGACCTGGCCTTGACTTTCACACCATGGTTGTCCATTAGGAGTGACGGTGAATTTATAGCCGAGAGAAGAGAGCACGGCGTGGAGCAGCCGGTTCCCAAAGTAGAAGCAAGAGCAAGAAGACGGGGCTGAGTCCTACAGACCTCTCCATCTCGACCCAAAGCAGGAATGCACACGCCAGCCGTGAGCCGGCTGCGCCCGCCCCTCGCCACGCCTGGGCTGCGGGTCGGGATGTCCTCTGGTAGATGAATAAACTGTGGTACATCCAGACAATGGAATGTTACTCAACGCTACACACACACACACACACACACACACACACACACACACACACACACACACACACAGTGAGCTATCAAGCCCTGGAAATTACATGGATGAATCTTAAATGCATATTACTAAGTAAAAGAAGCCAATATGAAGGCATACACTGTATGACTCCAACTATATGACATTCTAGAAAAGGCAAAACTATGGGGACAATAAAAAGACCAGTGGTTGCCAAGGGTCAGGAAGCGTGCACTGGGGTGGGTGTAGGGTCTGGGGGAGGATGAAGGAGCAGAGCACAGAGGGTTTTGGGGTTGTGAAAATATGTTGTATGACATTATAATGATGGATGAATGTAATTTAATATTTTTTCCAAACCCATACAATGTGCAGCACCAAGAGGGAACCTTAAGGTACACTACGAACTTTGGGCAATGATGATGTGTCAATGTAAGTTTGTCCTTGGTTTAAAAAAAAAGAAGAGGTATCATTGCGGTAAGTGATGTTGATAATGGGGGAAGACTAGGCAGTGGGTATATGGGAAATCTCTGCATTGCCCTCTCAATTTTTTGATAAACCAAAGCTCCTCTAAAAAATAGTCTTAAAAGTAACATTTCTAGGAAACAGAAAAAGTTATGAAAAGAGACTAAGGAATGGTAACTCAAGTATAAGAATAATAGAAAGAATGAGTCTTATGTACCTCAATTTTATGGATCACACATGCTTAAACCTTGCCTTGTGATATGTTGGGTTTAAAAGTTCCCTAATATGTGGTCAAACATTGGAGCAAATAATCAAATATAACCCTTCTCTAAGTATCTTTAAAATAATAGAAATTCCTTTTTGTCCTCAGTGGTTTAAAAGTGGCTCTACTTTCTTGGGTAAACACCACAGAGACTCTTATCCTGTATGTGTGTAAGCCTGTTGTTCAAATTTCTACCATTTGGTTTAAAAATCTGGAAAAAAAAATGTTTTGCCGATATTTTGCTAAATTCACCCTAAAACACCGTATCAATTCACCGTTGCCTTGTAAATTGGCCCCCAAACACAGAGGGCGGGAAGTGGCTGAAGAAAGAGGCAGACCACTCCAGATTGGTAGGTGGCAGTTCTGATAAGCAAGGGAACTTAGTATGAGACCAGTACATCTCCACGCCCACCTGCCAGAACCTTAGAAATACTATATATGTGGAGGCCTTACCTGGGTTCAGTCCAGATGGTCTCCACACCTTACTCTCTCCAGGTTACATCCTTGAAACAGCTTGGGCGATGGGAACTGTTGGCGGAACGTAATTTGCGAGGAGAGGGGAGGAGTGAGGAGCCTTGGATGGCCCCAGTCCAGCTCTAGGGTCATCTGGCGGTCAGTCCCCTCAACATTTCCTCCAACACATACTTGCTGTTCCTAAAGCTGCCTTGCTGGCAGTTTAGATGGAAAACTCCCCCTTTATTTCCCAGGTTTCAATCAGAGGGCATCTCCTTCTGTCAACTGGAAACGGCATCCGTGACCTGCTGGTTGTACATTTGTGATCCTTCACAGAAGTGCAGTTTTGTCCATTGCGCACATGTCCCGGGTGAAATTATTCCAGACACCTGTTTACTGGCTACTGACGACCTTATATAGGAACACAGTTTGTTTTAGTAACACAGTGGCCCAGGAAGGGAGGCAGGAGAGCGGGGTTTTGGCTCCAGCGTGGCACCTGTGTGTGACAACTTGGACAAGACACCCAACTCCTTAAATCTTTGCTTCCTCAACAGTAAAATGAGAGTATTGACTCAATATTCTTCCTAATTTAGTCTAAAAGCCATGGAAATATTTTCAACATGAAGGGTGAAACATGATCTTCTTTGGTATATGTCTGGGTATAACAATGTAATTAGCTTGTGCTCCACCATTCACATAAAACAAATTCTTAGGCACTGTGACGAAAGAATGTCTGTTCTGCCTCATTGCAGCTGGAAGTCCTCATATTTTAGAAGGGAAACTGCAAAGCCTTTCTTGCTTCTCAAGTTAGCTAGCCTCCTGGACTTTTTCCCCCACTAAGACTTGCGATCCAACACCTTATCTTTTGGAGGAAAAGAGAACATATTACATGAAGGTGAGAATTAGCCTCACTTAAGAACCTCTTTTGAATGCTTTGGGCTATAATTTGGAAATTTTTTCCCCTTTTCATTCTTCCACTTAAAATTTTAAAAACCATGTCAACCGGTTAGTTTTTTTATTCACAAAAACAACAATAAAAGTATTAAAACAGTGATAGTTTGAGATTATACTCTCAAACTTTAAAATGCCAGGACAACAAATTCCAGAATGTTAAAGCCTATTACTAGTAATTTTAACTATTAGGAATACATATGTTCATTTAAAAAAAAATCCTCACCCAAGGATATTTTTTCATTGGTTTTTAGAGAGAGTGGAAGAGAGAGGGAAAGAGAGAAATATCGATGTGAGAGAAACACATCAATTGGTTGCTTCCTGCATGTGCCCTGACCAGCGCCCGGGCTGGGGAAGAGCCTGCAATCGAGGTACCTGCCCTTGGCCAGAATCGAACCCGGGACCCTATGGTCTGCAGGCTGATGCTCTATCCACTGAGCCAAACCAGCTAGGGCATATGTTCACTCTTATCCATTTTTTTTTGTCAGTTGATTTGGTTTAATTGTAAATAAAACTCCTCAAGTTTTAGAACCAGACTGAAGTTCACTTTATTTTTTCAAAGATTAGACAGTAGATCCAAACATCCTATATAATAAAAGCCTAATATGCAAATTGCTCAACCGGGAGTTTGACTGCTCGCTATGATGTACGCTGACCACCAAGGGCGGCGTGGAACATGGTGGGCGTCGGTGACGCGGTGCTGGCAGTGGGTGGCAGTGGAGGTGCTGCTGGCCCCGACCAGAGTGGGACCAGGGTGAGATGGTGGAGCAGGTGAGCAGGCGGCGCCAGGCCAAGGTGGGTGTGAGCAGGAGCCTGATTGCCCTCCTGATCAATTGCCCTGCAAATGGGTAGCAGTGGCAAGGGGGTACTTGGCTCCCAGGCACTGAGGGAGACTGGTGGGGGTGGGGAGGGCCCAGCCCCATTGATCACCCCACAGGTGGGATGGTGGAGCAGGTGAGGGGGTGTGCTAGGCCACGGCAGGGGACCAGGCAGGGCTGAAGGGCTTTGAGGCTGGGGGTGTGAGCTGGGTCTGCGAGCTTGGAGGCGCAAGCTGGGGCCCGATCCTCACAAGCCACCCTGAGGGACCCCACCAGTGCACGAATTCGTGCACCGGGCCTCTAGTTTCCAATAAAAGCAACCTTAACAACAGTTCAGGTTAGAGACCCAGGAACATTGCACACTCAACAAGAAGTAACACCAGAAAGAGCAAAAGAGAAAACGCTTCTATTATGACAAACCTATGTTCTTGAATGAGTCACAGCTTCTCTAACCCTCATTTTTTTCTCATCTGTCAAATGGGAATATCATTAAATTCTATGCACACAGAGTTGGGGGGATAAAATGTGAACTCGAAACTACTAGTGAGAAGGCCAACCCCTATTTTGTAAAACTGCTATTTGAAATTCTCTGCTTTTTAGGTGGTCCCTTGTTCTGTGAGTCAACTCTATTATTTTTAGATGGGCCCTTATTCTGTAAATTAACTTGGCTTTGTGGCTTACTTGAATAATGAGGAAGATAAGCTTGGCTGTCTGACCTTGCACGCCTCTTTGCTGCTGTCCCTAGATACCCCACCCCCATGCCAGGTGTCTCTTAGTTATCTGTGCTCAAGGTTACAGGCTTCCAGCGAGATATCTACCAAGCATGCACAGGGCTCTTTTGAAAACTTGCAAAAGGGAGGAAGCGCCAAACAAAAACATTAGAAAAATATAAAAAGAGAAAGCTTCCTCCATGTCTTTGCTCCGAATTTGAGAAATCTTTCTCTGAGCCCGCCGGCGTAATAAGCAGTGTGACTCCATTCCTCTGGGCGTTGCTTACTTTTCCTCCGGTCTTCTGTAACATTAGAATTGGTTATACTCTATAGAAATGTAAGGGTTGTAGTGAAAGCATGCAATTAAGGGCTGGGATGAGAATAAATGACATAGTTTTGCTCCTAATTACAGAGCAAATCATCGTTCCATCTGGGGCTCAGATTCCTCTGGAAAAGAGGGGCTACACCAAACAATATGTGATTTCTCTGTCAACTATAGCATTTTCTGACTGAATAACTGCACGCTGGGTAAATAAGTTAATAAGCGTGTGAGCCTGGCTGAAGCGACTGTCCTGGTCTCACATAACCTGCCAGGGGCAGCACTAATCCAGTGCGTTTCCCACCCCGCATTCCAGGACCTCCCAAAGGAATCAATGAACACCTATCGAGGGAGGGCCTGCAACATGCCAAACATGCTAAGCTCTGAATTAAAAACATACACAGAGTATGTAAAAGTGGCTTATCTCTTCCATTGCTCTCTCTTCAATAGAAACTTTCAAAATAAAAACAAAACTCTTTGAGGAACAAACATCACAAAGTACATTTCAGTGCACCAATATCTGAGGCGTTTACAAAAGGAATCTCCAGTGTTTCATTAGTTAGCGCAGCTCTTTTCTTGCCTTTTTCACCTGAACCATAGTTTCAACATGATATGTATGTCTCCGTTGCCCCAAGTCTCCAGGATACGAGACACACACTCTTCTTGCACAATAATTTAAATAGTCCATGCAAAACTCATTACTTGAAAGTAATCTCCACTTTATAGCAATTTACAGAAAATATGGCAATATGTTCATCCTCTCTAATAAAATGGTAATATGCAAATTAACCATCACTCCGCTACATAAGCCACACCCACCACCCAAGCCACGCCCACCAGCCAATCAGGGCGAGTATGCAAATTAACCCCAATCCAAGATGGCTACAGCCACAGAGAGCAAGGTTTCCCAGGTAACAGAGGAAGCCAAGCTTTCCATAGCCGTTGCAGGCCTAAGCCTCCACTCAAGCTACAAAGTTTCAATTATAGAAGGTAAACAAATTCAAACAAATGGCGGCAGAATGGAGCTTGAGAGAGCAGGCCAGGGTTGCCGGCGGCAACAGGAGAAGCAAAGCTTTCCGCACACCCTGGCGGGGCTCACCCACTTAAGGCTACAAAGTTTCAATTGTAGAAGGTGAATTAACTGCCATAGAAATGGCTGCCACCCCAGAGGGAACAGCAGGCTTGGCTCCACTCCAGGCTACAAAGTTTCAATTGTAGAAGGAAAATAAATTCCAGATACCAGGGCCTCCTCTTGGGTCGCCAGGGTGCATGGCTGGCCTGCAAACCACCACAGGCCCCTCGCTCAGGCTGCTCCATGCCCCAAGGGAACCCGACCCTGATCCGGGACATCCTTCAGGGCAAACCAGCTGGCCCCCACCCCTGTACCAGGCCTCTATCCTATCTAATAAAAGAGTAATATACAGATTGATCATCACTGCAACACACAATATAGCTGCCCCCATGTGGTCAAAGATCCTGCCCCCATGTGGACACAAGATGGCCACCACAAGATGGCCAGCAGGAGAGGGCAGTTGGGAGGCACCCGGCCTGCAAGGGAGGGCAGTTGAGAGGGACCAGGTTTGCAAGGGAGGGCAGTTGGAGGTGATCAACCCTGCAGGAGAGGGCAGTTAGGGGTGACCAGGCTGGCAGAGGAGGGAAGTTGGGGGGCAAACAGGCTGGCAGGGGAGCAGTTAAGCATCAACCAGGCTGGCAGCGGAGTGGTTAGGGGGTGATCAGGCTGGCAGGCAGAAGCGGTTAGGGGCAATCAGGAAGGCAGGCAGGCGAGCAGTTGGGAGCCAGCAGTCCTGGATTGTGAGAGGGATGTCCGACTGCCCGTTTAGGATCGGGCCTAAACGGGCAGTCGGACATCCCTCTAGGAGTCCCAGATTGGAGAGGGTACAGGCTTGGCTGAGGGACAACCCCCCGCCGTGCACGAATTTCGTGCACCGGGCTTCTAGTATATACATAATTATCTATTCATATGAATTTACATAAATCCCTATTCATGTGTTTAATTTGCTTTAAGAAACTGTAAAGGGAAAATGAAAGTAACATGTACTCAGAGACACATTTTAGTGTCCATTGATGATGAAGATGGCATTTTCATAACTACCATATTATGAAAAGACTAAGGAAGGAAGAACAAAGGTCAGAGTGATTTCTCTGAGGGAAGAAATAGTCTTGGGATTTTGATTTCAAGGGAAACCCCTTTGCTGCCCAGAAATATTTTCTGAATGTTCGCAAATATTCATCATCCTTCCTGAATAGCACAAAACCTTCCATCCTCAAAGTGCCAAAGTCCCAGGAAGAGGTAAAACACCTGCTTCTATTTGTGAGTTACTATTAGCAGCTAAGAAAGGCAGGTTTGTGAACACGAAGCAGAGAGCTCAGCTCGCCCAGGCCCCGGGGCCAGAGGAGGGCAGAGATGGACACCTTCCCAGGTAGAGCAGAATCAGGAAGCAGAGACGAGAGAGCACCTTGGTCTGCTTCCAATATTAGCTCATGACCATGCTTGTAGTATCCCTGTTTAAGCAGATATTAAAATGTACCTTAAACTGGCAACGAAGGATCGTCAGAATTTGCATATCTGTTTAGAATCCGTAAACTGAGAATTTTTCATTTTTATGTGTTCATTTTGATGCTGGAAGCAAGAAAAATTTGTTTTGCTAATTGCAAAGCCAAAAAGTATCCTTTGCAGTGAAACCTCCACTTGGAAGGCATTTTCGGGGAATGATGTTTCAGTTCCTCAGGGTAGCGTCTGTCAGAGGTTTTGGAAGCCTATTAAGTCTGAAAGATCACCCCCAACCCCGCCCCACCCGAGCATGGATGGCTCACGTTTGAGCACCATGACTAAGCAGGAAAACCTACAAAGGAAACAACTTCATGCTGGAGCTGACTTAGCCATTTCCAGTCAGCCCGAATCTATTAGCACAAGTAGGCCTTCAAGAAATGCTCAGCGTATGATTGTGCAGGGAACTTAGAGAGCCTTTACAGAAATGGGGTCTCTCTCTGAGCACGAAGCTAAAGGGAAATGTCTCCTTGCAGACAACAAGTTAGCACCCTAAAGCTTTCTGGGCCATCCTTCAAGCCCTAGGGCACTGATTCTCAGTGTTTTCTGATATTCAACCACTGCCATCGGAACCACATGAGATAATTTGATAAAAATACCAATGGTCAAATTTATGCCTTCACAAAGAACACAAATAAGTAGTTTAAGATCCACTTAGGAACTTATATCAAGTAGCACTAGTATATGCTTCTTGTTAGCTAAATGTAGTAGGCATGCTAATTCAAAAAGTAACTTTTACTTATAAATTTACATTTTTATAAACAATAAGTAATGAGTCTTCATTTTTCAAAACTTGACTCAGTTTTTCTATATTTGAGGGTACTGGGCCTTTAAGCTTCTCAGTTACCAAATAAACAATATCCCCTCAAAGCTTGGGGGAACTTTAAGGCCTTGATGGGGCCTGGTTAGGGAGACACTGCAGCCCGCTGAACAGATGGCAGCTGGGAGGGTAAGTTTGCATCTCGCTATCTCCTCTGAAAAGGAAATTGGGTGAGGTAACTTCCCAGGTTAAATTTACTGGGAAACTCTCTGATTTCTAATTAAGCATTCACAATCTCTCAATGTACCTAGATTTAGTACAATGAACACAAAAGATACATGTCTTTCCACAAGCAAGAAGGAAAACCAGGGAAAAACACGAAGCACCTGTCATGAAAACGGACTCCTAAAGGACTGTTGGAAATACCTCCATAAGAGATCTAGTATTTTCATTTTCTTCAAACGGTTTCTAGATGATAGGATCCATGTTTAGAAATGAAATCTGAGATACACCAGAGTGTAAGCTCGACAAAGGCAGGGACTTTCTTTACTTTTCTGTAAACGAAGACGTATGTGGAAGATAACTAAGAAAACCTAAGAGCTGAGCCGCTGAGTATTAAGCCAGGTTGAGCCTTATTCCCATAGTGTGCCCCAAGGGGGCGCCAAAGAGCCTCTAGCGCAGGTGTTCTGTGCCAAGCATCCACCTAAGCTCCTACGGATCTTTCCAGCCCCCTGGGCCAGAGCATTTGAACATGTTATTTCTCTTAGACAAGCTTTATCTCTATTTATATTCAAAAGTGCCCTCTAAACGTTAGCTTTTATTTTAACTTCTGCTATGACGGGATGATTGGAAGCCACTGTAGCATGTGACAGATAAATTAACCCGTTAAACTTGAATAAAAACCTGTTGGCCACTATGACCCAAGCATCTTAGTATGAATCTTAAAGTACATTGGATTGCTTGCTCATACACGATTTAGCTTTCCGGCATACCCCACAAAACAATAAACTGAATTGCTCAGATTGTCTGGGGGTCGGGGGAGACCTTCATTTTCACATTAATGGGGAACATTTGGCTTACTGGAGATACTTCTGGTTCTTTATGGTAAGCCACGCCATATGCATAGGGAAAGGTAGTTATTTGATATCTTTATGATTAAAAGCAATGCAACTAGTTCATTAAAAAAACTGCTTTAATTTGGGTAGAAGTCAAAGAAAGGGGAGCCGAAGTTCTGATATACCCCATTTAAGATGAATGTCTTCTGTCAGGAGGAGCCCTGCCCTGTCGGATTAGGCTTTGAGAAGTACTGACAGGTGACACTGTGCTAAGCGTTTTATAAACACTACACGAAGTTCTCTCATAAGTAACAGAAGAGATGTTATCTCCTTTCTCCAGCTGGAGAAACAGGAGCAATCTGATGTATCCCAGGTGATCTCTAAGTCCCCTCAGGCAAGATACCTGCTTGACTGAGCCACTCCTGTAGTTTCTTACTGGCCTGTGTCTGGGGGACTGGAGCATGGATTCTGCCCTTCGCCTCAGCCGAGGCATCGGAGTTCTATGAAAACACAGCGAGTGTGGTTGCATCCAGGCATCCCAGTTCTTTGGAAAGGTCCCCAGATGACTTTGCTGTGTAGACAGACTGAAAACCAGGGAGTGAAGGACCGCCTGTTTACAAAGAGGGCAGACTAACTCTTAAACCCATCTTCACAAGTAGCAGTTGAGGAGTTAATTAGCACAAGTAATCAAAATATTCAGACCTAGATATAATTGCTTACTTAGTTTTGGTAGTAGGCAAAATCCTCCCAGAGCCTTTTAAAATATGAATTATCAGACTTTTTTTTTTTTAAAAAAAATTATCTTTATTGTTTAAAGTATTACATATTCCCCTCCACCCCCCATCGGACCTCTCCACCTCGCACCAGCCCCTCCCAGGCCTTCACCACACAACTGTCTGTGTCCATGGGCTATGCATACGTGCATATAAGTTCCCCGGTTAATCTCTCTCCACCCTCCAACCCCTGCCTTCCCCCTGAGATTGCTCAGCCGGTTCCATGCTTCTGTGTCTCTGGATCTATTTTGTTCATCAGTTCACTCTTTTGTTCATCAGTTTATTTTGCTCATTAGATGCCACAGATGAGATCATGTGGTACCTACCTTTCTCTATCAGACAACTTCATAGTAGAGATATTTATTGGGCGAAGACAAGTTCGTAGAACTACAAAACGAAGAAAACTGAACTAAGGCAGTTAGTTGTTTTCAACCCTGTGGCATATTAGACTCACTTTGGGACAGTTTTTAAGGAGGCTGATGCCAGGATTCACCACAGATCAATTAAATCAGACTCTTCCAGGACAGGCTGGGATATGGGGACGTTTTGGAAACACTCTGGTGATTTTAATGTGTAACTGTGGTTAAGACCCACTGTCCTAAGCCTGAAAAGGGAGGTTCAACCTGTTACTTGGTAATTATCAGGCAATGCTTTAACCTGTGTAGGAATCACCTGGGAATGCTGTTAAACTGCAGGGTCTGGCTCGGTAGTCCTGGGGTGGGGTTTGAGAATCTGCATTTGCCACGGGCACGATGGTGATGATGTGAGGGGCACATTGAGTAGCAAGGCTTCAGGGCCTGGTCCTCGGACTTGGCTGCACCTCGGAATCTCCTGGGTCCACGGGAGATTCAGATTTCATTGGTGTGGGGTGTGGTTTTAAAAATTCCCCAAGTGATTGTAATTTGCATCAAAATTTGAGGAGAGAGAGAGAACCAATAAACCTGAATGAGGAGGAATTAGAAGAGTACCATGTGCAGGGGATGAGCTGCATCGACAATCAGGTTTCGTGGCCTAGAGACAGTATCAGAAAGGTCTGGCTTTTTATTTTTTCTAGAAGATTTGGAAGCTATGCCACCACTGGGTCTGCGTTCCATTGTGGTAGCAACCAGGTGGCACTAAGTAGGGCCCGCCCCTGTAGAAGGTGCATGCACTTCCCCATGTGCCCGGCCTACCTGTCCCAGGCCATTTACTTGTGTTACCTGTCTCGCCCTGAGAGCAATCGCGTTCAAGAGCTCTGGGCTACGCAATGCCTACTGCACCTTGACCCCAGGTCACTTGGTGCAACTGGCAACACCCCATCAGAGCTGCCTTTCCTCAAGAGTGACTGTCCATGCGATGAATAACTAGCCTCCTCAACAGAATTTGTAGACATTGCCCTGGTGCATGTAGTAAAGAGACGTCTTTGCCCACAGCTGACATTTAGGAATATTGGTGGGGGAGCCCCTACACCAGAGTGGCCATTCCAACTCCCAGCTCCAGGCACTCCCCCTCTGTGTGGGAGGACCACAGGAACCACCTGACGAGGTAATGAGACTCAGATCACAGACATAGAGCACCTATCAAAGTGCCCGGCTCAGAGTAAGTGCCCAGTCTGTGTCAAGCTGCCATCATTACCCATTTTGTACGTATGCCCTTCGCCTGTTCCTAGGAGCTGGGACCAGAGCACACTGGGCAGCAATTTTGGACAAGCAGACGCTACCCTCCTTCAAGAGACTGTAACCTTGGAACACAATTTCCTATCCTATTAAAGCAGCAGCCAGAAATTTCCTATCCTGTTAAAGAAGAAGCCAGGACATGTTTTGTGTATTAACCCAAACCATCCAACCACCAAACAAATAAGTCCTCCCAGAAAGAATTAAAATGAAAGGCTCTGGATTTAAAAAGCTCTAAACCATCTGGGGAGAATTTGTCATCTGCATCCCCTAATTGTGTCCAGCCCCTCATATCTGCACTGATCACGTCGTGTGCCCTTTGTTTTGTCTCTCACTCCACCGACTTCCTTCGGAAACAACTCTCTCCTCTGTAGACAATGCCCAGTGGGGAGGCTCACAGCTAGGTAATCAATAAAGCAGTGCTGAAAGAACGAACAAATAAACCCACACGTACTCATCCCAGAGGACTCTTGCTAGCTAAGGCTTGCTTGTATCATATTTATGTGGTAAAGTACTTCAAGACCCGTGGTGCTGTCTGTTGGTGACAGATAGCTTTTGTTGGATGATGTTACTATAAATAAACCTCTGCACCTGGACTTACAATGTTCCGCATTCCAATTAGCTCACATAGAATTTGTGTACAATCCAAATTTTAATAATGATAATAGAATGATTGATTTCTTCCAGAAATGTGCTTCGCTATTTTGCAAGTTAATATAGACTGAAGTAATTTAACACCTTGCCTTCCTAAGTATCTTTCATTTATATCTTTATTAATTCATTCAATAGAGAAGTTTTTTAAAGGGTCAAGAGGAGATGCTAAACCAATTTTGAGAAGCTTCGACCAACCAAGCTGATCTAAACAATGTACTATTTAGCAAATTTGTACTCATAGAGTTTATTCCAACATCTAAAATAAAAATCTATGAAATGCATTTCAAAAGACAAAGCAATGAGCTCTCCTTCATTTGTTCTTGAAAACAAACTCACCTATCTCAAACAATGCAGTCAATCTAAAATGTCTCTAAGTAATCTAGACATTCCATAGAGATAATTTTTTAAAATGCTCACAACACCCTTATGCCTTATCCAATCATTGGGTTTTTTATGGTTATCAAAGAAAAAGAAAGTGAGGTAATCGTTATGCATTCATAATTGTGTTTGCATTTTCTAAGATATATTTCTCTTTAATTTATATAGGGCATCCTTGATCGAACAACTACAATGATTCATTTTCTCTTCTATAGAACCCATTTAGCACTTGAGGGCCATCAGTCACACTCTGTATTTGTGTTGCTTGGTTATGAGAAAATTCTGAGGCTCAATTTTTAGCCATAGGCAACCTGTAAATCGGTTTTCAGAAAAGTGTAACCTTAAATTACGGTTTTCAGAAAAGTGTAACCTGTAGTATCTAGAAGAGGAAGGGGTAGATAACTTTTGTCATCTCATCCAAGTCCATTTCCTGTACGAACCTAGAGCTCTCTCAGAAAGGCTTCAGGGCTGCTGCAGAGAGAGCGGGACACGGACCAGGGCCCTGCCAGACTGCCCTCTCACTGCAGGACACTGCGCCGGTCTGTCGGGAGGTGTAGTACCCTCTTGGAGTTTCTTGCACTCCTACATGTCTTGCTGGGTGTGCCACGTCTTCAAGGCCCTGAACACTTCCACCCAGGCCATTTCGCAGTGTTATTTATGCAGTTGGTAACCTTGAGAAATGAAATTTGCCCCAATTGTCAAAGTAATTAAGAATGGAGCCAGGTCTGTTATTTCAATGCTTTCAATTACACAATGCATCACAATAGCCCCTGAGAGGAAGGGAAAGGGAGAGAGAGAGAGAAACATTGATGAGAAAGAACCATTGATTGGCTGTCTCCTGCACACCCCTACTGGGGATCGAGCCTGCACACTGGGGAGGTGCCCAGATCAGGAATTGAACTGGTGACCTTTTGGTGCAGGGGACAATGCTCAACCAACTCAGCCACATCAGCCATTTCTTTTTTTTAAATGGCCCCAACCATTTAAATTTTTTTTTTACAAGAAATCTATGTTTACATTAGCATGTGGTACACACACACACACACACACTGTGTTATATATAAACATGCTGTCTACCTTCAGGAATGAATTGCTGAAATCCAATATTGGCTTCATGGGATACAGCGTATTTAAATTTTGCAAGATTGTACAAAAGAATAAAGCACTTACTTATTGGCATACAAACAATACAACCTAAAGGGACCAATATATGGGTAGCGGCTAACAATTTACACCCACGTTCTTCATTTGTGTTTCATGTTTTTTATTTTAGGGTTTTAATTTCTTGGGGAAAAAATCCACATTTCCAACAATTCATAAATCATCACATTTTTAGCTGGGGCTGCCAAACCATCTATTTTGAAAGCACAATATTCATTTTCCAGAAGCCCAGTTCAAAGCTGCATGTATTCAATATATGTTAACAATGAGTACTTGCGTATTAACTATAGGTTCTAAGACACATCACCTTTCATTTCTTGCATTTACTGTCTGGAGGGACAATTTAACAAGGAAGCAGCTGCAAGAACAATGAACAAATCCAAAGCCAAGTGACTTTTAGAGTTGAGAAGTAAAATACACTGTGCAGCTAACAATTATATTAAGAAATGACAGGTGTGTTCCAAGTTGACTATTTTCTGCAATGAAAAACACAAAAAGCTAACCTTACAATAAATAAAAAGCTCTACTAACAATAAACTACAGGACATATTTTCCCTGCCTACCCCACTTTCCTGGAAACAGATTAATAGGAGCTAATTGGAATTTAAAATAGACTTATTTTATCCTCTTAATGGCATCCCACTTATCTCTTTCCCCCTTTTCTTCATATAAACATGACTGCAAGTTAAAAAAAATACAACCCCAAAGAGCAAGCACATTAGTTTTCTATTACTCTATTATAACAAGGATACACTTTGTGGCTTAAAACAAGAGAAATGCATTTGCTCACGGTTCTGGAGGTCAGAGGTCCAGGCATGAAATCAAGGTGTCAGCCGCATTGCGTTCTTACCTGGGGCTCTGAGGGAAATCTGCTTCCAAACTCACTCAGGTTGGTTGTTGAATTCAGTTCCTTGTGATTGTGCAACTGGGTCCCTGTTTCCTTGCTGGCTGCCCCATCCTCAGCCTCAGACGCCCCTCAGCCGCGTTGAGGCCTCCTCCCTGGACGCCCTCCCACATCCTGAATCCCATTTGCCTGGAGGAGCCCAGTCCCTTTTAAGAGCTCACCTGATTGGCTCAAGACCACAAAGGCCCTCTCCTTATCTAAAGGTGATTTGAGATCTAACCCCCTACAGCTGCACTGAGGTTAGGGTTAATTGGGAGAAGGTGTGTAGACCACAGTGGGAACCCTGACAGCCATTTCAGAATTCTGTTTCCAGAAGCACGCAAATCCGGATTATAATCTCTCCAACGGCAATTCATAGGCTATTTTATTGGACCACCGTTTTGGATTTGTCTCTCTTCTAAAAATAAACTTCCTTGGTAAGAGGTCTGCTTGTTCAGGCTTAATAGATAAAAGCAACATGGAAATAAGAATTCTAAAAGCCAATTGCAATTATTTTAAAAATCTATTTCTATCACACCTAAGTAATTGATATATCTTGTGGTAGCCTGATGATTATTCAGTTCTTTTTAATCAAGGTTAAACAGTGACAATAATGCTCAATGAAGTAGAAGAGGCATTAACGATGTGGGAATACTGATATATAGTTATTTGACAATGAAAATGATAGTTTTCGTATTATCAGCCATTCTCCTGAAGTAGTTAGAAAACCATCCGAAAATAAGTAAGACTGGATTGAAGATTGTGGCACAGGAACAGCCGTGAGCACCAGGAATATCCCATTAGCTTTGCTAATGTAAAACAGAGGACTGTTTTATAGATTGTAAAACGTATCCTTTTTTTTGCCCTCCCCCCTTCCACTACAGAAAGTACAGGTCCATGTGTTAAGTAACCTGGTTCTCCTCAAACTGTCTTGAACCACCTGTGCAATTTTAGAATCAGAGTGTCTGTGGGCCTCACTAGCCGAATCTGTGAAATAAAACCATGTTAGAATTTTACAGCTGCAATGGACCTTTGAAATCATGATCTTTGAAATTCTACCCAGCCCTAAAGTCATCATTACCCAAATATTAACTTTTAAAGAGGGAAACTATCCCACCTTATTAGAGCAATGTGGTATTTGAATGGATATAACAGGGTACTTACTGGGTTTCCTGGTTAGAATATGTTATCACTTTCAATTTTAGATTAAGTGTCTGCAGATGTGTTAGCATTTCAATAAATGAAGTGTCTGGATCCTGGCTCCTAACCCCCTTGCAGTTCCATACACTATACCCGTGGTCGGCAAACTGTGGCTCGCGAGCCACGTGCGGCTCTTTGGCCCCTTGAGTGTGGCTCTTTCACAAAATACCACGGCCTGGGGGAGTCTATTTTGAAGAAGTGGCATTAGAAGAAGTTTAAGTTTAAAAAATTTGGCTCTCAAAAGAAATTTCAATCGTTGTCCTGTTGATATTTGGCTCTGTTGACTAATGAGTTTGCCGACCACTGCACTATACTATCCTTTTGTTCATGTTTTCAAGTTCTCTATATACATCAGTTAATAGAATCTTATTATCCTACAAAATTATAGACACTTCCAAATTCGAAGTCTAATGTATTAAAATCAATTCAGTTTTCCTATAATAATAAGGCCTTGACATCCTGCTTTTGCATAATCTGCAAAAAGAGAAGGGAGAAGGCAGAATTCCCAATTATGTTACTCTGCACTTTAATACTGAATTGACATCCTGAATCTTAATTCAATTCACATTAACTGGGAGGTCATGGTATATCAGGTTTTGTACCATGATATACTGGTACAAAAAGCTGCCCAAAAATCTTTTTATCCTGACCACATAGCACAATATTTAGAACTTACTAGGTTCTCACAATAGATTCCCAGAATGAGTGTAGACAATGCACAGGTCCTGCTTTCAAGGAACTTACAATCCACTGGGAAAGATGGATTTTAGCCCAGGGAGACCCATTTCAGTCTTTGAACCTGCAGAACTGTAAGATAATAAGTGTGTGTTGTTTTAAGCCACTAAGTTTGTGGTAATCTGGCATGGTGGCCACAGGAAGCTAGGCAGGGTCACAGACTTGGTTTCAGCTCCGAAAAGCTTCGTGGTGGCGGCATTTCATGAAAAATGAAGGGCCTGGAGCTGTGAAGGGACACGGGTGCTGTTAGTCAAATCGTTGCTACTCAGTGTGGTCCCTTCTGAGCAGCACTGGTGGGAGCGGGTTCGACCCAGACCTCCTGAGCCAGAGTCAGCATTTTAGCAAGATCCCCAAGTGATTTGCATTCATATTGAAGTTTGAAAAGCACTACATTAAATTTATTAAAAACTACTTTAAAATGTGGAGAAATCTTTGATTCTTCTTTTTCACACACAAGGTTGCTGAAAAGAAAAAACTGAAACACACCCACAAGAAGACCTGTGAGGTGGCTGTCTGTTACCACTGACAAGACAAACATTCCGACTGCTCCTGAATCATGAACGCCCTTCAGCAAAATCTATGTACCCCTGCCTGCAAAGGATTTTCCTCCTTTGAAAATTCTCAGAATTATAAATGGCAACATTTATAACTTATATAATATATTCTACCTTTAAATAAGTATTAGAATGCCTGGAATAGTACTCAAAGAGCTGTGTTGTGGGGGACACAATAATTTCATTCACATAATACATTTTCTTTAATTACTTTAATATAAAAGACAGCAATGTTCCATAGTTCACATAATACTTAAAAAAAGTTTTAAAACCCTCTACTAAGTATTTAACGAAAATAAATTTATCGAAGGATAGCAATGACTACAAAATTAATACTACCAAATCGTTACTGGTACCTATATAAGTGGAGGGTAGGTGGAGAAAATATCAAACAAAAATATGGACATTTGAAAACTACATTTTATCCAGCCTTTAACTTTTTGCTAAATCTTATGCATATTAGAAGATATATTCGATATTTTTGTAAAGATAGTCAGCTAAGGTAATATCTCAAAGATTTAAAAACAGCCCTCCAGTAATTACATGACATTGCAAATCATCCCATCTGTTTACAAAAATTAAAACAATGACCCAACGAGTCTTGCTAGGAAAAGACTCAATTAAAAAAAGAGAACATTAACAGAGAATTAGTGATGGTGACCAGAATAAGAAAATTAGCATAAACATGAAGGATATATAATTACCCAACCTAATTCCGTCTGGTTAGATGAATGCAACTCAGTCAGTAAACTGACTGCATTATGAGGGGAAGGGGTTCCATGAATCAGAGACCTGCTTTTAAATCTCAGATAAGAATCTTATTTCAATCAATTTGTAAAGTAAAAGCACTGAGTCCACATTAAAGTCTTCACATATGTGATACAATAATACAAAAGTCAAACTACTGTCAATACAGCTTGTTTTTGCAGGGCACCATATAAGAAAACTTCACGAGTGTGCACTCTTGAGCTATGATCAATGTATACAGTATAGACAAAACAGGCACCTCTATTATAATTTTTTAAAAATAAATAAGAGCACATGAAGAAGAAAAAAAGAAGATAAGCAGCACCTGAAGCCTTTGACATTTGTAACTAAATGCTGGTACCCAAATGTTAGACCATTTTTACTAAGTTTTACTAAGAGGCGCAAAAAAGGAGCCAATATTTGACTTAACGTTTTAATTCTAGTAGAGACAAGAGCTTGTCCGGTCACAGCCCTGTCGCCTGATGGTGGGTGGCACACCAGTCCTTCCAAGGTCCTAGACTTTGGAGAGCAGACCCGACTCTGGAGCACTCGCCTTAATGAGATTCTGGACTTCCTTGAATTTTGGATGGTCCTTATCAGCCACCAGCTGTAGCAGAACAGCCTCGCTGGTAGTCACTATGATCCCAGTTCGAGCAAGACGCTTTAAAAAGAAGAAAGATAAAGACAAATGAAGACAGAAGCATGAGCATAAACACCAGGTTAAAACAGCAAAAAGGATGCTGGGACACAGTAATTAGTATTCTCTATGAAATCCAAGGTCCTTAGCTATACTATCAAATTCAGTGACGGGGACAGACTTCTAACTAACCACACCACAAACCCACTGTGATTATTCTCGATATTGGTACTATGGGCTAGAAACAAGTAAAAGAAAACAGCCAATGTTTTTCCAAGGATAGATGGGAAATCAAGGCTAATGGCTGTAAAACAATGATTCTCATTTACCTTTTCTGTCCACAAACATGTGATGTATAGCATGTGTGTCCTCCCACTAAGTAAGAAACAACATGTGGTGGAAGAGCCTCAGGTTTCGTTTAAGAATGTGCCCCTTGCCCTAGCTGGTTTGGCTCAGTGGATAGAGCGTTGGCCTGGGGACTGAAGGGTCCCGGGTTCAATTCCAGTCAAGGGCACATGCACGGGTTGTGGGCTCGATCTCCAGTGGGGAGTGTGCAGGAGGCAGCCAATCAATGATTCTCTCTCATCATTGATGTTTTAATCTCTCCCTCCTTCTCCCTTCCTCTCTGAAATCAACAAAAATATATTAAAAAAAAAAAAAAGAATGTGCCCCTGGATGACAATGGACCCACCACCTCTGCCACCATCGTTAACATGTTGGAAACACATTAACTACAGCATAAAAGTTAAGATTGTATAATTTCACTGACAGGTCAAAGAGTTCTTGCCAAATTGCTCCAGTGGAATCATGGTAAAGAACTAAGGACAGAAATGTAAGGAGGGGAAAGAGGGAGAGAGTGGAAGAAGGGGGAAGAGAAAAGAGGGAGGGAGGGAGGAAGGCAAACAGGGGAAAGTGGAGGGAATGACAGGGGAGAAGGGGGAAGGGAAAAGGGAGGTAAGAAGAGAATTCTGAAGTAGAGATTCATTTTTTGGATGTATTTGTTATCCGAAACCCTAGGCAAACAAACAAACAAAAAACTAAACAAACAGCAAAACAATGGACCAACTGTTATCCCCAGAAACATCTGATATAAGAACCATGGAAGATGAGGTGGTGAGAAAAATTTCTAGGCATGTCAGAGGAAAAGGCCCAGGTCAGTCTCTCATTGGAAAGGAGTTGCTCATTAGATTCCACATATGAGCGACTCCTGGGAATCTAATGAACATAAATTGATGAACAAAAATAGATTTGAAGACACAGAAGCACCGAACAGACTGTCAAACCTCAGAGGGAAGGCAGGAGAGGGTGGGGGGTGGGGAGAGATCAACCAACAAACTTGTTATGAATATATGAATATGCATGTATTCACAATCCAGGAACACAGACAGTAGGGTGGTGAAGGCCTGGGCTGGGGGGCGGGGGCAGGCTGGGAGAGGTCAATGGGGGGGGGGGGCGTAAAGAGGACATACGTAATATTTTCAACAATAAAGATTAAATATAATAATCGACAATAATAAAAGTGTAATATGCTAATTGGACCGGATAACCTTCCCAACTAAGCTGAGGTGGCGGGGACTGAGGCAGAGGCGGCTGCCGTGGCGGGCGGGGGCCAAGGCAGAGGCGGTGGGGGACCAAGCCCCTTGCACAGATTTGGTGCATCAGGCCTCTAGTGATAAATAAATGAAAGAAGGAAGGAAGGGAGGGAGGAAGGAAGGAAGGGAGGGAGGGAGGGAGGGAGGGAGGGAGGGAGGGAGGGAGGGAGGGAGGGAGGAAGGAAGGAGTCGCTTGAATAGCCAGACAGCCCTGTGTAGCGAAAGTAAATCCTCCTTCAGATGGCGATGGATCCGCAGGCCCTACCTTCCCACTGGCACACTCCTGCTCTTTACCCCCAAAGATGTAGGAGGAAGTATAGCCACAGCCTGCTTATGAGAGAACAGGTTTGGGCCTCGAGAGCCAGGACAGAGGGCGTGCGGAGCAGAGGACCAGAACTCTCAGGACACGAAAAGACAGCAGGGAAGAATGGAGGAAAGAGGAAGCACAAAGCAAGGTGCTGGTGCCCCTCATGTTGGGATAAATACCAGAAGGTGAGTTACCTCCGAGTATTTTCAACACTTCTGGAAATTACTTTCCTCCTCCTTGCTTTTCAGTCCACTAACATCTCAAAACCTGCAGAAATCTCCAAGGACTGTGTGCCTGCTTCAGACAGAAGGGCAGGGAGTAAATGTAGGACTTAGCTGCAGCCCAGCTGTATGTCCAGGCATTCAAACCCCGCTGGTGCCCTCACCCGCTGGCCGTCCTGCCTGTCTTACTGCTCACTGTTGCATCAGTGGACTTTCAAATTCAGCCTGAATCTGAATCACACACATTCAATGTCAGTGGAGGTGCTTTAGAAAATCCAAAATGCCAACCAAAGTGAGCTGTCACTCATCCTTCTAGTTCCTCAGTGAGGCAGGAAGGACAGAAAGCTGTTCCCAGGTCCAAGGAAGAAATCTGCTGACCCGGGAAGAAGCCAGCTTTCCCGAGTGCTCTGCTCACCCGAGCCTGGTCCCCTCAATAGCCTTCAGAGATGCTGAGAGTCGGTCACAGTGGTGGGGTAGGCCGGGAGGCTCCAGGCACAGAAACACACTAAAACCTGTACGATATTACAAGACTGACATATGGCCACTACTGATTGGATTCAAAAATAATCAAGCCAAGAACCTGTGCAGGGGACGGTGTGACTGGTAGACCTGCGCACGGTACCTGCCCAACCCCAACCTGAAAGCAGGGAGGGAGCCACAGCAGCTCTTCCAGACCCTGGCAGGCTCCTCTCACCACCCCGAGCTACAGGACACCTACAGTGCTGGCCCCAAACCCACTTTCGTTCCTGGCTTTAGAAGGGCAATGAAAACCCCAGCTGTTTTGACTACACACGGGTACGTGATAATAGGTTTCCGACGTGCTTCCCTTACACTTGCAATATCAGTCCAACCAGGCCAAAGGAGAGGAATGATTAAGTCTGACCCACAAACCGAAAAATGCAAGAGCACAAACCCATGATGGCTTTAAGAGAGGACAGGGGTGTGGGGGGTGTGGGAAGCAAATCCATTAAATTTCCAAGCAACACTAACGACTCCCCAGAAGCACAAGGACATCAACTTCAAGAGAGTGCTTTATTCTATTTTATTCTGCACTTACTCTACCAGTATTAGTTGAAAGCAACAATGCCTGCTAGATGGTAGGCGCTCAAAGAGTTTTGCTGAGTAAAGCTCACAGCACAGATCCTGGCACAGAAATTCCAGTAATGGTAACTATAAACTTTATTGGTATCATGACCTTGACAGGCAATATGGGTGGTCTCAGGAATTATCTTCAGAAGTTGTTTTCTAAAGGAACCAAGAAGAAGGGGAGCTGGCAGATTGCTATTTACTAACTTTCGGGTCATAAAATAGAAGAGAAAATGTAACATTTCTCTCAATAATTTAGGGACAAACTAAAACAGTTCCACAGCGAATTCAGACTAAGCAGAAAACGGAAATGTGGGATGGCTCCCCTATTACCGTCTGACCTGATTCTGTTTTCCCTTTCAACCTCAACACTTTAACTCAATGCTGGTTGCTTCAGGCTCTTCCGAATCCACCCTAGACTATATTCTCTTCTTCCCTCCTAAGAACTTCTCAGGACTAGTCCCTTCTGGGTCTTGCAAGCTAATACATGCTTATACATTTCTGATAAGACTAAACTCATGAAGACAACAAATAATAACAATAAAAATAAAAGCAGTAGCTATCATTTGTGATTACAACTACCAATACATTATCTTATTTAATCCTCCCCAAATCCTCCCATGTAGTGAATATTACTTCCATTTCACTAGTGAGCAATCTGAGGCATAGATATTAGATAACTTGTCTAAGGACACAAATTTACAAAATGCCAGAACCTGCATTCACACCCTTATTAACCCTCCACGGTGTGGACCCCTAGTCACTGAGATCACAGGCTACCTCTCAAGGAATGAGGTTCCGATGATAAAAAGCTAAGTTTTCATTTTGAGTCTTGTGAGAAGACAGAATTGCCAACAATAACAATCTTCTGTAATAAATGCTGTAATAAAGACATGTCTAAAAAACTTACATGACTGTAGAACAAACGTCCTTGAACTATCTTTATAAACAAAGAAGATTTGTGTTCCTTGTATGCTTTTAGTTTTCACTTCCTTGGAAACACTTCAAGTTCTAGACCTCAGCACTACCAGAAAGATAAATTATCCACAGAGGAGCAGAGCTGCTTGCTGGGACAGCGAGGATCTGGCAGTGGAAGTGATAAACTCCATTATTAAAATCTGAAATGTGGAAGTTGATTAACTCCTGGTTGTAAAAACAGCTTAAAGATCTTTGCTGAGATGGGAAAAAGCAACACTTAGTACCTTAAGTACCAGAGAACCCAACAGTCCAAATGGACTTAAAAATATTTAAACGAAACTAATAAAACAGTTTCCACCCATAATCCCAAAACAGGACTCACCGCGGCAGGAACAAAACAGAGAAGGGATGGCTAACCAGGGCCTTAAACAAATGCTGCTCCCCACCTGCTCCCCACCAGCCCTCCCCACTGACTCTTCTGCTTTCCACCTCGGATTCTTCCTCATCTCCCCCACCTCACCATCCCAGGGAACACTGCAGGCTGAAAAGATGACAGCCATCCTACAGAGAAAGTGGTTCATAGGCCATCCGTTAAAGAACTCAGCAACTCAATCTACATGTACATTACTCTAAAATCATTATAGGATTAGAATTAAACACACACACACATACACACACACACACACACACACACACACACACACACACACACAGAATGAATCTCCACAATATGGAGTGAATATTTCAAAGGACTATGATGCACATCTTGACACTCTAGTCAGAGAACCACGATACACTGCAGTGAGTGGTATGCACAGTCAGTGACATACCTCCTAGTCCCAGAAATTCAAGTCTGAGGAAACCTCACATGAGGCTGAACCAGGCTTAGGCCCATTATGCCCTCGGTTTGGCTAGATCTCGGTTGAGTTAAACCTAGGTGAGCTGTTTTTAATCGGCAAATCTCTAAATGGTTCAGGTTCGGCTTACTGGAATTTCTCTCAGTTCATGCTTAAATCTCTAGCAAAGTTATGACAAAAGACATCAAGGAGCTCTTGGCGTCACTAGTCATCTAGGTCTAAGGAGGCAGCGGCTATAAAACAGGCTATGGGGGTGAGATCTCAAAGGTCTCTGGAAACCAATGAGTCTGGTCCTGTCTGACCACGCTCAAATTGAAGAGGTAAATCCTGCATTGCTGTCAAATATTCAATGCTCTTCACACTTATTTGGAAAACTTGGTGACTTATTTTACTGCAGGACAATTACCTCAAGAGCAAACATCCTGTCCATCATGCTTCTCGATGAGGTGGCGTCAGCAACGATATGAACCTCAATACCTCGGCCGACGAGCTCCAGGGCTGTTTGTTGGATGCACACGTGAGTCTAGGAGGAAAGTAAGAAATCATATGTGACAACGTGGTAAATGTAAAGTCTTTTGCAACCACATGATTAGGCAGGAAGAGCACGGCAGGTCTCATGACCTTGTCCTAACCTAGTTTTGCTTCTAACCTGCTAGGTAACCGTGAGCATAAACAGCATCTCTGGTTTAGTTTCCTCTTTGTAACGTCAGGGACTGGATTACTTCAACGTTCCTCATACTGGGATCCTTGACCATATTCTTAGAGCTCTGTGAGGCTTTGTTAAAAGGTTTTCCTCTCTGTCACTTGGATGACCTTCCAACAGCTGACTGCTACCACCCAGTTTTGATGCCACTCACAATTGGGTTTATTTCTGAATTCACACTAAGTGCCCAATACAAAGAATGAGTCTGCAATACTGCAGACTGAGAAAGTAATGGGAAAACTGAGTTGTTACAAGGCGCCCTGGAGTAAAGGTAGGCCAGGTTAAAAATAACTCGTGACACAGGCAAAAAATACCCAGTGTCCCAGCAAATGTATTATACAGGTTCCATCTTTCCAAGTACTAACTTGTAACAAATCGTTAACGGAAAACATAAAGTAAAAACATGCTCCAACAACAGCTGGATTATACAACGAATGAAAGCAGATTCTAATAATGCCATGATGCCAGCCTTATCTTTATACGACAAGAGAATTTTGGAGAATTATCAACTGACAGCTCAGCTCACTGCAATTAGCACTGGAGGACTGCTCAAAGATCATCTTCATTAGGCACGAGGTCTAATAATGATGAACGAGCAAAAAAAAGTGCAAAAGTCAGCAACAGCATTTGGTGTGACATTTATACAAAAAGGCTTCCTCTATATTGTCTTAAGATATTTAAACGTACATCGAAACCTGAGACTGCATCTTTCTACTGTTAAAACCTACCACTATAAAACCTACTCTCAAAACATCGTAAGTACATTAAATTAATATTTTCTGGATTTCATTGTTTTTAAAGTAACTTTAAATATAGTTCAATAGTTGTTGAAAAGCTATGAGTAAACTCTTATATTCTATTTATACATGTCCAAGAAAAACAAATCAAACAAAAAATCATTTTAATCAGCATTAGGAATCCATGAGTATTTTTTTCCTTTAAAAAGGTACATATACATGTTTGAAATGTGAATGACAATGAACTACATGACTTCTAAGGTTTTTCTAGAGCAAAATTATGACCCAAGGTGAAATCCTACAACACAAAAATAATGCCTTTAGTGAAAATGTGTTTTAAAAGTAGTGGTTAAAAGTAAAAGCCCAAGAATTTATCAACCTAGATTGCAATCCAGCTCCATCCCTTAATGTTATACAGCATCTGTGTTTTAGTTTCCTCATCTATAATATGGGAAGTACTTAGCTTAGAGGGTTGCTATGAGAGTTTAATGAATTAACATATAAAGTGTTTAGATTAGTGCCATGCAAACAGTCAACACTTAATAAATGGTGGCTATTTTTCATCAGGTTTACCACCTACATGGTATTCTATATACAAAAATGCATTCTGGAATCAAGTTTTCTACAAATGAGATCCAAAACATAACAAAAGGTACTTACTTCTACTCCAAATAACACAACACTCCTGACTCCAGGAATCTCTGCTAATGCCGCTTCTACTTCTGGTAACACCATTGAAAACTTGGTCTTTGGAAGTACCAGTTTTACACCTGTTAAATCGATTTCTTGAACAGTGCTTCCAAGACCTTTAGGGTACTGCTCTGTTACAATAACTGGAATTCCTAAAATCCGGGCCCCTTGCAACTGAAAAGAAACCACACAAACAAACAAAACCCCCCCACAAAGATAATTAGTAATATATATATATATATATATATATATATATATATATATATATATATATATATATATCATGCTTTAGTAAATTGGAAAAAAATAAGCAAACGTACCAATCTTTGTCCCACACTAATAATATCCCCAAAATACTTGATGGCTGGTCGGAACCTTTCCTGCATATCACAGCAGAAAAACACGGTGCTTGAAGGTGTAAGATTTCCCAGGGTAGTGAGCTGAGGAAAAAAAGAAAAACTCATTATCCGATGACATTTATTTTCCGTGGAGGTCAATAAAAGAAGAAAATGTTTCTACTGTTTGATCCACTAGGTCAATCTCTTCAACTATTATCCAAAAGAAATGATCTAAACTACAGAAAAAAAAAATTATCCACAAAGATTTTCAGTGAACAGCTTTTAATAGTGAAAATTAGCAATAAACCCGGTCAATAATACAGCAATGATTTCACAAATTTTAACATTCAGATGACAAAACATATTTTAGCCAATTAAAATAGCATCCTATCTAATAAAGAGGGAATATGCTAATTGACCGTCACACCCTCACAAGATGACAGCGCCCACATGGCAGCGCCCAGTCCCCTCAGCCCCACCTCATCCAACCTCAGTCCCCCAGTCAGACATCCTCCGAGGGGTCCCAGATTGGAGAGGGTGCAGGCTGGGCTGAGGGACACCCCCTCCCCCCGTGCACCGGGCCTCTAGTATGTATATATTTCAAAAATTTGTACCACCTAAGAAGAAATGCTTATAATATAATGTTATTTTTAAAAACAGAGCACAGTTCAATAGTATTTCAATAATGTTAAAATGTGAATAGGAAGTAGAAGCAGGCCTTGCTGGGTAACTCACTTAGAGTGCTGTCCCCATAAACTTGATGTCTGCTTTTAAAAACATATTTATCAAAATCAGAGGCATCGGGTTCGATCGCTGGCCAGGGCATGTATGCATAAATAAGTGGAGCAACAAATTGAAGTTTCTCTGTCTCTAAAATCAACAAATAAGGTATTTTTAAAAAGTAGAAGTAAATATATAAAAATAAGAAGTGGTTATATATATATATAGGGTGTCCTCAAAAATGTACACACACACTTTGAATAATTATAAAGGCAGTGTTTATTAAAATACATTTTCAAAATTGAGCTATCAGCTGTTAAAGTATCTATATATTTTTTTGGGAACACCCTGTAGTTAGGGGCATTAGTAATATTTTCTCTTTATACATTTTTCAGATTTTCCAAGTGCTATTTAAAAACATATTCTGAATGCTATTTAAAAGAATGTATTACTTTTGTAATAAAAACAAACATTACAACAGTAAATAACTTAAAGTTGATGATGGCATTGCTTTCAAGTACAAAGTAAAATTGAAAATAACTTGTAATAGAGACTATGGAACATAAAACTAAAAAAAGCAGACAGATACAAATCCAGAATTATTGCCTATCATCAAAACAGAAATATTATGATGCTCTTATTAAGAACTAGCTGTACCCGGCCACGCGTTGCTGTGGCTCAGCCTGTTGCTGCAGGAGCCCAGAGAAGCGCTGAACGCATAATAATCTGGCCACTCAGTGTATATCCTAGTGGGATCGGGCCTAAACGGGCGGTCGGACATCCCTCTCACAATCCAGGACTGCTGGCTCCCAACTGCCCTCCCCTGCAGGCCTGGTACCCCCAAATGCCCTCCCCTGCAGGCCTGGTCCCCCAACTGACCTCCCCTGCAGTCCTGGTCCCCCCAAACTGCCCTCTCCTGCTGACCTGGTCTCCCCCAACTGCCCTCCTCTGCTGGCCCATTCACCCCTAACTGCCCTCCCTGCTGGCCTGATCGCTCACAACTCCCCTCCCCTACAGGCCTGGTCCCCCACAACTGCCCTACCCTGCAGGCCTGGTCCCCCCAACTGCCCTACCCTGCAGGCCTGGTCCCCCAGCTGCCCTCCCCTGCAGTCCTGGTCCCCCCATACTGCCCTCTCCTGCTGACCTGGTCTCCCCCAACTGCCCTCCTCTGCTGGCCCGGTCACCTCTAACTGCCCTCCCTGCTGGCTTGATCGCCTACAACTGCCCTCCCCTACAGGCCTGGTCCCCCCCAACTGCTCTACCCTGCAGGCCTGGTTCCCCCGCAAATGTCCTCCACTGCAGGCCTGGTCCTCTCCCCCCACCCCAAGTGCCCTCCACTGAAGGCCTGGTCCCCCCCAAACCACACTGTTGACAAAGGCAGGACCACTGGACTAGAGGTTTAGTATAGCGTGTGGTGCTTTTACGTCCAACAGATGGCGCTGTTTTTCAAAAAAAGCATGTTTTTACCTGTCACAGGTGTGACATCTATATAAATAGTAGGTATAAGGTATATACAAACACGCACATATTTGAATGCAACGTTGTGTCAAAATTTCAAAGCAATCGGTGAAGAACTTTCGGAAATTTAATATTTTGAACAAACGAACATTTACATTTTTATTTATATAGATAATTTACAAGTTCACAAAAAGGCAATGAAATGATGCCAACCACATCACCAATGTTAAATGGACAGACATCAATTTGATGTCTGCGTTTTAAAACATATTTATCAAAATCAGAGGCTTCAATGACAAGATGAAAACTGGGTATCAGGTTACCAGGCTTTGCATTGCCGTAGTTGGTCTAGTCTAACTTGGGCCCAATGTGAGTCTACGAAGAAGGGAAAACCACTACTGAATATGGGAATTTAACCAACTGGATTCTTAAAAGTCCATGGTGCTTTTCTTCCCACCTTCTCAAATTACAGAGAGCCATGTAAAGCATTCGGTCTGGTCCTGAATGAACTCACACCACTATTCTTCTAGCCACCCCGCTAATTAACCTGTTTTGCTTTCTCTAAAACCACTCCCCGATGATAATTACTAATAATCTTCTACAGGAACCTGTGTCTCCATTACACAGCGGTGGCTGCACCAGTGCCTGGCCCTAGAGGCCTTACTGCCTCAGCACACAGCAGGAAACAGGTTACTACAGGAATTCAGTGAGTCAGTAAAAGGAATCTTTTATCCTTAATAGTATGTCTGCTCTAATCAGTTTTCACTTTATTCCTCCATGCCCTGGTCTGAGGGATTCTGGTGCTTTAATCTCCCTCTGGTGTTAACCACATAAACATGCACTGATTAGCTACATGCCATCCAACACCAAGTTCACGTCAGAGCAAGTGACACCCTGTAATTCAAACACAATGTACAGGGTTTCCCACTTTGCCAATAAAGTATATTAAAATAAATATTCAAGCATCTTATATACTAGAGGCCTGGTGCACAGATTTGTGCATCAGTGGGGTCCCTCAGCCTGGCCTGTGCCCTCTCACAATCCGGGACCCCTGGGGGGATGTCGGACTGCTGGTTTCGAAGCGGCAGATGGCCAGGGAGGAGCCCGAGCCCAGGCTGGGCGCCGTGCCGCTCCGGCTCATCCTGGCCCTGCTTGCGCCTACCACCGTCGCTGCCACACGGTAAGCTTGCCGAGCGTCGCTCCCATTGTGGGAGTGCACTGACCACCAGGGGGCAGCTCCTTTGTTGAGTGTCTGACCCCTGGTGGTCAGTGTGTGTTATAGCGACCAGTCAACCAGTTGTTTGGTCGTTTGGTCATTTGGCCTCTTAGGCTTGTATATATATGACTAGAGGCCTGGAGCACAAAATTCGTGCACGGTGGGGGGGGGGGGAGTTCCCTCAGCCCAGCCTGCACCCTCTCCAATCCACAGGACCCCTTGGGGTATGTCTGACTGTCAGTTCAGGCCCAGTGCACAAAATTTGTGCACGGGGGGGGGGGGGGGGTTCCTCTCAGCCCAGCCTGCACCCTCTCATAATCCGAGACTGCTGGCTCCTAACTGCTCACCTGCCTGCCTGCCTGATTGTCCCTAACTGCCCCCCCTGCTGGCCTGGTCACTCCCAACTGCCCCCCACTCCCTGCTGGCCTGGTCGCCTACTGCCTCCCCCACCGGCCTGGTTGCCCCTAATTGCCCCCCTCTGCCGGCCTGGTTGCCTCTAACTGCCCCCCCTGCTGGCCTTGTCGCCCCACGCAGCCTGCTGTTCAGTCGTCGTCCGGTTGTTTTGGTCGTGATGGCCCCTGGCTTTTTATATATTAGGATTCTATGGGATTAAACACTATGTATAGGGTTTTCCTAGTTTTAATTAAATACTCAAGCATCTTAAATTATATACTAGGTTCGTGGTCAGCAAACTGTGGCTCGTGAGCCACATGAGGCTCTTTGGCCCCTTAAGTGTGGCTCTTCCACAAAATACCATGGCCTGGGCGAGTCTATTTTGAAGAAGTGGCGTTAGAAGAAGTTTAAGTTTAAAAAATTTGACTCTCAAAAGAAATTTCAATTGTTGTACTGTTGATATTTGGCTCTGTTGACTAATGAGTTTGCCGACCACTGTACTAGGTGTACCGGTTAATAATGCGGATTTTTTTTTCAATAGATGGAGTTACACATATGTTGATATATATGCAATTTGATATGCATGCTATTTTGTTGTATTGTCAACAAATTTCAAAACTTTATATGTCAAATTTGCTGAAGGTGTTAACATCATAGATATTTTTACACTTAAAAATGTCGAATTTCGTGCCCAAAAAAAGAGCATTTGTGGGAAGTTTTAATTCATTACTTTATTTTGAAGAAAAGTGCTGCTAAATACTTTGGGAAGCTTATGGTGAACATGCTCCATCTCAAGATACTTGTGAACCCTGGTTTAAATGCTTTAAAAGTTATGATTTCTATGTGAAAGACAAAGACATCCAGGTCAACCAAAAAAGTTTGAAGACCAAAAATTACAAGCATTATTGGATGAAGATGCATGTCAAACTCAAAAACAACTTGCAGAAAGATTAAATGTTGCTCAGCAAACAATTTCCGATCATTTACAAACAATGGGAAAGATTTTAAAGAAAGGAAAATGGGTGCCACATCAACTGAACGAAAGACAAATGGAAAACCGAAAAGTCATTGGTAAAACGTTGCTTCAACAGCACGAAAGAAAGTCTTTTTTGCATTGAATTGTGACTGGCAATGAAAAGTGGATTTATTTTGAGAATCCCAAATGCACAAAATCATGGGTTGATCCAGGTCAACCATCAACATCAACTGCAAGGCCAAATCGCTTTGGAAAGAAGACAGTGCTCTGCGTTTGGTGGGATCAGGAAGGTGTGGTGTATTATGAGCTTCTAAAACCAGGTGAAACCGTTAATACTGATCGCTACCAACAACAAATAATCAATTTGAACCACGCTTTGATCGTGAAACGACCAGAATGTGCCAGAAGACACGGCAAAGTAATTTTGCTTCACGATGACGCACCATCACATACTTCAAAACCAGTTAAAGACACGTTAAAAGATCTTGCCTGGGAAGTATTAACCCACCCGCTGTATTCACCAGACCTTGCTCCTTCAGATTACCACTTGTTCCGATGGATGGCACACGCACTTTCTGAGCAGCACTTGAAAACATACAAAGAAATGGAAAATTGGGTCTCTGAATGGTTTGCCTCAAAACAAGAAAAGTTCTGTTGGGACGATATCCACAAATTACCTGAAAGGTGGGAAAATGTGTAGCTAGCGATGGTCATTACTTTGAATAAAGCACATTTGATGTTTCTTTTGAAATTATCATGTTTTCTTTGATTATAAAATCTGCATTATTAACCAGTACACCTAGTATGCTACCTTTGGCTGCTTTCTTACATACATTTTTAATGAAAGTATTATGCCGCCATTTTGGTAATTTTTTTCAAAAGCTGTGACTATAATATGTATATGAGTACTTAGGACAGCGGTCCCCAACTGGTGGTTGACCTATGAACCAGGAGGTCACAGGAGGTCAAGGTTGGCGATTGTTGACTTAGGGGACCACTTTTATAAGAATCATTCTTTATGTCTATGTATTTTAAACTCTCAGTAAACATTAAATCTTGGTTACAAAGGCTCACAATCTATATTATTTTCTTCTTATAAATTTGAATCGTGGGTCCCTAGTCATTCACAATGTGTTTAGGGCACACTATGAAAAGAAGTTTACCATCAACTGGCCTGTTTTATATGATAGTAATAGAACTCAGCCAAGCTCAACACTCTCCGACAGGGGGAAACCAGCGAGCGTGCAAAATAAAGCTCCTGGCCAGCTGCTTCTATGCCGGATGGCCAGGTGTTAACATACAGTTTATACCTGCTTAGACCTCCAGCTCTCAGATCTCAGACTCGACTGACTAACTCAAGTTTGGCTGTCTGGATTCTAAACTCATAGATGGTTATAAACAGCAAATGAGAAAGCAAACTGCTGGAGATAGGCAAACTGATAGCTGCAAGAAATGACAGCTGACCGAGAGAAGCGTCAATGCACAATACGAGCAGATCAAAACGCAACTTGTCCCACAATCTAGACCTCTAGTGAAGGAATAACAAGCCGTATAAAACTTATAAACTGGAATGATATCATGTTATCACACACATTAAGAAAATGTTAAATTATATAACATTTTGGGACTATAATATAAAATGGTCAAAATATTTAAAAATATTTTGGATACTTGAAGAAATAAAACCTTACCTACCCGGAAACCCTAAATATTCAGAGTTGTGATCTCCTGGGGTTCCTATTACCTGGTGCTTCCCTGTACCTCATTTCAGTGGTGAGGTATCCTGTTCTGGGCAGGGGACCACATCAGATGTATGTCACATTAGACACAGGTTGAGGAGGTCAGAAAATGCAGCCCTAAAATCCTCACTGCCCTGAAAAACCTTTCTAGTTCAGGAACTCATCATCTATAAACGTTCAGTAAACAACGAAAGAAACCAGAGAGATAAGGTGGCAAGGCACATTTTTTTTTTATGCAGAGATGACTGGTTATAATTTAGTGAACAAAAAATGCCTAGATAGTCTCCTCTCAAGGAGTTGGGAGTTTAACTCCCAACACCCCCTTGAATGTGGCCTGCACTTAGTAATTTACTTTCTCAGAATAGAGCATAGGGAAGAGGGTAACTTTATAGTGGAAAAACCTGGCTAACACACGCCTCAAATAGATTAAGATGAAGGTAACCCCCTGTGTGGCGTGGCTCAGTGGTTGAGCGTTGACCTATGAACCAGGAGGTCACAGTTTGATTCCCAGCCAGGGCACATGCCCAGATTGAGGGCTTGATCCCCAGTGTGGGGCATGAGGAGGCAGCCAATCAATGATTGTCTCTCATCATTGATGTTTCTATCTCTCTCTCCCCCTCTCCCTTCCTTTCTGAAATCAATAAAAATATATTTAAAAAAATACAATTTTTTAAACCAATGATGTTATGTTGATGGTATGTAGCTTTCATATAATGTGAGAATGACCTTCACAATCTTCCTCTCAAAATCCCACAACTCCAGTCTAAGCATGAGAAAAAAATCAGATGAATTCAACTTGAGGTACATTCTATCAAATTATTTGGCCAAGACTCCTCAAAACTGTCAAGATCATCAAAAACAACGGGTGTCTGGGAGACTGTCAGAGCCCAGAGGAGCCTACGGAGACTTGGCAACTAAATGTAATTAGTACCCTGGATGGGATCCTGGAACAGAAAAAGGGCATTAGGGAAAAGCTAGTGAAATCTGAATAAAGGGTGGGGCTCAGCTAATAATAATGTCCTAACGCTGGTTCCTTAGTTGTGACAAACTTACGCCTCAGTAATGGGGGGAAGCTAGATACAGGTCTACAGAAACTCTCTGTGCTATCTTTGCTATAAATCTAACACTATTCTAAAGTAAAAAGTTTGTTTTTTAAAAAAAAAGGTCTCCCTAGGGCCTAGGCTATGGTAGTTAGGGGGAAAGATGCTATTTTATGAATAACTTCCATACTTTACAAGCCAAGAAAAGAGGCTTTGAGGCTACAAATAAAACAAATCAAACCAATCCAACCCATATCCAACCAACCCCCCCCCAACCCCCCAAATCCACATAAATTCCAAAAGCTGTTGTTAAATTACACATTGACTCTATAATTCAGGGACTTCTTACTTTGACTCATGAATTTCTCTTAAAGCCAACTAAAAATACGGCTCATATGCCCAGCTGGAGTGGAGCGTTGACCTATGAACCAAGAGGTCATGCTTTGATTCCCGGTCAGAGCACATGCCCAGGTTGTGGGCTTGATCCCCAGTGGAGGACATGCAGGAGGCAGCTGATCAATTATTTTCTCTCATCATTGATGTTTCTCTCTCTCTCCCTCTTTGAAATCAATAAAAATATTAAAAAGTGAATAAATAAAAATATTGTTCTTAGTCAAACATTTACATGTTGCAACCACAAGATAGCAAAATAAAAGTGGATTTGACCAAATGCCGTCACAGTAAAAGTGTAGCAATTACAGATGAATGCACATTCAAGAAGCATGAAGAAATCATATATAAAAATGTGTATATACATGCCCTCACATTTCTACATATATCCCTACAACATATACATTCAATAAATCAGATTTCAATACACACATTTAAATACAAAGAGCTGATCACAACCAATGGCTTCCTCAAGCTAGAATTTAAGAGATCATTTTCTAGTATAAATTTTTTGTCCACGTTCTTAAGAACTGTCATAGCTGGGATTTAACCTGTGATTTCATATACAAAAGGCTCTTCATCCCCAAGTCCCATTATTACCATTATCATGACAGTATCTACCCTCCTTCACTAGCACACGTGCACTGACTGTTTTCTAACAACGGCTTGTTCGCCGGCTAGGAATCTGCCCCTCCCTGGGGTCCGGTCCCCCTGGTTACTCAGGACGGGCACACACAGGGTGTCTGACTGGCCTTCCTCAGTGATGAACTGTTGCACCAGTTCTGTTCTCTCCATAAAGTACCACATGGCGAATGTTATATGTTGAATTGTGTCCCCCAAAATTCATACATTGAATCCCTAACCCCAGTATCTCAGAAAGTGACTTTATTTGGATTGGAAATACGATTAGTTACGACGAGGTATTATTCCTGGAGTAGGGTGGGTGCCTAGTCCAACATGACTGGCGTCCTTCTAAAAAGGGAGAAATTTGGACAGAGAGGCCTTGTGAACCTGAAGGCAGAGATCAGGGTGATGTGTCCATAGCCAAGCAAGGCCAAAGACTGCCAACAAATCAGCAAAAGCCAGGAGAGAGGCATGGCGCAGACTCCCCTTCACGGCCTTGAAGGCAACCCTGACCTCTAGCCTCCAGAACTGCGAGAAACAAACTGTTGTATAAGCCACTAAAGTCTGGGGTAACTTTGTCACAGCAGCCCCCTAGCAAAGTACTACAGTGAGTGCAAGTCATATCTTCAGGAATGAGTCAAGTTTGGAATTGTAAATGTGGTGTTTTAAAACATTTGGTAGTCTTTCATAGTCTCAAAATAGGCTTGATCTGCTTGGGAGAGAGTCCGGAAGAGGGCATGGGGCCTCATTATTTCACCAGCGGGGTTTCCAAGGCATCGGGGTACCGAGGCTACAGCAGGACCTCGCTCCCACACGGACTCGCTCCGACAGAGGCCTGTGTGATGTGACTCCCGGTTACAGGCTCCCTACACAGCACACCCTGTGGATTAAATCTGAGTCCAGATCTCAGTTTCTCTCATTTCAATTCCATGAAATTAGGCAAATCCATTGCCATCTCCAAATCTGTAACAAAGCAAGAAAAATAGTATCTACCTCATATGGCCAGTTCAAGGATTACATGAGCTTCATGTAATCAATCAATAACTGTCTTAGGCTATTGTGAGGTCCCTCTTTTAGAAAACACACTACACTCTGAAATTCAGCACATTTAAAAACCTTTTTCTGTAATGAGGTTAAAAATATCACTTGTTATTAAGCTCCCTTAAGAAATACACACACACACACACACACACACACACACACACACACACACACATATTGCCTAACTTGTTGTGTTAACATAGTCTGCAGAATTAAGTAAGTGATTCGTAAAGTGGATTTCCCAATGTCACCAAAAGACTTACCATTACATGTTCTGTTTCTGGCAAAACAGGTTTCGGGCTTTTTAATACAGGCTGCAAAAGAATTATTTCTACCTGCTCCTCCTACATGCTTCCGTGGTAAACGTTCCCGAATCAAAAATCACACCTTCAGACTAGCCAGGCCAGGGGGAGCAGACTCCTTTCCCTCTGCTTTACAGACCTGCCTTCACTCCCTTCCCGTGAGGTCTGCGCTCTCTTCTAGCTATAAAATGTCCACGGCCCTGTTTAGGATAACAGTAGTAATTAATAAACTCCCAAGAAAGTGAAAGCTGGAGCTGACTCCCTTTCCAATTAACCATCTCGGGAAAAGGTCAGAATAACCTTCCCAGGGAAGCTTATCGCCTGCCCACAGGAAGCGGTCAGAGCCTTCCCTGCTGGTGCTGAAGCAAATCCTCTCACTGGCGTCCTTCTCACAATGCCCACTTCTTCCTCTCCTCTGCTGGCTCTGCCTTCCCTGGCGACAGGCTGGGAAACACACTGGTGGTGGTATGAGAGCAAATTCATGTGAGTTTCCAGAGAGGAATGCTTCTGTTAGTTAAAACTTGGGAAACACATTTTGGAAAATTAAAACTTCTAAGTAAAAAAAACGACCTAAATTCCCACTGCATAATCCTGTCATTTACATTTCTTCCCCCAAGTCTCAAAATGCCTCGGACTTGAAACATATTGACAATGTTAAAGACACATAAACCATGCTTGAAACAAGAGCTGTCTCCCACTACCTGTGACAGAATATTTCAGGAAGGACGGCACTAAAGCCTAATATTGGCAATGGGGGTCTTAAAGATCAAATAGTCTGCAGAATTAAGTAAATGATTCGTAAAGTGGATTTCCCAATGTCACCAAAAGACTTACCATTACATGTTCTGTTTCTGGCAAAACAGGTTTTGGGCTTTTTAATACAGGCTGCAAAAGAATTATTTCTACCTGCTCACCATAAAACCGCTCACCAAACACGGGTGCTGACAGTGTGGCACAAGCAACGGCAGTCAGAACAAGCAGGAAAGCAAACTCAAACCCCTATGTAAATGGAGAAAACATTCTAGAATAAATAGTGTATGAGACAGGGCCACGGAGGCTCGAAGGCCTATGTCTGGAGAAATAACAAGTCACATTAGTTAAGCAGTGACCTACATACGGCCAAAGTTATGCTCTTTGTCCCTGCCTCTGGGAGAAGGAAGGGGCCTACCCGCCCAGTAGCACGGCTACCTTGAGGCGTCCTAAGTGACAGGCATCTATTCCAAAGAACAACAAACAGCATCAAAACAAACGATATCACACGCTCAAGTCTGTGGCTTGTTTTCTATTCTGCTTTATATTTTCATTAAGCATAAAAAGAGAACAAGAATGCTATGGCCAGTGATACGGGAGGACCCTCGCATGCTTTGCTATTTTCAGCATTACCATGAACCTTGAGCAAGTCCCTGTATGTTCTGCTCTTCGGCAAAATGAAAAGAGTTAGATTAGGTAAGGAACAATAATTGGGCTTTACTCATGTCTACATTCACTGTGCCAGACAGTTACAGCTACCGCTCAAATGTTTGCGGAATGAACTCTACGGTCTCATCCAGCATCAAATGTCCATGTCTCTAGGATTATACTGCTGTCTTCCAAAAGATACATAAAATGGTTAAGAAAAGAAATACCTTAATTTTTCTTCTAAGCGTACACACACACACACACACACACACACACACACACACCTCATATAGATAGAAATAGGTATCAGAATAGGTACATGAATATATGAGGGAAGTGTGTGCACATGTATGTATGTGAATATCCCTCCACATTCTCTATTTTCAAGGCACCTCTCTGAAGAAATCAAAATATTATGATTACTAAAAGAAGATAATATAAGTCTTTAATTACTTAAAAACGTATAAAATATTTTGTAACAGATACTAAAGAATTCTTGGGCTATTTAGTGAAAAATCTTTTTTCAAAGGATAAAATAGAGTAGTGCTATTATCAATATTTTAAACATAACCACAAAAAATTCATATGTTACCTCCTATACCAGGCAAAATATTTCAAAAGCCACAAGTGATCTGAATTATATAATGCCTTTGGATAAAGTACAAGACATTTCAAGTATACACATATAAGAATGCTTAATTAAAAAGAGTTGTCAGCCCTGACCGGTGTTATACAATGGTTAGAGTGTCGGCCCACACACCAAATGGTCTCAGGTTCGATTCCTGGTCAAGGGCATGTTCCTGGGTTGCAAGTTCGATCCCTGGCTCCAGTTGGGGAATGTGCAGTGTGGGAGGCAACCCATGGATGTGTCTCTCTCACACTGATGTTTCTTACTCTCTCTCTCCCTCCCACTGTCCCTAGAAATCAATGGAAAACTTATCCTCTGGTATTAAACCTTACAGATGGGGGGAGGCCCTAGTTTGGCATAACATCTTATTAGGTAACAGCCCACCCTCCGTTCCAACTACTATAGGAAATCATCACAAAGAAGTCTGCATCCTCAGAGCAGCTCCAAGACCTCCTGTTAGAATCTGGATTCTCGCCTTCGTTAATGGATTTGTCAAAGGTGCATCCAACTTCTTAGGTATTTTGGCAGCAATAATCTAAATAGACAAGGAAGGCTGCAGAGAGGGGTCAGCCATGAAAATGCTTTTTAAAAAAATTTTATATTTTAATTTTTTAAAATTTCTTTTTCAGTTACAGTTGTGACATACAATATTATATTAGTTTCAGGGTACAACGTAGGGATTAGACATCCCCTGTGACTGTTTTTTTTTTAAATGCCATGGAAACTCTGGAAGATACAGAAATGGGGAGTAGTTAACACCTACAATCACAAGCCTCCAAATTCTCCATGTGGACAGCAGCACGTGGGAGACCACCTGCCTGGCTCCAGGCTCTGCAGGAGCGGACAGTGCCTCTCCAAGCCTTTGTCCTCTGAGCACAGGAACTTGAGGCAGCTTCACGCACCTGCTTAGGAAGCTTCTGGCATAGGTGCTGGGGTGACAGGAAGCAAGACCAAGTTCACAGCCGACTACAGCAGGGAAAGACAACTGGAGAAGGATCCGCAGAGAATGACACTTGAATATTAAAAAATGCCTTCTGCCCTGGAGTCCCACATTTCAGCTTGGTCTTCGGAAGACATGGCTTACCAGTTTCTCCACTAAAGGAAAAATGTTGATGGTGTAGTACTAAAAGATAACCTCACATTTTTCTTTTCAAAAATACAAATCGTTCAGTGAATCCTCTGAGCATATAAAAAGGACAGGAGAGCCGAAACCGGTTTGGCTCAGTGGATAGAGCGAAGGCCTGTGGACTGAAGGGTCCCAGGTTCGATTCCGGTCAAGGGCATGTACCTTGGTTGTGGGCACATCCCCAGTAGGGGGTGTGCAGGAGGCAGCTGATAGATGTTTCTCTCTCATCGATGTTTCTAACTCTCTATCCCTCTCTCTACCTCTCTGTAAAAAATCAATGAAATATTAAAAAAAAAAAAAAAAAAGGACAGGAGGCTGACCCGCTTGTATGAGTGTGGCTTAAAAAAAAAAAAAGCAAAAACACGTAAAAGCTATAAAATAACCCTCAAGTATAATAACTTTCTGAGTCATCATGACCAGGAAATCATGGTCTTGCTGAAGTTGACATTTAAGAGGGTCAATCCGACATTTTTAATGTAGGCGGTGCATGTGTAACCGACAGATTCAGCTGAGTTACTAGGAAGAGGTTAAGCACAGGGCTATTTCCCGTAAGGTGGGGGCAGGCTTCAGGTCAGGGGGCTGCAAGCTGGGGCAGAGGAGGGGGACAGGTCTGACCCCTAAAGTTTTGTGTTTCCTCACGTGGTGAACGCAACTCCGGGGAACAAACCCTAAGGCCAATACTCCCTTACAATTTCTCCCCCAGCCCCGCTCCCCGTTTTGCATCACCCCCACATAAAAACCCAGCCGCCACCGCCCAGCCCTGGGGTTCCGCCGGAGGCTGGGGCTCGCTCCCGGCACACAAAGCGGCGGCGGGCGGCCGAGGACCACACACGTGGGGGCGACCGCGCGCGCCGCCACCCGCGGGGAGGCCCCCGCCCCCGCCCGACCGAGGACAGCCGGTGACCGTCACCTCTGCACCGGCACCCTCTCCGGGGCGTCCCCGACGCTGGCGAGAGCGGCCGGCCCTTCCCCGGCGGCGGGGCGCGCAGGGCCGGGCTGCCGCGCGGCGCGGGGCACCTGAGGAGCGCGGCGGGGACCGGGCGCGCGGGGACCGGGCGCGGCGGCCGCAGGACCCACCTGGATCTGCAGCGGCACGAGGCGCACCTTGCAGCGCTCGCTCACCGCGAAGCCCTTGGGCAGGTCCACGTACTGGCCCCACTCCTCCGCGAAGAGCTGCACCACGAATTTGCGGTGCATGTCGAGCTGGTCGCCGTACAGGCTGAGGAACTTCTGGATGAGCAGCTCGTAGCCGGCGCCGTGGGGCACGGGCGAGGGCCGCGCGAAGACCGAGAAGCAGAAGAGCACGGGGACCGTGCCCGACGGCGTCCCCGCGCCCCCGCCGCCGCCGTTGGGGAGCGCCGGGACCGCCGCCTCCGCCGCCATGTTCCCCGAGCGTCTGTCCGCTCCCAGGCCGCCGAGGCGCAGACACGGCCGGCCGCCGCGCCCCGCCTCCCCGCGCCGCCCGCCCGCCCGCTGCTCGGGAGGCGAAGGGGCGGGTCCAGGCGGCCGCGGCCGGCGCGCCCTCCTCCCCGCGCGGTGCGGGGCGGACCGCCGCCGAGGGCAGGGCGCCGGGGTCGGGGTGCGCGCGGGAGCGAGCGCCTGCGCCCGCCGCCGGGACCGCCCCCTCCAACCCGCGGTGGCTGCCAGGCGCAGCTCGGGGAGGAGATTTGGGGCACCCCTTCCACCCCACTGCGCCCACTTTTGAACGAGAGGTGTTTTCCGGAGCTCTGGAGTTGTGCTTTGGGGCACCGGGCTGCCCGGCTGGACCTGCTGCCTTACCTGTTGGCCTGGTGTAGAGACAGGCAGCCCTCGGAGACAGCACAGTCATCTTAGACCAGAGGGCAGATGGGGGGTCTAAGAGCAGCGGAGTTTAAAATGCTAATTTGGGGGCACCACAGGCTCAGAATTTCATGGTGTGTTTGTGTTTTTTTTCTTCAGTCCCATGGAACACAGTATCTCTAATAATGGATTTGAGACCTTGACCTCCCTTTATCTCAACCCACTTTCCGGGAGAACTCGGATTGGGAATTGCAAAATATAAACAGTTTTAAGAGTAAAAATTAGGACTTCATATTGGAACGGAGGGTTGGTTTTTAAGCGAGTTAAAGCGATCACCTTCAAACAAAATCATTCTCTGCCTCATTAACGCTGCACGGCACTCTCTAATTTACTAGAATTAGAAAAGCATACACTATGAACAAAGTTTCCTTAACACCAGGCCGTGCGAAGATAGGCTCATGAGTCTAAACAAAAAATTAGATTTTAGGTAGGAGGGGCTTTTTGTTCTTATATGGTAAAGTGATAACTTTTTAAGGCTGGGCCTCTCAACAGGCGGTGCTGACATTTGGAATGGATACTTCTTTTTCCTGGGGACCTGTATTATGTGTTTGTAGGATGTTTTGTAGCATCCGTGGCCTGTATCCACTAGATGCCAGTAGCACCCCGCTCCTCTCTAGTCTTGACTGTCAAAACTGTTTCCAGATAATGACAAATATCCCCCAGGGGCAAATTTGCCCCCTGTTGAGAGCCACTGCTTTAAAGTCATGCTATGGCCATCATTTGGCTTTTGGCTCATTTGTACCCAAGCTACTGAAAATGCTGTTTTCTGACTTCTCATCAACTTGGAGAGATTCCAATTTAAAACTTGTCTGAACCCATCAGACCCAAAATGATATTTTTGCGGATATCACTCCATTGCAAGGTCTTTCGTATGCAGATGTGCAAATCTGTGCTAGTAAGAGAAAGGTATTTTAGGCTGTCTGATTACAAGAGGTATCTATTCTGGGTTGCTAATTATAAAAGTGTTCCTTCCAATCCTATCTAATAAAAGAGTAATATGCAAATTGACCATACCTCTGCTATACCCACAAGGCATGCCCACCAGCCAAGCAGGAGCAAGTATGCAAATTAACCCAACCAAGATGGCTGCGGCCATGGAGAGAGCAGGAGACTTGAGTTGCCCCGGCGATGGAGGAAGCCAAGCTTTCCGCCCACTCTGGCCTACCTTGGCCTCAGCTCAAGGCTACAAAGTTTCAATTATAGAAGATAAATAAATCCAAACAAAAATGGCAGCAGCCACGGAGCTGGAGAGAGCAGGAGGCTTGAGTTGCCCCCAGCGATGGAGGAAGCCAAGCTTCCCGCCTGCCTTGGCCTGCCTTGGCCTCCTCTCAAGGCTACAAAGTTTCAATTATAGAAGATAAATAAATCCCAGATACCAGGGCCTCTGCTTGGGTCGCCGGGGGGCGTGACCGGCCTGTAAACCACCACAGGCCCCTCACCCAGGCCGCCCCATGCCCCAAGGGAACCCCCACCCTGATCCGGGACACCCTTCAGGGCAAACCAGCCGGCCCCCACCTGTGCACCAGACCTCTATCCTATATAATAAATGAATAATATGCAAATTGACCATCACTCCAACACACAAGATGGCTGCCCTCATGTGGTCAAAGATGACTGCCCCCATGTGGACACAAGATGGACACCACAAGATGGCCAGCAGGAAAGGGCAGTTGGGAGGGACCAGGCCTGCAAGGGAGGGTAGTTGTGGGTGATCAGGCCAGCAGGGGAGGGCAGTTAGGGGTGACCAGGCCAGCAGAGGAGGGAAGTTGGGGGCGACTGGGCCTGCAGGGTAGGGCAGTTAGGGGTGACCAGGCCTGCAGGGGAGGGCAGTTAGGGGTGACCAGGCCTGCAGGGGAGGGCAGTTAGGGGCAAACAGGCTGGCAGGGGAGCAGTTAGGCATTAATCAGGCTGGCAGGGAGTGGTTAGGAGGTGATCAGGCTGGCAGGCAGAAGCGGTTAGGGGCAATCAGGAAGGCAGGAAGGTGAGCAGTTGGGAGCCAGCAGTCCTAGATTGTGAGAGGGCAGTCGGACATCCCTTGAGGGGTCCCAGATTGGAGAGGGTGCAGGCTGGGCTGAGGGACACCCCCTCCCATGCATGAATTTTGTGCACCAGGCCTCTCGTCTACTAATAAGAGCCGATGGTCAGAACCCTCTCATCCACACGACTGCTACCTACCACCCAAGACCAAAGCATTGTCATCCCTCATCTGCCTATAACACTGTCCTCATAAATGGTGCCCATTCTTTGATTTTTAGACCCCTAAGATCCATTTACCACATGGCAATCAGAGTCGTACTTAAAAAACCCCCACACATAATTCCAGAATGTATCACATTTCTGTTCAAAATTCTCTAGTACTCAGAAAAGACCTCAAAAAAAAAAAATCCAGATGTTGGAATTGAAAGAATTTTAGAGCAGTTATTATACATATACTTAAGAACATAAGGTGTGGTCATAAGAATGAACAGATGGAGAATATCAGCAGAGAGGTGAAAATGACAAAAAGTTAAATGTAAGTTTTAAAATGAAAAAGTATAATACTTGGAATAAAAAATTCACTATAGTCTAAACATCAGAAGAAATGATTAGTGAAATTATCACAACCTCCAGAATACTTCCATGCACATAGTAGGCTCTTTACAATTATTTGGTGAAGAGTTGTTACAGTGAATATATCTTTAAGCTTACTGTACTGAAAAATCAAAGATATATTCAGTCAAAGATAATATTTTTTCGGTGAGTGCTTCGTCTACATTGTAGATTAATCCTGGGATAGCTATTATTAGAGGATTACTGGATTTATCAGCAGGCTCCACACAAGACTTTTTTTACTCCATTTATGTTTTCTGGAAATTTTGTGATAAGGAAAGCAAAGAAAATCACTTCTCAAAATAACTTATACTCTTCACCATGGGGAATTCTGACCATTTTCTGCAAAAGAAAAGAAGGTGTCAAAATGTTCTTTTATACATAGATGGAATGTGGTACAATTAAATGATTTGAGGAGCTGCCAGATAAATTTTAGAACCGGAAGATTATCTAATAGAGACATATAGCACAAAATGATTGCTAAGATTTATTATTTTATTATAACATCACCAAAGATCTTATAGTTGATTGCTGGCATATCCAACTGTGACTATCACCCAAATGTGATTCAAACTCACATTAATATAAAATTGAATTGTTTGAATTTTTCATCTAGTCATTTGATGAATAATACACACTAAGAGTTCTGTGGTGAACAAGAAAGATAATGCTCTTACAGAGTTTCTTGCTCTTTTCTTTTTTAAATCCTCACCTGAGGATATTTTTTTCCATTGATCTTTAGAGAGAGAGAGAGAGTGAAAGGGAGGAAGGAGCGGGGGAGAGAGAGAAACATTGATGTGAGAGAGACACATTGACTGGTTACCTCCCACACGAACCTGACCAGGGCCCAGGAATAGAACCTGCAACCAAGATATGCACCCTTGACCGGAAATTGAACCTGAGACCCTTCAGTCTGTGAGCCGATGCTCTAACCACTGGGAAACTGGCCAGAGCAAGAGCTCCTTGCTCTTATGGAGCTTACTGTCTACTGTGGATTTGTAGACAATAAACATGCAAACAAATAAATGAATGAGATAACCCTACTTGGTGAAAAGGCTAAGAAGAAAAAAAAAGTCCTAGAACACAGCTGGGAATGGTAGGATGCAGGATCTTTTAAATAAATTGTCAGTGAGCTACTTTCTTAGGAGAAAACATTTAAGCTGTGATCTCAGTCGGTAAGAGAAGTACTCCAGACAGGGAAGAACAAGTCCAAAGGCTCCTAGAATGTAACAAGCCTAGTACATTTGAGGAATGGTGGGTTGGAACATAGTGAATTGTATGAGATGAAATCAGAGATGTGAGCAATGGCTATAACCACATAAAGAATTTGGTTTTGTTCCTAGTAAAATGTTTTAACCAGTGAAATAACATGAACTTATTTATGATTTAAAAACACGCTTCTTACTAGTTTGTAGAGAATTGAATGGAGGAGGTCAAAAGTAGCAGCAAGGAAAAAAACAAAAGTAGAAGCAAGGAGACCTGCTTGGTTGGCTCTTACCCAGGTAAGAGGTGGTGGCAGATTGCTCTGGAACAGTAGTTCTCAGCCAGGGGCGATTTTGCCCTGGGGCATATTTGGCAATGCCTGAAGACATTTTTAGATGTCACAATTGGGAACGGGGATGGTACTGGCACCTACTAGGTAGAGGCCTAGAATGGTGCAAGCACCCAACAATGCATAGGACAGCCCCCCACAATGAAGAATGAATGATTCAGCCCCAAACTGCAATAGAGCCAATGTTGAAAAACCCAGTTCTAAGCTATTGGTACTTGTAAATGGAATGAGCGGATGAATGCGCTATTATTTTGGAGGTAAAAGCAAGAGAACGTTTTATAGATTAGATGTGGGAGATAGGAAAAGTCTTTGTGCTTGAGTATCTGGCAAGGCCGTGGTGCCATGACTGTGATGAAGAAGACTAGGAGAATAACATGTTGGGGATGAAAACCAAGAATTCAATTTTGGCCATGTGAAGTTTGAGATGCTTATTAGGTACCAAAAGTAGGTGGTGAGTAGGTAGTTGCATATATGTATCTGGACCTCATACGAGAGGAAACTCATGAAATAAATATAAGAGACATCAGCACCAAGAAGGTATTTAAACCATGGGAACAAATTAGAACACCTGGAGGGAGACCATAGCTTGAGTGGAAAAAAAGGGCTTATGACAAAGAGTTGAGCAAAGGTGATGAAGGTAGGAATGGGATTGATAAGGAATAGATACTGAGACAGGAATAAAACCTGCACACTGGAATCATGGGTGTTAACAAAAAAAAAGTATCACTATTATATTGACCCAAATGAAATTGCCTGTCACAGAAATATCATATATCAACCTCATAGAAAGAAAGAATGGCCAACTATGTCAAATAATGCTGAGAGATCAAGCATGGTGAGATGAGCCTAGAGAATATGGTGACATAAAGGCTCTTGGTGACTTTGACAAGGGCAGTTCCAGTGGAATAGATGGGATAAAAGTGTAGTTTTCTTGAGATCAAAAAGAAAATTGGTAGTAAGAAATGAGTCAGTTAATTCCTTAGATAAAGAGGGACAGGATTTAGAAGAGTTTCTTTAAAAATAGAAAATGCTAGAAATGTTAGATTATGTTCTACACTGTTGAGAATTAACCGGAAGAAAGGGACAGATTTATGGTACAGTGGAGAGAGGATAATTGAAGAAGTACAGACTTTGAAAAGGATGGAATCAGAGCACAGAAGGGGGTTAGGGCTTCTTGTAGGATCAGGAACAGTTGTTCTGTTGAGAATGAAAGGCAGAGAATTTGCGTAAACATACAGGTAGATTAATAACTTTAAAATAAGAAAAGGAGGAAGCTGTCTAATTTTATTTTCTTTTTTATTGGATGTAACTCTATACTATGTTTAAATGCCTATTATCTTTAATTCCTGGTATATGTTATTATATATTGCCATATATATAACTATATAAGGCAGTCATAATTTGGGCCTGGTATGGTAATCCTAATTGTCTTGAATTATTTTCTTTTAAAAAAACATACTTTAAGAGCTGCATTTCTATTTTAGTTACATTCACCTTGCCATAACCATCTTTTGTAGATAGAAAGGCGTTTATAATTTATTATATTTTGCATTTCAGAATTTCCATGCATCTCATCAGGAAGTTTCTGTCCAATGCTGAGTCTGGTTCATTTTTCAGTAAAGGGACTGCAGAAAGGAAAAAGCAAAATTGTAAACTCTTTCCCCAAACCAGAACTGCCATTGTCTCCAAAATTTATGTTGCCATTCAGTATTCATCTATTTCATAAGTTTATTTATGAAGTGTACACACTACACGAAGGCAGAGACTTTGTCCACCTCTTCCATCAAAGTACTCCCAAAAGCACAGTGCCTGTCAAGGAATATAAACTCCATAAATACTTGAGCAGCCCCGGCCTGGCGGTGTGGCTTGGTTGGTTGGAGCATCATCCTGTGCACTGAAAGGTGGCAGCTGGTTCGATCACTGCTCTGGGTGCTTATGGGAGGCAACCAATCGATGTTTCTCTCACATCAATGTTGCTCTGTCTCTCTTCCTCACCTCCTCCCTCCCTTCTGTCCTCTCTAAAGTCAATAAAAAGCATATCCTCTGGTGAGAAAAAAAATGAATACTCGAACAAATCAATAAATGATTAAATTTGATTTGTCTTTCTTTTTAACATTTAAAAAAATTCTCTGAGTAATTTGAAGTCATTTCTCACTCCCTCCTCAAAGATGTAATAACATACAGTCATCCTTCAGTATCCATGGGGATTGATTCAGGACCTGAACAGATACCGAAATCCCTGGAAGCTAAAGTCCCATATATAAAATGCATGATATATGTATATCACCTAAGCACATCTTCTCATATACTTCAAATCATCTCTAGATTACTTGCGATACTATATACAATGTAAATGCTATGCAAATAGTTGTTATACTGTATTGTGTTTAGGGAATAATGACAAGAAAAAAAATGTTCAGTACCTATGCAACCATCAGTGTAGGCCTAACTATATAGTAGAAATTAGCAACAACTAACACTTGTCCAAATATTTTTGACTCAGTTCTTTGAATTCATGAATGTGGAACCCACAGATACGGACGGCCGAGCATAGTTACATCTTAGTGTGCTCCAAGGTCATTGCATTTAAATTAGTGACCATCTGAATCAGTTGTACATATTGCATCAATGACAGATACTTTTACTGGTTAGAAATAGAATGCCTGACAGACAGTTTGCATTTGCATGTAACTACAAGCTGAGGAGGGTAGTGGTTGACGTGGGGATGGTAACTCAACAACGTCCTAGTGGAAGGTTGGTGTCTTTCCAGTTCTCTCACCATTTCCCTCATGGTCCCGGGATAGGCCCTGTAATTCCAAGCATCACACAACTGTATTCAGGGGCTGGAAGCAAGGAAAGCACAAGGGAGAGACATTTTTTCTCTGCTACCCTTGTCATTATTGAAGAGAAAAAATACTTTCCCAGAACCCTCCTGGGCAAACTTCTCCTGGCACATCGTTGCCCAGAAGTGGGTCACAGGCCGGAAGTGGGTACTAAGGAAGAAGAAGGAAATGGCTCCTGGTGGCCCACGCAGAATGAGGGCTACAAACTACCACGGGGTCAGCCAAACGCACATTCCACCTCGGGCTTTGCTAAGCGAAGGCCGTTTGCTAGGTTACCCCGGTTTCCACTCCATTACTCTACTCACAATTTTGGGGTGTTGGTCAACACATGAGCATCGTGACTGAAGCAGATGGGGAGGGCTTGTGCTCACTCCATCCAGGTCCTACATGTCTGGCTGCTCTACAAGGCCTCCTCTGTGGCCACTTTGTACTATCAATTCTTTCATCTCCATTAAATTTTAAAATCTAGCGATGAAGAATTAAAATGATTTCTCATAACCTCCTTTCTGGAGCTGAAACTTGGCAAAAAGAGGGTTTCTATAATTGATATTGTTTGATGCCAGCCTCTACTTTCATAGGCAGGATTTTCCTCCAGTTTAAGTTTATTAAAATTGAAATAATAAATTGTATTATCTCCTATCACTTTTCTTTTCAGGAAAACCTCCAAATAGGATACCCTCCAACATTGTGCTACTGGACTTTTAAGATTTACAGAGTAAAGAAAATATTTGGGGCGAAAACAAATAAAACAAAAAAACTAATGCAGCGTTTTGCACAGAAACCTTTTCCTTTTCCTTAGCTTTATTTAAATCAATTGTCTACTTCATCCTTCATGTCTCTGAATAAATTAGTGCTTTGGCCTCACCTTTTTGGATACTATTCATTGAATACGTACTGCTCGTCAAGTCTCAGACTAAGCACGTCACATGTTTCGTTTAATTGGATTCAACAATATGCCAACGAGGCAATGTCTTCTTCCTCCCCTCGCCATCCCATCCCCATCCCACAGTTCACCAAGAAAGCTGAGGCCCAGAGCAGTGAGATGGCTGCTCGGGGTCCTGTAACTTGTAACTGCAGAGTAGGGACTCAGTAGGGGGTCAATGTACCTGACTCCACAGGCTCGTTATAACTAGAGTGGACCACCCTCTCTGGCATGAGTCTCTGACCATGCTTTGGGAAGCGGATTTTAGCTCCAGATACTGTTCCGTGGCTTTGACAAATACCTCACACACCCTTGCAGGTGACTTTGCTGTCCTGAGTCTAAGTAGGACGTCTTCGTAACGAAGGGTTTGGAGGGTGGCTGCTGCTAAGGCTACGGGGTCCCTTCTCCCTGTTCCATCTGACGGAAAGATCTGTTGGCAGAAGGTGGCCTGCTCCCGGCATGTTCTTTTACCCACATCCCTTGTCAGAATAAGCTTCTATCTGGAATCCCCTTCTGTACTCAGACACAAATTCCCCCCCAAAATATACAGTTACTGGTTCTTGAGTTTCCCAGTTCTCAGTATTTCAGAGGGTGAGCTTCTGGCCATTTTCCCAAAATACTTAACAACAAGCACTTTTATACTACTTAGTGTTTTACAAGCACAGGTCTGAGTGTATGTATTACTTTCCTGTGCCTGCTGTAACAAATTACCACAAACTGGGCGACTTAAAATAATAGTTTATTCTCTCACAGTTCTACAGGCCAGAAATCCGAAACCAGTATCCCTATGCTGAAACGAGGACGTCAGCAGGACATACTTCCTCTGCAGACTCTAGAGGCGACTGTGCTCTTTGCCTCTTTAAGCTTCTGGTGGCTAATGGCATTCCTTGGCTTGTGGCGACATCGTTCCAATCTCTGCCTCTATCTTCGTATCACCTCTTTCTATGTCTGTCTGTGGTCAAATCACCCTCTCCCTCCCTATCATATGGATGCATATGGTTGCATTTAGGGTCTAACTGGATAATCTCCCCATCTCAAGATCCTTAATCACATCTGCAAAGACACTTTTTAAAATATATATATATATATATGTATATGTATATATATATATATAATATATTTATTGATTTTTTACAGAGAGGAAGGGAGAGGGATAGAGAGTTAGAAACATCAATGAGAGTGAAAGAGAAACATCTATCAGCTGCCTCCTGCACACCCCCTACTGGGGATGTGCCTGCAACCAAGGTACATGCCCTTGACCGGAATCGAACCCAGGACCCCTCAGTTCGCAGGCCGACGCTCTATCCACTGAGCCAAACCGGTCAGGGCTGCAAAGACACTTTTTATCATTTAAGGTAACATTTACAAGATCCAGGGATTAGGATCAGGTATCTTTGGGAGCTGTTATCCAGCCAACTACCGTATTTGACAGTAGAACTAACTTAATCACATGGCTACGAAAATAAATATTGTTACTCTCCCCATTTATTAATGGAAAAACTGAGGCAGAGAGGTTATACAACTTCTCCAAGATCATATAGTTATTAAGTGGCAGTGTCTGGATTTGAACCCAGGAAATTTGTGACCTTAAAAACTAGCTGCCACTGTAAGTAAATGCAAAAAAAAAAAAAAATCCTATAGAAGCATTTCCCAGATGGAATGTGCCAAGATAGAAGTCAGATGAAAAGAGGTTCCACTTTTTAAAGGCAGTGCTCCTAGGTTATGGAATTTCCCCACTTTCTTATCTTTGGCAGGACTCCTTGTTCCATCGTGTACTTCATCATCTTATACATACACAGTCCCTGCCAGAGCAGGGCTCTTAGAGCAATGTGAGAGAAGTGTGCTGTATAAACCGTGTGTAGTAGAGGTATTTGCTGAATGAATGGACTTTTAACCAATCCATCAAAGGAACGCCACGTTTGAGTTGGCAGGAAGTAGCAAAAAGCTAGATACATCTTATAATTTTTTAATGTTGAAGATAGACCCTTCTAGAATAGCTTGCTAGATTCCTGTACCCTCAATGCCTCAGCCTAGTTAATGTTTCCTCTGCAACCCCTAGGTCCCAGGAAAGGGTTTTCTAGACTGAACATCCTATGGTATCAATGTTTTTCTTTGGTTTTTAGAGAGAGTGGGAAAGGGGCGAGAGAGAGAGAGAGAGAGAGAGAGAGAGAGAGAGAGAGAGAGAGAGAAACATTGATGTGAGAGAGACACATTGGTTCATTGTCTTTAGCTGCAGGGAAGGTGAACTTCCTGCACATGCCCCGACCAGGGCCAGGGGACGAACCTGCAACCCAGCCATGTGCACTTGACCAGGATTTGAACCTGGGAGCCTTCAATGTGTGGGCCGATGCTCTGCCACTGAGCCTCACCAGCCAGGGCTCTCTCTGTAGTTTTAATTTTGCTTTCATGAATTAACTAGGAGGTTAAACATTTTTCAGATTTTTGTTTGGACATTTACATTTCATCTTATCATAACATAGAATTTTTATTTTAATTCTTTGCCATTTGTGTTTATCTGTTACTTGTTGACTTGCAGAGTTCTATATGTATATTCTCAAAACTGAATTCATTTAAAAATATCAGGATCCCAAATGTCATTGCCTATTTTGTGGCCTGATGTATTGTTTAATAAAGACAAAAATCAAATCAATATTTGGTAACTCTGGTGGGAAATTATAATCATTTTCAAGTTGTTTTTATTGTGATTAATACATGTGGTTCACTAAAAAGATTTGCGGCACAAATGTATATTCCACCCAGATGAGAGAAATATAAGCCATTGCACCTCCTAGAGTTCCCCTTCCCTGCAGCTAAAGACAACAGAATCGAAGCATGCTGCCAACTGCAAGGATTTTCGTATTGCTCATCCAGGCTTAAATATCTGCTAATTTAGATAATGGCTGCAGTCCATCAGTTAATAGTATTTACAACAAAAACATATGGCCAGTAGTTGGAAGGCCAGTCATTAGCTAATGTGAGTCATTTCCAGATGATAGAGAGATAATTTATATCGTCATTAGGAATTCTATTTGAGTAGTATGGCATCTGCCAGGGTTGACCTTAAGAGTAGACATTAGTAGCTACTTACGTGTTGATAATTAAGGGACTCAGAAAAAGACTACTCGCTCATCACAAATGATGGGGTTCAGACTGAAGCAAGCACTAGAGCTTGAGGGAAGTAGGGGAGAGATGTGAGAAAAAGATGGAACAAGTGAGAAAATACTAGGAGGACAGAGATTGAGCAAATTAAAGTCTACACTCATCAGAATAGATGCTAGGCTATGCTGTAGAATAAGTAATCCCTCTTCACAATGGTTTAACCCAACACCATTTTTCTTGCTTACAGTACCTGTTCAGCATGGGTCAGAGAGGGCTCTGCCTGATGCAGCGACTCACGAGGTAGAAGCTTCTGTGACATCAAAGCTTCCTCCCCAAACTGATATGCATTTCTGATCACACTTGTTTGTCCACAGCAAATCCCGTGGCCACCCATAACTTCAAAGGAACTGGCGTACCTCCCATCGATATGCCTGGAAAGGAGTGAACTGGAAATATCTGGTAAACAACATATTAGTGTAACAGGAACAGGAACCATGATAAGGCTGGACACAGTAGGAGGTTAGTTCAGGAAGGTAAGAATGGCTGAAAACTGCTTTTCCTGCAAATCTTACCAATGAGCAGGAAAAGGAGGCCTCTTGTCATTTCATTCACCCTGAACTAGGCCTAGGGTGATGCCTGGAAAAGACAGAACCAAGGAGCGTCCAGTACTCAGTACTTTGCCAAATTAATATGAAGTTGAAACCCTATGCGGCATATATACACAGGCACTAGAATCTGACACAGTTTACTCTTATCCCAGGCATTTATGCCAGTTTCTAGATCTGCAAAATAGAATCCCCCCGTGAGCTGGCTAAATTTAAACTCCAGGACTCCTGTAGCAAATGCACGGCTCTTCTACTTCCACCTCATTTTCTTCCTGTCGGTGTGGTCTGCAGTCCCTGAGCTCATTTGGTCTAAAGTCTAGGATCTGTGCTTCTGCATCTGGTTTGTTTGGTCCCAAGGGAGTCTTACAGAAGGCAGAGCTATAAAAAGAAAGGGGAATTTAAAAAAATAAGAATTAAAGACTTTCCTGTCACAACTGTTATTGTGACTGATGGTACAATTGGCTAAAAATGAAATAATAAATGAAAGAGTATAGGGGTAACTTATAACACATAGATTATACTTCAAAAAGAATAACACCAGAAAATCTATATATATATATATATAAAAGGCTAATATGCAAATCATCCCCTCGGGAGTTTGACCGAGAGACTGGGAGTTTGATCGCTTGCTATGACGTGCACTAATCACCAGAGGGTGGTGTGGAACGAAGGAAGGCCCTGGCCAGCAGCCAGAAGGCCCCGATCGGCCCTGATCGGAGGCCAGGCCTAGGGGCCCTACCTGTGCACGAATTTCGTGCACCAGGCCTGTAGTAGTGAAATAACCTTGGAAGAAGTACCGAATGCCAAACACCAAAGGGAATAAGCAACTGAAAAGAACAAAGCCTGGGAACTTATAAAAGGAAGTCTGTCCAGCAGGCTCGCTCACCCTTGCTGTCAAACAGGATCTGTGCCCAGCAGCTGGGTAGCATCTGGGAATTTGTTAGAAATGCAGAACTTGGATCCTGAACTTCCCAGAGTCCAAGTCTGCGTTTTAACTACATCATCTGGTGATTCATGTGTGTGTTCATGTTAGCACTCACCTAGATTGTAATGATTACAAGTTATTGAAAAATAGAAAAACGTGATTATTTATATGTTCTTATATTAAGAAAGCAGCACCTAAGAGTGTCTGACAAGCTACTTGGTTATTGGTGACCATTTATTATTAAAACCAAACTACCCCTTTTATACTGGAGACATTTATTTTGCTGCATAAAATATTATTGCTGAGGTTAAGTTTATGTGGATGGCAAAACGATAAATATAAAATTTGAAAAAATAACTGAGGAATGTCTTAACCATTTATGTATTTACACATACAAAATCAACGGAAAAAATATCCTTGGGTGAGGATTAATAACAACAACAACAACAAAGTGTAACCTTTATCATGTAAGTGTCTTTATATAATAAAGGGTACTTCGACATAGAGAAGTTAGTGTACCCAAGGTCACAAAACCTTTTTTTGTTAATCCTCACCAGAGGATATTTTTTCCATTGATTTTTAGAGAGAGTGGGAGGGAGAGAAACATCAATATGAGAGAGACAGCTAAAAATTTCCCGAAACTGATGAAAGACTTTGATTCATAGATTGAAGAAACTCAAATTGCAATCAAGACAAAATTTAAGTTAGAGGCAAATAAATGGGAATATGGTTAAAGAAGTTACAAAAGTAAAAAGGAACAAAAATAGGCAGAATATATATATATATAAAGCAAGTATCAAGATTATAGGTTTTTAACTTAAATACTATTGTTTCAACTTACATTAAATGTAAATGTGCTAAGTGCTAGGACTGGGATTTTTCAGGACCTCTCAGATGCCTTCATGCTATTCTGCTGTCTCTGCAGGAGCTGATTATTCCTGGTTTACCCTGACTCCTGGAATGAAATTTTCGGAGTCCTAAAGCATTGTGAGTTCCTATGGGTTCCCACCACTGGTGGGCCCTGGAGTGTAACTTTTGTCCCCCATCTTCAAAATTCTTTCCATGGTGTTGCTCAGCTTCCTGGCTACCACCTCTGGGCAGACCAAAGACCTCTGAGCCAAACAAGCCCCAAAGGAATACTCATTTCTCTGCATTTCTGTCAGCACTCAATTTTCTGCATTTCTGTCTTCTCATTCAATAATTCTTTACTGCCTTGTTAGGATACTGATCAAATATAACATAATTTTATAACATAAATTATGCAGATTTTCTAGTTGTTATCAGTGGGAAGAGGGGGTCTTAACAACTAATTTGCTACCATTAGTAAAAGTAATTCCCCTTTTATTATTTTTTAAACTTATTAAACATAAGGGTTTTAATAAAAACAGCACACAAATCATATTAAACATCAGTGAATCTCCAAATTCAATCATTAATATTATATCTTTTATTTGTAAGTCAAGGATTAATGTATTTATTATATACATTGCCCCAATGCCCAATTCCATCAATATTCAAATGGGCTTATGTTTTATGCAAGCATGCTTAACATCAACTTCCTTTAGTTTAGCTGATTCTAAGGAAAAACACAATAATTATGGGTATAATCTAGGGATAAGGAGCAAGTGGATTTCACATATCTATAACCTGGAAGATACAAAGTAATAGGAGGACCATGAAGCTGAAAGGAAGACAGAAATGAAGCTAATATACAGAAGACCAGTTCCACTTTGAATTTTCCAGGATCTACTACGGCTCTCTGAAGCTAGAATAGCTGACAGTTCTCCTAGCATGCAAATTATGTTGAATTGGGGGCTCATGTGACTATTTCTCCCATCTCAGTTTCATAGGTTTATGCTTGGTTATTCTTAATGATGAAAACAAGGCCAGATGGCATGGCTAGTTAACAGGCTCTAAGAGACAGCTACCAGAACTTAAACGGGAGTTAGTCTTAAATAACTTGAAAGCTCCCAATTGCTCTTAGTGTGGATGAAAAATGTGTAGTCAGTTGTCAGGAGACGGACTCAGTTACTTTATTTTAATCCCTCAAACTTTGCTTAAGGCAGTTCTGTTCAGAAATTGCTTATGGAGTAGGGAAAAATTTGCTGGTAAAGACCAAGTCCCTGATGACAGTTGAAAAATGAATATGAATTAGCAAGGTAGAGAAGGGCATAGGAAAAGGGTAATCAATGCAGGGAGATATTGAGGAGATATATTTTAAGATCTTATCATGTGAGAAGCTAAGGAGAAATTTCTGCCTCTAATCAGACAAAAGTTTCTGACCTGATTCAGAATGAATGGATAATGATGCAGTTTACTACGATCAGAAGAAATACAGTATGTCAACATCCTGAGGTACATCAATATTTAAGAAATGACTTGGAAAAGAGGGCAAAGGACTTTGAGATCATTAATATTGAGAGCATCTCCCATCTGTGACGTGTGCTCACCTTGGCCCCCTGAGCAGGCCAGAAGAGAACCCAGAGAAAATAATATCTGATAAGTCAAGAGATTTTCGAGTTTCAAGAAGAAGTAAGTTCTCAAAGATGTTAAATAAAGGCTGTGAATCTAAACAGAGAATACTGAAAAGCCATTAGATTTAACATTATGTTGATGATTAAGGAATTTTAGAGACATTAGTACGGCATCCAAAACAAGATTTGAGTGAGTGAACATGCAAAGGAAGTGGAAATAACAAGGGCATAGCAGACTTTCAAGAATCTTGGCTATTGTGAGATGGGGTGATAGCTCTAAAGGGATGCAAGGTTGAGGAAAGGGTTTTTTTCTTTGTTTGTTTTATGTTGTTCCCCTTCCTCCAAGAAGAAATAAAGTTAGAGATCTAGAAAGACCCGGACGTCTGGTAGGATAAATAGAGGAGAAAAAATGTATAGTTGATGGAGAAAATACCAAGTGAGAAAGAGCAGTCTTGATGGAAAGTAATGGGAAGTAGTTGGCCATAAAATAGAAAGGCATTTTTAACCCTTTGCACTCACTTGCTTTTTTCTCGATTCCTTTATTCTAATGCTAACCGTGTGGAGTCACACTCGACATCCGAGTGCAAAAGGTTTTAACATCTGAGGGCAGGCAAAGGTTGCTTAATGAAGATATAGATGGGAATATGTTTTGGAAGTTTAGCTGTGCAGATGATTTATGATCAGACCCTAAACTATGCAAGACATATTGATGAGTTGCAATCTCAAAACTCAGTTGAAGTTGATTTTAATGAAAATGTTATAATTAAGAAAAACAAGATGATTTGTAATAGTCATCTACATAATGAAGACTCAAATAAGAAATTGAATTGCAAACAAATCCACCAAGAAGATTTTATTTTATTTCATTTTTCTAAAATTTTAAATAATACACTTTCATTGATTTCAGAGAGAGGAAGGGAGAGGGAGAGAGAGAATCTTAGATTAGTTGACATGCATGCCCCTTACTGGGGATCGAGCCTGCAACCTGGGCATGTGCCCTGACTAGAAACTAACCCCTGACCTCCTGGCTCATGGGTCAACGCTCAACTACTGAGCTACACTGGCCAGGCCCAAGGAGAATTTAAAAGAATCTTGTACACAAGACTGAGTTCGAACGAAGATTACAGGCTGGAAGGGAGTTGCTGGTGTTCCACAAAGGCTATATTCTCACCAGTAAGACTACTCTTAAACATCCAGGACATCCTGTCCATCAACCAAAGGCAGTGCCAGCAGCCAGCATAAGATGAATATTTGAGATGGCAGAAGTCAAAGAGGAAGACATGCCTAAAAATATGATGCAAAGTAAGAGATGAGAAAAGGGTTTTTGAAGCATTCACTGCAATTCATTGTACCTAGTAATCTTGTCTACTTGTGTTAGCCTTTAGGATTTAAATAGAGATCACACATCCTTATTTTCCGGGTTTGTGCCTGCTGCCGCAGCAATATTTCCTGTTTAGTGTTTGTCATACGGTGATCCCAGACTTAGGCACACCTGGTTGAACATTAAAACTAAGAAAGGTCATGCTGGAGTTGAGTGAATATGTCAAGTTGGGACAGCTACAAATTTTTAAAATCAGATTGCCATGTCCATTGGTGTTTGCCCCAAGCCACTGCAGCCAATGCATTTTGCTTTAATCTAATTTGACCTTGATGTGCTTGATGTGATGAGCTTAGCTGTTCAGACTACAGTAAATTAGCTAAGGCTGAACTCTTGACCTGATGATAAAAATCTAATCACAGGAAAAACGCCTAAGAGGCTCATGAACCCCTCAGACTGTAAACATTCTCCCAGGCTCCCAGAGGCTCCAGTGCCCTAGAAAGAAGTTATTTGCAGCCACAAGTGATTAGGAAGGATTCTATCAGCATTTTCCCCCACCCTACTCCCCTCTTAATCCTGGAAAACGAACTTACGTTTTGAATATTATTTCTTGAATATAAAATCAATGCAAAGTGCTCTGTAGGCAGATTGGGTTTTATACTTTAGCTCAGTGGTTCTCCACATTTGGCATTAGGAACTCCTGGAGGGCTTGTTAGAACTGGGACTGCTGGGCCCTGCCCCCAGCGTTGGTTTCAGGAGGTCTGGAGTGGAGCCCGAGAACTGCCTTTCTAACAAATTCCCAGGTGGTGCTGCCTCTGCTGGTCCAGAACCCGCCGGAGACCACTGCCTTGCTACAGGTAGCTGCTCAAAACACCCTCTTCCTTGTGTGGTATCTGAGAAGCCCCCATGCCTTCTCCCCCCGCCACACCGCTTCCTCGAATCAATGAAAATTCAAGTCTGCACAGAAATCTCAGATCACTCCTGATTAACCAGGCGCTTTCAAGAGACTCTGGCCCCTAAGGGGTTCTTGTGAGAATGAAGTGAGAACATAGTAAGTTACATGGCTACCAAGGTGCCTGATCAAAACCCCGCCAAGTCCGCTGGTTACCAAGGCAAATGCCTAAAGGAGGCAGACGAATGGGAGTACGTGACAGCATCTCCCCTCTGTGACACGTGCTCACCTTGGCCCCCTGGTGGGCCAGAGAGAACTCATCTGAGTCCCTGAAGCAACATCCCTTTCCTATCCTCATACGACGGCAATTTTAACCATAATTGGCACTTTTAGAGATTACTTAACAAAATCACACACACGAGAAACCATTGCTCTACTTAGCAGTTCTGGGCTTACTTTGAGAAACTGAGGAAAGCGATGGACATGTTTCCCAGGTAAATGCCTATGATTTGTGGGGGCAGCAGTTAGAGACCTTCCAAGGGATCCATGTTCTCCAAATTCAGAACCTCGTGCTCTGCGTGCTCAGGCTGACCCCTTCCTGATGAAAGAGCAGTTAGTTCCATGATTCTGTCAGAGGAAGGCTACTTCCGAGAGGACTTCAGCATCAGGACGGGGCAGGCTCCTACTGACCTGCCATGGTCGCTGTCTTCGCCTCAACTTCTGCCTGTCCTTGAACTTGGCATCTGTATTACCTTTAGCTGTTGCGACAAAGGACCACAAACTTCGTGCCTTTAAACAACACACACTTAGGATCCCACGGCGCGGGAGGTCAGGAATCCCAACATCGGGGTCAGCTGAGCTGCATTCCCGCTGCAGGCTGACGGGGACTGGCTTCCTGTTCCAGCCTCCGGAGGCCGCTTGCTGTCTTTGGCCTGTGCCACCTGCCTCCGTCCTCAAAGCCAGCAGCCCACCTTCTTCATAGCTCCCTGCTTCCCTCTTCATAACTCTGGCTTTTGTTCATCTCCTGCTTTCCTCTTTCTCTCTGTAAGGGCTCCTGTATTTCATTGAGATAACCTCCCATCTCAGTATTTTTAACTTAATTATATTGGTAAAGTCCCTTCGGTATTTAAGGGAACACAGTCACAGGTTCTGGGAAGTAGAACATAAGGTGTGTGGGTACATTATTCTATCTACCACAATGTCCATTTTACTATTTTTATCTCTCTAACACACACGAATGATCATTTTGGCTGATGGTCATTAATTTTGACATCAGTCAAATGAAATGAATAGTAACTGTGGCTGTCAGTTAAGCACCTTAAACTTACTTTTAACATTTTGTAGCACTCTAATGGCCGTGAATTGTGAAAAACTTCTAAAATAGATATTTATACCCACACTAGAGGCCCGGTGCACAAATTCGGGCACGGATGGGGTCTGGCTGACCTGCCCTGATGGGGGCCGACTGGGGGCTGGGCTGGCTGGGGGGAGGGGCCATGGGAGGTTGGCTGGTAGGCTCCACTCCAGATCAGGGTGGGGGACCGGTTGGGGGTGGGGCTGGCCAGGGTGAGAGTTGGCCACCACAGTGCATGTCATAGCAACCGGTTGTTCTGGTTGTTCCGGTCATTCCATCATTCTGGTCACTTGGCTTTTATAGATATAGATATATAGATATAGATATAGATATAGATATAGATATAGATAGATATAGATGATAATAATATTGCTTCCATTCCTCTAAAGTAAAGCTTGCACACTATGGAAACGTGGTCAAAGGACCCTATATTCTGGGACCAACTGAAAAAAGATAGAAAAAGAACAAATTAGTTCACCTTAAAAGAAATAGAAAGACACGGTTTTACAGAAATATTGTAAAAAATAAAGTGCTATGGTTTTTTAGTTGACTCCATGTTTAATATGAGTTTTTAAGATAATGCCATTTTAACCTGAATTAACAGTAGTTTAATGTTTAGGAAATAAGATAACATTCATTCACTCAAAAGAGATTGTTTTTAAAGCATCTATGTGCCAGGTACTGTGCTAGACAATAGAAATACTTTCCACTTTGTACTGTTACTATGTCCTCATTAAAAAAAAAATAGGTTAATGTAACATGGATAAAAAAATGACATTATTGTTATAGAAAAAGGCCCAACCTTTAAACTCAATAAAATCTTTGTGCAACAGTTTTTCCCCTGAATTATTGTATCTGATCACACAGATTTATTAGCAAAAAACTCATTTAAAATTATTTATCGCTGTCTAGGTGATGATATTAAGGTTTTAAACTAGCTGCTTTTCAAAATGTTCATTCGAACATCACCAGCTGTAACATTTGAAAAATGTTTATTTTTTTCTTTTAATTTTGCTTATATTCCACCTGAACATTTCTCATAACTACAATCATGTATAGAATTTACATTCTATTATTATTTTTAACTAAACTTAGTATGTTGCAACTTTAAACCACAATAAGAGTAATAAATAGGTGTTATAAAAATGTTAAGAATTATTATGTAGATAATACTCTAAATTGTCTCACCCTTTTCCACAGACTCAAATCCCTGTTTCATTATTTATATTTCAGATACACATATTATTGAAATCCTGAACTGATACATACGTGGGCAGATGCTATTTACGTTAAAAGTTTTATGACTAACGTCATTCCTCTCCTTCAGCAAAGTAAGCATCGGAGAAGGTGGGAAAACATGAGTGAATGTATCAGACCACAGGCTCACGAGTCCTCAGTCATTTTGGTCACTACACGCTGGCATCTGCTGACTTTCCCATCCTCCCCTCAGCAATGGCACTCAGTAGCAGCTGAGTCTTCCTCCTCCCCAATGCCAAAGCTTTTTGTTCCAGTTCTTTCACTACAAGGACGCCCCTCTAAAAGGCTTGGAGGAATACTTGGCTGTGTACCCAAGCCCTGCTGGCAAAAGAAGAATTCTCTCACGTTATCTCAGACCCTTTTTGCTTAGGCGTGCAATAGGCAGTTCCTACCCACACTGAACCATGTTGGATAAAGGGCTCCTTGAAGTCATGCTGCCTCCCAGGTCTTTACTTGAACTGGGGTTCAGACCCCCCCCCCCCACCCCCTCCGCCCCCATCAGGTTTCTATGAAGGTTTCTATTGTTTTTCTCTTTCCTGGTATTTGGTCTCAGACATCAGCCAGGGCACAGAGCCCATTCTATGGGAGTCATACCAAACCTAACTCTTTGGTGTTTGCCCTCCACCCACCTTCCAGTCTGGAAAACTTGGATATTACCTTCAGAAAGAATAAACAGCGTCTGACTGAAGTTGCAGCATACACTTCTGAAGCTCAGAAGCTGAGCACTGACTTTGTTCTGTGTTCTTCAATAACTAACAGGCCAACTCTGAGGTAATGGATGCCTCTTGCTCCAGCTGGTTGAGAGGGTAGTGAGGAAGGGAGAGGGGTGAAAGGGTGGTTACTGGGATAACTAGGAGGTGGATACAATGCAGCCTTGGTCTCAAACTCACAAGGACAAGGACAGGACACATGTGAGAGTGAATATTTGGAGGGGAAGCTCTTAAATTATGTGGAATTTCTAAAATTAGATGAATTGTGGGGTGAAAATGGCTCTCCTTGAGAGGAATAGCATTAAAGAGTTAAATTCAGGCTAGAATAGAAACTCAGGTGAGAGAGACAAAAAGTGCCAATTAATTAACCATTTTTAAAATGTATGTGTAATTTTATTTATTATAATTTTCTTTTTCTTTTTTTTTGTTGTTACTCAACCGAGGATATTTTTTCCATTGATTTTCAGAGAATGGACTATGCGGGGGTGGGGGGAGAAATATCGATGTTTCGATGTGAGAGAGACACATCTATTGGCTGATTCCCCACAATGCCCCCAACTGGGGCCTGGGATCCAACCTGCAACCCAGTACATGCTTGACTGGAATCAGACCTGCAACCCCTTCACTGCACAGGCCAATGCTCCAACCACTGAGCAGCACTGGCCAGGTCTGTGATTTCTTTTTTTTTTATATGAGTTAAGTTTAAAATTTTGTAAATGCTATGAGAAATGAAATGTGCTGGGGAAGAAAAGAATCACTCACATTTGTACAGCCTGTTCTCTTCCAGTCACATGGTGCTTGCAAAATTTTACCTTAGGACAAAGTAAAACAAAACACAAACCCAGAGAACATGTCCTCATCATACTCTCCCCTTGTTATTGAAGATTTTCTATTGTAAACCTCAGATGTTGCCAAATAGTATGAGAGGGAGTTTTCTTTCTCTCTTTTTCTTAAGTTGATATTTTTATATTGTTACTAAAGAATTACTCGTGTTTTTGCTAGAAAATGATTCATTTGACTACAAAACCCCATTTGATCTAAATGTCTTTTCATGTTTTCATATAGCCCACAATTAGGTCAAGTATGTCTTCTTTTTGGATTTAAAGAGGCTAGGAATTTATTTTAATGCAAATAATAAACAATGGATCAATCATAGATGTTTAAAAGTTTAATAGTTGGTTGGCTTATCAATCATCAAAATATTTGAGTAATGTCGGATTAACAGGCGTAGTTTTTTTAAATGGAAGATTTATTTATTTTTATTTTTAAAAATTTTATGGAATTTATTGGGGTGACATTGGTTAATAAAATTATATAGGTTTCAGGTGTACAGTTCAATTATATGTTATCTGTACATTGAACAGGAGTAATTTTGATTATTATCTGTGACATAAACTGATTAGTTCCTATTTCTCCCTTATTCATTTCCTTGATAACATAAAAAAAATTGCTCTTTTTGTTTGTAAACTCAGTCTGGTAGAAATTTATTCATTATATTATTGCTCTTTTGGCATAAGCTTTCAGGTACCATCTTCAATATTTTAGCTTGTTTGCATGAGAATACTACAGCCCTTAATATATATGGAGAATTTAATTTTTCACTATATCATTGACAATTTATAAAACAGAAAATGGCAATTTTTTGACTCAGATGTCCACTTCAGATAATAGTATGTTCAAGAAATAGCACAAAAAAGAGCTACGGTGGAAAAGACAGTGAATGAGTTACCTATTTCCTTTCCCAAATCTGGAAATGTGCTTTCACTGTCTTTTCCTTATTCAGAATTTTGGTTTCTTGATTTAATTTGACATTTAATCCATGTACACGATTCAACTCAAATCCTTCTAGAGATAGAAGCATTGCTGTATGGTTACCATCTGTGTGCTCTGTCCTATTTCAACAGGGAGGCGACAGGGTTGAAAGTGTGAATGCGTTATCCAGTCAAAATACCTGACCTTGTGGACAGTGCTGGCTCCTCCTCCTCAGATTACTGTAGAAAGCCGTAATCACCTTAGTCCCCAGCCTCTCTCAAGAGACAACGGGCTCTCGAGGCCAGGGTGCATAGCAATCATTTGTGCAGCTTTTAATATTCAGATTCTCAAGTGCTTCCTAGCTCTACTGAATCAGAAACTCTGGATGTAAGACCTGAGAGCTTGCATTTTTAACAACTCTCCCAGGATTCTGAACTCTGGCTATGTATTACAGCCTGTTTTTCAAATTCTCATTCTTTAACTATCCCTGCTGCCCAGACTTTCCTCTGGACTCTCTTGGAACCCAGGTATGTATATACCAAATTCCCTATAAATCCTTAGTGTCTTATCCAGGCATCCTCAAACTGCGGCCCATGGGCCACATGCGGGTGTTTTTGCCGTTTTGTTTTTTTATTTCAAAATAAGATATGTGCAGTGTGCATAGGAATTTGTTTATAGTTTTTTTTAAACTATAGTCCAGCCCTCCAATGGTCTGAGGGACAGTGAACTGGCCCCCTGTTTAAAAAGTTTGAGGACCCCTGACCAAACCCATCTGCCGATATCTGCCTTATTGGAAACCTGGCTCTCCCTCGAGGGGACCATTTCCCCTTTGGTCCACTAAAGCAGTGGCTGGAAACTCTCCTGTACCCCAAATATTGTGGTCAAGAGGTTGTGCACCTGTACCTCATGGTCCCTTCTGTATTATGCTTCCTTGTCCTGTGATCTTGCTTTAACATCCTCATATCTTGGTGCCTCCACCTCAACCTCTGAATACTTTAAGGGCTTACAGCTTCCTTCTCTTTCCAGTTCATGTCATCAGTCAATATCAATCTCCAATTGATTTCTCAGTTATTCTCCACTACATCACAACTTTTCCTGTCTTCCATTCCTCACCCACCCACTACATTCAGCTGATGGCTCTCCTCATACTTGAGAACCTATAAGTCACCAGAGGGGAATACTGGCTTCATGCACTGGTGGGGTCCCTCAGCCTGTCCTGCAGGGATTGGGCTGAAAACCACTCTCTGACATCCCCCAAGGGGTCCCAGATTGTGAGAGGGTGCAGGCCAGGCTGAGGGACCCTACCTATGCACTATTGGGGCCTGGGAGGGACCGCAGGAAGGCTCCAGGGCGTGTCCCGCCCATCTCGCTCAGTCCCAATAGGCTGGACCCCAGCAGCAAGCTAACCTACTAGTCGGAGCGTCTGCCCCCTGGTGGTCAGTGTGCATCATAGTGACTGGTCCCTTTTCTCTTTTGCATTTAACCTCTCCTCGCTACTAGATTATTTTCCTCAGCAAATAAATAGGCTCTGTAATTTTCCATACTTAAAAATACTTCCCTTTTCTATAACTAAACAAGATGATTTTAAAGTTTGTGTGGAAAAATAAAAAGGCAAAAATATCTAAGATAACTTTGAAAAAGGAAGAGCTATGAGGTTAAAACTATAAACTCTCAGCAATTTAAGCCTTGTAATTGGCTCATGAATAGACAGATAGACCAATGGAAAATGATCCAAAGGTTAAAACAAGGACAATAATTTAGTAAACAATAAAAGTGACATCAGAGTACAAAGATAACATTTTAAATAAATGGTCTTGAGATAACAAAATTACCACCAGGGAAGATACAGTTAAATTAATACTGCACATAACATATGAGGATAACCTCTAGATACATGAAATATTTTAATGTAAAAAAATCCCCATAAGAACACTGAAAGAAAATATAAACCAATTTCTTTATAGTACCAAAGAGGCTAAACTTTCCAGCTTAAATAAAAATTCACAAACCAAAGAGGAAAGATAAAAATATTTGACTACATAAAAGAAGGAAAGGAAGGAAAAGAAAATTTGAAAAGTTAGAATGGAAGAGAGAGAGGAGACAGAGAAAGCAGGTGGAAAAAAGGAGGGGAGAGAAAGGGAAAGGAGGAGAGGAGAGGAAGGAGAGAAGAGAAGAAGAGAAGAAAAATTCTGCTTGGGAAAAAAACGTACAAAATAAATCTGTATACTTGTGGTTTTGTGGTTGTTGTGTTTTTTTTTTTTTATCACTACTCCAATTTTATCTCTCGCCTGCACCACAATAATAGTATATCAGTCAGGGTTCTCCAAAGAAACAGAATCAATAAGATTATTTATCTTTAAAAGGAACTGGCTCATACGATTGAAAGGACTGGCAAGTCAGAAATCTCTAGGGTAAGCTATGAAATACACATCTATGCAATACAGTCACAGCAACATCTGGACTAATGTTTGCCCAAACAACTAGACACACCATAGCCTACACATAAAACTCACCAAAACGAGTAATTCTAATTAGTTTCTTATTTCCACATTAACCTCATTTCCCAATCTGATTCCCACACAACACTTGGCATAATCCTTCTAATCGAGTCTCTTCCATGATTAAACTATTTGCATCGCTGCTCATTGCACTTGAAATAAAATCCAAACACTTTGCCTACAGGTCCATCTTCCAGCCGAATTTTCTCCTCTGCATTTACTACGCTCCAGCCACTTGGAGTACTGGCCTCCTCTCTGTTCACCCAGCATGCCAAATTCTTCCCTATGCTAGGGCCTCTGCATATACTTCTCAGATGTGATACGGATTTGTGAAGGAATAAGTAACAAATAATCCCCTCCTGTGGAAGGTAGCTCACTTTGTTAAGAGTCATTCTCGTGGTTCCAGCTTGAAGCAAACACTGGGGCCTGGTGCTTCCAGACTGAGGTAAGTACAGTTGTGCTAATTACACTATCCTTGTCAGACATTTCCCATTTAACCACTCACAAACCTGCCATGCTCAGTGCCCATTCTGCCTCTGATCTTGGTGTCAATACCTGTTATTCTAGTCTATTCTTTCCATGTATTATTAGTGGTTTCTACAGCTCTATTTGATTTTATTGTGAATTTGATCCTGTTTATACATCTTCAAAAATCCCTAAATCCTTTGGACTTACCCGTTTTCCTGCTTTGAAGTTTTATAATTCTTCTACCATTTTAATGTGAGCTTAAGATGAGGAAGATGGGAGTGCATGCATTTAGTCGCTCAGGTTCCTTTGACTGTAAATTTATCATTCAAAACATCAGAACAGAACCTCAAAACATATTAATGAAGATGGTTTTATTGAATTACAGGACAGGGCACATAAAAATTAAATATTTGAGTAATTTAACCAATTATTCAAAACTAGAAACTTTAAATGTTAAAAAGTACATTTTTAGTAAGTATCTAGACAATAGCTACTTATTTATTATTTAAGAGTTTTGTGATTAAGGCAAGTATTTAGTTATGCACTGAATCCCCATATTCCCCATATAGGTAAAAAAGATAATTAATTAAATTTTGTTATTAAAGCAAATTAAAGTTCTTAATTAAACAAAAGCTACTGCATAATAAGGAAATACAGCACAGGCTTAATGTCAGTTCCTTTCCTCCATTTCATGCTGAAGAACCACATACTCTCCTCTCACCTCTCCTAAGAAAGCATTTGAAAACGCTGTATATAAAAGAAACCTTAAAGTTTGATCTCACCTAACATTATTTGATCATAAAGTTCTTTGGTCAATGGAACATAAGTTTTTTTCAAGTTATCCATGAAGTAAAGTGGATCAGAAATTTTCAATGGACTAAATCCTTCTTGCACCAACTGAAACTTCTTTGGTTTGAATGTCCCTGTTGTTTCCATCTTTTCCTATAAAGCAGTTACCAGGATTAGTAGAATAATTTAATATTATATATAACACAAAAGTAACATGTTTAACAATACAGACTATAAGAGAGTTACAACATTTTCATACCCAATGGCCATCTCTATTTACTACTAATAATATAACATTAGAAATAAAAAAATTGGCCTCTAAACATTTAAACCTTTAGCTTGATTTAGCTGTGAACTTTATTCAACATATAAAAACTATGAACATAGTCAATAACTGATTACAAAGGATTATAAATATGTCTAAGACACATAGGTTTATCTCTTCAATCAATGTCAATACAATTATGTACAGAGTATGCTATTAAATACGAAGATAAAGGATGTAAAAGACAGATATCTATTCCATAAGGCAGGTTACTATAAGAATCAGGGGGAGTAAAGAATGATCTAAAACTTGAGTTTCCAAGCTATACACTGAGGTGCATTGTGGTACCTAAGTGAATTTCTAGGGTCTCCACGGAATATTTTAAAATTTCAAAATAAACCCAGTGACATCTGTCATTCACCACTTGGAAACAACTAGCTCAATATTAGTTTGTGTTTCATTCATTTCCGTAATGTTATATCTTTGCGAAACAGAGTTTTCAGTGGAGCTGTGATAAAAAGCAAACCCAAATCAACATGTAACATGGAATTAGGCTGGGCTTGTTCAGTCCAATCTAATTCCAAAGTTTGAAGAGTTGTGCAATACCAAACTTACACATCTTTATTTCTGTGGTTATTTGAAAATGAAATAAAAGTATTTTTCTTTCACTTTATGTGTATTATTTTTTTCAAATGGCAATTAATTTGTTAGACCCAAATACTTGTTAATTTGTTTTGGCCTAACCTCTGAATAAACAAATGTTTAGGTATTTTTTTTTTTTTTTTGGTCCAAGAGTGTCATAAAATAATTACGGAGACACTAAAGATACCACGAATCTAGAAAGTTTAAGGAGCTCTGCTTTAAGGGACTTAGAGGAGATATGAGTGAATCTCTGGCAGTTTCAAGCATGGAGGAGCAACCTTGTTTTAAATCAGATGACAGGTGGAGGTCCATATGAAGTTCTATGAGTAACCTGGTCGCTTTGATTTATACTTCTAAACAAATTCTAGACTCAACTTCTCTTTGAACCTCCTTCCCTGATCTCATGCACTCTCTCCCCTCTCCTACCCAACACTGTCATCTCAGAATCTTTGATTACTTCCTAAGGATAAATTTCTGGAAATAAAATTGCTAAGGCAAAATACATGCAAATTCTAATAGTCTGATCACATATTTAGCACATTGTTTCCTAGAGAGGTTATAACAATTTGTGTTTCAAAATGAAAGGATCAATTTAATTTCTTCCCAGCCATACTAAATAATAAAACATTTAAATTTTTCTTGTAAATTTATTGGCAAGAGAATTCTTTTAAAATTTGTGCTAACCAGATTTTTAGTAAAATAATTGTTTTATTCATTTTGTCAGAAGTTACTTATTACTTTGCTTATATCAGATCATAACTCATTTATTAAATAAATATTTTGACAACTAAGTGTCATGCATTATTCTAACTATAGTAAATACTGTAATAAACATAGCAGTCTTGGCCCAAGTACTTTTAGGTGCTTAATGATGCTAAAATATTTTCTAAATTTGTATAACACTGACATAGTCTTCTAGAGTAGTCCTATGCCAAAATACTTCTTTTCAATAACAATGAATTTAAGTAGTCCCAGGAGAAAATGTTTAAAATATTATGATTTCTCAACTTCCTATTTCATTAAAATACATTGCTTCTAGTGGGATAGGGAGGGTTAGGAGGGAGCTGGGTGTGGTCATAAAAGGACAACATGGAAGGATCCTTGTGGTATTGAAATTGTTCATATCCTGGCTGTGGTCATTGATGCATAAAGCTACACAGCTAATAAAAGTGTATGGAACTTAAGACAGAAGGGGTTAAGAACAAGCCTCCCAAAGGTATGCCACTTTGGCATGTGAATTATTTTGAAGGCAAATGAGACCCTGAGGACTCATGAGAAAATTTATATCTCCCTTAAAGAACTTAAATTAGGGGCCTTGCCCATAGTAAGTTATCACCAGAAATAACATTTTATGACCTATCTATCTGGCAGGGCAAATTTCTAATTACTGAATGCCTGCTCTTCCTATTGTCCCGGAAACGACCTTCCTCCTCTGTGAAGCCCCAATGCACCTTACCTCATCCTGAGCTCAGAATGCCACACGTACCTCATTCTCACTTTCTGTCGCTAAAGCTCTCATGTACGTGGGGCCTCTGACGCTCTCAGGTATGTGGGGTTCCCAGATGTATGTATGCATAAAATTTGGTTATTTTCTCTGGGTAATCTGTCTCATGTCAATTTAATTAGTAGACCAGCTGGAAGAACCTAGGCTAGAGGAATATTTCTTCATCCCCCACAACACACACACACACACACACACACACACACACACACACACACGCACACGCACACGCACACACACACACATGCACACTAGTACAAGTAAAACAGAAAAGTTTAAAAAGATGGGCAAATTGTATCAATGTCAATATCAGTTTTGAAAAATGTTACCATCGGAGGAAACCAAGTAAACAGTACACAGGATCTTTTCTGTATTATTTCTTACAACTGCATGTGAATCAATTAAAAATGTGTTATTTCTGCTTCATATTTACTTACCTTTAGTATTTCAGATGATATGAAAATAATCTGAGATGATGTATGTAAAAGCTCTTAAAAGAAAAATATCATGTAAATGAAATATGTATTTATGACAGGTCAGATTATATGTCCCATTGGCCAAGCACTGACTTGACCATAAGGATTGCTCAGCAAATGCTTTAAAAATAAATATGACCCCATCTATCACGCTATTAGAAATATAATAGCAATATGACAAATGTACCCAGAAAAATTCTGTGATTGGATGTTGAGAGATGATGAGTACTAGCTTTGGGAAATTTCATTTAAAGCACAATATTAAATAGATGAATGGCTGATGAAATGAGCAAGCAAAATTACCCAGTAGCTGAATAAATGTGTTTTTATTTTTATTGTGTTTTAGTCTAGTTACCGAACAAGAGAAAGAGCCCATTTCTCAAAACAAATAAGTGCAGAATTCCTCCAAAATATAAAATCCCAGAGGGGTTTTGTGGCAATCCTTATAGCCAAGTCATTGCTTGGCCAATGGGACATGTCATCTGAACTGTCATAAATACGTGTTTCATTTATATGATATTTTGGACAGAATGAGGACAAAGATTAAAAGCAAAACTGTTTAAAGCCAATTCCCTTTAAGTTCTGTACACTTCCTATAGACACCTTGATGTCAGCTTGGTGGAACCCCATATTAGGCACATAGCACTAAATGTCCTCAGAAGGCACGTGTGAAATGTGGTTTTCGGCTTGCCACTGTCTCTGGGACCATCATTTTTTGCTCTGAGATCTTGACTCAACAGGGAGGGAGCAATTCTACAACTAGGACAAAGACAAAGACAGCCTAGCATTTCATCATGCTCCCCCTTCTATAATTAAGTGTCAAATGTGGCATAAATTAACATGCTGCGGCTTTTCATCGCTCTTCAAATTCTCTAATATAAATAAAATGCACATATTAGTTAAAAGATAAAATCTTATTTTATAATTAATCTCCTGGATTCCTGGTTTTTAAATTTAATGGGTAAGTAAAATTACCTGAATTCTTAAAAATCGTGGGCAGGCATAAGCTGGTAGAAATGTTACAACTTGTTCATAAACTTTTTCCAAGTCTAAAGACTTATTTGGTTTTAAAGTAATAGAGGCCATTCCTGTTTTTCCTTCACAATCTGAAAAAGAAGTTTGAAATAGAGTCCATTTACAAGTACTAGGTGCATTTTAAAAATAGTCCTGCATACTAATTGTTGTAAAGGGAGACATTACACTTATTGCAGCAATGACAATGCGACAGTAACGTAAATGAGTGGGTCCTTCCCTGAGCATACGATATACTCTCTAGAAATAATTTAGGAACAAGGAAGGGCAGAGTCTAATCCTAAATATCTACACTACAATAATGAAATAGATGGAATGGAAAACACCATAAATGGCCCATAATTTGCATCTTACCACCACTAATATAAAATATTAAGAAGAAATATGTATTAAGAAGAGAAATGTCCATAATAAGCATCAATGCAAAAAATAAAGGTCATGTCTTTATTTAGAGGCTGGTATTGTCCTAACTACATCCACAGATCGCTTCCTGCGTATCATGCCACCCATAGATGTTTCCAGGGGACTGGAGTCTCCCGCAGCATTTCTCCAGCACCCAGTGGCTGGCTATTAGAGTAAACACCCCTTCCTCTGCGCCCCTATACACACTCTCACCCCACCCCTACATCCCCATGCACTTACAAACATTAGTTAGACAATTCTGTCATTAGTAAAAAAAAAAAAAAAAAGACAGTGACGAGGAGTCCCGTTATTTCAAGTTGGTCACTTTTATTTGCCATTTCCACCATCATGATACAGTCCTCACATGCATATTTATAAAGATAAGTGAGGCCAAAACAATTTAAAAATAATTTTTAAAAGGTTCAACTTAACTACAAGTCAGTGTTCTTAAACATTTAAACTAGAACACGTTTCTGTTTAGTGGCATGTATAAACTCCAGTCTCAAAGAGAAAAATAATAGACTATTAAAAAGCAGTGAGTCACTGGCCCGAGTGTTTGAGCTCTGCTTAAAAATGAACACATATATTAAAATTCAATGGGGAAAAAAATCAACCCACACTAAAATAAAAAGCAAAAATCATAAAAATTTCAATGGGTACCTTTCCCCTGATGTGGCCATGAAGTTGGTTAGCTTGCTCTAGGGCATTATTTGCCATGACAAGACTGAGATAACTATCAAATATATATATAAAAAATGTTGAATTAGTAAGAAATGTTGAATTGCAAAACTAAAGAAAGTTGGCAATTCTCTCTGAGAATCCTTCCCAAACCCAAAATATATTCATACCTGGCACTGCCACACCATATACGTTTGATTCTTGTATGAAATCCAACATTCCAATAATATCAGCAACCTCTGTGGTTGCAATGTTTTCTCCTTTCCATCTAAATAAAACACAAGTTCCAGTTAGTACACCTATATCTGAAGAATTAGGTGCCCAGTTTTATTTTTAGTGCCTTGCACTTAGCTCTGTGCAAACACCTAGTAAGGAAAAATAATGGCAGTTTTCAAAACAAAATACATATTCTAAGGAAGCACTTTGTTGATAACTCAACAAAATCCAGTATCTATTTTTTAGTTAAAATTACTTTATCTATGTCTCACTGGTATAAATTGCTTACTGTAAAATGTTTTTTACAATATGTCATAAAAATAAAAGCATGATAATCCTTTTTATTTTGTAATATAATAACAGTTAAGTAGAAAATATCCCCTATCTCTAATGACAGATAGAAAACACTGAAAGGAAAGCTATAGTTGCCTTTCACTGTACTGAACCCTTTTGATTTCTAGGGATTAATCCCTTTGGCTCTTTCAGTGCATCTGAATAGATATTTTGTTCTAATTAAAATAAATTTTAATTGATTTCAGAGGGGAAGGGAGAAGTAGAGATAGATAGAAACATCAACGATGAGAGAGAATAATTGATCAGTTGCCTCCTGCATGCCCCACACTGGGAATCGAGCCCACAACCTGGGCATGTGCCCTGACCAGGAATCAAACCATGACCTCCAGGTTCAGAGGTTGACGTTCAACTACTAAATCATGCCAGCAGGGCTTAAAATAATTTTAAATAGTGTGAGCTCCTAACTTGGTACAAGAAAGTGAGGAAGTATAATTCATTTATTCATTCAAGCAATTTTTGAATGTCTATTGTCTATCCTTCACTGTTCTATAGTCATTGATTAGGAAAGTAAAATGTCATAAGCCTAAAATAATCTTAAGTATTAAGAAAGAAAATCTAGAAAGGGAAATGTTGCTGTTTAATTATTTTTATCACTAGGTCAAGAAGTAGACCATATTTGACCAAATTGGTTTTAACTCTACCATTTAGATTTCATATCTGTGTACCTGTTTGATATTCTAAGAAAAAGGAGCTTACTAATTTGGACCAAATGGATTCATTAAAATAATTATAAAAATTGACATAAAAATTTAACTTATATTTCAATCTAGAAACAGGTGGCTGATAGATTTTTAAATGGGGAGACATGGTTGAGTCTGCCCTGAAGGTAAAGAGCATGTGGTCTATAATGCTCCCATAGAGCCCTGCTCAGAGCACAGTTCACAATCACAGAACAGGCAGTGTAACCGATGATGTCTCATACCTGAAAGTGTCTCCAATACGGTCACAAAAATAGAGAAAATTCTCGTGATCTTGGACCATTAAATCTCCTGTGTTAAAGTAAACATCTCCCTTCTTGAAAACATCACATAGCAATTTCTTTTCAGTGTGCTTTTTATTCCCAACATAACCAAAGAAGGGATTCTTTTCATTCACTCGGGAAATGAGAAGTCCAGGTTCTCCTGTGAGAGAAAGGCATCTTCAATGATCTGATTAAAACTGTTATTATACACACCATGCACGCACCTAATTTACATCTGACCAACACAATAGTGTTGCCTATCTGCCTTTCCTCTGAACTTATTTTATTATGTTTAACATCATTTGCTCTGGGTGCTCAGAGTACAACCAGCACATCTTTTCACAGACTGCCACAAATGCAAATTACTTTGGGAAAACTAACAAAAAGGAAATGGAATGTGAAGAAAGTATATTAAATTTATTTTACATCCTGGCTGGATAGAACAGTGGCTACTTTTCTTTTGGATTATGCAGATTTTACCACTGCTAATAATGGAAATTCTATAAATAACAACCATAATAATAATTTTAAAAAGGCGATGATAACAGCAATATTTACTGGGCACTTACTATGTAGCAAGCCCCAAAACTGCCATTTTGTTTATTCTTTACAGAAATGCTTTGAAATTAATAATTATAATCCCTATTTCACAGGGAAGAAACTAGGGGCCAGAGTCCAACAGATAGACAGGAATGAACCTAGTACTCAAATTCAAGTCTCAATGATTTTTGCAACCAGGTTTTTGTATAATACTATCTCTGATATAATTAATATGTTATTAGAAGTTTAGGAAAATGTTTTATTCCTCTGGTATGTTAGTCTGGTAACCCTCGATGGGCAAGAGATGAAACATGAAATTTATTAGTTTTACTTTAGACACATCATCAAAAGTAATTTTTCAATAACATTTATTCAAATGAATCCAGATTTTGGCCAGCAATCTGCAAGGTGAGAAACTACTTCCAAGAGAAGGGTGGAAGACAAGGAGAGCAGCAATCACTGCCCCAGACAATTTCAAGGCTATTGGTGACTTGTTTTGCTCCTTGTGAAGCGAGTGAACATCTTTGTGATGAGTTAAATGGGTTAAATTCCAGCTTTTTTTTTTTTTAAACTTTCTATTCAACTGCCAATTACTCCTATTCCTTCTGGACATTCTGGCTTCTAAAGGCTCACAAACCAGTGGCCAAAACAAGCCTGCTTTGCTACAGCAGAGACCCCTCATGGTCACTGTCATTACCAACCCCATCATCATCATCATCTCTATCATTATCATCGTCATAATCAACTTCATTATTACACTTATTGAGCAATTTCTGGGTACCAGTCACTATTCTGAACACTTTACATATGTATCCCACTGGATTCTCATCACAAACCTGTAAGACAGGCCCTTCTATAATCTTCATTTTACAGTTGAAAAAACGGAGGAAGAAAAAGTAATTTGCCCAGTGTCACACGCAGCCAATTGTGCGGGTTGGAATTTTTAACCAGGACACCCTGACTCCAAAGCCTCTTCTCATTGCATATTCCATCAGTCTGCATTCCCTATAATTCAGAATTTTCAAGCCTCACCTTTCCCTTAAATTTTATGTTGTTTTTCTTTTTCAGGACACAAGTGACGGTTTCTTCCCTAAGAAATCAATTATTGCAAATGCTTGAAAGGTCATAGGGTATTCTTATCTGTCATTTACAGGCAATTTATGCAAGACACAATGCCTTAATGGGTAAAGAAAATATTTAGTAACCTTTAATTAGAACTGCAAAATAGTAATAAGCAGTTCTGGGATTCAAGTTCCAATATCAGATATTACTGCAATTGTAAAAAATAAAATAAAAAAGAAACCACATACTAACTAGCAAGGTGTGTTGAAATGAAGTTCCTTAGAAATGGCTTTTCTTTTGAATACTATCTATAGAATTCATTTAGGGAAAGATATTTGATAAATATCCTCAGGCTTGAAATTCAGAGGATTGGGAAATCTGTGTTTTTAATAGATAAGGTTTATATTTTTTTCTTTACTTTCAGCTGCCAGGAAAAACAAAACAAAACAAAAATCAGTTTTGCAGCATTTACCTCCACATCTGAAGTAAAGATTTAAAGGAAATCATCTCTGAAACGTAGTTTAAACATATTCTGAGGCAGTAAAATGTAAGTTTGGCCTGATTTATTCAGTCTGGTCTGCTAAACAATTTTAAGTGCACATCTCTACATTTAATTTTCTAGATTGATGACATGCAGCAGCAAGTTAATTGGGGCACTTGCTTTCATTAAAATTTCTAACTAAAGCCCTAGCCGGTTTGGCTCGGTGGATAGAGCACCGGCCTGTGGACTGAAGGGTCCTGGGTTCGATTCCCGGTCAAGGGCACATACCTCGGTTGCAGGTTTGATCCCCATCCCTGGTCGGGGCATTGGCAGGAGGCAACCAATTGACGTCTCTCTCTCATATTGATGTTTCTTTCTCTCTGTTTCTCCCCCTCCCTCCCATTCTCTCTAAAAATCAATGGGAAAATGTCCTCTGGTAAGGATTAACAAAACAAAACAAAAATTTCTAACTAAAAATTATAAGAAAGTCTACCTTGGTGGAGGAGGAGGAGTGAAAGGGAGAAGAGAAGGGGTGGGAGTGACAAGCACATGCCTGGCCCTCTGGAGGGCTTTGCACACATCATCTCCAATAACGGAAAACAACAAATGCACGAAATAAGTGTTGTCACCTCTACTCTACATAGGAAGAAAATGAGACGCAGACAGGCTGGGTGACCTTCCCAAAGCAGTACAGTTTCTAAGTGTGAAAGCCCAGATTTAAATTAAAGTCTGCCTGATTTCCCACTGCACCTAGAATGTTAAATTAAGTCATTCATTTTAATGTTGGTGATATAGGACATTGGACATATGCCACTGTCAGAAAACAGAAGTAAATGGTCGATTAAGAAAAACATGAGGCCAACAGTAATCCCTTTTAAATTTTAATAATTTAGCATCTGAGAGATTCATTTGTGGCCTCTAACATCTAATAATTAAACCATTCTACCTACATTGAAATTCCAGTTAAGTCATATTACCTATTAGAAATAATCATTCTTTCTTTTCTAAATTTAAATTTAAAAGGAAATTCAGAAACCTTGCCTGAGGTGACATCTTCAAATATAAGAATCTTACCTTTTTTTACATGACTACACCAGCCCTGTTCATTTCTAATGGGCTCATCTTTCTGGAAATCATACTTTATCAAGTCAAAAGTGAAAAAAAACTGCAAAGACAAAATCAAACGAAAACAAGACTTAGTTATTTGTGCAGTGACATCTATGGGTAGAAGATTTTGTTGAAACAGTGAATTAGAATGTGGATTTTTTAAAACACACACTCTTTACTGATGCAAAATTAAATATTTGAACATCAAAATTGAAGGTATTAGTAAACAGTACTCATGTGCTGGCATTTACTTTCATTTCTTTCTTGTTGCCCATTACACCTTGGCAAACATTCCTAACTTTAATCCTGAATGAGAGAATGCAAGTGATCCCTGCACTCAACTACATACTCGACTACCTACAGGGAGGAGGACCACTGCCTTGCCTTCTCCTTTTTGCAGTCATTCAAAACACCCCTTGAAGGGGAAAGTTTTAATAGAAATAAAATGTAAACTATGTGAATATAAGGAGCTTATTGTCTATTTTTAATTTACAATCCCTTGAAAAGGGACAGGTGCCCAGAAAGTACTTGTTACCTGACACTTTGATCTTTCCCCCAGGCCTTTCACCTAATGTCCCTAATGCAACACTCAGTACTTGGGTGCACTACTGTGGTGTGAGATGGCAAATTTGTTGGAACATCCTGATCACATTGGGTATCAAGCTTATTGGACAACTTTCCTTGTCCCCGAATATTTACAGCTGCCCCCCTCCTGAAATGGTCATTATTACCATGTCATGCTGATTCATAGATCCACTAAAATCTGACCTGGGAGAGAGAACTACAGATTGGTTCAATCCAAACCCCCTCATTTTATAGTTAATAAAATTGAGGTTTTTTCCTGATTAATTAAATAAGCAATCTTATTAAGCTGAACTAGAAAATAGTAAACTAAAATAGAGGAAATAAAATGAAGTGAGAAAAAATAGAAAGGAAGGACAAATAGGAGAAAGAGAGAGAAAAAGGAGGAGGGCTAGAAGGATGTGAGAAATGAACAAATCCTACATAATAAAAGGCTAATATGCAAATCAACCGAACGACCAGTCACTATGATGCGCACTGACCACCAGAGGGAAGATGCTCAACACAGGAGCTTCCCCGTGGTGGTCAGTGCACTCCCAAAGGGGGAATGCTGCTCAGCTAGAAGCCAGGCTCATGGTTGGTGAGTGCAGTGGTGGTGGTGGGAGCCTCTCCCGCCTCCGTGGCAGTGCTAAGGATGTCCAACTTCTGGCTTGAGTGGGCATAAGCCGTCAGTTGGACATCCGCTGAGGGCTCCCGGACTGCAAGAAAATGCAGGTCGGGCTGAGGGACCGCCGCGAGTGCACGAATTTCATGCACTGGGCCTCTAGTCCTATATAATAAAAGACTAATATGCAAATAGACCGAATGGCAGAACAACTGAAACAACTGAACAACCAGTCACTATGACGTGTGCTGACCACCAGGGGGCATGTGTGGAACATGGTGGGCATTGGCCATGGTGGGATGGTGGAGCAGGTGAGTGGGAGTGCCAGACGAAGGCAGGGCGCTGGTTGCTGTCATCGGGGCAAGCCTCTGGTGGTTACTGAAAATTCTTTGCTCCCGCATGCCGCAGTCCTGCCGGGTGCTTGCACCTGCTGCCGATGCTGGCCTCGCTCGCTCCTGCTGCCAGCACTGGAGCCATTGCTTGCACCCGCTGCCAGTGCCTGGCATTGGTCCCGATCACTAGGTGCCAGTCCTGATCACTCAGTGCCATCAGCGGTTGTAAGCAGCAGTTGCCAGCCCTGATTGCCCCTGGGGGTTTCTCCACCTCCCCCTGCTCCTGAGGGGCGATCGGGGCAGCAGCCGCTGCTCACACCCACTGATGGGGCTGGCCATGTTTGCACCCGCTGCTGGTGCTAACCCCAATTGCTCCAAGTGGGAACGACGCTATTAGCGCGTGCGAGTGGCGGTGGTGGGAGCGGGGAGGCTGGCAGACAGGGGACTGGGGGTTGCAGCAGGAGGGGCCAGGTAGGGGTGCGGAGGACCTGCCCCTGTGCCTACCACAGCCTCTCAGCCCACAGTTCCTTTCAAGGTGCATGAATTCATGCACTGGGCCCCTAGTATAGAATAAGAGGGAAAAGATGAGTGAGATTAATAGTATTATTTTTATCAAAGACTAAACATTAATATCTCTGGTTTTTAATCTTAGTAAAATCAGCATGTAACTAGAATCATAATTCATTATTTGAATTAAAATATAAATGAGAACAACTAATATTGACTTACTGTACGCCAGCCACTGTGCTAAGGAATTAAGAGCAGTTTTTAATTTAATCATTAAATCACCCTATAAAGTAGAAATTAGTATTATCCTAGTTTAAGATGAGGTCCAATGAAAGAGGTTGCAAAGCAAAACATATTGTTATTCCAGACATAAAGATTCTTTATTAAAATGCAAGCTTGCATCTTGTTGGTCTTTGTCTGTAATTGAGTAACTGGATATTGGCCACTTGCCTAATGACTGGTAACAAGGAAGATTCCAGAAGTTCCAGAACTGCATTTGTCAATTTGGCCAAATAAGAACAGAGTCCTGTTCATTATCCAATCTCTTCTCTCCTGTTTTAATATGCTTTCTATTTTGAAAAAATTGCCCAGCAACTGGTGTTATTAGCTTTAGTGTTATTTCTTTTAAATTAATTTGGCAACTACCTGCATGGGTGACATTCACTCCACACCAAATCACTGTTCAATGTGCCTGTTGTCAGATACAGGGCACTTGATGGTCAGAAATTGGGTAATTTCATGATATAAATGAAATTTAAATATATCACAGCATCTTCTAGAAGTCGCCAGGATCAGAGCATTAGGTCTCAGCCAGAGGGATTTTTATATTTCCCTTGCCTTCAAGAGGCTCCACACGTTACAAAAAATGGCTGTTATAACACAAATAAAAAAATAGGTGCCACACTTTATTTCCTGAGTAAATATGCACATGTACATTTTCACCCTACACTATGTGTATCATTTGCTTTTTCTGCCTCAACATATCCAATGGTTCTTTAATTTACGTTTGATATTTTCACCAGGATATATTTTTCAGATGACCATTCTGTACCATATCCCTCTTACCCCTGGAATAAAATATGCTCTTTTGCTAATGATTCAAATCTTTATTTTAAGGAAGTTTTCTTCTATTAGGTTTCAAATAATTATTATCTCTTTGATTTTTTTTTTTCTTGCAGGAACACAAGTTAAGCATATATCAAGTCATTGTTTTCAAAATCTATCTTGTTAATTTATTTTATATTATTACTAGAGGCCTGAGGGCACAGGATCTGTGCACTGGTGGGGGGCATGGCCTGCAGGGATCGGCCCGCTGTGGGAGTGCTGCTCATCCCGGTCTGCCGAAAGGCTGTGGACCTGCCCTCTGAGCAGCTGCTCCCTGGTCCAGCATCTTCCGTGGAGCTGGAGCACTCACCTCTCCAGGGGACCCGGTCGGGGCCAGGCCCAGGGACAATAGCACTGAGAGGCGGCGGAGTAGGCCTCAGTCCCATGGCCACGAACCTGCCTCCCAGCCTCCGGGGTCAGTTCTGCGAGCCTGGTGGCGGTCCTGCATGGCCTGTGGGCATCCGGAGGAGGCAGCAGGGAGTGAAGAGGAGGAGCCTGGGGTGAGGAGGTGATGATCGCAGCCCGGGTTCCTGCCTGTTGGCCCAGGGTTTGCAGAGGGAGCAGCCATTCATCCCAGTCAGCCGAGCGGCATGCCCACTGTGGTAACGCACTGACCACCAGGGGGCAGACGCTCAACACAGGAGCTGCCCCTGGTGGTCAGTGCACGTCATAGCAACTGGTTGACCGGTTGTTCTGGTCGTTACGCCGTTTGGTTGCTAGGCTTTTATTATATAGGATATGAATACTCTTTTTATTATTTGTGTGACCCCCCATTCATCTTGCTCCCTAACAATGTTTACAGTCCTGTTTATTTTTAAGTCCTTTCATGTGGTGTTAATCTCTTTAATATTTTCATTTTTTTCTTTATTGATTTTTTTTGAGCTAAGTATGCCTATTTTCCAACTCCTTTTGTTAATTTATGTTTTCCTTGAAATTTCATCTGCTTTAAGCTCTTATTTTTAAGGAGAATATTAATGCAATTTTTGAACCTATAGAAAATTGTTTTTCTAAAATTTTCTTGGCCATTTTGTTTCATATAAATTTTGGGAGAGTTTGTTCTAGGTCTGTGAAATATGCTGCTGGTATTTTAATGGGGACTGCATTGAATCTATAGATTGTTTTAGGCAGTATGGACATTTTAATGATATTGATTCTACTAATCTATGAACACGGTATATTCTTCCACTTGTTTATATCTTCCTCTATCTCTTTTTTTCAATGTCCTGTAGTTTTCTGAGTACAGATCTTTTACCTTCTTAGTTAAGTTGATTCCTAGGTATCTTAACTTTTTTGTTGCAGTGGTAAATGGGACTTTTTTTTTTACTTTCTCTTTCTGTGAGTTCATTTTTAGTTCCGGGCCATTTTGGAGGACTTATTATTTTGATGTTCATATTTTTTTCAGTTGCCTTTTAATTTAGATTCATTCCCCACCTCCTTTTCAAATTTTATTTCCCCTAGGGATTTCATGTTTGTTCCTTCCCCCGGTGTAGAAAAGAAGGCAGTCCATAACTTTTACTTGAGTTTGTTTTTTTAAATGAGTTGTCACCAAATTTTTTATATTGTTTGCTTTGGGACACATATCCCTTCAGTCTCATGCATTTAAATAGTAAGTATAGCATACAAGAAGGACATTTGGGTCATAGGAACTCTGTGTTGCTGCTTTATCTTTTTCTTGCACTTATAAAATCCTATTTCCATTGAGAGGCTGATTCCTCTCAGACACACTTATCAAATCTCTCTACACAATTATGAAAGAGTTACTGGTCTGATTTTTTCTGATTGCCTGATATGTAACAAAACAATATGTGAATGAAGTAATAAAAGACAGAATTCATATGATATTAGGTACTTTTATTTCATTTCCAAACTGGAAAAAAACCCCTAAATGAATGGAAAAACAGGAGTTTTCTAAATAAATTGGAGACAATCATGACTTCTTGCATTATTGACATTACTAGAGGCCCAGTGCATGAATCCATGCACATTGAAAGGAAATTAATTAGAAGAAATAATTTAGAGGCCCGGGAGGGACCATGGGAGGTTGGCTCCAGGGCGTGTCGAGCCCTTCTAGCTCAGTCCCAATCGACCAGACCCCAGCAGCAAGCTAACCTACCAGTCAGAGTGTCTGCCCCCTACTGATCAGTGTGCATCATAGCAACTGGTGGAGCGGTCAACCGATCAGTGGGACACTTAGCATATTAGGCTTTTACATATATAGATTATAGTCTGACAGGGAATTTGAGATATCAGAAAATTAAAATTAAGTCAAGCCAATAATAAAATACAAATATTCTTCATTGTAATCTGTGAGATGATTACTTTGGAGTGACTCAGCTTCACTAAAGAAGCTTTTAATATAAATACCAATTCTTTAATGGAATTAGTTCAATGAATTGAGAAAATTAACTGTAAGGGATGTAAAACTCAGTTAATATTAGCACTTACTTTCCCCAAATTACTTTTATTCAGAATGCAAATGCACTTCTGGCAGGACTACAAGACCCTTAAAATCCCAAAGAATGCATTAACCTTCTTTAGGTTCCAAACATTAGGGCAATTTATATTAGTTTTGAGTCTATTTTTTTACTTTTTAAAAATTATGTATTTTATATATTAAAAATTTTTTTCAATTACAATATACATTCAATATTATTTTGTATTAGTTTCAGTTGACAGCATATTTTTTATCTCTTTGACACTAAATATTTTACTATGTTTTAAATTTATGATTTTTATTATTTCCTTCCTTTTAATTTGTTGAGTTTGTTTTTTAAAATTAACACTATAGAAATGGATATTTAGCCCACTAATTTTCAGCTGTTCTTATCTGAGTCTATCCATTTGAAATGTAACATTTTCATTATGATTCAGCTCAATTTTTTTGCTAATTTCTGATATTTTGTTAAGTCATGAAAATGTAGAGATATTTTGTTTCCAAATACATAGGAAATGATCTAGCTGACACATAAAAAATATATTTTTACCTTCATTAAACTGTTGTCAGAGACCATAATCCATATAAATTAAATCTTTTGAAATTTGCTGGAATTCCCTAAGTGGAACAATAATCTTTGTGAATTTTCACCAGTGCTAGAAAAAATGGATACTCTGCAGTTTTTAGATGTAGTGTCCTATATATGTCCATTAGTTCAAGTAGCTTGTTCATTGTATTATTCAAATATTCTATATCATTGACATTTTTTGTTTGTTCTATAAAATTTTGAAAAAGCTATAAATACAATATTCTACTATGATTCTGAACTTATTTTCCCTTGAGGTTATATAAATTTTGAGACTATTTTCAATTTTATTCTTTAAAAAATATTGTTGAGTACAAATTCTATTTTGACAATTATTTTCTCCAAGTCAGTTGAAGATATCTGTTTACTATTTTTTGTGTTCCATGGTTGCTGTTGAGAAATCAGCTGTAAGTCTTTTACTTTGAAGAAGGTGATTTTTGGGCTGCTTTTAACATTTTAGTGGTATCTTGATAAAGTTTTAAAATAAACCATATATTAGAAGCCTATACATAAGTTTTGACTGATATAAAAATGAAAGGCAAATAGAAATAGTGGATTGAAAATACTCAAAGAAAATGGAGTCAAATTAGTATATATCAGGATCTATGCTTACTATTTATATTGACATCATTAAATCTGAAAACTGAACAAAAGAATTAGGTATCATTATCCTCATATGAGAGGGAAAACATGGAAGGTTGAGGTTTTCATAATCTCTAGTACTATAGTTCGCCTAGAGGCTACTACTTTATTCATAGAAGTTCTCAACTTAAAAAAAACAATAACACACACACCTGGCAATACTTACCATAATGTATAAGCACAAAGCTAGAAGAGAGGTCATCAGGTCTCAAAATATTTCTTTTGTAAAGAAAATATGGTACTTACTTTGTAAAAGAAATTTGTTCTCCCGACTGCTCCAACTTTCCCAGTGTGATTCATAAAACAAATGTTTCCTTCAGTAGCTCCATAAAGCTCACACATCTTGATGTTTCCAAATCTGTCTAAAAATTCTCTCCATACATCACTCCGTACACCATTTCCAACTGCCAAACGCACCTTATGATCCTTTTCTCCTTCTCTCTGTTAGAAGAAAATATTTTACTTGTAATTTATTAATTCTAGGTTCCCAATTCTTTCTTTCATTACTATTACTCAAATGGTAAGTACCTAGAAGCTGTGTGTGTGCAATGAAAGGAAAGTAAAAAAAAATAAATAATGTAAATCTGTTGCAGAATCGTGTCCAAAAGCTAATGAAACTAACCTGGCCCAGAGTAATAAACCTTTATTTCCCCATATGTGAGAAAAGCTCTTTCTAAACTCCAGCTTATTGAAACCTTATTTTGGTAAAGATCAGGTCAGGAAGAAAGCATATTTCGGGGAGTTGGGGGTGGGGAGGGGAAAGCATTACTTAAAAAAATTATTAAATATACTTGAGTTTGTACTCTCAGTTCTATCATTTATTGTCTATATACCTTTGAACAAGAGGTTGAATACTATTCTGATTCTCAGTTTATTCATTAGCAAAAACTGATAATAATACCTATTAATCTCACCTATACTATACTGCAGTACACAGTTAAGCCCCATGCCTAGCATATAGTAAACAATAAATTGAGGTCATCTAACCACTGTAATATTTGGTTTGCAAATATATGATTACTACTTGTAACTATTATATTTTTGAATGTGCAATATTCTTATATTTTTACTTATAAATCATATGTTAGAATTTAAATAACTATATATTTTATTGTACATTCAATAAGCAATATATTAATTAATATGAATTATACAGTAATCAAAAATCATAACCTCACACACCTGTTAGAATGACTACTTTAAAAAAGACAGGAAGTAAGTGTTAGAGAGGAACTGGAGAAAAGGGAAACCTTGTGCACTGATGGTGGGATTTCTAGAGTGGATTGCAACCACTATGGAAAACAGTGTGGAGTTTCCTAAAAAAATTAAATACAGAACTACCAAATGATCCAGCAATTCTACTTCTCGGTATTCATCTAGATAATGAGAACGCTTATTTGAAAAGACATATACATCCTCATGTTCCTTGCAGAGGCAAAATATTGATAGCAGGAGGCTACTGCTTATCTTGAGAGAACTACTCAATAAACTAATGTGATAAAATAAAAATGAAGAGACGGCTAAGACTGTGGATACACTGGAAATAACAGTCTGACTTGCTGTTGCAGGCGTAGGCCCCACACCAATGGAATTTAAGGTAAATATTTTGCAGATAGAGGAAAAAACTCACTCAGAGCAGCAGCTCCTTCCAAAACAGAGGATTCTTTTCTACCACTAAAGAACTCTGAGGAGTCTGCCCTGTTCCCACCTATGGGCATGCCAGATACTGCCTACCCGGCAGGAACTAGCTTTTGGACTTTCCATTGCATTTCCTATATAAAACACTAGTGTTGCTAATCTAAGGATTCATTCTGCCTGAACAGAGAACTCTTTAATATGGAATAACTGTTGGATGCTTTTCAGGTCGGAGGTGAGTTTTAGCAAGCAATATTATTTATAAAATGTGTTGGCACACTCTGGAAACCAGTAAGAAGGTGATTTATAAACCAAGTCCCATAGACTTTAACCTGTGTGGGCTTTAGCTACACCAGTTTACTAAATAAGAATAACCATTAATCCAAAATGATGTAATTGGTATAGAAAATCCAATTACCAGAACTAAGATAAGGCTTTTGCCAAGAAATATAAAATTCATTTATTTAACTCTCAAGTTATTTTTATTCTACTCTCCTCTCCTTTAAAAGAAAATCCAGAATATCATGCTTTAAGGGGTGTGAGAAAAGATTAACTGGTTTATTATTTAGTGTTGTGGGAAAAAGAGAATTTATATCTCTATGTTGAAATGTATGCACATGATAGAAAATTTGGAAAGTACAAAAAAAAGCTGTAATTCTACCACACCAACATTATTATTTTTATATATCCATATGTATACATATAAAAAGTTATAACCATACTACATATAGAACTACATACTATTCTACTTTATTAATATAATATTACATTCTGAACTACTAGCTCTTATCCTTTAAAAACATGATTATATAATTTTCACAAAATTATATCACAATTTATTTACTACCACCTATTTTTGGATAGCCACACTGTTTATAAAAATTCATTCTTATAAATAATACTGAGTGAATATCTGTTTATAAATCTTTGCATCTCATTAGGATAGAAAGATTCCTGGAAGAAGCCAATAGTTGTAAATATTTTTATGACTTTGTTACTAAATTGTTATATAAAAAGAATATCCTATCTACATCATACCTCCCCAATTAACTAGAACTAAGGATTTCCATTTAATTTAAAACACTGTTGATTTGATAAGAAAATGTGTTGTATTATTTTTTTAGATTCAATTTTTTAATTTCAGACAAGTCAAATATTTGTTATATAATAATATATAAATAAGATTAACATTTTATTTTAATAGCATTATTAATTTCCTTTTATTTTTACTATTTTCATTCAGTGTTTATTTTTATAATTAAATATATTATTTATTTTCATAATTATATTAATCTCTGCTTTTGTTCATGTTTCTTTTTTATGATTAAAAGTCTCTTTTCCCATCTCATAGGCAAAAAAAACCCCCACCCAATACGTTTTCTTCTTGATACTTAACTATTATATTCATCTGGAATTAACCTTGTGAGAAAGGTATAATGTTTTTAAAAATTCATATAATGACATTATTCAGGTTTTTGTTTGCTTGACTCAAATCATGAGCCAGGTAATGTGTGTGTGTGTGTGTGTGTATATATATATATATATATATATATATATATATATATATATATAATATATGTAAGTAAAAATAAATATACATAAATAAAAATAATATATAAATAATAATGTAAAAATTATTTGAAGCCCTATTGCCCAAAATATATCATTATTTTTGGTACAAACACACACAAAAAGAGAGAAAGGAAAGAAAACCCAGAAGTTAAAGAAAATAGTCTACAAAGGAATGGAAATTTTACCTAAAAGATATATATAATAAGATGTTATAAAATCTAAATCAAGGGTTAGCAAACTATAGATTGCAGGGGCCAAATTTGGACCACCTCCATTTTTATAAATGAAGTTTTATTAGAACTTAGTCATACCCATTTATATGAATTGCCTATTGCTGCTTTTACAACAGAGGCAGAATTAAGTAGTTGTGACAGAGACCGTATGACCCACAAAACAGATAAAGCTTTTGAACCCCCGAAGTAAAAAAAGCAACAGTTCTTAATATTAACATACGTCCAGCACCATCTGGTTAATGGATAATACATCTGTGTCACAAATATTGGTTCATTAAGCGTTCTCATTCAGATCCCCACGTATGTTCATTTTATGTTTCTTTCTTAGGAAGGGATTTATCTCACTGGAAATAACTGGGAGTTTGTTTTGTTTGTAAAAGGGGTGAAGAGTTTCTTAGGCACATTGAACATGTTGGTAGGCGGGCAAAATATTCGTCAGATGAGCCTTAAAGCAAAACAAAAACAAAGAAACCCACAACTACCTGCCTAGTGATGTTGTGAAGTTCTCTTGTGGCCCTGGAAGATGACTGGAAGCCAGGGGAGGTGTAAAAACATTTACCTGGCAACTGGCATGATGGATGGGGAGGTGGGCAGGGGTCGAGAATATTGGCTGAAGTGATCCAGGTAAAAGATGATAAGGGGAAGAACCTAGGTTATGGTCAGGAGAATGAAAAAGGAGAGTCAGCAGAATGACAAGGGTGAGGAAGAAAAAAATCACCAGAATTGGCAAAAGGAACCTTAAAAAGTGACCCTGGAAAACATGGAAATTGAGAGGAGGGTCTGAAGGTTCCTAATTATATTTGGTTTTATGTGTCCATTTTGAAATTGCTGTGAAACTAGCAGTGCATCATATAAAATAGAACCAAGTCTTCATAACACTCATCTATAATTTTAAAAATTCCCTTCTCTGTTCATCAATTCCCTTGAGCTTTCTTTAGAACAAATTCCCATTCCCTTTAATTCTCCCTGAACCCTGAGGTTACTACCTAAATATCACTGGGTATCACTGGGAATGGAATGAGGAGAGCATGCATGCATAAATATGAGTACACTTAAGTGAATGAATGGGTATAAAACACCTGCATATACACATACACAATGGAAAGAAACAGTGTGGCAGAGACTGGGGGACAGAGAGACAAAGAGATGGATAGAGTCAGAGAGAGTGCATGAGAGACACAGACAAACTGAAAGCAGGAAAGACAGAATGATAGTGAAAGAAAGTGAAAAAGACCGAAAGAGAAAGCTAGCAAGAGAGACACAAAGAGCAAGAAGAGAGACAGAGTGACAGAGACTACAAACACAACAGTGAAACGGAGGTAGTACATAGGAACATAGACACAGAGTGAAGTATGCACAGAGACCCACAGTCTACGAGAAACAGAGATGCAGAGAGAAATCACACACTCATACAGGGATGCCAAGTGAGGCACATTCACAGAGACAGAGACCCACACACTGAGAACGATGAGATACAGAGACAAAGATACATTCACACAGAGAGATATTCTCTCTCTCTCTCTCTCTCTCTCTCTCTCTCTCTCTCTCTCTCTCACACACACACACACACACACACACACACACACAGAAAAACAAAACAAAACACATACACCCCAAACAAATCTGGACACAGAGAAAGATATTGGAAGAGAGAGAGAGAGAGCCACACCCAAATATGTTGACACAGTTGCACAAGTATTGAGACACACAGAAAGAGATACACGCAAACAGAAAGACATACGAACAGAAACCGAGATAGAGAGAGAGATCAAGAAGGAGAGCAAATACAGAAATCCAGAGTGCAGGATGTGCGGGACAGGAAAAAGAAACATGTTTGCAGCCCGATCAGGAAAAGCAATGGGAGTGAATATGTTTGAGCTCTATGTCCAGGAGCTCAGGCATTATCTCATTTTAATCACCACAATAGCCTATACAATAAGAAGCATTATCCCCATTTTGCATATTGAGCTAATGAAGTTCAGGTCCAAGATCACGTACCAAATAGACAGAATTTGAATACACTAAAATGTAAGCACTATGTGGGCAGGGACTGTTGCCTGTTCTATCCTCTGCTGTATCAATTGCCTAGGACCATGCCTGGTGCATAAGAGACATTCACAATCCATTTGTAAAAGTAAGAAAGAAAGGTAGGGAAGGCAGGTTCAAGAAAGGAAGGGAGGGAGGAAGGGAGGGAGTGGGAGTAGGAAGAAAGGATGGAAAAAAAAGAAGGGGGGTAAGGAGAAAACCAGCTTTAAAAAACCCTTAAAACCCATGCTCTATTTTTTTCAAGCATTTCTCCACGATTTCAGTAATAGGAAGCAATCAAAACATGAGTTTCTAATTCAGTAGTTAGTGTTTAAATGTTGACACACTCCCACACATGTATAGAGTAAGCCATTTTATGATATACTAGAGGCCTGGTGCATGGATTTGTGCACCGGTGGGGTCCTTCAGCCTGGCTGCACCCTCTCGCAATCTGGGACTCCTCGGGGGATGTCAGAGAGCCAGTTTCGGCCTGATCCCTGCAGGACAGGGGCTGGGAGGGACCGCAGGAGAGCTCCAGGTTTTGTCCAGCCTGTCTAGCCCAGTCCCGATCGGCCAGACCCCAGCAGCAAGCTAACCTACCGGTCAGAGCATCTGCCCCCTGGTGGTCAGTGTGAGCCATAGCAACTGGTTGAATGGTCGAACAGTAGGAGGGACAATTAGCATATTAGGCATATATATATATATATATATATATATATATATATATATATAGATAGATAGATAGAAAGTACTAATTTTTAAAAAATATTTTATTGCTTTTTTACAGAGAGGAAGGGAGAGGGATAGAGAGTTAGAAACATCGATGAAAGAGAAACATCAATCAGCTGCCTCCTGCACACCCCCACTGGGGATATGCCTGCAACCAAGGCACATGCCCTCGACCGGAATCAAACCTGGGACCCTTCAGTCTGCAGGCCAACGCTCTATCCACTGAGCCAAACCGGTTAGGGCGAAAGTACTAATTTTATCTTCAGCCATTTAAAATCCCATTTACTAGTAGAATTTAAAAGAGAATTTGCTGAATGGGTCAGGGGTTTTAATATTGCCCCCAAATTTTGGATTTCAGCAGACCAGTTTCCTTCTGGCTTTCAGTGCCTGCCATGTATCAAATTGATGTGACAGTACCAGTAAAAGAGTCATACTGATTTGAACTAAGGCTCTTGTTTCTTCAAAACCTTTTTTGGGACCTGTTGACCAGTTATACGTGATGCAGTGATTGACCTATAGTTACCTCCTACTGTGTCACAGATTTCTTTATTCAGTGGCCGGAGATAGCAGGCCTCTAACAATGCCCTGCTAGAAACAAAGTCTCTTTCTTCCAGAAAATGTGCTTAATCCCACTCAGAGAATCTATAACAACACCAAGCTGAATGGCCTCTTTATATGTCTATGAGAAGTTGAAACTCCCGGAAGTTGTTTAAATACAGGTAATTTTGTATCAACTTTGATTTCTCAGTAAACAAAGACTGTACTGTTTGTTAACAGATGGAAAGACAGAAAAGAAACATAAATTCATAGTGAAAACAAAGGGGCAAATCGTTTCTACCTTCAACCCTGGAAAACTAGCTGCTTAATGCCCCAAACAAAAGTATGATCTAATTCCTAAAGGATCATCTAAAATATATTAACAACATATGTTAGGGATTATAATTCTTTCATCTTGATTCTATTTAATGTAAGACCTCTTTTTCTTAAAACTCACTGATAATTACATACGCACACCAACATACCCCATAACAGTAACTACACATTCCAACAGTTCGCTTCCTTCACAGACACTAATATGCATCAAAAACATATTGATAGCAAGCCAAGTAGGTATTACAGAATAGATACAAAACAACATTAAATACAAATAGGGTATCAGAGAATCCTGGGGCACCCCTGCCCCATACAAAATAGCAGAATTTCTTATGCTGAAGCAGGAAAGGCATGGTCGTGGGAGAGGGTGGGGGCCCAGGACATAAAACGAGCAGCCTGCCAGGCTAAGCCAGCGCGGGCTCCGGTGTCCCCTGAGAGTCTTTGTCATGCTGCCTCTGCAGCCTGGGTCTGGGCAGGCCATGGTTTCAGAGATGACAGCCATCAGTTCACAAATCATCTTAAGGCATAAATAATAGTTTGAAAAGACCTCTGTGATCTCAAGTGTTACAGCAAAAAGCAAGCACACTGTGGGCTTATTTCATGCTCATTTTCTAGCTGTAATAGTAATGGTATTGCTGTTTACAGACCACGTATTCTGAACAGGCGCTTTCTCTCCTGGCAGCCCTGGGGAGGGCTGAAAGTGGAAGGAAAACAATGCTTCAGTCCAGAGACATTTCAAAGTTGCCTTCGAAAGAGCGAGCAGCCCTGGCCTCTAATCTGAATGGCTGTGCTGACTCACCTGAAAAAACAACAACAACACACTGCAGACACCGAGGGAGCTTGCTCTTCCCTGGAAACCCAGGAAAAGGGTCACCTGAGCCCCAACCACGATTCATGAATGAAATGTTCTGAAAGTGCAGGTGCCCATGAGCTGTGAGCTGGATGCAGCAATGGCCTGGCTCCCTCCATGCGATGATGCAACTCTGATATATCCAAACTCCCTCTTTGCTTCTGTCCTCCCCAGGAACTCCGACTTCCTGATTATAACCGACTTCCCTTGCAGGTCTAGGACTAGGGAAAGACTGGGTTTGTCCTGAGCACAGGAGTCTCCCAGCAGCTGGGCTTGTTAGAGCACTTGATTTCTAAAATATAATTCTACGAATTTTCATTGAGCACCTACTATATGCCAGACACCACTGTCGGTACTGAGGATACAATTATGTAGAGAAAAAAACATGAACTCTCTGCTTTCCTGAAACTTATAGTGTGTGTGGGTAACGTAGGGGTAATGTGTAATGGGCTAATAACTTATATGAGGAAAAATAAAGCAGTGAAAGAAGACAAGGAGACACACATTGTAGTGAAGAGTCTGACTCCGTTCTCGATGTTTGACGGCTGATGACTTTCCAGCCACACCGGTCAGTCCCCTTTCCTCTTCTGCCCACATCTGGCACGCTAACGGGAAAGCCCCGTGCTCCTCCCGTTGGTACCACAAAGCACACAAGCAGTTCTGAATGCACAGGACTCCTTGCCCCAGCGCTGCCTGCTTATCACAATGAAAGCTGAACCAGTCTCTTTCAAGTCATTTTTGGACATGCTTGGGATCCCACCCTGCCTTCCCCAGAAAGCCCTGTCATGTGAGCAATAAGCCTGTTCATATTCCCCTGGTGGCATCAGCAGAACAAATGTAGCGTTTGGGGTCCATCTGAGTGGGTAAGGTGACCATACCAGACACCAATGTGGGTTGTGGCCAGACAAGGCACTTGCTAGGAGGGTCAGAGGGTGAGCCACACAAATATCTGGGGGAATATTCAATGGGGTGAGACTGACAGTCCTGGTGCATTGAAGGAAAAGCAAGGAGGTTGGTGAGGCTGCAGCAGTGTGAACAAGGAGTAGAGTGTGTGGGGTAGAGGTGGGCGGGGGCGGGGGAGGGGGGTCAGGGGAGGTCCCAGCAGGGGAGCAGATTACTTAGAGCGTGTGGTCCATGCTAAGGGAATTTGAATTTTCTTTCAAATAAACCGTCTGAGGGAACTGGGTAGTGAAGTAACATAATCTGACTTACACTTTAATAGAATCATATCAACTACTATTCCAAACATGGAATAAGGAAGAGGCTATTGCTAAAATTAGAGGCAGGAAGTAAGTAGTGCTTAGATGAGAGTAGCAGGTAGGTGGTAAATTGAGGTTTGACTGTGGATATATTTGAAAGTACGATCTGCAAGATTTGCTCATGGATTAGACAGGGGTGTGAGAAAAAGAAATTTCAAGGGAATCCCAGAGATTTTGTGACTGAATACCTGGAAGGATGGAGTTGTCATTAACTGAGAAGGTCAAGGTGTCAAGGAGTACATTTTAATGGAGGTGGTAAAAAGTTAGGCTCTCGCCATTTTTGACAGAAGATATCAATTAGATTTCTAAGTGAGGCGATTAAGTGGGAATCCAGACATCTACAACTTGAAATCAAGAGAGAAGACAGGCCTGGAGATGTAAACTTGAGTTAAGTTGTGGAAGGTATTTGCAGCCAGGAACATGTTCAGGGAAGGAGAGAAGAGAGAAGAGAGAAAATGTGTGATTGTGGAGTCCTGGGCTCTCTAACATTAGAGATGAGAAATATCGAGCCATGGAGAAAATTTATTTTTGAGCCTGGTTTATGTGAGTCTAATCTAAAGACAAACACTGACTAGATGGGGTTGTGAGCCTGTCAGGCTGAAGACTATCTTCAATTTCGGCATATTCACTAAGATGAAACCACCTTGTGAGGCTCCTGGGAGAAGGCCCTGCCATTGTGGTCAGTCTGTCTCTGGCTGGGCCCATTTTGTCAAAGTTTTAATGCACCGTAACGAAATAATCTAGAATCATAAGGATCCTTTCTGGCTCCCCGAGAATCTCTCAGATTTTAAGAAAACAGAATAAAAAGAAAAGGGATATAATTTACAGAAAATATGTATAGGGTGTCCCCAAAAATGTATACACACACTTTGAATAATTATAAAGGCAGTGTTTATTAAAATACACTTCATTTTCAACATGGAGCTATCAGCTGTTAAAGTGTGTATACATTTTTATGGGACACCCTGTCTATAGCCTAAATGATAAAGTATGCTATTAACTTGAAAAGTAGGCTTCACACATATGCGTGATTTTTTTAATTAGACCCTGCCCACACTATACTCTCTGGGGTCCAGATTTGTACATCCTATTTTACTTCTTCACATGGGTGCCTTATTAACATACCAAACTTAACAGGTCCAAAATAAACTTAATTTCACCCCTCAAATCTGTTTTCCTTATTTCTTCAAATGGTTCACAATTTAACTAGGTGTTTGAACCAAAACTCTGGACTCTATTCCTGATTTTATCCATTCCTTCACTCCCTGTCCCTGAACTAACATGTCCTGCCATCTTTCCTTCAAAACAGATCCAAATTGGTACAGCTTTTTACAATTTGCTTTTATCTTTTCTCAAATGCTCTGATGGAAGTAAAATCCAAATTCCTATTTATGATCCTCCGAGCCCTATCAGATCTGGTCCACAAATGGGCCAGCCATTCTTCTTCTCTTCAAACAGTCAGGCTGGGTCCTCTATGGGTCTCTTAGTTTTTAGTTCATTCTGTGAGGACTGCAATCCCCCAGCTTTTCCAGCTGGATCCCACCCGTCCTATCAGTTCCTCATCTCATAAGTGACCACTCAGTGCAGTCTTCCCTGACCACTCCATCTAATTAGCAGGGTCCCACTCCCACCACTCATCATTCTCTAGCATCTCAACCTGTTTCATTTCTCCATACTTGTCATTGTAATGAGTTTTCTTCATATCTTTGCTGGTTTATTTTCTCTCTCCCCAAACTAGAGTGTCAGTTCCATGAGAAAAGGGGTCTTATTTGCCTTGTGTGCCCCGCCCCCGCATACCCAAATCAACAATATTACTTGAATGACATGAGTGACATATATGACTCTATCCCAAGATATATCCGGATGTAAGTATGGTTTACTATCGACTGCCTTAAGAATTATTTAAATAAGATATATTCTATAGCAGGAGTTCCCCAGATACTGATGTTAGAGTTCTACCATGTTCCTCACCTATCATCCTATCATATTAAATGCAGCGTTAATCTTAAAAAAAAAAATTAGATGCAATCAGAAATTGTATTGCATTGCTTCAGAAACATAGAAAACTTGGGAGATTGCAAGGTTGGAAAGAATTCGCCTGGTCAGTGTAGCTCAGTGGTTGAGCATCTATCTATGAACCAGGAGGTCACAGTTTGATTCCTGGTGTGGGCGTGTAGGAGGTAGCTGATCAATGATTCTCTCTCATCATTGATATCTCTCTCTCCCTCTCTCTCTCCCTTTCTCTTCCTCTCTGAAATCAATAAGAACGTGTGTGTGCGTATCTATATATATAAAATCCTAAGTGACTGGCCGACCGGCTGACTGGCCAACCATTCAGTAGCTATGACGCGCATTAACCACCTGGGGGCAGACACTCAATGCAGGAGCAGAAACCACAGGCATGGAAACATGGAACAGAATGATGAATCTCAGAGGGAAGGGGGGAGGGTGGGAGGAGATTAACCAATGATCTTATATGCATACTAGAGGTCTGGTGCACAGATTCGTGCACTGGTGGGGTCCGTTGGCCCCCGCAATCTGGGACCCCTTGGGGGATGTCGGAGAGCCGGTTTCGGCCTGATCCCCGCAGGCCAGGCTGAGGGACCCCACCGGTGCACAAATCTGTGCACTGGGCCTCTAGTATATATATATATATATAAAGGAAGGTTGGAAACAATTGCTCTCCTAGTCTCAGGGGAAGAGAATAGTTACCTCACTGCTCCGTGAATAAGAGGAGCCAGTACCTTGGCTTTTTTTTTTTTTTTTTTAAGGACAGTGCTGCTGCCACCAGTTTGGCATAAACATGCCAAATGTTTATGTCAATGTTTATGCCAAAGGAACTTTTGCAACTGGAGCTTTGAAAAAGAGAAAAAAGTCGGGATTGGGTGTGGGGTGGATAAACACTTTTGCCAAGGAAAGCCAATCCTAGGGCGTTTTTATGCATCTACTAAATATATAAACACTCAACTCAGACTGATTTTCCTTGCAGGTAAATCTCCTTTGGAATATATTACTTACCCTGACATTCACAACGAATCTGGATATATTCAGAGAATGTGTGGTTTTGCTTTCTTTTACTTAAGCATTTATTTTAAATGAGTGTCTATGGGACTTCAAACCATGGCTTATGAGACATCCTATTTTAATTCATCGAGGGTGTGGACCACATCACTGGTTCACTCTCTGGCGCTACCCGAATCCACTGCTGTTCTAGTTGCACAGTAGGCACGACCCCTTCCTAGAAGCTCATAGAAAGGAATGAACACTGGACAGCAAAAAGCAAGTTCTTGAAAGGATAAGATGTCCTAACAGAAGACTCTCCTTTGCCTAAACTTTAATGCCAAGAACTGCTTGTACTTGTTCTGTGTGAGCCCAACAAAGAGATTAGGAATACAATGCACCTCAGCTCAGGAAAACGATTAAGCTTTCCTTTGGGCAAAGCTGTATTTATTTCCCTTGCTCCTGCCTACAAGTAAGTGCTTAGAGATTATTTCACAAACACCGTCTTTCCTTCAAATAACTTATCTCAGAATTAAAATATCTAAATTAACTAAAGTAATCAGGAATTCTTTTTCAGTTCTCAGTTCTCTAAATTATCTCATTTCCTCAAAATTTGTGCATTACAACTGTAAAGAGGTAAAAGAGATATTTCATTTCATAAAAAATTCAAAGGAAAACACCTTGAAAAAGATTTATAGAAAATATGACAAACTATTAATATCTTTATTAACACTATCATACCTTGCCAGTAATCTTAATAAAGAAATTAAATATATGATTATTTCTAGCCTATAAAATTATAAAGTTAAATAATCTTTTCCCCATTAAAAAAACAACAACCCAAGGCATTCTTTGTTAAAATAAACTATTATTAAGAAGCCCAAGCAAATTGGGCTTTATCCACCCTATTTGAAAGGGTGGGCCATCAGGACTGGCTTATTTCCCCTTTTCCTTCTTTCAGACACTTTTGAGGAAGCTTCAGGGAGGGCTGAGTTCTCTAGCATACTATTTTTAACGCCCCCAGTACTGATAAAAGACTGTGCAATAGGCATATTTCCACATTGTTTAGATTAACTTCAACCACTTTGAAATGCAATCTGGAAATATTCCATAAAAATCACCAAAATATCCATGTCTGCTGACTACTTTCACTTCTGAGACCCTTGTACTGACTATATTGCATGAAGATACTAATTGCAGCATTATACAAGACGGTAAAACTTTAGGACAATAATAAATGCATGTATTCGACCATTCAATAACTACTTAGTGAGCAGAGGACCTTGCAAAAGCTAATGTTTCTATTAAAGGATGAGAGGAAATTGGAGTGCCTGGGGGAACACTTAGAAAGGCCCTGGGGAAGTTCATTAGATAATACCTACTATGAACTATGGCTTTTATCTTACTGCAGGACATTAATTCCGTAAATTAACTCAATCCAGAAATCATATTGCCAAAGAGTATAATGAAAACTAGAAGAGAAAATATGCCAGGTTGTGGCATTATAATTCTTCCATTGGGACTCTTCAGGTAAGATCACAATCCTGATAATGGCAGTCTCCCTGAAGAGAATAAAGGTAAAAACCACCTAAAACATTCCTCTGGGACTCCCTGTCTTAGCTATGGCTCCAGGAAATCCATAGCTGCCCAAGCACTCCTGACCAAACAAAAGGAGTAAGATAGGAGGCTTCTGCCACGAGGAAGGTCAGGAGCTAGACAGGAGGTCTGTCCCTAGTAAACTCCAAGCTTAAGGTAAATAAAAGCATTTTGTAAATAAGATTATCCAGTGTCACATTTTTTTCTGTGTTTATGTCCCTTGTGTAATCCCATATCTTTAATAAAGTTTTATTTAAATGCCTGCAATCTCATTTTAGCTGTGCTGTGGGTAAAGGAAGGATTCCTTATTTTAGCTGACCAGAGAAGACATCTCAGCCCGCCTTCCATGCCTTAAACTGGGGTGATGATGGCAAAGGTGAGAAATGCCCTGGTCTGGGAAGGGTGTTTCTCAGAGGCACAGCACAGGGCAGGCTGTCTCTAAGGCAGTGGTTCTCAACCTTTCCAATGCCACGACCCTTTAATACAGTTCCTCATGCTGTGGTGACCCCCAACCATAAACCTATTTTCGTTGCTACTTCATAACTGTAATTTTGCTACTGTTATGAATCGTAATGTAAATATCTGTGTTTTCCGATGGTCTTAGGTGACCCTGCTAGCGGTTCTCAACCTGTGGGTTGAGAGTCTAAGGCAGTGATGGCGAACCTATGACATGCGTGTCAGCCCTGACACGCGTAGCCATTTCTGATGACACGGGCCCGCATGCCAAGGATGAAACATTTGCTGCTCCTGAGGTTGAAACATTTGCGACTACAGTCTTGGAGTTAGTTTTTTCCTCAAAGTGTCACACTACCCGAGTTATGCTCAATTTTTTGGCGAAGTTTGACACACCAAGCTCAAAAGGTTGCCCATCACTGGTCTAAGGGTAAGCATTCTCTATCACCATTCTTCAAGGGATGGTGTTGACTTGATTACTGAGTCACTTCTTTGTATCCTCAAAAATGTTTAGAAATTCAGACAGTTAAAAAATAATCATCTTGAACTACAGATGAGACCAGGAAAATAAAAATAACTTCTGAAGGCAACAAAGCAAACACATTAATAAAGACAAACTTCAGGCTGTTGCAATTCTCTGCCTGTTTACTTTCAGAAGGGGGCATTTTACCAAAACTCTGTGGGAATGATTGCTTTAGGTGGGAAGAGAAGTGTAAGCCAAAGCAAAATTTCTTTTTTACATTTAAAGCAAAACCAAACAAAAAGATATTCTAATATAATCACTTATTCAAAATAAAACAAAAATGGAAAAACAAGTAAAATCAGTGTTGTTAGTTGTGTTTTTTTAAACAGCATTTAGGAAGATTATTTAATTCAACCTTGGAATAATTGCTTTCTGTAAACATAGCATGTATCTCTTTTCATAATCAGATGCATGCTATGTACACGGAGATTGCCATCAGTCTAAACATGAAGTGAACTGGATTGCAGGTCTGTCTTTTCTGCCACAATATAGAGCACATTAATAGTACACTCCTCCATAACTCTCCTTTTATTTTTTTTCTGATTTGTTTTGTATTCATTTTATCTTGGATTAAGTTATTTTATCTGTGTAAGTCAGCTAAACTATGTTCTGGAAGAAGATCATATCTAATAAAACAGTAATATGCAAATTGACCGTACCTTCGCTATGCCCACAGCCAACCAGAGCGCACAAGATGGTGGTTAATTTGCATATGCTGAGGGAGGGAGGAGTGAAGAAAGCAGAAAGCATGGCAGCTGTGTGGGTGGGCGGTGGCGCAGCTGTGGAGCACGCGGCCATGGTGGCCTCTGAGCCGGTGGCAGGCAGTGTGAGCGGTGGTGGCGGTGGTGGGAGGGGCGCACAGTGGAGGCGGCAGGCGGGGCATGGCGGGCGGTGTGTGAGGCCGTGGTGGCCTTGGAGGCGGTGGTGGCTGCGGGCGGGGCGTGGCAAGACTGGTGTCGTGTGGTGGGGTGGGTGGGCGGGTGGGGCGCGCAGCAGCAGCAGCGCGCGGGGCTGAGGAGGCGGCGGCAGCTTGCGAGGCGGGTCAGGGTGATCAGAGCCAGCGGCAGTGCATGGCCACAGAGGCAGCTGCGTCAGCAGGCGCAGAGGGTCAGGAGTGTGGGGCGAGGTGGGCTGGGTTGGGTGGGCGGGATGGGCGGGAGGCGCCCCGCCCTTTTGGCCCGCCCCGCCCCGCCCCGCCCGCCGCAGCGGGAGAGGTGGGGGGGTGGGAGGGAAGCCCGCCGCCAGAAGTCTTGCAGGAAATATTCCTGCAACGGGTCCCTAGTAGAGTATAACAAACAAAAATTACGTTTTCTCTCAATACTTTTCTTTCTGGATTTACTTCTCCATTAGAATGATTACTCTTACCTTAGGTTGTTTGCAAAGGTAACGACAAATTTCTCCAATATATTGAAACACAGTCACATTATACTTTTTGCAGTCATTCCAAAACTGGCTTGCTGAGAATTTCTTCTTTAATACACAAGTAGCTCCTATGAGAAGAGGCAAAAAAGGGTACTACGTAAAAAGTTCAAGGGATTTTATAATCCAGCAGTGGCCATTTATATCAAGCTCATTTGAAAACATTAATCTTACAGTCCATATCTTGAGATTGAGGGTAAGGGGGTTAGTAAGACAGCTCCAATAAAAAGTTCACTGATGACTGCAGAACCTAACTTTAGCAACACTGTAGGTCACATGAATATGTCCGAAAGGAAAGCTCTAATGATTTGACCATCATCTTTACTTACTGTGGACATTGATCATATTCTAAATATGCTACTCTACAAAGTTACTTTATAGTATTTTAGACATATAAACAGTAGTAAATGATCTCTATCCTACATAATAAAAGCCTAATATGCAAATTGTCCCTTGGGTGGTCATTGCACTGGGAGTTCGACTGGGAGACCAGGAGTTCAACCACTCGCTATGACGAGTGCTGACCACCAGGGGGCAGCGCGGAACATGGGGGGCATCAGTGATGTGGCACTGGCAGCGGGCGGCAGTGGAGGCACTGTGGGCCCCAGTGGTACCTGACGAGAGTGGGACCGCAGCGGGACGGTGGATCAGATGAGTGGGTGGTGCCAGGCCAAGGTGGGTGCGAGCGAGGGACTGATGGCCCCACTGTTTGCCCCACAGATGGTGACCAACAGTGGTGGCGGCGGTGGGGGGTGGGGCTGCCTCCCAGCTCCCAGGCACTGAGGGAGCTGGGCGGGGGTGGGGGTGGGGGGGCTCCTGCCCTGGTCGATCTCCCTGCAGGCAGGATGGTGGAGAAGGTGAGGGCATGGCACCAGGTGGGGCTTCGGGGCTGCGAGCCTGGGGGCATGAGCTGGGGCCCGATCCCCACAGGCCACCCTGAGGGACCCCACCCATGCACGAATTTGTGCACCGGGCCTCTAGTTTATATATAATTTCAGGACGAGCTGGTAACAGACACATAACCTCAGCATGTTTATGAATGGAATCTACTGTGTCACAAGCACCACCAACAAACTTATTTGGTGTCTGGGGCACACTGCTGGTGAAGACAGCCTCAGCAATGCTTACTATGCACTTACCTTTCCAGCGTAAGTTTGTCACGTCTCCCTTCCTGAGACAGGGTCTATATCCCAACCCTTCAGTTTCTGAAACCAGACTGGCTTGTGACTTGCTTTGATCAACAAAATGACTCCCAAGGATAAGCCCTAAGAGCTGCAGCTTCCACATTCACTCTCTTTAAAGGTTTCTACCACCATTTAAGGAGGCCAGGATAGACTATTAAAGGATGAGCGACCCCGTGGAGAAGAAAGCCCAGTCAAGAGCCAGCTCCATCCGCATGGCCAAACTCCTAGGGTACTACTCTTTCCACTTCAGGAATACACTGAGCATATCATGAAATTGTGTACTTTTAATAAATTGTATAAATTATTAAATGGTATAATTACATAGTATGCACACAATCATTCTGAATTCTACTGGTAGAGTATCAAAATTTAAAAATACAAGTTCTAATTATTAGGCATTTTGAAAATGTATCATACAGAAAATAACAACTTACCTAACTCAATACATCCACCAATTCCCAGGATAGCTCCAGAACTATGATACAGAGGAAGGGTTATATAAATGATGTCGTCACTAGTACAACCAAAAGCCCACAATCCAGCAGCACCCTTTAAAGCCTGCAGCTGGGTAATCACAGCTGCTTTTGGTAGACCTGGGAGAAAAGAAAAAACATACATCTGTAATAGGAATGAAGTATGGTCTCTCCTAGACATCTTGAGGCTACCTAACCAAGGCCAAAATAGAGGCACAAAGAACGGATTTAGAGATGACAGCAACAAGATTTAGGAAAGCAGATGGATCACTGACACCATCCACTCAAGAAGCTGAGAACTAAGGTGAAGCCTTGAAGAAAGCTGATTAGCCCCCACAGAACCCCAAAAGAGGCTCAGAAAATTGCTTACCATGTACCTCATGGAATAGAAGATTATTATGGAACTATAAACAGGGAGCTTTATAGAAATTCTGTATATGAAGCAATTACATTGACACAGAATCTATATACGTAAATCTTACCTCTTGTTCACCAAGATACCACATAATGTCGTAGGTCCCATAGACTTTAATGGTATGAAAACTGACCTTAATTCTTTTCTTAGTCAAATACACTCTGAATTTGTTCCTGGGTCCCAGAATATAATATTTTCATGGTCCTGGGCAAACAGGACTTGGCAGCAGTAAGAGTGGTAAGGAAATATTCAATATCATCCAAAGGGCTCCCTTATAACCTGCCGAAAGGGCCTGTGAGAAGACTCATGTAACTTTTTAAATCCTGACTTGCTACATCACTTCCTAACTTGCACCAACACTTTCTTCATTATCAATAGTATACATTTATTTTTTTGTGAAAATCTAATGATTTTTATGATATTAGGTGACATACTGATTGATGTAAATTCTCATATTTATTACCATTATAATCATTTAATTCAGTTCGGGTTTGAGTTGTAAAACATCCCATATAATAAAAGCCTAACAGGCTAAGTATCTGGTCATCTGGTTGTCCGTTCAACCAATCAAAGTGTAATATGCTAATGATATGCGAAGGCTGCTCAACCACTCGCTATAATGTGCACTGACCACTAGGGGGCAGATGCTCCAACTGGTGGTTAGCTTGCTGCTGGGGTCCAGCTGATCAAGACTGAGTGAGACAGGCTGGACATGCCCTGGAGCCCTCCCCTGGTTCCTCCCTGGCTGGTCAACCTCCCACATCCCTCCCTGGCCCTGATTGTGCACCTGTGCCCTCTCACAATCCGGGACCCCTCCAGGGGATGTTGGAGAGCTGGTTTTGGCCCGATCCTGCAGGCCAGGCCAAGGGACCCCACTGGTGCATGAATTCGTGCACCAGGCCCCTAGTCAGTTTATATTAGAAAGAGAGAAAGAGAAATGCTTTTTATAAAAAAAATCAATTAAATCCTTACTGAGGCTCAATGTGATTTTGTTACATTCTTTGATAGCTTTGTATTCATAAAGCATGACATTATCTGTATGCCTAATTTTGTATGTTGCTCTGTTCTGGCCTCAATAAGACCTCATGGTGCTCAGGACTTTGAGCTAAAAAAAGATACTCGAATAACTTTCCCTGTATAATAGGTCATTCCCAAACTAATTGTGCAAGAATGTCAATATATGCTTTTGATATTGGTTTTAAAATTCAATAAAATATAATATAATAAAATAAAATTACAGTCCCAGATTGCTTCCTCCACACTGGTAGATGATCTGAGATTTATTCTCTGGAAAAGGTAACTCTGGAAACAGCAGGAAAGAGAGAGACTGGACAAATAGGGGGAAGAAGGGAAAGTCTGCATACTCCTCCAGCTCCCTTTTGACCCTTACCTAGTTTTATCCTTCCAGATCCTTGTCTGAGGAATCTGAATAGCCCACAGTAAAAGCTAGGACACTGACAGTCATAAATCCCCCAACAAAGTGTCCTGGACAATGAAATCACCCAGTCCACAGGTCCCACCAGGCACACAGAGCTCATCTAGTCAGCATGTGCTATGTTTTTTGTGTGTTCTGACGTTTTGTGTGTTCTGTACTTTAAGTATTAACTGTCGGTCAAAAGTCACCAGATATTTGAGGAAATTCTCTATGGTAAAGGTTAGAGACCAATACAAACCCCAAACAAAAGGATGATGAAGAAAATGAAGACAAGGTAAAGAGGGTAAATTTTCAAAAAGTTATTATAATTAATATTCCAAGAGATATGAGGATATAAAATATCAATAATACAAAAATAGCCAAAAAAGGAATATTAAGAGAACACAAGGGTTAGAAGATAAATCTCTCAAAAAGTAAATCAAAAGATAAGAGAAGGAAAACAGAAAAAATAGAATTAATAACTCAGTCCAGGAGGGGCAATCTTCAAAATGTTAGAGTTCTAAAGATAAAAGAATAAACAAACAAGCAAATGTACTAGAAGGAGGGAACGAGGAGAAAGAACAGAAATAGAAAAGGAAAGAGAAGGGAAGTAGGACTTAAAATTTTTTTTTCAAGTAACTAGAATTGCAAGACATGAGTTTCTATACTAAAAAGGTTTACAAATTTCCCAGCAAAAAGGATGAATAAGACCAGTCCCCCTATAAGTCATTATGACATTATAGACTAATGAAAACTCATAAAAGATTCTAAAAATCCTCCAAAAGAAAGAAAAAGAATACCAGTTTGCATATAAAGAATAAGAAATCAGAAAGAAAAAGACTTCTTAATATGTATACTGAGAGTCACAAGATAATAGAGTATGTCTTCAAACCCCTGCACAAAAATCATTTCTAATTTGGCTTCTATACAAACAAGTGTAAGGGTAGAAAAAAGAAGACATTTTCAGACATGTGAGGATCAACCCTACCTCCTAAACACTCTTTATCAGACAGCTACTGAAAGCAGGACAATGACAAAATGAAAAGTAAACCAGGAAACAAACTTAGGATCTAAGAATTAGGGGGTCAGAAAAAAGAAAAGAGTTGAAGGGAATTCCTGGGAATACAGCGAAGAATGAAACCAGGACGGTAAGAAAGTAACTGGTCAAGACTGAAGTAGAGTGAGGAAGGCTCTGGAAAAGAGAAGGCCAAAATCATGGACTGATAAAATACAGACCATCCTTTCAGTTTCAAAGGTGAGTTACCTTTTTGACAAAGGGGTGAGCATGAGCCAGTTATATGTGTATAGGAAACCAGGCTAGCAAACAAAAACAGTGATTAATTTCAGGGTGGAAGGAGTTTTATGTGAAAGGAAAGAAATATACTTATGCTACACTGTAGAGCTCAGCTAGAAATAGTGTTTAGTAAGTTATGATACTGATACTAATAGAGTCAAAATTTATGGTGAAATAATATTAGTGTGATGCTGGGGAGAGAAAGTGCCGGCCCAAGAGAAAAAGAAATGAGTGGAGGAAGAGAGTGCTGATAAAAGAAGACAAAACCCTCATCCTCCTATGAGAAAAATCAGTAGATGCTTTTTAGTATGTATCTATTTATGTGTCTAGTAAGATACTGATTCTATTTAGACATATGGAGGTGTTTATATAAAGAAAGATACAAAAGTACTCAGTGTAGTTGGTTTGGTGAAGGAGACTCTAAAACTTTTAAATTTTCACTTCTGTGCTATATAACTTCAATACAAATAAATACCATACGAAAACATAGCAATGCCTTTGCTTTCAGCCTGTTGTGCAAATGTATAAAACACGCTGGTTTTAATCCTGAAGAACAAAAGCTGTTCTCTTTGGGCTGGGGAGGAGGCTGCAGGGGAGGAGCAGTGGAGAAGATTGTTTAAAGGCCAGAGTCACTTTCTATTTTTTCACAAGACACGGTCATAAAGATAAACCAGTTAATAATCTTCTGCAGGAATTTTTCAAAGTTGATCATTTCTAGAGTTTCATTGTCTCTTTCAAAGTCCAAGTCAGACTAATTTATGCTGACAAGTTGGTACATACTAGCATTTTCCAGTTCATTTATCAAAGCTTGTAAACATAGTAAAAATATATAGTCTACTCTCTAACTTGAAAGAGATCATTCTTAGGTTCCAAGTAGAAATAAAATAAAATAAATAAAATAAAATGTAGGAAAAGAAAGGAAGAAATGAAGAAAAGGGAGGGAAAGGAAAGAAGAAAAAAGTAAAAAAAGTATGCAATCGTAGTTTTGCTTCCAATACCACCTGTGCAAAAGAAATTAGTAACAGTATATTCTTAATATGTCTCATTCAAACCCCCAGTCATCTTCGAACTAATTACAAAAGCTTGTTTGGCCTCTGAAATACCATTCGGTTTTTCCTAAGAATCAATTAAGTGTAACATTTCTTTTGAATTCTCAAGCAGTTTAATTATTATTATTATTTTTTGATGTGTGCATGTTATTATTGTTTATCTAAAGAAGGGAGAGTTTAGTTACTTGATTCTGTTTTGTATTTTCTCCCAAACCTGCTATGCCTTCAAGACTTCCTGTTTGTCACATGTTCCAGTCACCTTAGGAGAGTCAGCAGAGCCAGCAGAGCCAGCTACAGGAGCTTAAATTGCAGCGACAGCTGAATTGTTTTAAGGATTTAACATTTTAAACAAGAATATATAAAACTGTTTTAAAGTAGACTAAGGGATTTTTTTTGATCCAGCAGGATGATTAGAAACTATTTAAAGGAATCTCCCCATTTTGTATACCAGGAATCTAAGGAACAGAGAAGCTAGCCAAGATCTTGCCAAAGGAGCTGGTCAAGTCTTGGGACAGTCCTTGGCCTTTCCTTGGTGCTATCAAAAGTGAACGTGGTGACTTGCCAAGTTCAAGTTAGACCGAGTTCAAGTTAATGCCATTACTCATGGCAGAAATTTGCCCAACACTGTTGCTTTCTTTTTGGGTATTAAGAAAACAAAAAGAGTCATACCTGTTGTTCCAGAGGTGAAAATATAAAGAGACGGAGTCTTGAGGTTCGAGGCAACATGGTGGCTGCGTGGCAGCGGCTTGTCAGATGCTGTCCTCAGTTTCTCTGTGAGTGAAATCACGCCTCGTGGAACAGAATCTCTTACCGCCCAAACACTCATGTCATCTGGGAGGCTGGGGAGGATTTCTTCTACAGCTTCAAGCAAATCTAAAAACCAAAGGATTAGGAATAGGTAAACAAAACAGAAATCTCAAACCATCCACCTTGGGTTTTCTTGGGCGTGTTGGAATAGAAATAAAATGTAAATACAATGCTAATTTCACTTTCATGTTGGGTAAGTAACATCAAAGTCATTTTATTATTCTGTTTCAATGGGATCAACTGAAAGGTAAATCTAGCCATCATTTAATTTAATCAACACAAATAGGCCAATTCAAATTGAATTTTGAAGAAGTTATTATCCAGACTATGTTTTTTTCCAATTAAAATAAATGTATATATATTTTTTAGAAAGGGGACAAGATTTGGGATTAGACTACCCTGGATTGGACCCCAGCCCCACTATTTACTGACTGGAGAGAGAGAAAGACAGAGAGAGAGAGAGAGAGAGAGAGAGAGAGAGAGAGAGAGAGAGAGAGAGAAAGAGAAAGAGAGAGAGAGAGAGAGAGAGAGAGAGAGACATCAATTGGTTGCTGTCTGCACATGCTCTGACCAGGGATCGAACCCACAACCTGGGTATGTGCCCTGACCGGGAGTTGAACCCGCCACCTTTTGGTGTACAGGACAACACTCCAACCAACTGAGCAACACCGGCCAGGGCTTAAATTAAACTATTTTTTAAACTCTGCTTTAAATCTAAATTCAGGACACTGCATTAAACATTGTCCTTGAAATACAACTCAGTAGCTCCAGAAAGCCATCTGCCTATCACTGTTTAGTTCAACCACAATGAAGTACATTTGGGAGAACCCCTGATCGCTATGGAATCACAAGATCATTATGAGTTAGAGACCATTTCAGAGCCCAAAGTGAAGTGAGGAGATTTAGAGATGTAAAACATGCCCTGGTCAGAATGCTCACGTGCATGCAAATATGGACCTTTCCACCTAAGCAATTATACTTATTCCAATGTTTTTTGTTGTTGTTGTTTTTTTAAAAAACATATATTTTTATTGATTTCAGAGAGGAAGGGGGAGCGAGAGAGAGATAGAAACATCAATGATGAGAGAGAATCATTGATTGGCTGCCTCCTAACCCCCCCCCCTACTGGGGATCAAGCCCACAACCAAGCACGTGCCCTTGACCAGAATCGGACCTGGGACCCTTAGGTCCGCAGGCTAATGCTCTATCCACTGAGCTAATCCGGCTAGGGCTATTCCAATGTTTTAACAAAACTTTAAAAATAATCACAAGATATATTCTGCTTTGAAGTTGAATCAGGGTCCTGCATTAAACATTTTCCTGGAAATGTGAATCACTATCCAGTTATATAAAAAAGCCATCTGTCAGCCACTGGTTAGTTCTACCATAATACAAGACATTTGTGAAAAACTCATGATTTCCTTCCTCAAAATCTATAACCCAGATTGATCCCAAAGAGGCAGCAACAGAAATATGTCAAATGGGACAAGGCAGTTCACAAATAAAATCTGCAAGAAAATGAGGGAAACACAGAAAACGGTAAGGAGTTGATATGTCATAGGTGGGACTTGAAATTTTTTTTTTTTTGTCTCCTGAGGATATTTTTCCCATTGCTTTTCAGAGAGAGTAGAAGGGAGGGAGAGAGGAGGGCAGAGAGAGAAAGAGAGAGAGAGAGAGAGAGAGAGAGAGAGAGAGAGAGGGAGAGAGAGAGAGAAACACTGATGTGAGAGAGACACATGGACTGGTAGCCTCCCGCATGTGCCCCACTATATATTCTTTTTTCTTTACTTAGAACAAATAGGAAATGTTGCAATGCTTGTATATCATTTGAAAAAGTATACATAATTACATTCTTTGATATATATATATATATATATATATATATATATATATCAATAATAATAATCTCTTTCATTTTAAAGCAGTTTATAAATTTCAGTGTTTTCCCATATGTTATCTATGGGATCCTCACCATAGCCATATCCTCATTTTAAAGATGAGGAAGGCATAGTTACAGGGGCAAGTAATCTCCTCCAGCTCAGACCTCTAGGAGAGGCAGTGTGGGGATGCAGCCCAGGTGTTCTGATGCTAAATCATAAAAGCTTGTTGGGTGCACGTTTGTCCTCCTTTCTGCTCCTTTTGATTCCCTCATCTCCATCTTTTCCCTTCCTCTCCCCTTCCCTTACTACCGCCCTCACACTGTTCCTTTTCCCCTCTCTCACCTTCCATCTGTCCATCTGCTTTCTTTCAGCACCTTTTACACCTCAGCTATGCTATGATTCACAGCAAAGCAATGCAATGGTAAAATTTTATTAGCCAATTTACAAATAGATATTTGTGTGGCTTTGGGGAATAGGCCAAGAACGGTAATGTAACCTCTTTGAGCTGAGAAAGTTTGTTTTGTACACTGATACAGTCTCAGAATTTAGCACAAAGGAGATGCTCAATAAATATTCATTGCCTGGATGAGTGAAAGACCTAACAAAAAACTTTGAGGTACATATGGGCATTCAGTAACATTTTTACTTACAAAATTTTGCCAATAAATTGTCCCTCTACTGTGTATTTGGTAACTGATTTTGAGAATAGATGTATCAATGGAATTTCTTTGTTATTTTATATCAATGTTGTTAAGTGCTAGAAGCATGACACCCCAAAAGTACAGTGTTTTAGACACACTAAGCATCCACAACCCAGCTACATGCCCTTGACTGGGAATCAAACCTGAGACTCTTTGGTCCCAGGGTCGATACTCTAACCACAGACCCACACTGGCCAGGGCAGGACTTGAAATTTTTAAAATGTTTATATCTATAACAAATCCACACAAAAGAAACTGTAAGAGTCCAGAGAAAGTATCCAGTTCTAGTGAGCATACACAGGAAGCTGCCACATACAGATTGCTCTGCCAAGACAGAGAAGTGAAAAATCACAAGGAATGCTGGGGGAAGAACAAGTCCCAAATAAATGAAAAAGCAAGACAAACAAGTAATCTAGACTTCCTATTTTCCTTTAACTTTTAGTACTAAATTTTGTTTTAGTCACTCTCTCTGGCACTTTGCCCTGTGTAAGTACAAGTCTCTGAACCGACTCATTTCATTATCTTAATTTCAAATCTCTCACCTGGAATTGTAAATTAGCAGCATTCACTTCTATATGTTCTGAATGACATGTCTATATAAATTGGCAAAATAAGTGCAAATTGAGTTACACTATGATTCATTTAAATTGTGGCCCCAAATCTTTGTTGGAATTATTGTCTAAAGAAACAGTGAGCATTTACAAAGAGTGATGACTTTTACAGGAAAAAGGAAGCAAGCAGGTTCCTAAGAATCTGAGGAGATACAATTTAACTTTCTTCATACGTTGAAAGTAAATTGACCTAGCTGAGCCTTTTAGAATTTTCAAGTAGAATTTTATCTAACAAAAGCATTCCTGCAATAGTGGTAGGAAATGTGGGTGAAAATAGTGAAGATTGGAATAAAAAAGTGAAATATTATGTAGGTGATAAAAGAATTATTATTTACTTATCACTGCCACTCTTTTATAGTAAGAAGAAAAGTTTTAGTGTTATTTGGAAATTAAGTTCTGAATATTAGGTCTTGACAAAAAGTAGCATTTTAAAAAATCCTTCAAGGAAACTTGGCCATGTTTCATGAAGATATACTCTTTATTGAAGTGTACTGCCATTGAAATCTCTAGAACTGTAAGCGCCTCGAAAGAATGACGTGTGCTCTCCTCCATGCTTTGGCTAATTGCCCCTGGCCACATACACCATAGGGGCTGCATACTGGTAGATATCTGATCAGAGAATTGACCTCTGCTCCTGGGATTCACTGTACGTGCAGGTCTTGAAAGTAAACTACCATAAGAAAATGAGATAGCTGAGACCTTTAACAAAGTCTACATTGCAGGAGAAGGCTCCATCTCTCTTTGCAAAGCAATAGGGTCTTCCATTGTTTCTCACATTGTAAGGCACTATGTTAGGTGGGGTTGCAGCACAAAACCAGGTCTCTCCTTACAATCCACTAGTACTTTTTGTACAAATTAATTTCTTGTTTCTACATTATTATTATATATCTTATTCAAATTTATGAGGCTATAAAATCAGTGAGTTACTCATACTGTATTAAAAACTCTTCCAATTACCCTGTTCTACATAAAACAAGCTAATATTTTTAAAGGTATTGCTTGTAGCTCTTAACACATTGCCAAACATTTCAACTTTAAAACTTTATGCATTAATACAACTAATATGATACTCAATTACAAATGGTCAACTTGAGTTTCCATTATTGCAAAGCAATATTCACACAGAATCCACAGTGAAATTACAATTTCACCACATACTTATAACTACCATCCTATTAGTTAGAGCAACACTTTAGGTTTTTCATGGAATGCATGAGCAGGCTACAGTTTCTAAGAAAACTGACCCATAAGTAAGCAAAAGCAGTTCATATGGTGATGTAGATACTAATACCTCACATCAGGCCTGAAACTCATTTCATCATAAATAATGTGTCAGCTATTTTTACAAACATGAGTTTATTAACAATCATCATAATCCCAGGAAGTGCACAGAAGCACGTCTTTCAATTGTGATTACACACTGTTCCTTGAAACAATTTTATTAACTGCCCTGAATACATGCACATAAGTTTGTAAGTTTGGTTATGTGTTTTCCTCTCAGCTGTTCCCACATCTTTTGGGGAACAAGCAGGCAAAAGTGTACAAGAAAATAAAAAGTAAAACACTTTGTTTAATATTATTTACAATACGTTGATTGCCAATGAGTAATTATTACTCAAATGGGAGCACAATGACATAATGTGCCTGGTTTACCATTTTTCAATGACAAAGTAGTGAAAATTAGAAAAGGAAATCCATAAAAAAATCTCTAGGCACAATTAGATTAATTAGTACATAAATTATATCTTTTTAAAAAGGCACTTCCAAGATGGCATTTTTTTAAGATTCAGACCCCAACAGGGCTATTTGCCACAAGCCTTTTGGTAATAAATGAAAGAATCCACTCTTCTTGGCCAGAGAATAGATAACCATCTAGCTCCTAACCTGTGTCTGAGAACATTCCAGCCCTGGTCTCTGAGGGCTGGGAAGCAGATATGACTACACTGTTACTAGGGAGGACAGAACTGGCTTAAAACCAGTTTACTCGGGTCATGTGACATGTGCCTGGATCTCCCTTCATACAGCCTTCTGCCCACAGCAAATCCCATACTAGGAGACTCGGGAGCAAAGACTTTGCATATATGTCTCTGCCACTATGCAGTTAAAAATAATTACGGTAACCATTTACTGAATATATACTATGGGTCAGGCACTCTGCTGTGTCCTTTATATTTAACTCACATAAGACCCAATGATATTCATTGGTCATCAGCAATGTGTTAGCAGTCCGTCAATGGCAGAGTTAGGATTCAAGCCCATGTCTGTCTGAGTCCAAGATGGGTATTTCTCCCAGTTAGTCTGAGGAAACACAGCCTCCCTGTAAATTGTTTTTGCTCCTGCCAGTACTCAAGCATCATGCCCTTACAGTAAATACAAGGCCAGCAGATATTGCAACTAAGAACATCAGGTCAAGTGTCTCTATGGTCAGTAAAGAATAAATGGTGCATCGTCCGTGCGTAGAACATGGCCTTTGCCAGCTTGTGAACCATGAAGCCACTTAAACTGCCTATCAAAGTCAGTTGTGTTCTTTTGGGATGGCAGTAATTCTTGACCTAGCTGAATCTAAAACAGAAAAAAAAGGCAAAACAATGATTCATTCTACTAAGTATAAGAAAAAGTATAGAAATTCCCTGAAAATGAAAATAGATTTATGTCAGGATATCATGGTACATGGATAAAAAAAAAAAGAAAAGTCTACACAGGCCATTTTATCTATCTGAATATATATTACTCTCTACAAAATTTAAAGGGTCTTTATTTTTCCTCTAACTCATCCTCTTGGTCTTTAAAAACAGATGACTTTATGGTTAAAAGTCATTTGAAGAATTACAATGGCCCGATTGTTAACTGGAACATTTGTCCTGCACATTCTGAATGCAACAGTTCACAAAAACTAAAGGGCAGGGCTTCGTGCCTTATTTTAACTTTATTGAGCTGACACAGGATTTTTACTTCTTGTGAACAGAAATCCAAAACCCTTCTAAACATGTAAAGACACAAAATACTATTGAATCTAAAGTAAAAGACTTCAGGGTAACATGAACATAATCGCTTAGTTACATGTAATTATAATGACTTAATATGTGGAATATTGACAAAGGAGAGACAAATATATATACCTGGAAGTACATCTGAAATCTTGTGGATGCCTAGTGTGTCTAAAACACTGTACTTTTAGCACTTAGCAACATTGATATAAAATAACACAACAAAGAAATTCCATTGATATATCTATTCTCAAAATCAGTTACCAAACATACAATAGAGGAACAATTTATTGGCAAAAATTTGTAAGTAAAAAAGTTACTGAATGCTCATATGTACCTCAAAGTTTTTTGTTAGGTCTTTCACTCATCCAGGCAATGAATATTTATTGAGCATCTCCTTTGTGCTAAATTCTGAGACTGTATCAGTGTACAAAACAAACTTTCTCAGCTCAAAGAGGTTACATTACCGTTCTTGGCCTATTCCCCAAAGCCACACAAATATCTATTTGTAAATTGGCTAATAAAATTTTACCATTGCATTGCTTTGCTGTGAATCATAGCATAACTGAGGTGTAAAAGGTGCTGAAAGAAAGCAGATGGACAGATGGAAGGTGAGAGAGGGGGAAGGAAAAGGAACAGTGTGAGGGCGGTAGTAAGGGAAGGGGAGAGGAAGGGAAAAGATGGAGATGAGGGAATAAAAAGGAGCAGAAAGGAGGACAAAAGTACACCCAACAAGCTTTTATGATTTAGCATCAGAACACCTGGGCTGCATCCCCACACTGCCTCTCCTAGAGGTCTGAGCTGGAGGAGATTACTTGCCCCCTGTAACTATGCCTTCCTCATCTTTAAAATGAGGATATGGCTATGGTGAGGATCCCATAGATAACATATGGGAAAACACTGAAATTTATAAACTGCTTTAAAATGAAAGAGATTATTATCATTATTGTTGCTAAGTATATCAAAGAATATAATTACATATACTTTTTCAATTGATATACAACCACTGAAACATTTCCTATTTGTTCTAAGTAAAGAAAAAAAGAATATATAGGTAGATGACAACCTTGGCAGCAGGCATTACTAGCAATAATAATCAGAGTTGAAATATTGGGGGAAAGGAGTAGGTTTAATCTAAGACTATTTAATTTTCTATAAATACTGAAATTTTGCAGGGAAATTTGAAATGCTACTTGCCACATCTTCTAAACCAAATTACACAGATATAAAACTTTTTTTGCAAGAATTTTTGAGTCTTCTCTGAAAAGAAAGGAATACTAATTATAAACATTTGATTGTTTTCTAGTTATCTGTGTATTGAAAACTTGATGTCTTAATATTTGCAACTTTTGCTTTACTATTTTTACATAAATGGGATCATATATTTGTCATAGTTATATCCTAAGGGGATTGACAGCCATAGAAACCTGTGGACTATACAGACAGCAGCTCTGACATTGGAGACCAGGTTTTGAGTGTTTGCTCTGAAACTTACTAAGTTGTGTCATCTTAGTCACCTAGGTGAATTTCTTTCCCTCTCCATCTCCAAAATATACTTCTGCATCTGCCTCACAGAATCGCTGGGAGTGCCTTTTACAGAATCAGCCTCGAGTAAATGCCAACAGTTGATATTTTTGTTAATGATAATAACAACAAAAGCAAATACATTTTCAGAATTTAGCACAAACAGAGGCTCAACAAATATTCATAGACTGGATGAATGAAAGACGTAACAAAGAACTTTGAGGTACATACGAACATTCAGTAACTTTTTTATTTACAATTTTTGTTAACGAAGTGTCCCTCTGCTGTCTATTTGGTAACTGAACAAGCCTTTTCCTTTGGCTTGTTCCTGGAGACAGAATTACTAGACACCTGCCATGACTGAAACTTTACCTATCACCATGAACATTACCTGGCGTGTCTGCAAAACCTTTTTGAAACTGGTTCTATAATACTTCTAAAAAATAAAACTTTGCTAAGACATGCCGAAGTAAAGTGTTTAAGGTCCTATTCCAAACAAATTCCTTACTAGTCTTTCTTATAGCTAACACCAAATTAGGTTGTAACAGCAAAATCCAAATGAGATCCCTTATCAAAAGCTTGGATGACTACATAATAATAACAGCAATTATTTCAATTCACTGAGGCTCTAGTTAGTACATACCAGGCACTCGGCTAGCCACTTTACAAAAACTATGTCATTTACTTTTCAGAATTACACTGTGAAGTAGATAGTATTATCACCATCAACTAAGCAAACGAGCCCAGGGCAGCTTCTTTTTCTTTTTTTTAAATAATATATTTTTATTTATTTCAGAGAGGAACGGAGAGGGAGAGAGAGATAGAAACATCAATGATGAGAGAGAATCATTGATTGGCTTCCTCCTGCACGCCCTCTACAGGGGATCGAGCCCCCAACACAGGTATGTACCCTTGACCGAAATCGAACCCGGGACCTTTCAGAGCACAGGCTCTATCCAATGAGCCAATCGGCTAGGGCCAGGGCAGCTAATCTTATCTTTGCTCACACAGCTAAGAAGAGACAGACCATAAATGAAATCCAATTCTGGCTTATCTCTATCTAAACCACAAGATTGGTCTTTCTACCTCCATATACTTACTCTCCCTGGAGATATAATTATTTAACTGTTCATCTCAATCAGAAATATCCAATGATAATCTAAGGCTTCTTAAATTTATTCTAAAATCTATATGTATACATTGTTCACTGATTATACTCAAGATGCCAAAAATACAGTATTTTTAGGGTAAGAGCTTCAAATACAGAAAGTGACTGTAATCTAAGCTATGTCTTAAAAAATATTGTGTAACTAATCAAAATAGAATTGTCCCATCTTTGAGAAACTTGTAATTTATATATTTTGAAGGTATGCTAAAAAGAGCCGTTAGTAAGATTTAAGGTTGATTTCTCCAGCTACCTTCTTATTGAACAAATTGACTAAATGGTTCTTTCTTAAAACTCCAGCATCCCGAAGTGGCTTTGATATCTAAAAAATGAAATCAGTTATTGGAAAGCAAAAGAAAAGCAGGCACAAGTAAAACTGAAAAAATTAATTGGTCCTAATTAAGCAACAACCCAGCCAACAGCAAAGCTTGAATACTCTACTTTGAGAGGTAACCAGGCCTATGCATGTTAAAAGGCCCTCAGGAGATGCTATGAGATATTTCTCGGGTTGGCCTTAACATCATGGCTTCAGAAATCTTTTCTGAGATACTGTCTTGCTTTTCTAAAGAGAATTTGTGGCTTTATCAATTTTTAGCATAATTTGAGGTTTAGATTTGCTCCAGAACCTGCAATCTAGATTAGAATGATACATAATATGGGAAGTGAATACATCAGAGTATATCCAGAGATGAACTGTGATTTCTTTTTCCTGCTGCACTCCCATTATCACTTGCCCCTGCACAAGTGGTAAACGTTGTTTCACCATGTTATCAAAATTGTGTGACTCATTTATACTACTTATTGCTACAGTTCAGAGACTAAGTATCATTTTTCATAGTTTGATTTTACTTTATCATGCAACCCATCTTTAGTAATTAGGCATTCAATTAGGCATTTCTTCTTAGATCAGTGTCAACATGTACCGGTATATCCAAAGCCTGAATCCAAACAAAGGGAGGGGAAAGAAGGTTAGAACTTACTGAAAGCAAGCAAGCAAGCAAGCTGTGGTACATTTACACAATGGAATACGATTCCGTTGTTAAAAAGAAGGAAATCTAACCCTTTGCGACAGCATGGATGGACCTGGAGAAAATGATAAGCTAAGTGAAATAAACCAGAGAAAGACAAGTACCATATGATTTCACTCATATGTGGAATCTAATGAACAAAATAAAGTAACAAATAGAAAAAGACTCATAGATAAAGAACAAACTGACAGCTGTCAGAGGGCAGGGGAGTTTCAGGGCTGGATGAAAAGGCTAAGGGGTTAAACAAACAAACAAACAAAAAACTCACAGTCACAGATAATAGTACGATTATTAACAGAGGGAAAGAGAGGTGGGGGAGGAGGAAGAGCATAAAGGGGTGGAGAAATAAATGGTGATGGGAGGAAACTTGATTTGGGGTGGTGAACACATAATACGATACACAGATGATGGATTATAGACTTGTACACCTGAAATCTATATAATTTTATTAGCCAATGTCACCTCAATAAATTCAATTAAAAATTTGTACTTGCTATTTTTCTAAAAAAAGAAAAAGAAAAAGAAATGATATACAGATGGGGGCAGGGGACGAGAGAAAGAGGTCTTAGAGTCTGCCAAGAACCCGCCCACTGGCTGGTAGGCGGGTGCCCAACCTTGCTAGGCAAATCCTAGCTTGCAGGCAGTGCAAAATAAGAGTAGACATGAAGATAGGAATTCATGCACCTCAGATTAAAAATATTTGTTCTGCGAATACAATCAACCTTGACAGTGTTACTATTAGAGGCAGGTAGGTATTCCACAATGAAATCAAGGTATCTTTCCTACTCATCAAATACTTTTTTCAGATCTGATCAAATCTAGAACTGACTGAGTTCTAAGTCTCTGTGCTTTTGTACTCAATGAGTCTCTACTAATTAGCAGTAAAATTGCCCTCTTCTCAAAATAGAAGCAGAGATTTCCTAAGTTTTCCGAAACTGTCTTGATATCTACTAATCTACAACAGAGTAAGTGGGAGAGGAGGGTATTATACCACCAGTGGTAGAATTGTAAAATTCTTTTGTAACATGCAAACTTCATCACACACCCAAAGTATTACTTGTGCACTGTTCTAACAAAAGAAGGGCGGGATGGGGGTGGGGGAGGGGGAGGGAATGGCGTGGGGAACAGGGTGGGAGGGGCTGACATTCTGCCGCAGAGGACACCCCGTACCCTACCTGCGCCCACCACCAGGGCCCGAGGCTCACAGCTGCGGATGCAGTGCAGGAGGGAGTTGGACCGAACGTTGGAGTTGAGGAAGGCCACCACGCAGCCCAGCTTGGCCAGGCCAAACCACACGTGGACAAAGTCGGGCTCATTGCTCATCAGCAGAGCCACAGTGTCCCCCTTTCCCAGCAGGGAATGGCTCAGGAAGACGTGGGCCACTCTGCTGCTCCTTTTGTCCACATCCTCGTAGGTATGGGTGTCTCCCTCATACACGATGAAGGGTTTCCGGGGCTGCTTCCTGGCATGGCCCAGAAATGCATCCAGGACAGTGACCAGCTCCCCTCTCCGACGGTACAGCTCTATCCGAATCCCACAGCGGATCACCTTCAGCAGGAACCAGAAGTCCTTCCAGAAGTAGGGGAACAGCAGTTTCTGCAGGAAGTGCAGTAAGACCATTCCCGCCCCTAGTCCTGATACCCATGACAGGAGCATGGGGGCCGCCGGGCCGGGAGGCCGCTCGGATCCCAGCCCTGACAGTGGCCTGCTCTTCCAGGCCAGTCCTCTGCGCTCAGGACTGGTACCTGCCCTTCTTACCAGCCTTGGAGGGGCGGGGGCGGGGAGCTTCTGAAACAGAGTTAGAAGTTTGCAGAGAGAAGCTTGCACAGAGGGGATCCCGGGAATGAGGCTTGAGACACCTGGTGGCTGGGGAGAGCGCGCTGGATTCAGGCGAAATGCACGCAGGCAGCCGCCAGGGGCCTCGGCGTCTGGGAGCCCGGCCCCGCGCCCTCGCCTGGGCGGCCCGGCGGCGGTCCTCCCGCACTTGCCCGCCCTCTGTCCGGCGGCTGACCCTGAACCAGCCCCAGCTCAGGAGAAGGGAGTCCCGGAGCCAATGCTCTCCTCGGAGTAGCTCTTCCAGCGACTGCGACGTGGAGGCTGAATTGGAACCTGGAGAAACTGGGGTGGCGACACAGCTGAGAGATCAGAGGCTTCTGTCCAGACACGTCCGATTCCGAGGGGGGTTTCGGGACCGCGCCACCGTCCCGCGTGGGACCCCAAGGCCCGTGGGACCCCGGCTCTGGAGCGCCGCCTTTGCTGCGCTCCGAACTCCCCTCGGACGCAGCGGGTCTGGGCGACCTGCTCCGAAGTCAGAGCCGCGCCGGCTGGAGGAGGTGCCTCGGTTCCCGGCCGCAGCTCCCCTCCCAGTAACCTTGGGGGCTGGTTTATCTCTGCTCCCAACTGCGGCGGGGGTGTCGGCCGCCGGCCTCCCGCCTCCTGGCTCCGGGCCAGCCCAGCTCCTCCTCGCCTCCGGGCTGGCAGGGAACAGGACAGTCCCGGAGGGAAAGGCAGGGATGCCAGAGGACGTGACGAAGGATCGAGGAGAACCGGGCTGCTGGGGGACAATTACAGAAAACAAAACGAGAGGGAGGAAGGGAAGGGGGGGGGGGGAGAGAGAGAGAGAGAGAGAGAGAGAGAGAGAGAGAGAGAGAGAGAGAGAGATGAATGGGGCAGTCGAGGAATATTTGAATTCTTTGTTCATAAACCACCACAAAGTTGGTTTTGTTCTACAAAACGTATCTCTGAAAAAGGCTGGTATTGACATTTATTTTGGAATTCAATGCTTAGAGTGCCTAGACAGTGCTTTTCACAAAAATTCCAAAAAAAAAACATTGATTGATGTGGTAGCTTCAGTCCATATGGACATCCATATTTTTTTTAAAAAGTATAAAATACTGACTATTCTCTGTCCTTAAAAATAAGATAACACTTTAAAGTTAGATCATTTAAAAAATTCTCAGACTTCAAACTAAGGATTCTAAAAGGGGCAGAAGGAGGTGGAGAGGGAACAGGTAATTGCAAAGAATAACAGCAAAATGTTGTACAATGATGAAATTTTACCGAAGACAAAGGACAGGGGCATTTAATTATACACTGTTTTCCTTGCAGACACTCATCCCAGCTCTCTGCTTTTAAGATTAATTGTGCCTATTGAAATGATTAAGCACTGTCTCACATTATCAGCTTCTGCTTCTTCTGTCTTTTGTTTTGCAACTGGGTTCTAGCTAACCTCAGATTTTCTGATACAGAAAGAGCTGGTAACTCCAAAGACATGTCTGAAAGTGATTACTTGCAGTCACAGTGAAGAGCCCGCAAGACGCTCTTCAAACCCTTTTGTGTAGATGAAGAAAACACTTTCTAAATTGGCAATTCAGAAAGATCTTTTTCAGGTAAAAGAAAAGTGATAGCATCAAGTAGTTCACAACTGGGAAAATCAGTTTCAGCTTGAAAAGCATATTTGAAGTTCTCTCCTTTTCACTCCGAGGCCTCGTCTGGTGGCAAGGACCATAGGCCAGGTATAGAAGGTCACCAGGGAGAAAGCCCCAGGGGCTTAGCAACGGGCAAAACTAGGAAAACAAGGACTGTGCCTTGTTTTCTTCCCCCTAGTTGCTAGGGCCTAGCATATTGCTGGTCGTGCGGTTCTGTCCCTCCCCTGACCTTTCTTCTCTAGGCTTGTTCCTAGTCATGTAGTAGACCCGCCTAGAGGGGGAACAAGGGGACCAGAGAGTAGCCCTTAAGCATTAAGCTTCCCAGACAATGAGGCTCTAACCGCATCAAATACATCTAGGCCTCAGTTGTGTTTCAGCTCGAGGCCCAGATAAGCAGCAAAACCAGACAAGTGATGCCGGAGCTGACCTCAGGACCAGCTGCGGTCACTAATGACCCCCAATCAGTGAAGACCACGATACTGAAAGGATACACCTGGAAAGCAGAGATCTCTTGAGACCATCTCCTGGGATGCCCCCTAAAACCCCAACCTTAAAAGCCCTTCGAACTGAGGACCCAGTTCGTGCTCTCTCTCTCTCTCTGGAGCATGCCCATGCCTTTCCCCTCCCTCTCTTCTTCCCTCCCAAGGCCTTTACCTTCCTCTCTCCTAAGCTCCAAGGACCCTTCTTTTGCCGCTGTAATTTGTTTCCTGAATCCATTTCTTCTGTACTCACTTCTTCTACCTCTGGCTTTCTAAATAAACTTTCTCTTATAGTTTGAGTCTTGGCTCTGAATTCTTTCCTAGCCAGAGCTCAAGCACCTGGGTCACTAGACCAAGGTCCAGTCTAACACCTAGTGGCATTCTAGCTGCCAACAGTCTGCTTCAGTCACCTTCTAGAAAACATTTGAAGCAGAGAATGGAATATGGAACAGCTGGTCTCAGACATTAGCTTTACAATACAAGTCTGTCCTCCTCTAGTGGAAGAAAATGAGTAAAGAAACACGATTTCCATCTTTTTATTTTGTTAAATTAGAAACAGTAAGCACACATTAAAACAATTACTATCTACTGTCACCACTGTTTCATAAAGGGAGGTCTTATTTCAACATTAAAAAGAAGGAAGGGCATAACATTATAATAAAGGACCATATTTCAAAATAAATAAAATTAATTTCATGAAAAACTCATTGTATTGCAATTACTTTTCTTATCATGGTCCAGCTAACACTAACCCCAGGGCATGGAACTAAATTTTCATCAATTACTAATGTGAGTCAAAATATATATCTGGCACCATAAATGTGAGACAATCTGACTTACTGGGAAAACTACAAGCATATATTGCCAAAATTTATATTTACCAAGAACAACTTTGTGTCCGAAATCTTACTGTGAAGGAAGAAATCTGAAAATCTTGGGATGTGTGCATTGTGTGCATTCCTGCATCAACCCATGTGTCTGTTCCTATTTTTCCCCAGAAATTTTGTATTCACTTTCAAATAGTGCCAAACACAACTGAGTAAATAGATATAATTATTAGTTATAATTTTCAATTATTGCAAAATGGGCGATAGACAATAAGCTAGTTACAACTTAGTAAATTTATCATTTAACTAAAATAAGGAGAAGTAACAACATGCAAATAGTCTGGACATTTGTTAACATTACTTTTGATCAGGGACAATGCAGTGGTTCTTAGGTTCCTCTTTAGAACATGTAGAAATTTTGTGTTTTTAATGTTATTTGAAAATATTGTGACCATGCAGATCAATGCAAAAAGAAAATATATCTACCCTTTTCCCATTTCTGATTTGAGTTTTCTCTCGAATACAGTCCCAATTCCCTCTGCACCCTCAGTTCTGTTGAAGATTAACTGTTCAGTGAGTAGATCAAAGTAAGACTGAACGAATTGTATCACATGATAGATCCTGACTTGTCTTATGCCCATAGGATTTTACCACTGTCACTTGATAATTCTGACTTTATACAAACACATTACTTGTGTGCAGAAGAACTCTGATGGAATTCTACGGCAGTCACATTTCGGAATATGGGAGGTTTGGGTGAGAAGGAAGATATTCAGAAAGGACCCAAATGATGCTATGTTGGTACCAATACATGATGACAAATGTGTGCAATGGGCCAAGAAGCCATAAGTACCTAGACCGCAGCTGGCATTTCAGGAAGGGGATAAGGGTGGAATGGATATGTGAGGGAGTAAATAGCTCTAAAAATGAGGGTCAGATGCTCAATGTAAGACTCATCTACTTTACAATTCTGTCCAGGAACAGAGTCGTGTTCAGGTTTTAATCACTATTTTAGTCTCTGATCATAGCTTGGTTTTTTGATGGGAAGCTTACTCCTCCTACGATCTGTTTGCATTAATGAGCAATCATTACCCAGAATATTATTCCTCACAAGGACTCATGAAGCAAACTCAACATTAATGATGAGGGCTGCTGTTAGAGGGTAGGGAGGGGTTAACATTACTACATGTCTTAGACACATCAAACACTCTTGAAATATAAAAATTTTATAGTACCAATAAGTGATCCTATAATAATAGTCTTGGGGAACAATTGTCAAACAAATTAAATATTTAACTATCATTTTTGCCATAGACTAAAAACTATGTCCAGAAATTTATGCCAATCAGGCTTCTGACAATAATTTACACATATATTTTATTCATGGATTTAAAAACAGCTTTCTTATCTCCAGATACTTCTGTTTATGAAACTTCCCCTTCCACAGTGTTGGTGAAATGTACTATTTGGAAAAGATCTTTATGTCAAGTTTTATCACTGACTCTGAGTCCTCAGGGAAGCTTCATTTCTATTTTATAAGTCACCTAGTGTGTGCAATGGGCCAAGAAGCCACGAGTACCTAGACCACAGCGGTCATCTGATTGTCAGTGAGATAAATCAAAGAAACTGATAACTTTTATTAGGCATTAACAATATTCCGAATATGGCAGTGAATTGGTTCCATGGGCCACTACTTGTACATGTCTTATGAGGCCTACGATTTAGTCTTATTTCTTGTGTATCTCATTTCTTGACACATCATGCAAGTTTATAGTACTTAAAATTAAATTTTCCCCTCAATGGCTTTATTATGATATTTATTTCCCCCTTTGGGGTCAGACAGTCCAGTGCTGGTAGGTGCAGGGCTGACATGACTCTGCCAAGGTCAACCTGTGGCTTCCACTCATGGAGTCTAGGCAGCTGCTTCAGCTCTTTCCTGACACAAGTCATCAAGGTGGGGGATGGGGCACTAGGGAAGCCAGTCAATTGGTAGTTCTTTGTTTCAGTTTTGTTGTTTATCTTTTTATTAAACGAAAAGTTTCAAACATACATAAAGTTATAAATAATAAAAACGACACTCTCCACTCATCACCTAGATTTCATGATTAACATTCTGCCCAATTTGTTTCAATGATTTTTTCTGAAATATTTTAATTGCAGACAACATGACATTTCTACTTCAAATACCTTGGTTACATCTCTAAAAAAGGACATTTTCCTACCTAATCACCATATCATGATCACCTCTGGTAAAATTAACAACAATTCTTTAATACATTAGTCCATATTTAATTCTTCCCAAAATGTCTTTTTTTAAATTTTTTAATTATTTTTATTTTATTATTTTTTTAAATTTCTTTATTGATTAAGGTATCACATATTTGTCCTCATCCCCCATTCCCATCCCACACCCCTCCCCACACATGCCCCCCACACCCCTGTTGTCCTTAACCACTGGTTAGGCTCATATGCTTGCACACAAGTCCTTTGGTTGATCTCTCTCCTTTACCCCCACCCTTCCCTACCCTCCCTCTGAGGCCCGACAGTCTGATCCATGCCTCCTTGTTTCTGGGTCTGTTCTTGTTCATCAGTCTATGTTGTTCATTATTTCCCCTAGATGAGTGAGATCATGTGCTATTAGAAATACACTTATAAGAACCGAAAATGAGACAAGCAATAATGGTTATGGTGACAGGCAAATGAATCAGTCTGTAGTGAGTTTCTTTCTGAGCCAACAGTTCTTTTGAGACCCAATTTCCATGTCCAACAGTTCCTTATGTGTACATGTCAGCACTGACATTACAGTTCTGGATGGTGGACAAATGGTGGTAATGCAGGTCTCTCGACAGGACTACTCCAGCCATGAAGACAGAAGAGAAGCAGTCCAGAGACGGAAGATGCTGATGTGGCCTTCCCATACTAGCAGTTAGCAGCTGTGCATCACTGCAGGTTGCCCAGGACCAAACCAAAATGTGTTGTGGTTAGCTGGTCTAAAACCAGAATCAATTCAACCTCTGAAGTCCAAGTTATCCTATCTAATAAAAGAGTAATATGCAAATTGACCATCACTCTGCTACACTCACAAGCCACGCCCACCAGCCAATCAGGAGTGAATATGCAAATAAACCCAACCAAGATGGCTGCAGCCACAGAGAGCAGGAGGGAGGCTTGGGTTTCCCTGGCAATGGAGGAAGCCAAGCTTTCCGCCAGGCCTTGCCGGCCCAGGCCTCCACTCAATGCTACAAAGTTTCGATGATAGAAGATAAATAAATCCCAACATAAATGGCGGCAGCCACGGAGCTGGAGAGAGCAGGAGGCTAGGGTTGCCCCTGGCAATGGAGGAAGCCAAACTTTCTGCCTGCCCTGGCCTGCTTTGGCCTCCGCTTAAGGTTACAAAGTTTCAATTATAGAAGATAAATAAATCCCAAGAGAAATGGCTGCTGCCACGGGAGTGAGCAGAAGGCTTGGCTCCGCTCCAGGCTACAAAGTTTCAATTGTTGAAGATAAATAAATCCCAGATACCAGGGCCTCCGCTTGGGTCGCCGGGGGGCACGGCCAGCCTGCAAACCACCACAGGCCCCTCGCCCAGGCTGCCCCACGCCCCAAGGGAACCCCCACCCTGATCCGGGACACCCTTAAGGGCAAACCAGCCAGCCCCTACCTGTGCACCAGGCCTCTAGCCTATCTAATAAAAGAGTAATATGCAGATTGACCATCACTCCAACACACAAGATAGCTGCCCCCATGTGGTCAAAGATCCTGCCCCCATGTGGACACAAGATGGCCACCACAAGATGGCCAGTAGGGGAGGGCAATTGGGAGGGACCAGGCCTGCAAGGGAGGGCAGTTGTGGGCGATCAGGCCAGCAGGGGAGGGCAGTTAGGAGGAACCAGGCCTGCAAGGGAGGGCAGTTGGGGGCAATCAAGCCTGCAGGGGAGGGCAGTTAAGGGTGACCAGGCTGGCAGAGGAGGGAAGTTGCGGGGGACAAGGCCTGCAGGGAGGGTCAGTTAGGGGTGACCAGGCCTGCAGGGGAGGGCAGTTAGGAGCAAACAGGCTGGCAAGGGAGCAGTTAGGCATTAATCAGGCTAGCAGGGAAGTGGTTAGGGGGTGATCAGGCTGGCAGGCAGAAGCAGTTAGGGGCAATCAGGAAGGCAGGCAGGCGAGCAGTTGGGAGCCAGCAATCCTGGATTGTGAGAGGGATGTCTGACTGCCCATTTAGGCCCGATCCTACCGGTAGGATTGGGCCTAAATGGGCAGTCGGACATACCACAAGGGGTCCCAGATTGGAGAGGGTGCAGGCTGGGCTGAGGGACACTCCTCCACCCACCCCCCATGCACGAATTTCATGCACCGGGCCTCTAGTCCTATATAATAAAAGCCTAATATGCTAAGTGTCCGGTCGTCTGGTTGTCCATTCAACAATCAAAGCGTAATATGCTAATGATGTGCTAAGGCCGCTCAACCACTCACTATGACATGCACTGACCCAGGGGGCAGACACTCCGACCGGTAGTTTAGCTTGCTGCTGGGGTCCAGCAGATCAGGACTGAGCCAGATGAGCTGGACATGCTCTGGAGCCCTCTCGTGACCCCTCCCCAGCTGGCCAACCTCCCACATCCCTCCCCTACTCTGATCATGCACTGGTGGGGTCCCTCAGCCTGGCTTGTACCCTCTTACAATCTGGGACCCCTCAGGGGATGTCAGAGAGCCAATTTTGGCCTGATCCCACAGGCTAGGCCAAGGGACCCCACTGGTGCATGAATTCATGCACCAGGTCTCTAGTCTTTTAATATAAACTAGTCTTTATTATAACCTCTTTATCTTTTTCCAAGACATTTCCTTGTTAAAGATAACAGGGCAGTGGTCTTGTTGAGTGTCCTACTTCGGCATTGGTCTGATTGCTTCCCTATGTTCTCCTTTGTTAAAAAAGAAACAACAGGCCAAAATGGAGTCACTTTTGCTAAGCTATATCACCAAATCAACATTTAATAACTCACTCAATTGCAGTTACAGACTCTTCTAGGAGTGGACTTTTAAAGCAAACAATTTGGAATTTTCTGATCAACAGTAGTAAAGTGATCTGCCTGATGAGACTTTCCGCCTTCCCCTAAGAGGAGCATCCTTGTCTGAAATACTCCACTTTTCTAACTTCTTACTTCCACATTTTTTCTGTCTATAAAATCCTTCCTTTTGTACAACTCACCCGAGCACCTTTCTAGTTGCTAGCTGGGAGGCAGCCCTGTTTATAAATTGCTTAATAGAGCCAATTAGATCTTTATTTTTTCTCAGTTGAATTTATTATGCTTTTATTATTATAGATGTTTCCTTTCTAACCTCTCCTGCATGTGGGGTCTCTAACTCTCTCATGTATGTGGAGTTTCCATACATATGTATGTATTAAATTTGGTTATTTTCTCTTGCTAATCTGTCTCATGTCTATTTGATTATTTGACATGCCAGAAGGTCCTTGAGGGTAGAGGAAAGTTTGTTCCACCCCAACAACAAGGTAAATAACTCAGAATTAGCTCATGTATATGTGAATATATGCATGTATGTATATTCTTTTATTCTCTAGAATCTAATAAAAATATTATTTGTCTCTTTTAAATGTTCCTTATGTGACTAAGAGTTTCTTGTGTAAATATCTTATTTTTAAACAACTTTATTGAAGATTAATATAATATTTAAATGTACATATTTAAAGTATGCAATTTAATGTTTTTATATATGTACATACCTATGAAATCATCACCACAATCAAGATAAGTAATTTACCCATCATTCCCAAATTATCCTCACTTCAAAATCCCTCCTTCCTGTCACTCCACACATTGTGTTTACGTAGCTTAGAAACAGGCATAGAGAGTCATCACGTTTACACATGTGTGTTAAACCAGTGCAGATTTGGTAGGCTGGTGACATTTGGGTGTGAATTTAAAAGTTTTCAACAAATATGCATTAGATTTTGTACACAAAGTATTTAGTCTGAAGTCTCTTGTGCAATGAAGATGGTTGAAATGTCAAAACATAATGCTCCAAAGGGGAAAGCAACAATGGAGTTTAATGAATTAGCTCCTGTCTCTTTTTACTTGGGTATGCCTTGTACCAACCCTTTTGACTAGAACTGTACCGAAATTGAAGTGCCATCTGAATGAATCAACCAGGAGAATTTATACTTGCCATCTAGCCTTTGACAGCGGGGGGGGGGGGGGGGGGGGGGGGGGGGGGCAGGGGGAAGGAAATAAAGTGGATCTCAGAGTCTACTGACAAAAAAAAAAATTATATATTCAGGTGACTGCTCATGGGTATATATCTATATCTACTCACATATATCCAGGACTGGCCTCTTGCATGTGAAAGGTCTGATTTAAAAAGGGGCCACATATTAAACTATACAAGCTTGGAGAGGCCTGCAGGGAAGGCTTTGCAAACTCAGAAACCAAAAATGACCACAAAGGATGGTCTGAACGTAAAACTTCCTAACAAAAAAAGCGAGTGATGGTGAATAGCCAGGTCCTAGACCCGTGGCTTCGTTGACAAAGGTCAATCTTTACCTTAACTAAACCTGTTTATTGTCTTTTTGCGTCTAAGACGACACGACACACCTTTGAAATGTCAGTGTAATCTCCTTTCCCAGGCCCTCCGGGGACACCCGCTGCACCAGAGCACAGAACCCCTCATGGTTGCCTTGTCCCCTGAATACCATCTCTGTGCTATAAATGTTAGTTATAAAGTACCCAGGACCCACCAATGTAAAGGAAGTATGTGTCTCTCCATTTTACTTTGTATCCAATCCCAGAGATTTCCCCCAGCTTTGCTCCCTCCTGCCCTCTTAATCTACCACCAATGGATTTCCTATGTCTCCTTTGATTCTAATGTATTAATTAAGCTGCAAAACTGTCATTCTCCAGAGCATTTTCTCAATCAACTGAGATTTGGCTTCCTGGCAATTGTCATTAGTTCGGTTCAAATTTACTCTTACGACTTTTTCTTAGGCCGGGCATTCTTTCATTGACAAAGGCTGTCTCAGGGAGTGACCCTTATGGCTTGCATTATTACCCAATGCTGCAACTAGGGCTCCCTTCCACTTCGTTGCCGATGGCTGCTTTCCTTTTCTCCCCACAGAATCTTGGTTTTTTGGTCCCTCACCCCACCCCAGCGTTTTAGACTGTGAGAGAGAAATAATGCGGAAGCTAGCTGACAAACTCCTAGATGGGTTCTTCCTCTACTTATTGTCTCACGGGCTAGTCACATGCTCCACCTCCCAACCAGACGGTCACCTCTCAGAGTTCCCCACCCTTCTCTTCACTGGAATTCTAATACATTTTTGTAAGAAATTGCCTAGGTAGTCTTTTGCATAAAGCAGAGAACAAATCCCTAATGTTTAATTAAACCAGAGGGAATTTGGTTGCGATTGACTGCAAACATGAGAAACTAGCTTACACTATGCAGATTGAAACAAAAAGGGAATTGCCAGAAAGGCTGGAGAATCAGACACAGGCAAAGCAAGAATCAAAGGAGGCTGGGTGTTGGGTAAACTACACCACCCAGCACCATGTGGATGCAGACACTGCTACTGGGTGCAGCATCTGGCACCCTAGTCCACTTGGCACAGAACGGAATACAATGTTGCACCATGCTGATTATGGCCAATAGTAATTTATGCTGCCAGGTGAATTCTTGTTGTTGTGCTCATCCCTCACTTCTAGGGGCTGGAGAAGGAGGGTGTTTGCACAGGGGAGGTTTTGTAGTAGGAAATGACCCTTGTCTCCCCAAGTACTGCGTGGTGGAGGATGTTCCAAATATAGGACGGAGCTTCAACACCTAAACAGCCAAAGTAAATGTCCAGTGCTGTGATATTTTTGAGAGGACTTGAAATTTTGTGAGTTTTCTCTTATTTTTTAGTTTCAAGTTGTTGTTTTTTTTGTTTGTTTTACTTTTATTATTAAAATTTTTTAACTTTCTAATAAGGGCTCTTCAAATGGTGGGATGAAACCTGTAAATCAGATGTGAAATCAATTTAGTGAGCTGTGACTAATATTATATATATATATATATATATATATATATATATATATATATATATATATTATTGATTTTCTACAGAGAGGAAGAGAGAGGGACATAGAGTCAGAAACATCTATGAGAGAGAAACATCGATCAGCTGCCTCCTGCACACCCCCCACCGGGGATGCGCCCGCAACCAAGGCACACGCCCTTGACCGGAATCGAACCTGGGACCCTTGAGTCCGCAGGCCGACGCTCTATCCACTGAGCCAAACTGGTTTCGGCTAATATTTTTTAATAGAATAGAATTGAGTAAAAATGATCAATGTGCATATGACATAATATGATGAGTTTTGTTCCATAAAACTTTTGTTTCAGTTATATAAAGTAAGTATATATATATTTATTTAATTACAATGTAAACTGCTTTTATTACTATGGGTCACAGTTTTAAAAATTTTGAAAACCACTTTGATCCAGGGACTTGGAGACTAGAGAATAACTTTAGTCTTTCATGACAATGGCCTGGAAGAGGAGACAAACGATGGGGAAGACGGGACTTGTCAGGGTAGCAGAAGTGGGAATTTGTGGACCACTCCTAGGGCCCTATAAGAAATGTAATGCAAAAGCAAGGACCTGCAAGGACTCCTCACTCTCTTACTATTGTCCTTTACACAAGCCCCACATGGCTGGACCTCTTTACCAGGTTCCAATCATTATCCAAAGTGATAGAGGAGAAAGTGTTGTAAAGGATTACAGCATTGGGACATGGTTCCTAACTTCCCAAGTTAGAATCTGTTATGAATTTCCCCAGAGAGAGCTTGGAGTACAAAGCTAGAGTCTGTATTATTATTTCTGCTATATTTAAGCTCATTGTGGGTTAGGTAAGCTACATGTATAACGTTATTTCTATAGGAAATATGTTCAATTTCTAAAGAACTGACACAACTTTATAATGATTTGGTAACTTCCTCCAATAGTTATAAATAGAAGTGGGGGCTGTCATGTGGACAATAGAGGAAGTATCTCTCAGTATAAACATATGAACAGGCACTGGAAGCTATGTAGAAATTGCTTTGTCATTTTTTTCATACTGCAAAAAATAAAAAAGAGTTTATAGAGTTTAATTTGGCATTTGTACAAATTTCAGTAAGATTAGACATTTTTAATGTCATATTTTGTCATTGCTCATTTTCAAGTCTCTTTAAAACATAGTTATCCTTAACTTGAAGATATTGAAGGCCAGTCTGTTTTCCTTTTTCATGGGGGAAAATATCATGATACCATCACATTGACATTCCTGTGTTCCACACTAAAGGCATCTACTCTTTGAACTGGAGGATGCACTGAATTATATAATTTATCTGCTGATTAAACATTGTTCTATAGCTCAGATTTGCATGGCATGATGTGATTCTCAGGACATGAAACTACAAAGAGAATCATTACCAAGAATGCAGACACATTTTCTCTTTCAGAGCACTAGACTATAAACTTCTAGAGAGTAACTCTGTGTTCCCAGGTTGAATACAGAGCTCAACACACAACTGACACTCAACAAGTCAGTTTTGAATGTGATAGCCACGTTTCTCCCCAACACTTACTATTATGTGCTTTATTAATTAATAATCATGAAAATAGGTTTTGTCACTGTTTATACTTTGCAATTGAGAAAACTGAAAGTCGTTAAATAATGGCTCAAAATCACACAGCTCATGAGAGGTCAATCTGGGATCCTAACCATGTACTTTGACTCAAGAAGAGTCCATACCAACTACCTGTCTTGATATTGAAGTATTGTTGGAAGGAAAGAGGACCACAAGGAATATTACCAAAGGCTTTACAGAAATGGTCAGAATAAGAATATAAGTAAAATTATTAAACAATCCACTAGAGTGCTATTTCTTTTGCTAGAGTAACTTTCTTCTCTGCCTCCCTTGAGTGAAACTCCTTAGGGCCTGTTGTATTAGGGTCTGTTTCAGCTGTACAGACCAAAATATACCTGAATAATAGGGGCTTGCATACCAGTGAATAAAGAGTTTATTTTATTCTCATGTAAAAAAACCCTGGCGGTAGGAAGCTCACCCTGTTTTTATCAGAAACCCCAGCTCATCAAAGTGAATCACTCATCACTTTCTATAAGCTCTGCGCTTTCCTCTCCCCATGCTTGTGGTTGGCGTGTAATCCCCACCTGAAGAATATCTTTCCTCTCATTAAAAACCAGTTACTAATATCCTTCCTTCTTGAAGCATTCCCTGACACCCCTAAACCTCAATAGCACTTGCTTGTGTGCCGGCTATAGCATTGTATAATCATTAAAAGCATATCATTTGTGGTAAGAAAAACACCAGCTGTAATCCTGTTCTGGTATGGACTGAAATCTCAAGTGAGCTATTAGCCTCTCTAAAAGTGGAAATAATACTACTGACCTCCCAGGGCTTAAATGAAGATTAAACAAAATAATGCATTCAAAGTAATGACATCTAAGAAATGGTCACTATTAGTTTAATATTTTTATCTTTGATTTTCCTATAGTCTTATGCTATATGTATTATATAAAAATCAGATATTTATTTTTATTTTTTAAAATAAATCTTTATTGTTCAGATTATTACAGTTGTTCCTCTTCCCCCCCGCCCCCCCATAGCTCCCCTCCACCCGGTTCCCACCACACCCCCTGCCCTTACCACCCCCCCATTGTCCTCGTCCATAGGTGTACGATTTTTGTCCAGTCTCTTCCCGCACCCCCCCACACACCCCTTCCCCCCGAGAATTGTTAGTCCACTCCCTTTCTATGCCCCTGATTCTATTCTATTCACCAGTTTATTCTGTTCGTCAAATTTTTTATTCACTTGATTTTTAGATTCACTTGTTGATAGATATGTATTTGTTGTTCATAATTTTCATCTTTACCTTTTTCTTCTTCTTCCTCTTCTTAAAGAATACCTTTCGGCATTTCATATAATACTGGTTTGGCGGTGATGAACTCATTTAGCTTTTTCTTATCTGTGAAGCTCTTTATCTGACCTTCAATTCTAAATGAGAGCTTTGCTGGGTAGAGTAATCTTGGTTGTAGGTTCTTGCTATTCATCACTTTGAATATTTCTTGCCACTTCTTTCTGGCCTGCATAGTTTCTGTTGAGAAATCAGCTGACAGTCATATGGGTACTCCCTTGTAGGTAACCAACTGTTTTGCTCTTGCTGCTTTTAATATTCTCTCTTTGTCTTTTGCCCTTGGCATTTTAATTATGATGTGTCTTGGTGTGGTCCTCTTTGGATTCCTTTTGTTTGGGGTTCTCTGCACTTCCTGGACTTGTAAGTCTATTTCTTTCACCAGGTAGGGGAAGTTTTCTATCATTATTTCTTCAAACAGGTTTTCAATATCTTGCTCTCTCTCTTCTTCTGGCACCCTATAATTCGGATGTTGGTACGCTTGAAGTTTTCCCAGAGGCTCCTTGCACTATCTTCATATTTTTGGATTATTTTTTCATTTTGCTTTTCTGGTTGGGTGTTTTTTGCTTCTTCGTATTTCAAACCTTTGACTTGATTCTTAGGACCTCTAGTCTGCTGTTGGATCTCTGTATATTATTCTTTATTTCAGTCAGTGTATGCTTAATTTCTAATTTGTCCTTTTTCATATCCTTGAGGGTCTCACTATATTTCTTGGAGGTTTCTAGAAGATTCTTGAGTAACCTTATAACCATGGTTTTGAACTCTATATCCAGTAGTTTGCTTGACTCCATTTCTGTCATTTGTGACCTGTTTCTTTGTCTCCTCTTTTTGGCTGCTTTCCTGTGTTGATAGAGTGGCTTTGTGTGCTAGGTGTCCTATAGGGCCCAGTGGCTCAGCCTCCCTAATTACCTGAGGTGGACACTTTTGGTGCACCCCTTTGTGGGCTGTGTTCACAGTCTTGTTGTAGTTAAGCCTTGATTGCTGTTGGTAACACTGGGAGGAATTGACCTCCAGGCCAATTGGCTGTGAGGATCAGCTGTGTCTATGCTGGGAGAACTTCTGTGCTGCAGACACCCTTATGGGACAGGACTTGCTTCAGTGGGGCTTTGGCGCTCACTGAGTCTGCCCCCTAAGTGTGTCTGTTATGGAAGTGAAGAGTTGTAATCTGGATAGTCTCACTCTGACCACTGGGCACACTGGCTCTTGGATCTCCAAGGAGGTGCAAAGTCAGCCACTTCCTGAGGCCACCCAGCAGGAGCTACAGAGAGATCTGCAGATTCCTTCTCTTTGTTTGGGGTTTGGAGGTGCCCAGATGAGGCCCAGCTGTGAAGCAATGCAAGCTGCTGTGGAGCCTTGGGCCTTCTTTTGTAAGCTCTGGGGCTCTCTGACCCAGGGGCAGTTTGTTAGGTTTTAGATTGCAAAAGGCCAGGCCATTCATATGCAAAAGCCTCTGCTCACAGCTTGGGTGGGGTTGTAAATTGGGTGGGGCAGGGTCTCAGGGAATCACCAGGGTGGAGCAAACAGCAATGGCTGCCCGTCAGCCCTGCCCTGAAGAGGCCCCCGGGTCTCTGTGTCCCGCTGCACCGTGCAGGAACAATGATCACTGCAAGCACCTCTGTGAGAAAGCCGCCCTCCCATTCCGGCCGATGCCAGACAGTCCAGTTTCTCTCTGTATGAGTCTGGGTCCCCAGAGTCTTGCCCAGAACTGGAGTTCAGAGCAGTCGGGAGCTTGTATCTCCCTCCCGATTGAAAAAGACAACAGCTTACCCAGTTGCCAGTCCCTTTCGTGCGCACCTCCATACCTCCACACTTCCACACCTCCGCACCTCCTGCCGGACTCAATGCACTTTTCTCTTTCCTTCTAGTTGTAGAGTTTCCACTCAGCCAGCCTTCCCGTGGTTCTGGATGATATTCATTTTGTCTTTTAGTTGTAGTTTTGATGTGGTTGTTCATGGCAGCAAGTTCAGGTGTTTACCTATGCCGCCATCTTGGTTGTCCTACCCAGATATTTATTAAGTGATCAACTTTGTGCCTAGCATAAGGTGACCAGACATCCCGCTTTTGGTGGGACAGTCCCGATTTTTAACAATTTGTCCCGCGTCCCGCGGTGTTTTAAAAAAGTCCCGATTTTTGGAAAGAATGCACGACAAGCTAGGGAACGGCGGGAGAACAGGAAGGGAATATATGGTTTTCAGTGGCCATGTGGCTATTTAGCCAGGATATGAGTTTTATATTATTTTTGTTAATTTTATAATGTTAAACTTTAATAATAACAAATAATTGTTGAGAACTGATTATCGAGAACTGCTTATCAAAGTTCGCATTGTTGATCAGTTGTTAGAATTCGACCACCATTGTTTGGACTTAATGAACAATGGCATTTTTTGGGATTGGCAACTACGAAAACATTTTGTAACTGTCTCTCAGACGATACACATCGTACTGCGTGCTAGTAAGCTAGTTAAACAAGTGATGTCATTACAAATCAGCTATTCAGATAATTTAGGTAAGTAATTTATTTATTTATTTCATAAATACATAAATTTTCTTGAATTTAGCAGACAGTACTTGTATTATTTATATTTTATAGTGGTGGCAAAAAGTCTAGCACCGGCCTTGAAAGTGACACTTACGACTTACGTTACGGCAAATTCATGACCTTTTAAACAACGACAGCAATCTACTAAAAAAAATTCACTCAAATCAGAAATATGCCAAAGAATAAAATAATACTATACATAATTTTTTATTTATTATGTTTGTAAATTGTACTTATGTTGAAATTTTAAAAAAATATATTACAATACTATTTTTGCATTCTATGAAAATTTTTGTTGCTCCATATATACCAAATTTTTAATCAAGAACCCCCACCCTCACCCTCCCACCGGTCAATGGTGTCCCGCTTTACCAATGTTAAAATCTGGTCACCTTAGCCTAGCACCATTCTTGGCTTTACAGATGCAGCTGTGAATAACAAAACCAGGTCTTTGCTTCTGTGAGCAACATTCAGTGTTAGGATGATAAAGTATAAATAAATAAATATCAGATTTTGATTGATTTTATTCAGAATATTAGAATTGGTGATGTTCAGAGAGAGAATGGATAATTGCTTTCGATTGGGGGTTAGGGAAATCTCTCCTGAGAGGGGTCATTCTAGCTCTGACCACAGTATCCCCACTACCACCAAACCAAACAAAACATACCAACACAACACTCTCTATAAATGCAATCTATAACATGTAGTCCTTTAGATCTGGCTTCTTTAATGAGGCATACTGTTTTCAAGATTCATGTTGTAAAAAGTATGAGTACTTCATTTCTTTTATTGCTGAATAATATTCATATATATATATATATATATATGTGTATATATATATATATATATATATATATATATATATATATATACTGTGTTTTATCAGTTGATGAACATTTGGGTGGTTTCCACTTTTTGGCTTTATAGATGCTGCTGCTATGAACATTCACATACACAATTTTGTGTGGACACATGTTTTCATTCCTATTGGGTATTAAAACTAGGAATAAAATTTCTAGATCATATGGTAACTATGTTTTAATATTTTGAGGAAATACCAAACTGTTTCCCAAAGTATTTTTCAAATTTCACATTCCCACAATCAGTGTATGAGAGTTCCAATTTCTCCATATACTCACTAATAATTGTAAACATCTATGCACCCAATATAGGAGAACATAAATCCATAAAGAAAATATTAACAAACATAAAGAAAGAGATTGACAGTAGTATCGTCATTCTAGGGGACTTGAACATCCCATTGAAATCAATGAATAGATCACCCGGACAGAAAATAACAAGCTATAACGAGAGACAAAGAAAGACCCAGCAATTCCACTTCTGGGTTTTATCTGAAGAAATGCAAAACATCAATTCAAAAAGACATATACATCCTTATGTTCACTGCAGCATTATTTACAGTAGTCAACCTAAGTGCCCATTGATAGACAAATGGATAAAGAAGGTGGTACATATATACAATGGATTATTATTCAGCCATAAAAAGAATGAAATCTTGCCATTGGCAACAGCATGGATGGACCTTGAGGGCAGTATGCTAAGTGAAATAAGTCAGACATATGCTTTCACATATGCTTTTATTTATGTGTGGAAACTAAAACACAAAATATATGAACGAACAGAACAGAAACAAAAATTCGTAGATACAGTGAACATTTTGATGGTTGCCAGATGGGTAGAGGTTTGAGGGAAGGGTGAAAAAGGGGAAAAGGATTAAGGTGTGCAAATTGCCACTTATAAACACAGTCATAGGAACATAAAATACAGCGTAGGGAATATAGACAATAACACTGTAATAACAATGTATGTATGGTGTCAGATGGGTGATAACTTCATAAATTATATAAATGACTAGTCACCGTGTTGTACACTTGAAACTAATACAGAGTGGGGCAAAAGTAGGCTTAGAGTTGTAAGTACTTGAAACACAGTTTATTCTTGTATTATTATTTATTAATTCTTGTATTATTTTCCATATGAACAAATGTAAACCCACTTTTGCCCCTCCCTGTATAATACTGTCAACTGAATTGAAAAATTAAAAAAAATTTAAACAAAATCTAAGATTTGAAGGACTAATACGTCTCTCCAACATTCTCTGATAAATGATCTTGATTGAGTCATAAATTTCTCTGTTATCAGAGTCATAAAACTGTGTTCAATTTGATATATGCTTTTAGAATCTTTACACATTTATCAGAATTGTTTGTAGTTTAAATGATTTATCATCGAGGACAGATTTTCATTTCATTTCATTTCTAACTACCAAGTTATAGATTCAGATATGATATGCCCCACACAGCATGGGTCTCACAAAATGTTCCCTCATGAGTCCCAGCAGTTATATGGCTTCACCATATTTTAGATGCCACCAAAATGGAAATACAACTGCTCTATGGATCATCAGTAAAAATTGCTGGTGAGTGCTTTGTTGATGTGGTTAATGAGGATAACATATTCATTTGCATTTAAGCATGACCTAGCTTTTCTTTCTTAAAAGTTGGTGAGATAGAAAATAAGATTCTAGAATTCTGCATCTTGAAATGAGCAAGTTCATACTGGAGGAGCTATGGAGCTGAGATAAATTATAAGCAAGTTAATTTTTGATTGTAGTTTGCATAAAAATAGGGTATTAGCAAGTAAGAAGACTGTATGATGGCCAGAATATACTGTTAACATGTGATTCAAATTTAATAAGAACAGAAATATGCATGATATTTGAAACATTGCTCAAATAAAATCAAGCCGTCCTGGTCCTTGTTTATACAGGACATCACCTTAATATTAATGGTAAATTATTATCTTAAATTGTAAAGGTAATGTGTGTGTGTGTGTGTGTGTGTGTGTGTGTGTGTGTGTGTGTGTATATATATATATATATATATATATATATATATATATATATTCCATTTTTTAAATCTCCACTTGAACATTTTCAACGAATCTAAATTTCAAGTGATTTCTCCTCTTCAACCCATCAACACTGATTGAGGGAAAACTGTCATTGAGGACTTTCAGTTAATCTACAATGTTTCATAAGCCATCTGTCTTATGATTGTCTTCTTATGCATTAATATGAAAAATTTATATGAACAACAGCAAAAATTTAACACCAAGAAGAGCCTAGGGAATTGAGTAATATAGAATATAATAGTTAGGAAAACAATCAGACACGTTTATTATTAATTACTAGAGGCCCAGTGCACGAATTCGTGCATGGGTGGGGTCCGGACTGCTCGCCCGATTGGGGCCATCGGGGCGAGCCAGCTGGGGGGAGGGGCCACAGGAGGTTGGCTGGCCAGCCCCACCCAGATCAGGCCAGTTGGCCAGCTGCAGTGCGAATCATAGTAACTGGTCGTTTCAGTCATTCTGGTCGAGTGGCTTATATATAGATAGATATCTTTGAGCACTCCCCACTATCCCTATGTCAAGAGCACCTTTCAATGTCCTCTATCATGTAGGCTAGGTTTTGCTGTAAGGCAAATTGAAATTTAACCCAAGATTAAGAGAAACCTTCTATTCATATTTACAACTAGCTAGGCATTACAGATTTTATCTTTTATAAAAAATATTTTTTAATTGATTTCATAGAGGAAAGGAGAGGTAGAGAGAGATAGAAACATCAGTGATGAGAAAGAATCATCGATCAGCTGCCTTCTGCATGCTTCCTACTGGGGCTCGAGCCCACATCCCAGGCATATGCCCTGACTGGGAATCGAACCGTGACCTCCTGGTTCATAGGTTGATGCTTAACCCCTGAGCCATGCCAGCTGAGAAGGCATTACAGATTTTAAATAAAACATGAACCCTTTTCCGTGAGCAAATATATTTCAAATTCATCTTTTGAATGGCATTTAGTGTTTTTTGATTTGTTGGACATGGATATTTCTTCTAGCTGTCTATTGCCCCTCTTTCTGACTAATGCCTATTTCTACATACCTCAAACAATTTCTAATTACACGTAATAGCAAATATTAAAAAATAATTTATTTTGTATCACCTATGCAGTGAGATTTCCCACAATATTTTTTGTATGTAAAAATTTAAAAATGGACATTTTTTGTTTTAAAAAGTCCATAAATACTTTTATTTACACCGTGAACCAAAATCTAATTATGGATAAATAAATCATCATCACAAGCTGGGGAAAAAGTACAGGGAGAAGGACAAGCAAAATATGGGAACATTTTTAGCAGTTTGTTAAAAAGAAAACTCGAGTTAGAAAACAAATAGAGAGAAAGAAATACAGTTTTCTGAGGCACAGACTGTGAGGGGCTCCTTCTAGCTCATGCCATACACATTTGAAACTAAGAAACACTGCAGTCACATTGCTATATAACTGCTATTTTGTTAAAATGGTGGGACATAAAATTAGAATTGTGCTATGTTCCCATTTTTACCAGTCAACTAGATGTTTGTACAATGTTTGAAATAAAAGCTCTTACAACATGGATGCATTGAATATATCACTGTTATCACCCACACAGCTTTACCCGTGACTCCTTACTCATTGTGAACAAGCAAATGTGGTCATTTATTCAACGGGGCTAAGGAGTGTTGAGGAATGGCATATCCTATCTTAAGGCCCTTTGACCTCACCTCTAAGATCCTCATTTCAAAGTCTGAGAGTAACTCTGAGACCCACAGTCACAGTGTTCTGAGACAATCCTCAAATTGTCCTCCATTATCACCAAGGGACTGGGTTCTTCACAGGAAAGTAATGAATAAGAAACAAAGTATTCTGTTTATCATAGCTACACACAGGCTAAGTAAAAATTCATCCTGACGAAGAAAAACTCACATTTGCTGCAAACAGAATCATTGTAACTTTAATTATAAGACCTTGGAAGCCAGTAAAGAAAGTCAGCACAACACAGTGAGTCTCATTTATAACCTGATGATTGAAATGGAAACATATTTTATAGTTGTTATGAATTCCTTAAAACAAACTGTGCATCTAATACTTGGCTTCACCAGTGTTCCTTTCTACTCTTCATTTCTTAAAAATATTGTTTGATTATATCCCATGTAAAAGTGTTATAAATAACATTTTCAGAAGAAAAGAGAGGGAGATGACCAAGTAGGCCTGGCACTGGGAAATGGAATAAGGCCTGAGACTGGGAAGGAATTTCTTGAATTGTTTAGTCCAATTAAAATGTTTATAGATCCATCTACACAAATGCCACTGAGGCTATGTGACTTCATGTTAGCATGTGTTTGTCTAGACAGGCTGCCTGAGCTTTGCTTATGGAGATATACAGGTTTGATTCAGTCTTCCTTCAGTGTTTGCCAAAATAACCATGGCTTTACCAAATGGTGCCTTCACTTGATTTAGTTGGACAGTTCTTTCACCTTCTTCATAGTGACATAAAAAAGAATGAACAATTTGAAGATGCATATCAAGGCCAAATTTGGTATAATATAGCTTTCTTTCTAATATCCCATTGTTGTCTGTCTGAGATAAAAGAAATAATACTATAGTATTATTGAAGCAATAACACAAAGCTAAAAAAACACAGTGACAAGAGATTAATTCCAGGCAAGCAAAAACAAAGCACAACTAAAGGTGAAATATCTTCCTTTCTGAAGTGGGTTAAACAGGGGCCCACAAAAGATGACTGCATGCCCTAGGGCTTGGAACCTATGAGTCTTACCTTATTTGGAAAAAGGGACTTTGCAATGTAATTAAGTTAAGAATCTTGGGGCTAGGAGATTATACTGGATTATCTGAGGGGATCCTAGATCCAATGACAAGTGTCTTTATAAGAGACACAGAAGAGAAGACCGACATAGAGAGGAGAAGGCAATGTGAAGACAGTGGTAGAGACTGGAATAATGTGACCATTAGCCAGAAGCTGGAAAAGGCATGGGGCAGATTCTCCCCTAGAATCTCCTTAGGGAATAAGGTCTGGCCAAGTCCTTGATTTTGGACTCTGGCCACCAGAACAAGGAGAGAATACGTTTCTATGGTTTTGAGCTATCAAGTTTGTGGTAATGTTATAGCAGTCCTAGAAAATTAATATAGTTTCCAACTAGATAGATGGATATATATGATATATCCATAGATGGAGGCCCGGTGCATGAAATTCGTGCACGGGGGGGGGGTCCCTCAGCCCAACCTGCACCCTCTCCAATCGAGGTGCTCTCAGGGGATGTCCTACGGATGGCTTAGGCCCATTCCCTGTGGTCTCTGCTCTCTTTGGGGCCTGGGGGCTTCGCCACAGCCATGGAGATGAAGCCTCCATGCCCTGCTGTCCACTCTCTGCCTGCCGCTGCCATGTGAACGAAGACCCCATGCCCTGCAGTGTGCTCTGTCTGCCAGGCCTGGGCGCTTTGCCGACGCCGACACACTAAGGAAGCCCCCAAGCCCTGCTGTCTGGGCTCTGTCTGCCGGGCCTTGGGCTTCCCTGCCATCATCCTACGAACGAAGCCCCCAAGCCCTGCTGTCTGAGCTCTGTCTGCCATGTCTGGGGGCGAATCCAGCCTCGCTGATTGGTCCCCACTAACCCCGGCCGGGCCAACAGGCCTGGACACTCCAGCGGCGGGGCTGAGGGGACTGGGCACCACCATCTTGTGGCTATGGGTGCTGCCATCTTTGTGATGGAGTGATGGTTAATTTGCATATTACTCTTTTATTAGATAGGATGCATAGATATTGTATACATATATGCACACACATATGATTGTGTGCACACGTGTATACATGCACAGTATATACACACACATGATGTGTACACATGTGTACACACATGATTACATGTATGTAGATTTATATAATCAATATATTCATGATATAGCTGCTACTAAACAAATCTTTTTTTTTACATTTTCCCCCTTTATTGATTAAGGTATTACAAATGTGTGCTTATCCTCCCGTTTTCCCACAACCCCCCAATCCTGCCCTCACCCTCACCCCCTGTTGTCTGCGTCCATTGGTTATGCTTATATGCATGCATGCAAGTCCTTTGGTTGAGCTCTCCCCCTTAACCCCATACTCATCTACCTTCCCTCTGAGGTTTGAGATTCTAACTGATGCTTCTCTGGCTCTGGATCTGTTTTTGTTCATTGGTTTATGTTGTTCATTATAATCCACAAATGAGTGAGATCATGTGATATTTATCTTTCTCTGACTGACTTACTTCACTTAGCACAATGCTCTCCAGCTCCATCCATGCTGTTGCAAATGGTAGGAGTTCCTTCATTTTTACAGCAGCATAGTATTCCACTTAACCACTTGAAGTTTTCTGTTGAATATCCCTGAGCACGTGTTAATCGTAATGCTCAATGGATAATGTTAGGAAGTGGGGCCTTTGGGAGGTAATGAAGTCATGAGGTTGGAGCCCTCATTAATGAGATTAGTGCTTTACAACAAGAGGCATGAAAGAACTAGTTTCCTCTCTCTCCCAGCCATGAGAGAATGCCATGAGTAGATGGCCAGCTGTAAATCAGGAAGAGGATGCTGTAATAAATCTGACCAAAAGTAACCTCACAGGGTGATCTGATCACAAATTCTAAACTTGGCAGGTCATGGTAGGTAGTCATACTCCAGTTCCACAACTTCTTTAGTAAAAGGTTTTCCTGTGCATCAATGAATACACCTTAAAAATGCCAGAGGCCTTGAAGGTGAGGGTGTAACCACCCTTAAGGGCACTACCTTGTTAACTATCAAGTGTCTTGCTTTCTCCCACCTTCATGTAACCTTCCTTATGTTCCTTCCTTAATACCAAATGTATAAAATAAATTGCAAACCTGTCATTCTCTGGAGAATTTGAGAGCTTGCTTCCTGGCAATGTCATCATTTTGGCTCAAATAAACTCATAAAAATTATCTATAGGTTTGAATACTTTTTATGTCAACAAAGGCATTTACCAAGAACCCAACATTGCTGGCATCCTGATCTTGGACTTTCAGCCTCAAAAACTATTCTATATAATAAAAACCTAATATGCAAAGTGTATGGTTGACTGGTTGGCCGTTCAACCAATCAAGCATAATCTAATCTAATAATAGACAAATATGCAAATTGACCGCACCTTCGCTACGCCCAAGCCACGCCCATCAGCCAAGCCACGCCCACCAACCAATCAGGATGAGTATGCAAATTATCAAAACAAAGATGGCGGCTAATTTGCATATCGCGACAGCGTAGAAAGAAGCCAAGAGCTGCAGAAGGGAGCAAAGCTGCAGAGAAGCAAGCAAGGGTGGGGGGAGGAGAAGGGAGGAGCGGAGGCGGGGCCGGGGGAGAAGGAAGTTGAGCAGGCGGGGCCGGGGGAGAAGGGGCGGGGCCGGGGGAGAAGGGAGGAGCAGAGGCGGGGCCGGGGGAGAAGGGAAAAACAGGCGGGCTGGCAGAGAAGGCGGGCCGGGGGAGAAGGGAGGAGCGGAGGCGGGGCCGGGAGAGAAGGGAAAAACAGGCGGGCTGGCAGAGAAGGCGGGTCGAGGGAGAAGGGAGGAGCGGAGGCGGGGCCAGGGAAGAAGGAAGGAGAGCGGGCTGGTGGAGAAGTTAGAAAAGTAGGGGGGCTGGCGGAGATCGCAGGGCGGGGGACAAGGGAGGAGAGCAGGCAGGGTGGGGTAGAGTGCAGCAGGAAACCCTATTGCAGGATTTTTCCTGCAACGGGAACGCTAGTATGTTAATAATATGCCAAGGCTGCTCAACCACTTGCTATGACATGCACTGACCACCAGGGGGCAGACAGTCGACCAGTAGACCAGTTGCTATGACATGCACTGACCACCAGGGGGCAGATGCTCTGACCAGTAGGTTAGCTTGCTGCTGGGGTCTGGCCAAGAGGGGCCAGATAGGCCCTGGAGCCCTCCCCCGGTCCCTCCCGGCTGGCCAACCTCCTGTGTCTCTCCCGTGCACCAGTGGGGTCCCTCGGGCTCAGAATTTGGGACCTCTCGGCGGATGTCAGAGAGCTGGTTTCAGCCTGATCCCACAGGGGGAGCACTGCTCAGCCAGAAAAACGGGCTCACGGCTGGAGAGCATAGCAGTGATGGCGGGAGCCTCTTCCACCTCCGCGGCAGCGCTAAGGATGTCCATCAATTGGACATCCCCTGAGGGTTCCTGGACTGCGAGTGGCACAGGCCGGGCTGAGGGACTCCCCCTCCATCCTGAGTGCACGAATTTTGTGCACTGGGCCTCTAGTGATAAATAAGTGTTTATTTTTTAAGCTATTCTGTCTATAATATTTTTGTTATAGTAGCCCAAACTATGACAGTGCCCCAATTCCATCAGTTTTTCCTAGAGAATCATGAATGATAGAATCACATGGTAAGAGGACCTTAAGATTTCCTATTATCCTTTCCCTTGTTTCCATGCCAGATGCACGGTTGATTGTTATTTTTAGTTTACCTGGTTGTAAAAGTGATAAACTATGAAATTCCTATGGCATGAAATTTAAAGAAGTATTTCATTCAGTTGATAATTTTAAAACAAATCTTAAAGTATGCTAAATGTCAAGCATCAATTATGACTATTATCTATTGATCTTAGGCTCCAGTGGGCAGGTAGCAATGATAATAGTGGTTTTTATGCATTTCAAGAGCTTGATGGGACTTCATGAGTAGGTATGTTATGAGCTTCTTCCTAAGGTAAGTCATGGTAAGGAAAGGAATACCACTTCCAAAGAATTATCATATGATTTTTGTTATATGGCTCCTGATTTCCTTCCTCTAAATGGCTCCTAGAGAAATGACAAATGAGGAGCCCTCCTGAGAAGATGGATGTCCATCATGAGTTGGGATGAGGAGTGAGTGAGGCAGTGGTGTTATGGGGGCGGGAGTGTCTGGAGACTGAAGTGAAGGGATAGTTTGGAGGAAAGCTGTAAATTCTGCTCTTACTTTTCACCACATTGTCTATGGAAAATTGCCTGCCCCATGACTGAAGAAATTCACAGCAACTGCCAGGCTGTTGGGGTTGATGGGGGTACACAAGGACCATAGTCCCCCCCACCCCCAGTTCTCTCAGAGATTTATGAAGAGACATGCTCAAGGATGTTCACTGCAGCCTCATGCAAACACAGAGATTGGGAGTATCGCAGAGGCACCCTATTTGGGAACTAAGCAGCACTTATTGATTGCTTTCTTACCAAAATATAAAGCCTCATGTTAAAAAAAAAAGTCTAATTTTAGACTGGCTAGTAGTTGAAAAAGAAACTGTAGACATTTCCATTTACCATGAAGTTGCAAAATATAAGAAGTGGTGTATTTCAGTTACCATGTTAAGTCTGGCCATGGGAAACATTTCTGTGAATTTTTAGAAAAAAAGAACTTTCTTAAACAGGTTAAATTATCCAAAGAAATGAAGTAAATCTGAGTTGTCAGTATAAATTATTAATATTAGTCATTTTAGTGCTTTTCCTGTTCCCCTATTCTCATAATCATCAATCTACCTTTGAAAGCATAGTCTATGATTGCCAGTCTTTCCTCATGTACAGTAACATGTTTATCAAGTTATCTTTCTTGTCACACAACCCAATATCATGGTTCTGGCGTATGTTTGGTCCCATGAATAGGTAAGTCAAGGGTTTTAAAAGGCATAAATGGAACTCAGGATGCTCTAATATAATTAATGTCCTTTTTTTTTTCTAAAGAATGTCTAATAATTAAATCCCAACAATCTTTGGAGAGAGATCCTCTATTACCCTTGTACCTCATATTGGCAGGCAGGTTGGAAACCTGTCCTAACATATGTTAAACAAAGCCTCACTTCTCCAGTTTTTGGTTTGGGAAAGATGATAAAAGAAGGCTTTAAAAAACTTTGCTAGGTTAGAGAAGCAACATTGAAAGGGATATTGCCTAATTTTAAAATTTTATTAACAGGAATTTTTAGGAACTTGGGAAGACAAAACCAACTATCAAGTGTTTGAAAGAAACTCTAAGAACAAAAGGGTTTAGTCCATGTATCATCCTTGTTTCACTCTATTATTTGGGAATTCATCTTTTCTTTACAAAAGAAACCTACAAGAGTATAATTTCTGACCAGGTCTAGTTATAATGATCATGATATTTTTCAAAGCCCATGGGAATAATTCCGAGAATCTGAAGACTCACTATGATTTTAATGGCTGGCTGGCAGTTTTTCTAATCAGCATTGCTGTGTCTCACATCCTTTTCTTTTTTATTTCTTACCAAGAAGTATCATTTTAAATTGAATCATGAATATCAAGTTATGCAAGTAATCAGGTTTAATGAATACACTGAATGCATTTTATACCAAGGAAGCAATGGTAAGTCTAAGGAATGTAGAAAATATTCTTATTAAAAATGAGTATATTAATTTCTTTGGATATATATATATCACTATGAACTCTTAATAAATTAATGAACAAATATAAGTCCTTTAAAATTTTTTTCTTTTTAATAGTCAAGGTAACTAGTAAACAGAATCAGTTATTGTATAGACCCAAGAGTTAGAGGATGAACAGAATCTACATTTAAAAAATACATGCCTGTGTTAGAGACATCTCATGTAGGTCTAGGAAACACGAGGGAAACCCTAAATATGCACAGTCATGGTTGTAGAGGTTTGGTTGCTTGAGTCAGACAGGGCATTTGATAATTTTAGCAAGTCTCTTATTTGGAATTATATATACTAGAGGCCTGGTGCACAAATTCGTGCATGGGTGGGGTCCCTCAGCATGGCCTGCAGGGATTGGGCCCAAACCAGCAGTCCAACAATGCTTGCTGCTCCTGCTCATCCCAGCCCTGCTGCGCCTGCTGAGGGCTCGCACCCAGTCAGTCCTGATCAGGAGAGGCTTGTGCTGATGTAGCGGCACTTGCTAGCTGTGAGCTGTGCATCTGGTGCCCATCCCGAAGGGTGTGTGTGTGTGTGTGGGGGGGGGGGGGGGGCCGGACGTGATCGACCATCCGGGTGGGTGATGGGACGCCTTTGCTGGCCCAGGATCTAGATCCATCCTGCTGACTTTCCCGCCAGTTGTCAGGAGCCACCTGGCGGCTACTTTTATATTGTTTCTTCCTTGCAGAGCGTCTAGGGAGGGGAAGCGGCCGTGATGCCCAAGGCCAACTTCCAGGAGGCTGGTGGTGCTGTTGGGATTGTGCTGGCAGCGCTTGTCCATCAGTGCCTGGACCATTCTCCGGAGATTGGACCTGCAGGACTACTGAGGGAGTGAGTGGCTGCCACTGGGCTGGTGGGCCACCGGGATGGGTCGGTCAGCTCAGTGGCACTCCTGCTGTGGGAGTGCACTGACCACCAGGGGGCAGCTCCTGCATTAAGTGTCTGCCCCCTGGTGGTCAGTGCACATTATAGTGACTAGTTTACTGGTCGTTCGGTAGCTTGGTTGCTTAGGCTTTTATATCTTACCTAAGAATAGACAAACATGTAAATTGACCGTACCTCCGCCACGCCACCAGCCAATCAGGAGTGATATGCAAATCAACCCAACAAATATGGCGGTTAATTTGCATACACAGGCGCCGAGTAATGCAGGCGTTCTGCCCCACCCCCGGGCTCTCAGGGCCTCTGGGCAGCATGAGAAGGCGGGGCTGGAGCAGAAAGAGGCGGCTCCTGGAGCGGAAAGAGGCAGCTCTGGGGCCGGAGTGGAAAGGCGGTGCTGGCAGCCAGGGAAAGGAAAGCCCATTCTAGCATGAATCTTTGTGCATCGGGCTTCTAGTATATAGATAATATACTACACATCTTTACATATTACATATATATTATATATGAAATATCTCTTTGCTTCAATCTATTTCTTATTCTTTAGCCATATTAATATTTTTAAAACATCAAATCCAGGTCATTCTTTTCCTCAAAAATGCTCAGCCATCCTCCATATCTTGTAAAATAGCTCTCAAATTTTTTTTACTGGCTATACCATGTTCTTTAATCTTTAACTCTCCCGCCCCCAAAACTATTAAACCTTATCTCCCATAAATTCTTTTTAAAAATATATTTTTATTGATTTCAGAAAGGAAGGGGGAGAGAGAGATAGAAACATCAATGATGAGAGAGAATCATTGATTGGCTGCCTCCTGCATGCCCCCTACTGGGGACTGAGCTGGCAATCTGGGCATATGCCCTGACAGAATTAAACTGTGACCTCCTGGTTCATAGGTCGATGCTCAACCACTGAGTCATACCATCTGGGCTCTCCCATAAATTCTTAATACTGTTCTTTGCCCCAAACTGTCCATTTCCAACTTCAAGCCTTACCTTGTGTTTCTCATGCCAGTTGCCATTCTCAAACTGTCAACTGTGTAGCTTTAGCCCAATTTCTTTTAAAAATGTCTCAATATCTTTAGCACTCTTTGATTTGAATTCTTGTAGCATTTCTTTTCTCATCTGCTTATTTTAGCATCTAATTATATACTTCTGCATCTTGTTAATTATTATTTCAGTTAATCAGGTACCTATAATTAGGTATTTAAATAATAATTACTGTTGTATATGAGTCCTTTTGGTCTGCTGAATGAATGAGTATAGAGAGAGCAAATTCAAGTACAATGATATAGCAAAATCAAAAGTGATGTTAGGTCTCATAGTTACATAAGTCAAATAAATAGCCTATATAATAAAGAGGTAATATGCAAATTGACCATCATGCCCTTGCACAAGATGGCCAACCCCATATGGTCACAAGATGGTCACCACAAGATGGCCGGCAGGGGAGGGCAGTTAGGGGTGACTGGGCCGGCAGGGGAGGGCAGTTGCGGGGGGACCAGGCTGGCAGGGGAGGGCAGTTGGGGGGACCAGGCCTGCAGGGGAGGGCAGTTGGGGGCGACCAGGCCGGCAGGGGAGGGCAGTTGGCGGTGATCGGGTCTGCAGGGGAGGGCAGTTGGGGGCAATCGGGCCTGCAGGGGAGGTCAGTTGGGGGTGATCGGGCCTGTTGGGGGCAATTGGGCTGGCAGGGGAGGGCAGTTGGGGGTAATTGAGCCGGCAAGGGAGCAGTTAGGCATCGATCAGGCTGGCAAGGGAGTGGTTAGGACGTGATTAGGCTGGCAGGCAGAAGCGGTTAGGGGCAATCAGGCAGGCAGGCAGGAGAGTGGTTGGGAGCTAGCAGTCCCGGATTGTGAGAGGGATGTCCGACTGCTGGTTTAGGCCCGATCCCACAGGGACATCCCAGCAGTTGGACATCCCCCGAAGGGGTCCCAGATTGGAGAGGGTGCAGGCTGGGCTGAGGGACATCCCTCCCCTAGTGCATGAATTTCGTGCACTAGGCCTCTAGTACAATATATAATAGCACAAAAGATATGTCAGGCAATGTATACCAACAGGAAATGACTTGGATATGTGGTCAAGGCACATCTTCAGTATCTCAACCAAGATTTTGACAATTGTCTAAGAATGAGAGTAACTTGGACCTGGCTGACAGTAGTGAAAAGGGAGAAAAGTGGCCCGAGTTCAAATATATTAAGTGTATGCTGATGAATTTGAGGTTAGGATGTGAGAGAAAGAAGGTGACAAGGACAAACGCAAGGTTTTTTACCCGAATCATCAAAATTAACAGAATTCCCAGGAATTTAACTTCAGGCATATTTGGTTTGAGAAGACCTGAGAACTTCAAAAAGAGATATTGAGTGGGCACTAAGGTCTGGAGTGGAGGAAGAAGTCCTGGCTGAAGATATAAATTTGAGAATCATCAACATGATTTGATGTTTATCTCGGGATATGAGTAAAAATGGTTTTATTTTTACTCCATATTGACTAAGTAGAAACCTGAGACACACAAAGTCTGAATAACAGCACAAGGTCCCTTACCTGGAGGGTACAACAGGAATGAGAACTATCTCTCTAGTCTTAGATCAGGACTCTCTCATTTACAGTACTTGTCATATTTAAATACATCTACCATCTTATTTGTGTCAGCCTCCCTGGCAATACATTCAGCACATGTTTATTAAACACCCACAATGTGCAGAAACTATTCTAGAGGCTAGGGATACAGACAAAACCCTGTCGGTTGTGGAGCTTATACCTTATTAGGGAAGAAACACAAATGAATAAATAAGTAGATATGCAGTAGACTGGTGGATGATACATGTAGATTTTAATGATAAATCAAGGTAAGAGGGGAAAGGAATACCAGGGCAGCAGAGGTGTTATTGTGTTGTTATTTTTTACAGAATAGTTATTAAAGGTGTCACTGAACTGAACAAAGACCCATGGAGTGAGAGGCAGCCATGTAGGATTGGGGGAACACATTTTTAGAAGAAATAGCAATTTGAGATGATTTCCTCCCATAAGTCAGTAAATTATAAGAGAGGCCAAATAAGAATTGAGTGAGGATATGTTTCCTCCCTGGCCTAAATGTAAATAGATTTTTCACCAGATAGCTTCATTTATAAAATAACAAATTTAGATCTGATATTATGGGACGAAAAATATACATTGCTCTTGAATTTAAAAACATTAACCACAATAAATTAAACAATTATTTTATTCTAAAAGGTGGAAACTAGCTTTGAACCATCCTTTACATGTCCCAAAACCAAAGGATACATTAACTAGACATAACTGTATATACAAATATTAATGTAAATAGACACCCTTGCATGTGCTGCCATCGTGTGGCACAACAGAAAAGTGTTAGTAAATTACTACATTAATGATTGCATTTATGCTACTACTGGTTCTCTTAGTCAACCAAATGTGTCTTCTGGGAGACAAAAGCATGCTTTATAACTGATCTTTGAGATTAAATAAATTTAATTAAATTAACATTGAATAAAAAACTAAAAAATAAAATTTATAAAAACTGAGACTATATTAGCTTGACTAATAAAACAATTAATTGTATTGTAAAATTACTTCACCACACATAAAATGTAGTTATATACAATACACAACATAATTCTATACATACATAAGCAGATATTTAAAATACTGGGCAAAAGCCACAAAATATATACAGAATTATCTCTAGATTATAGATAACTTTTATTGTTCTCTTTCTACTGATTTTTTTCTAATAATAACTTTTATTGTTCTCTTTCTACTGATTTTTTTCAATACATAATACCTAATTTTAAGATTAATATCCTTATTTGTAATCCCCAAATCACCCCTTAAGCAGGTCTTGCTTTTCAGTCTTCGATGAATTGCTTTCTGCATATGCTAGATAATATACAAAAAGGTAATTTTTTTTTCTTTTCCATATCCATGAATTTTGTACTTTTTAACAGAGATTTGAACAGAGTAATTGCCTAGGTATTTATGAGCATTGTGCTCAGAGGAATAGGATTCCTGGGGAGGGAAGAGATGCCAGAGGAGGTGAATTAATGTGTCAAAAAGTAACTCCCAGTCACCTGGGAAATTAAAGAATATGAGACAATACCAGTGGTATGTTATGACCTCATTTGTCTTGAGAGGGAAAGTGTTTTAGAGATCACTCCATTATAATGCTGAGTCACTTCCAATGCTGACCTTTGCTTCCATCTAGGACTACTCATCATACTGTGTGCTCAGTGGCCCTGCTCACACCTGATCCCAGGTTCATCACTTTTATCTTACAATGGATTGCTGCGTGGTGGATCTTAACCTCCCTATAAGATAACATTTTTATATTGTCAAGATGTATGGCATTTACATTTGGTTCTACAATGTAACTCCCACACTTGTTTAACCTTGGTTCCATGCTTATGTGAATTCAATGCTTATGGCCAAGATAGCTAGTGGTCCTCCTATATCTATCCACCTTGTCCATTGTTGGTAACAGAAACCTTGATTTTCACCTGCACACTTGGTAGGTCAGACTGAAAAGTGCATTTCCAAGACTTCTGGAAATGGCTAAGTTCTAGCCCATGAGAAGGAACTGGAAGTGCTGACTGACTTCTTCCACTAACCTTGTTAAAAGACAGCTGGTGTCCTACATATTAATTTTTAAACATCAATTTCAAGAAGTAGTATGTATGTTGGAAGACCCTAGATAAACTATAAGGTGGGATATGAACCCTACAAAATTTCAGGTAAGATTTTAGAAGTCTGATAATATGGAGTGTGTCCAGACATGGCCTCCAAAATAAAAGACAAATTACTACTTCTCGAAGCCTGGCACCCTTGTGGGACAACTCTGAAGGACCATCCATACTCTTAACTCTCCATTGGGTTGACTTAAACCTCTTTGCATCATCCCTGTCTGCCCAATCCTGTTTTCCCTACTTCCTTATAGGTAAAAGGGGAGGAACACTCCTCCGATGCCCCTAATTAAACTCCTGAACACAGAATTCCATTTCTGAGCACTTTTCCAGGGAACCCAAACTGAAGTACTTTTCAGTATCCACCCCATCTCCAGTCAAACTTTTCTGATTTACAGTCTTCTAAAACCCAAAGGAAGTGTATTTAATGCAGAATTTCAACTCCTTGCTATCCCTGTAGTTATATACAATACACAACATAATTCTATACATACATAAGCAGATATTTAAAATACTGGGCAAAAGCCACAAAATATATACAGAATTATCTCTAGATTATAGATAACTTTTATTGTTCTCTTTCTACTGATTTTTTTCTAAATCAGGATATTTATTATTTTTATAGCATAAAAATTTTTTAATAAAGTGAAAAAACAATATCTATTAATAATGATAACAATAACTACCAGCCAGGAATACTAAATATACCAAATAAATCAGATGGATTTGTAATATAAACCCCATTTGTAGTGACTGATAAGAACATTCATAATCTCTAGTCTATTTCTTTGCTTTCCAAGTAGAGCAGTGAGATAAACTTTGTAGCTGTGGCTGGGAATCTTTCAACACTCAAAAAGGAAAAAACCAAGGAGCTATTTCTGTAATCTCTAATTGTCAAGTGATGTGTAATGTTTCTGCTGTAATCTGCTTCAAATCAAGTAAAAGGCAATCACAATAAAAGTGTGGAATGACAGCCATATTACAACACATTCACTTGGTATTGTTCGGGTTAATCAGCACAAATGACCTTTGAGAATTTATCAGAAGGGGATTTCTGGTGGTATCATTATTACTAGAATTCCAGAATGAATGCTGGTTCTCTTTTTGTTAATGTTTGTGATTCTGGCTCTTAACCTGAACTCTTCTGAAGTATGTAACTCATTTAGTTGGGTCTTTCTTCTTTTTCCTTCTAGGCCCATCCTACACTGCTTTCCAATTTTACTGCATTTCTTAAGGAAAAAAAAAACCCTCACAATTCTTTACAGATTTAAAGATAATACTTATTTGGCACACAAATGGCTCTAACCCTAAGACAACACATTTGTTCTTTCAGATCTATAAGTTCACCCATATTAATGCACATTTTACAAATTACATCTTGTTTCCTTTAGCATTATAAAAGGCTTTAATTTTAAGAATAAAATGTTTTTAAATAAAAACATTAGCTAGTCCTAACTATGAAAATACTTCCTTTTCTTTTTGGTTCTTATTTGAGTAGTAGTGGCCCTGCACATGAATCCATACGTGAGTAGCTCACTGCCACATGCCTCAGCTGGCCGCCCTGCCCAGCACCGCTCATAGCTCTCCACCGCACATAGCTTACTGTCCCGCCCTCCTATAGCTCTCTGCCGCACGTAGCTCACTGCCCTGCCCTCCTGCTGATCGGTTGTTTTGTGATGGTGTCCTGACCAATTTGCATATTACCCTATTATAAGTATAGATATCTTCTCAATAGATCCTTGGCTTTTAAAGGGTTGCCATTTTGGTTTGAATTTTTACCTCATAGTGATTAGGAGAGGGACAGTGTCTTGCACATAGATGGTTTAATGGTTATCTGTCTAATTGATTGATAGGCCAAAAGATTTATATTGTGATAAAACTGACTATATAAATTAATATTGCCAGCTTTGAGCAAGGAAAAACAGATGATACTATTTGCTAAACAGATAATACTATTTGCTTTAGCACAAGCATATTGAACTCCTGGCCCAGGGGCCACATGTCTTGTTTATTGGCCCGTGTTAGCCTTTGAGTTTGACATGCTTGCTTTAGCAACAAGTGAACATATATTCCAATGTTAGCCTGAGCCCATTGTGACTATATGTGGCATGTTAAAGATGGCCACACATTCTTTGACACTTCTTACATTGAAACTGATTATGATATCCCTTCCCTTTGAATCCAGACTAGCCTTTGACTTCTGTGGCCAATGGAGCATTGCAGATATGACACTATACTAGTTCCAAATCTAGCCTAAAGAGGATTGACAACTTTCACCTTGGTTTTTAGAAGCCATGGGCCACCATGTAGGAAGTTTGACTATCCTGAGGGACAGAACATGTGGGGAAACCCTGAGATTACAATGGAGAGGAAGAAAGAATGAATGAATCTATCTTAGACCCTTCCAAATCAGACCAGCTGCCAGCTGAATACCCCCAAGTGACCCCAGTTGATGTCACATAGAACAAAAAAATTACCCAGTTCAACTCTGCCTGAATTCCTGACTCACAAAATCATGACATGTAATAAAAGGGTTGTTTAAGCCACTACTTTTGGGGGTAGTTTCATGCATAGCAATTAATAACCAGAACATTCTGCATGCTGGTTAGCCTAGTACAGTCCCAGTTTCTGTCAGTTGTCTAGGCATCCTGTCATAATTTACATTTGTTCTGGATTTTCAATTTCTTCACAAAGTATTATTAACAATTGTGTTAAAATAAGCCAAGATGGGTTTGGTAGTTTCTGTCATGGCCTCATCTAGAAGAGTGTGAGAATTATGTGGAATAAACAGTTTCAACCTGAAACTTAATTTAACTTGAAAGACAACCAACATAACCTTTTTTCTTTTCCTGAAACTCTCAGACTGAAGAAAACTAACATTCCCCTTTCAAGGTCAACATGTAGGGTGCTTGCTGATGAAGTTCCTTTCTTGGGACATAAGCTGCAAGAGACAGGTACATATGTCCTTCCAGTCTCTGGTAGTGGTCAAGAAACATTATTCACTGCTCCCATAGCTGGCCATGTAGCAAACCAGCCAGTGGTGTCTTGGTCCTGCCTTGGTCTACCAGACAGACAAATCTGTTAGACCACCAGTTCTACATGAAATACTGTTCATGATAGAGGGGGTGAGGGCCTCAGGGGGAAACATGGGCAATTGTAGGTTCAGTGTATGTGATTAATGTGTAGGAACTAGAAATGGATGTCCTATTATAGAGTGAATAGAGCTTACTCTTTTCTTTTCTGTTAATCCTCACCCAAGGATATTTTTCCATTGATTTTTTTTTTTTTTAGAAAGAATGGAATGGAGAGGGAGAGACACACAGAGAGACACATTGATTGGTTCCCTCCTGCATGCTCCCTAAATATGTTCCCTTGACCAGAATTGAACCCAGGACCCTTCAGTCCACAGGCCGATGCTCTATCCACTAAGCCAAACCATCTAGGGTGAGCTTACTTTTGATGTAGTGGTATCATCATTATTGTTCATGTAAATCTGTAATATTTATTCTTTTTCAAATTTTAAAATTTTGCAATAAATATTCAGAAGCAGTGAACTAAAAAGAAAAAGTGATTATTTAAGGAAAATCAAATACTGAATTTTTGTTTTTGAAGAAAGTAGATGATAAAAAAGTGATTTGTAAAAAATGTTCATTTCTCATCCTCTATGGTATCTACACTGTATCACCAACTCATGTAAACCAGAAAACATAAATCTGCTAAAAAATAATCAGCATCTACCTCAATAATCATTTTAAGAAGACTGTGCCTAAAGAAAACAGTTTAGTAGGTATTTACATATTAACCTATGAAGCATGATTTTCATTTACATCAAAAATACTGATTTTCTAAATGGTGTTCATTTTTAATTCCAGGATTTCTTGTGCACATATGAAAGTGAAGCAATAGCTGTGAATGCATCTTTGATTGACAAAAGAGAAACTTGGTAAATAATGAATTAATGCTGTTTGTTCATCAATGTCATCAGGTAGTTCAAATAGAAAATCAGTTAAATTTATATCAATAATCATGCAAATATTTTTCATCCAATTATTGGAATCAAAGATAAGTGTTTACTTCATTTTTTAAAAGTAAAACAGCTGGCAGTGTGGATCCTGTTGTAAAATTTGTTTAAAAGTTCAACACTGAAGATAAAATGATTTATTTTTGTGGTTAAAATATGGAAATAAGTTTAGAATAAACAAAGTTTTATGATTAAAAACAACAGTCTTAAAAAAATTCCACTTGGAATTGGTGGTGGTGAACACATAACTCATAACTAAGTTCAAACAAGCTTCAAAATTCTACCAATTGAAACAGCCATGCTTTGTTTTTTTGGATTCGACATAAGTACCATATAGCATTTATCTTTCTCTGACTGACTTATTTCACTTAGCACAATACCCTGTAGACCCATCCCTGTTGTTACAAATGAAAAGATTTCATTCTTTGTTATTATTGCATAATATTCTATTGTATATATGTGCCACATATTCTTCATTCATCTATAGATGGACACCTAGTTTGCTTCTATATCTTGGCTATAGTAAATAATGCTGCAATAAAATAGGGTACATATATCTTTTCAAATTCGTGTTTTCATTTTCTTTGGATAAATACACAGAAGTGGCATTGCTGGGTCATATGGTATATCAATTTTTAGGAATCTCCTTACTGTTCCACAGGGGCTGCACCAGTTTGTAGCCCACCAACAGTTTCTATTTTTAATATATTTAAATTTCATAAGAAATGGAATAAAATTCAGAAGGCCTTCAATTTGTAACACTTAAGCTTGGTAAAATATTAAAAATAACCATACATAGAGAAGGATTTTAAATAAATTTTGTCTTGGAATAATGTTTGTCAAAGATAGCTTACTGAATGGAGGCCCCCCCCCGCAAAAAAAGTCCCTGAAATATTAGGCAAAAAGCTTGAGAAAGTCTTCTATTAAGCAGAACTTGTCCTGAGTTTATTAAACATATCAGTATGTGTAGGAAGAGCATTTTATCAAGTAAAACTATCATAGTCTACAGACAAGTCCATTTTAAATTCAGTACCATAAAAGGCAACTTTCAAGAAGATTGCAGACAAATTTATAACAAATTTTAAAAAATAACATTTCATTGAAAATATATTCTCTAGAAAATATTAATGATAAGGTATTAAAAGAAGAAATAGCTATGAAATTGATTAAAATATAAAATATATTAAAATCTCTATATATAGTATATAAAATATATTTTATATACTATATAAAATATAGTATATAAAATATATATTTTATAGATTAAAATATAAAATATATTAAAATATCTATATATAGTATATAAAAGAGAAGCAATTATTTTGCTTCTGTTATTTTATGTTTTCAGCTAATCAATATTTTTCCTTTAATGTATATGGGTATATTCTATTAATTTTAAATAGAACAATTTTATAGGTCCATCACAAAATAAAACCAATTTCCTGGTCTATAAATATTTCTAAAAGCTATAGTATTCTAATGATTTTAGTGCCCATGGCTTGCTCTCAAAAGTGTCCCAGTTTGGAGGATAACTTATGTGGTTGCTTTACTAATTTCTAATATGAATTATTGTTTCTAGTCACTTATTTACTTTGCTCACATGATCAGATTGTCATCATTATTAGATTGTTTTTCTCTCTCCATGAAGCTGAAAATGTCAATTTCCTTGTACTCTGACATTCCCTTGGTTTTCTATTTCTACTACTTTCGATTCCCTGAATATATTTTTTCCCATCTCCAATGTCTTTAGACAGTCATTGTTAATGCTCTTTTCTGACATCTTGAACTCTTCCTTTCCAAAGCAACCTGTGATCTTTCCCATTTTTCAAAGTCTAATTCAAATATTATCTCCTTCCACATTCTCTAAACCACAACGAATCTCATCCCCTTTCTTTTCCTGAAGAGCTTTACTGGATCACATCACATTTGCTTTGCAGTATCCCCAGTTTTTCCATCTAAATCATCATGTCTTTAAACACCATATTTTCTGTTTGATTTCTGCTTTCTTCCCTTCCATCTCCTCCAGCCTGTGGTACAGTGGAGTAAGCCAGGTGGTACTCTATAAAGTTTATTTGACTAATTGCTATTTTTTCTGTAAATATTTTTCACTTATCTCTCTTGAATCATAATTAATTTTATTTTTAATGCATTAAATGTTTATATTCTTTCCACGATGTTTCTCACCCAAACTCCTCATTACTAGTATTTGAAGATAGCCTTCTAGGGTTTTCTCATAAGTGAAAACATTTTACTTATTCATCTCCTAGTTTTGTTGCAAAGTCTAGTCTTTCATGTTGCAATTCTAATGACTCTGACAAAAATATGATAATTTCTTCTCATTTTTAAACCCCAGTATTTCTCACCATAAAAATAACACATTCTCTCTTTAGATAATGGGTAAAAAGGAAAAAAAAAACAAAACCCCACAAAAGTTGACACAAGTAGGTCAGAATGATAAAACCATGAGTATTATCAATATAAGGAAGCCAAATAGGTAACAACATTCATAATACACATATATAACCATGTTTAGTAAAGTGCTTATAATTACAACTCTCCAAAGAAAGATATGAGAATTTGTTTAGTGAAAAATAGAGCATTTCTGGTAATACAAACAATGAAAAATTGCTTGGATTGTATTTATCGAGAGCTTTTTAAAATACTTGGCTTTCAATTAAATGTCACTTCCTTCTGAGGTTCTTCGATTATTATTAATATTTGAAATTCTGTAAGGTAAACATCATGCCTATTTTTGCCTCATACGTTTTACCCAAATATAATGCCCCATGCAATAAATATATATGAATGAGTGAATTATGTAACTTTGTGTTAAGTAGACCATAACCTGATGTTATGGTGCCACTATGATTTTCTTTTTGCATTACCTTCCCTTATGTCACCCCTCTCCCTGCCCCCTAGAGACAGCTTCATACAGCAGACATGGTTATCTCAAGCTCTCAAAACAAACAGACAGGACTGCTTAATCATGTGCTCAAGGATCCACAATAATCATATAACTTTAGTAGGCAAATACATGGGCCACTGCATACAAAAAAGATGGTTACATCAGTGCCTGCTCATCTCCATGCACTATTTTATGACTGACATGTGTAGATATTAACATATTTTTGTAAATAAATTATATATATATATATATATATATATATATATATATATATATATATATATATGGAAATGTATATGCGTATTGGATGGGCATGTATGTATGTATTGGAAAATCAGTAATCATATATGTACTCATCACTCAATTCCCTTTTCTTCTCTTATTACCTGTTGACTCCAGACCCAGCTTCATGAAAACTCTGAACTCTGCCAACTTTTTATTTTTTAATGTGTTCTTCCACTCTCCTTTTCAACCACCATTGCCCCCATTCATTCTTTTCTCATGACATATCAGGATATCCTGTGATTCTCTAGAGACCCAGTTTCACCTCCTCTGTCTCCCCGGTCTTGAGCTTCCTTCACCTTCTTCCTTCTGCTCTTGCAAGTGAAGGATATTATAAAATGATTCGTAAACATCACAAATTGTTATCCCCTCTGAGAAGAAAATCTCTAATAGTGGAGTTTCATTTATATAAAACAGACTGCCAAAGGATAATTTGGGGAGCAAGAAATATTATACGTCTCTTATTCAAATAGTGTAGGTAGGTATCCTCTAGCAACCAAAGAAAACCCAGGTTTTTTTCTCAGTGGTGCTGTTCTTGTATTTTTCTTTTTAAAAAGTCAGCCAGTAAAACACACAAGGAAATGTATCTTTTTAAAGTTATTCAACTGTTTTAAAAGAAAGAACCACACCCCTAAAACTAAACATTACAGTGCTTGCTATAGATTTTCTCCCTGCCTTTGGAAACTACCCAACTATTTTCATATGGTGTTTAGTAGTCGTCCTCCACCCCCATGATTGATGTGGTTTGAATGCTAAAGTTATAGTTCCCTTGTCATCCAAAGTGATTTCCCAAGATGATCTGTTTCCTCTCAAACTTCAGACATTTTAACTCACACTCTGAAACAGCCAAGGCAGTTCTTATGAAAATCAAATTAACTTACCATCAAGGATATGTAAAAAAAAAATTTTCTGGATCCTAGTCAGTGTTCTTAGATGTTCCTGGACATGACTGGAGATCTAAAACATGTTCTAACTATAGTCACTATGGAAAACAAATTCTATTTATTTAAAGTTAAAGAAGATTGATTTTAAACATCCATTTCCCCCCCATAAAATCATTTGAGTTTCACTGTGACTGAATGCATCAAACAAAAGGAAATTACCGCCTGGCAAACAGAAAACATGTCTTCCACTATTTTATCTTTGAGGAGCTGGACAGTTCATGTAAAGAGCCTTGCTTTGGACTGAGTTGCTTGGGCACAATTCCTGATCAACTGGGATGCGTGTCTAGTAGCAAATGCGAATGTTTCTGATGTTCTCTTATCAACATTTTCAATTAATATTTAGAGATAAGAGTTCCAATCCTATATAATAAAGAGGTAATATGCAAATTGACCCTAACACCCTTGCACAAGATGGCCTCCCTCATGTGGTCAAAGATGGCCACCACAAGATGGCCGGCAGGGGAGGGAGGGCAATTGGGGGGGACCAAGCCTGCAGGGGAGGGCAGTTTGGGGTAACCAGGCCAGCAGGAAAGGGCAGTTAGTGGGCAACCAGGCCAGCAGGGGAGGGCAGTTGGGGTGACTAGGCCTGCAGGGAAGGGCAGTTAGGGGTGACCAGGCTGGCAGGGAAAGGCAGTTGGGGGCGACCAGGCCAGCAGGGGAGGGCAGTTGGGGGTAACCGGGCCAGCAGAGGAGGGCAGTTGAGTGGGACCAGGCCAGCAGGGGAGGGCAGTTGGGGGGACCAGGCTGGTAGGGGAGGGCATTTAGGGGCGACCAGGCTGGCAGGGAGGGCAGTTGGGAGCAATTGGGCTGGCAGGGGAGCAGTTAGGCATCAATCAGGCTGGCAGGGGAGTGGTTAGGGGGTGATCAGGCTGGTAGACAGGCGAGCGGTTGGGAGCCAGCAGTCCCTGATTGTGAGAGGGATGTCCGACTGCTGGTTTAGGCCCCATCCCACAGGCAGTCGGACATCCCCCGCAGGGTCCCAGATTGGAGAGGGTGCAGGCTGGGCTGAAGGACACCCCCCACTCCAGTGCACAAATTTTGTGCACCGGGCCTCTAGTCTGTATATAAAAGACAAGAAAATGAAAAAAAGAATTCACAACATTTATACTTTATAAAGATGAAACTGAAATTTGTAGAAATGTCAGTTCTCTGCCTCCACCCATCATTCACTTTTGACCACACCTGACAAACATACTCCTCCATTTATTGTACTACCTCAAGAAACTAGCTCCCTATTGCTTAAATCAAATACCAGGACATAAATGCTTGAGTCCAATCTTTTATTCTACATTTGCAAAAGATACCATGTTCTGTTGTCATTGCCACATGTTAGTGTTTCTAGAACTCCTCCACTTTCCATCATTCCCATTGGCTCTATTTTATTCACCCAAGGCCACTGTCAAGTCTTGCTAGATTATGAAAGAACCTCTGTCTGATTTCTGTAGCCACAACTCTCAATAGATGTTTTCCTCCTCTTCCTCACACCTTATCTTCAACAAAGCTGATATACTGTCAGGTCCCAGCATATATCATATTCACTTTTACCCCTGGATTTTGTGAATTCGGTTTCTTTCTTTTAAAAAAAATAAAATATTTTATTGATTTTTACAGAGAGAAAGGGAGAGGGATAGGAGTTAGAAACATCTATGAGAGAGAAACATCAATAAGCTGCTTCCTGCATACCCCCTACTGGGGATGTGCCCACAACCAAGGTACATGCCCCCGACCTGAATCGAACCTGGGACCCTTCAGTCTGCAGGGCGAAGCTTTATCCACTGAGCCAAACCGGTTAGGGCATCGGTTTCTTTTGTTTGGACTCTTCTCCCCAACCTACCTAACTCGTTTTGTCTTCTGTTTTTCCTTTGAGGATGAGCTAAGTAATTAGCCTTCCTTACCCTTCACCACCCAAGTCTGATAAATGTCCCTTCTCTTTGGTTTTTCAGTCAAAAGAAAATATAAAACAAACAAAATGAAACTGATTTTTTAACTAACATAGATGTTTAACTAACATATGACAAAAATAGTTTTTCTTCCCAACAGAGTACATGAATTACTGAAAAATTCTATGTACTTATTTTTTCTATTATACTTTTACACCCTGAGGCCAGGGTCACTAAGTAACACAAAGAAGTGAAGTTACAAATGCCACACACAGCACTTGATTAGTGGGCAGAATCTTGTAGCCTGCCTTATACCACACTATTCTTAAAGTCACATGATTTATAGACTTGTTTATAAAAAGTATAGGTTTCCATAATTCAGCATCTTTTCCTTCTCAATTTTATAATTTACAAAAGAATGTGGATGATTTAACTCATTAGAATTTAAGTACTTAGTCCCCTTTGTAAAGATTCATCTCTACAGTTGTTTTCCTCTAAACCAAAAGGCCTCAGAACTGGTATATATCCTATAATTATGATATATGTATATGGCTCACTACAGAACACCATTTTTTCTTTATGGGTTTTTCTGTCATTACCTCAAATTGCAGTCATTCAAAAAGATTTGTGGACTAATGCAGAGAAAAATGAGTTTAGCAAATTTGAATTATTTCACCAAAAAAAAAGTAATTTGCTTTTCAAAATCCCTACAAGAGCAATGTATAAATAAGATCTAAAAGTAATCAAAATTGAATCTCATAGCCCTAGGCACTGCCAAAGATGTAATCTCCCACAATTTTAGTGACTCTCAGTCATTTTGTGTCCTCCCGGTCTCTCTGCTTTGCCTTAAGAAAGTACATGACTTTTAAATTCATGTGAAAGATTAATCCAGATTTAAATAGTACCCTTTTTCCATTTGCCTCTGAGGAGGGGCTTAACTAAAAAGAATAAGTCTTAGGAAAAGCAAATTTTGGGAAGGAGCCTTCAAGATCCATCAAAACTTAATTGTCTAAGCATGAGGTACACTCTTTCCCAGAGTGGCAGATAAGTTAGTTTAAAAACTGTCCTCTATATTAGGAGCTCTATTAAATAACATGAATTGATATTCTACATTAATCAAATATTTAAGTCAATAAAATTTATACTTTTTATAGTAAGACTGAATTAAAGCAAAAGAAAATATACTCAATCATTAAATCACTAATTACTTTTAATCTTTCTTTGATTATGAAGTTACTTTAGGGTATTGCAGGACCTCAGGATTCTCATTAATAGAAAATTATTGCTCCTGTGGACAAAATACATTTTTATTATGTAACACAAAAATTAAGAGTTGATTACTTAGTAATTTTACTAAAGATATTGATTATTGTTTGACTTCTATATACTCCTAACAGCTGCTGGAGAATAGTGGCCTTCTTTTATATTCATGTGACCCCCACTCTTAGACTACATGATTAGAGTTCACTGATCTTCGATATGTAGATTAATGTTTTTCAGCAAATTTGAGGAGTTTGATCATTATTTTTTGAGCTCTTTTTTTGTCCTCTTCTTCTGGTACTCCCATTTCACATATATTGATGCACTTAATTATGCACATTTCTCTGACATTCTGTTCATTCTTATTCATTCTTTTTTCTCCATTCTTTGGGTTGCGTAATGTGTAATGATTTATATTCAAATTCACTAATTCTTTATTCTGCCAGTTCAAATCTACTGTGACTCTCTCTAGTAAAAATTTTCATTTCAGTCGTTTCACTTTTCAGTAAAAATCAGAATTTCCATTTCATTTTTAAAAAATCATTTCAATCAACAGTCTGAGGGAAAACAAAAATATGAGTAGAAAGATCTCTGAGAATTTGTAACCAAAGGTGTGTCCTCAAGCAGATTTTGAATCAAATGTACACTTCTGTATGGTCCAGAAATACAGAAGCTAGGATATTAGCATGAAAATACTCAGGTCATCCCTTCTAGTAATGTTTAGGGAAGAACAAAGTATAAAATTAACTCTGGAGACTCCCCTCCCTCAATCCAGTCTCCGTAAGATTTTCTGAGATAAAGCTCCACCCAATAAAAGCATATAGTCCAAAATTGTAAGTTATGGGAAAATCTATACTAATAAAAGAGAAACATGTAAATTGACCATACCTCCACTACACCCACCAGCCATGTCCACCAGCCAATCAGGATCGAGTATGCAAATTAGCCCAACAAAGATGGCGGCGGCCACAGAGCTGGAGCAAGCAGGAGGCTTGGGTTGTCCCCGGCGATGGAGAAAGCCAAGCTTCCCACCCGCCCTGGCCAGCCCTGGCCTCTGCTCAAGGCAACAAAGTTTCAATTATAGAAGATAAATAAATCCCAGATACCTGCTTCCAGCCAGCCCAGGCCTCTGCTCAAGGAGGCGCTGAAAAAAAAAAAAAAAAAGGAGGGGCTGGGAGCCTGGATCACTGGGGGGGCGTGGCCAGCCTGAAAACAGCCCTCAGCTCCTCACCCAGGCTGGCCACACTCCCATGGGGTGAGGGTCCCCACTGGGGGGCTTGGCCAGCCTGAAAATGGCCCTCAGCCCCTCACCCAGGCTGCCCCATGCCCCAAGGGAACCCCCACCCTGATCTGGGACACCCTTCAGGGCAAACCAGCCAGCCCCCACCCGTGCACCAGGCCTCTATCTATACTAATAAAAGGGTAATATGCTAATTAGACTGGGAGACCTTCCAGGAGACCTTCCGGATGTTCTTCTGGACAAAGCCATGGTGGCGGGGCCGAGGTAGAGGCGGTTAGAGGCCAAAAGGGGAGGGCAGTTGTGGGTGATCAGGCCAGAATGGGACGGCAGTTGTGAGTGATCAGGCTGGTGGGGGGCAGGGCCATTGGGGGTAAGCAGACCAGCAGGCGGGCCAGTTGGGGGCAAGCAGGACGTCAGTGGGGGTCAGTTGGAGGTGATCAGGATAGCGGGGGGGGGAAGTTTGGAGTAAGCAGGCCAGCAGGAGGGCAGTTGGGGGTGAGCAGGCCAGTGGGGAGGGAAGGTGGGGGTGATCAGGCCAGCAGGGGGGGAAGTTTGGGGTGAGCACACTGGCACGGGGGGCAGTGGGGGTGATCAGGCTGGTGGGGGGGCATTTGGGGGTGAGCAGGCTGGTGGCGGGGGGCAGTTGGAGGCAAGCAGGCCAGCAGGCAGAGTTGTTAGGGGTAATCAGGCAGGCAGGCAGGCAGGTGAGCGGTTAGGAGCCAGCAGTCCTGGATTGTGAGAGGGATGTCCGACTGCCCGTTGAGGCCCGATCCCTGTAAACTGGCAGTAGGACATCCTTCGAGGATGAGGGTGCAGGCCAGGCTGAGGGACACCCCCCTGCCCTGTGCACGAATTTCGTGCACCGGGCCACTAGTATAAGTTATAATAATCAAGTCATTAAACATAACAGACAGCAAACATATTTAGACTCCAAAGTAAACTATGGAATCATCAGTAAATAAAAACATTAAAATGTTTTACTATTTAAAGAAATAAAAATAAAGGAATATATACCTTCAAAAAATACCAGGCTGAGGCACAAAAATTAAAGAAAATTTCTATAAAATGAAAAAATATTCACTGAAATGAAAAAACAACCAACCAATGGAGTTTATAACATCAGACATAACTAAAAACATAATTAATGAAATGAACTATAGTTCTAATGTGATTGCCTATAATGAAGTTATATCAAATAGAAAACATATACACACACAAGAACTTAAGAGACATGAAGGAAAGAGTGAGAAAGGCCAATTTACCCCTTAAGTTTTAAGAAGAAACAGAGATGATAAATGAAAGGCAATAATGAAAGATAATGGTTGGGAATTTTTCACAATAGAGTAACAAAGACATAGGTCCTCAGATTCATAAAATACACTAAATCACAAGCAATATAAATAAGACCAAATTCACAACTAAACACAATATAATTAAACCAGAGTATTTTATAGCTATAACAATCTTAATAGAAGACAGCTAGAAAAGACAGATACCTGTGTGTGTGTGTGTGTGTGTGTGTAAAGCTTGAGAGCAGAAGCAAGAAAAATAATACCCTCAAAGTGCTGAGGTAAAATAATCATAAACTAAGATTTTTATAGCCCCAAAATACTATCTTTGAAGAATAAGGATAAAATTATGATATATTCAAAAGAACAATATTGAGAAAAATTTTCACTAAAAGACTTTTACTTTACAAACTAAATTCTCCCGGGGGGGGGGGGGGGGGGAACTGAGGCAAAATAAGTAATGATGAATTAAAGAATTGGTAAATTTGTGGTTATATTTACGGAAGCAATAATTGTATAAACTCTAAAAAAATAATAGATAAATTAGTTGAGGAGTGACTTAATAGAAACAATCTTCCAAGTTAAAATATTTGTACTCTAAGTTACTGTTCAAAGATAATGATTGAATTTTTAAATGATCTATAAGTAAGTAAAACTTTAAGAATAAGCATAAAAAAGAGAAATAGAATATATAGCTTCTAAACCAATAAAGTACAGTAAGAGAATAAGGAAATCTTGATCAATCCAAACAAAATTTATAAAGGAAAAATATTAAGTACAGAAATAGCAAGAGAAATGTCAAACAAAATGTGATAGTAGGCAAAAGCAAAACAAAACAACAAAACAAAAACCCCAACCCCAAAAATGTAATTAACCTGAATTCAATACATATCCATCCATTCAAGAACTAGACTGAAAACATAAAAGCACTTAAAGTTAAATGTTAAAAAAACAGGTACATGCCAAGTAAAGTCAGTGCGGTTTTTAAAAATGCCTATCAAGGCAAGAGGAAGCTGTATTTCTCATGTTTTTTCACAGGTGGTAGTTACATGATATTACCTTTAACTTTTTTTTAGGGCTAAGATACTTCCAAATTACAACAAAAGATGATAAAGGAAATGGCTCAAAGTTCAGAGTTAGGAAACAGTCCAAGGGCATCTAGAAGAACTCTCAGTTTCCAATACTACTAGGAGGATTTGGGTTTTGGTCTGAAAATACTACTAGTGTTTTGTGTGATGATGTGTGTAATATCCATTGAGAGCTATAAGTCAATATATTTTTTAAAAAGCACAAGAGTGTCATTTTGGCAAAGACCTAAGAGACCAAAACACTGAGCTTGCTTTTGTCTCTCTAGGCACTCCAGATTTCGCTTCACTTGAACTCAGATCAAATTTCCAGTCTCTTGTGTCCCATTTGCAGATGATGATACCATATATAGAGAGCCCCAAAGATTCCACCAAAACATTACTAGAAATGATAAATGAATTCAATAAAGTAGCAGGATACAAAGTAAATATTCAGAAATCAGTTGCATTTTATACACCAATAATGAACTACCTATCATAAAGGGAAACTAAGAAAACAATCTTATTTACAATTACATTAAAAAAAACACACACCTAGGAATAAATTTAACCAAGGAGGTGAAATACCTGTACTCAGAAAATTATGACATTGAAGAGAGAAATCAAAGAAGATACTAATAAATGGAAGCATATACTGTGCTCATGACCAAGAAGAATTAACATCGTTAAAATGTCCACACTACCTAAAGCAATCTACAGATTCAACAAAATTCCTATAAAAATACCAATGGTTCTTTTCACAGAACTAGAACAAATAATCCAAAAATTTGTATGGAAATATAAAAGACCCTGAATAACGATAGCTATCTTGAAAAAGAAGGACAAAGTTGGAGGTACTACATTACCTGTTATCAAACGATGCTACAAAGGCATAGTAATCAAAGCAGCATGGTATTAGCATAAAAAACAGACATATAGATCAATGGAACAGAATATACAGCCCAGAAATAAACCCACACCTATATGAGCAATTAATATTTGACAAAGGAGGCAAAAACATACAATGGGATAAAGACAGTTTATTCAATAAATGATGTTGGGAATATTGGACAGGTATATGCACACACACACAAAGAAACTAGACAGACTTCGTACACCATATACAAGAATAAACTCAAAATGGATTAAAGACAAATGTAAGACTTGAAACCTAAAACTCTTAGAAGAAAACATAGGCAATAAAATCTCAGACTTTCCCCTTACCAATATTTTTTTCTGATATATCTCCTTGGGCTAGGGACTACAACAAACAAATGGGACTACATCAAACTAAAAAGGTCTTGCACAGCAAAAGAAGTCATTAACAAAATGAAGACAACCTACTGAATGGGAGAAGATATTTGCTAATGATACATCCAATAAGAGGTTAATATCCAAAATTTATAAAGAACTCATACAACTCAACACCAGAAAAACAAACAACCCAATTAAAAGTGGGCAAAGGACCTGAATTGAAACCTCTCCAAAGATGACATATAGATGGCCAATAGAAAGATGAAAAGATGCTCAATGTCACTAATCATCAGAGAAATGCAAATTAAAAGCTCAATGAGATATCACTTCATACCTGTCAGAATGGCTATTATCAATAAAATCAATGAACAACAAGTGTTGGCAAAGATGTGGAGAAAAGGGTACCCTACTGCACTGTTGGTGGAAATGCTTAATGATGCAACCACGATAGAAAACAGTGTGGAGATTCCTCAAAAAATTAAAAATGGAACTGCCTTATGATCCCACTTCTGGATATACATATGAAGTAACCCAAAACTCTAATTTGAAAGAACACATGCACCCCATGTTCACTGCAGCTTTATTTACAATAGCCACAACATGGAAGCATTCCAAGTGTCCATTGATAGACAAATGGATAAAGATGTGGTATATATATAAAATGAAATATTATTTGGCCATAAAAAGAATGAAATCTTACATTTGTGACAGCATGGATGAACCTAGAAGGTATTGTGCTAAGTGAAATAAGACAAACAGAGAGAGACAAATACCATATGATATCACTTATGTTAGGAATCTAAAGAACAAAATAAATGACCAAATAAAATCGGAACAGACTATAGACAAAGAGAAATGATGGAGGCCAGGGCAAAGGGATGTTGGGGGTGGACTAATAAAAGGTAAAGAAATTAAGAAGTACTGATTGGTAGTTACAAAGCAGTCATGGGGATGTAAGGTATAGTACAGGAAATGTAGTTAACAATACTTTAGTAACTAGCTATGGTGTCAGGGGGCACTTGAATTATTGAAGGGGACACTTTGTAACCTATATGAATGTCTATCACTGTGCCACACACCTGAAACTAATACAAAAAGTGTTGAATGCAAATTATAATAAAAATACAATAGAAGAAAACATGAAAAAAAACTGTTCTCTTTTTATTTGCTTTCTGAACAAATTTCTTTTCCAATCTCTTGATTAGTTGTTAGGGTAACTGTGAGGAACCCAGATAGCCACCATGGATTTTCTTGTCACCTGAGATAAATCTTGAGTGAAGAAAGGAGGGCCCTGTTTTGGCAAGCATTTCCAATTTGATTTCCACAAAGAAATGACAGAACACTCACACACACACACACACACACACACACACACACACACACACACACGAATGCATGTGCACACTATTTCCTGTAGATGGTAACAGCTTTCATAGAAAAATGGGGCAGCTAGGACAAAGGGGGGGTGGGTAAAGACAGAGTGCCATGAAAGAAAAAATCCAGCTTTTCAGGAGAGAGAGAGAGAGAGAGAGAGAGAGAGAGAGAGAGAGAGAGAGAGAAGGAGGGAGAAAAAGAAAGAAGAGAGA